>NW_027526233.1:98033032-98677532 GCF_048455015.1 Haemaphysalis longicornis | reverse complement strand
ACCTACAGCGCCATTTGTGAACCGAGGATGATGCACCTTTTTTGTACCCCTTTAGGTGGGTGCTTTTGCAGGAAAAGCTCGTACAGATTGAGGTGCTAAGTAAGCACCGTATGATATTTTGGGCAGGAAAGGGTGCTCCTGCGGCGACAGAATCCAAGCACCCTAAGGGGGGTAAAATATTGTGTTATGAGGGTGATCCTGCGGCGACAAGCTGAACGCACCCTTTTGGGAGTAAAAATGTTTAGTGTATGGTTACGTCGAGCCCCGCAAGATGGCGGTACTTGTACGTGCTAAGCGCATGATATGGTTTGGACATTCCAAGCTCAAGCCCGCCGAACGCAAAGTAATGCCTTGACTCCAATGCGAGTGCTTTTAATAACAACTTTGATGACACCACTGTTGAGAATCGGTTGAAACGGAGCAGGCGACGCACGTCAGTGTTATATTTTTCTTCGGCGTGCGGCCGCAGTGGCACGAGCCGCGCTATGTCCGTGGCGCGATCAGCCATGTTCGTGGCTATTTCAGTGTTGCCAAACGAAGAAATTGACAGCTGAACTTTTCAATGAATACCGGCTATAGGATGGGTCAAAGATAAATGTTCTTTATAGTTCAGACTGCTGTGTCCACCTCATTGCATTCGGAGGGAAGGAAGTTCATAGTTGCTTGTGTCTTGATATTTGGTATGTGCTTGGCTGTGAAGTTTTAAGGGAAGTTGCCAAAATGTTTATTAATAGACACCTCAATCATAGTTTATGGTTCTGAATTAGTTTTAGTCTCAGGATTCATGCACAGAATTCTGCAAACATTCTTGTTTCTTTTTTTTATGTTGCGACATTTACTGTCGATTGTAAAAGTTTCGTTCGATTGTAAAACGTGGTTTCCTTCGGCTTGAGTCTCAAGATTTTTGACACAAAAGAAACTGTGCAATTTATGGTCAATTGAACTTATAAATGTGGTTGTCTGCCTTTTAAAAAAGTGTGACGACAAATACCAATACAAATTCTCTATGGGTGCACATCACATGGGATATTGTTTTTGGAAGCTCCCACCAGAAAACATGATTGCAATTGTAGTGGTGGTCCAGTTCTGTCTAGTTGTATCACTTGAATGCTAATGTGTAGTGAGCACACTGATAACGGTTTTCAGTGGTCCCTCTAGTGCACGAATGTTGTGATCGTCACGTGCATGAAATTGTGAAGTTCTATTATTTCTTCTTTTTTGGTTCAGACTACTACGTTTTTTGTGTGTGTGTGTCATGTCAAGTTAACCGATATTTAAAGATATCCGAGTTTGACGCCACGAGGGATCACTGTATATATAAATTAAAATTGTGCCATTATTCATAAATTGTTGCATTTCATTTAATTACAGAGCCTCCAGACATACACCTGTCACCATGGGACACCATGGTGATAGGTCGCAAGCCTCCAAGGCCCTGGTGATGACACGCGCAGCACCATGGTACTGCGCATGCCATCACCTTTAAAAAGTGATGTGAGGATGCTCAACACCCTTTATTTAGGGTGTTGAGCGTCCTCAACACCCATTTTTTAAGGTGTTGAGCTCAACACCCTTTTGTTGTTCTTCCACCCTTTTTTCGTCCGTACACCCTTTTTTTGCGAAAACACCTTTTAAAGGTGTTAGCCCTGGGACAAGGTTTTTACACCCTTTTCGGCCAAAAAGGGTGTAAAAAAGTTTAGTGTGCGTAACAGAACACATCTGCTCGCAGCACGCATATCCCATGGCACCATAAATTCGGGGGAATAAAAAAATTATGGATTTACAAAACTAGATTTTAGCGCCTTCGGCGGGTCCGCAGGGGGGGGGGGGGTCGCACACTTAGATTTAGCCTCGGTAATGTACCCGCTCCACTAACTGAACTGCTTAACACATTGTTAAAACCAAGGAACCGACACTGTTCAAGCATAAAACGTATTCTACATAGTCATGTAGGCGTATAGTTTTCTTTTGGAGGGCTTGGGTGCTATTTGTGGGAACGAAATAAAGCCACGTGCCCTTTTCTAAACACATCGTCGGTATACCTTTTGTAAACGTCCCGAGTTACAAAAAAAGGGAAAGCAAGCGAACATTTTACAGAAGGTGAATGTCCTTAGTTCTGGCAGGCTGCTTTCGAGAAGAATTGAGTTATGGGCATTACTAACTCGCTGATCTTAGCCACAGAGTTTTGCCCTGATCATAATGCTTTTCTGTTCCAGTGCCCAGTCCGCAGCTTTCACAAGCCAGGCGCCTCATGAAGGCGACAAAAAGGCTCCACAGCTGCAGCAGGATGACGCCAGCGCAGCACCTGCAGAGGAAGCTTGTTCTGCCATGGGGCCTGCAAGTACCGCACCAATGCCAGCTAGATGGCGGCGGTCGCGTCGAAGAGATCCCCATTTAAACTTCCTCGAGTGAGGTGAGGCCAATACAGAACGTCCTCTTAAAGGGGTCGTCAAATACCTTCCGCCGATGCATGGATGTGCATGTAACCAAATAAAGCAATGTATTAGCAATCTCCTTCCGCAAGAATTTGGTTAAAGCGATGATTATTAGCTGAGAAAAGGTAAATCAAAACCGCGAATTATCGTCGCGCCGCGTATACTTCTCCTTTCGCTGTTGACGGCGCGCTAGCCTTCCCTCCCATGATGCCTGGCTCCTTAGAGGTGACGTACTTCTGCCATTACGCTCCTCCGACTGCCGTCTGCTACGGGCAAGCTTTGTTGACACCATGAATCCCGCACTCCGCTCAAAGCTGGAAAAGCGAACGAAACATCTGGCCGCATTAGTGCGGCGACCTGGCCTTTCCCTTTCACGGGGTACGCTGCTGCAGTTGCTATTGGCGGCACGTGACTTTTTATCGGCGGCGAACTCGCAGCCGTTCTCGGAGCATCGTGCGCTCGGTCGCTTTCGTGCACCGCGCACTGTTTATCCAAAAAGCGCCGTATCAAATGTGTCCCCGCTGGTGCCGGGTCTTATTTTGCGGCGGTGGTAATTCCTGCCGGCGGCATGTGAAAAAGACATTTTAAAACGATACAAAACCCGTGCACAAAACGCTTCAATAATGCTACCAGTTCAGCTTGGGGCGACGCGTGGTGGAGAGCAGCAATGTTGGCAAAACATGCTTCGGCGTTGCTCTGAGCTTTCTAGCGCTGGAGCGAGCGCCATTTATTTCACAATCTCAAACGTCGTTTGCTTTGGCAACAAGGCGCAAACCGCTCCAGAAGTCAGTTACGGTTGCGTGATCCCGGTTCAGCTCGGGGCCTCACCTCGCGACATGTGGGCACTGCAGGCGTACCACTCACTCCCATTGGGAAGTGCGAGATGCGTTTGGCATTACAAGAGGCGATGGTGTGTGTGTTGTGGACGCCTTTGTTTCGCGATGAAATTCGACGTTGTGCATCTGTGGGTGGATAGTACTTCCCATGGTCTGGATTATCTTCCTCGAGCGACGTACGACTCAATCTCGCATGGGTTATCTGCAGTGTGCGTGGCTATAAGCCATCTCGGCTTGTGCGCCAGATTTAAGTGACTTGCTGTTCGTCCCCGGAAACCGCGCGCGAATTAGGTGCCGAATTTCCGACGGGCAGCAGGAGGCAACCCACCGTCTGTCAATCGCGGTTCAGACTTGCAACGCATGTTGTGAGGTTTTGTTCGTTCGAAGCGCATCTCTGTATTGTTTTGAAGTTGAATAAAATGTATGCATCAAACCCGGGCATTCGGCTCAGGGCGTTTTCTGCGATTGCACGAAAGAAGTGCCACGGGGCTTGAACGCTTTCTTTATGGAACGTACTCAGGTAAGAGAATATTCATTTCGTGTTATGACCGTGTTGGATTCAATACAAACGGTTAAGCGTTTGTTTACACTTGTTTCGTTTGCCGTAAAATGTCCAAACACTCCGGCACTCTGCTGGCAGATCAGCCGGCGAGCCGACGCTGAGCACACGACTCCTCTCTATGCAGGAAGTGCGTGAAAAAGCCGCCCAATAGCAGGATGTCTAGCCCATGACGAACATCTGGGAATTGATGTAGACATGTGAAGATTCCGGCGCCGAAAAACACGAAGGGATGGGTGGGAAAAAAGTGACAAACTTTGCAACAAAAGTGTGAGCTTCCCGCTGCGCGCAAAAGAATAATACTTGGCACAGACGACGTTGACGACCTGATCTAACGATTGCGCTACTTCATTTAGTGTGCTCAAAAAGCCATTCAGGGGCCCTTTGAAGACAGCCTGCAATTACTGCAAAGGATCGCTTAGGCCCTCGAGAACCGTAGATCCCAGAGGAGCACTGACGTTTAGGCTACGTGTTCATATTCTATCATTACCGTTCTTTATTCTTGTAGACAAAGTCCATGATGGTAAAATTTATTCATGTGTACCCTCTGAGTGATTTCGTTTTCTTCGTATTCCTTTTCCGCTGCAGCAGCTTGAAGAAGTTTACAACGTTCCAACCAGTTCGGTCAACTGTATATACCCAAGAGGTGATACCTTGGGCTGTTTCTTTTACTATACTCCACACACATTACGGAGCACGCACAGGGTTCCACAAATAAAACACATGCATGTGAGGCTGCTCCACGAGTGATTAAGACTTGCACCATTAAAATGGAACTCCCACAGCATTCATTACATAATGCTGGTTACAGGCTCGAAACGATGGCGTTACTACATTGATTACACGCAACACGCATAGGTAGGGTTTATTTTTCTAACTTAGCGCCAAAGAAATTGTGCAGCGAGCACGCAACGCTGCACTGGCTGCACGCAATTGTGATCGCAATCGCTGCGTCTTGCGCGCCAGCGTATGTGGCGTAGGCAGTTCAGCACTCCTTCATGGCGATCCAACGGCGCATGTCTTTGGCAACAGGTGAATTCGGAACAGAAATATATTCGCCATTTTCGAATTAATTGGAGCATGGCGCAGTTTCTTGTTCGTCCACAAAGTCGCCCCCTGCGTTGAACAGATTGTGCACAACGCATGCGGCTACGACAATATAGCAGTATCTGCCCATCGTCTTAGCGTCGTCGAGGTACAGTCACCTGAATTGTTGCTTCAGCAGTCAAAAAGTGTTTTCAATGGCTATTCTCTGCTGACTCATCCTCTTGTTTAACGCTCTCTTCAAGACCAGGATCTTCTCTCTGTGTCCCTGTAGGGCGAGAGGAGCCACGGCGACTAGTGGTACATAGAGTCCCCAAGATGGTACCTGTTGGATCACTTTGTCTGCGCACCTTGATAAAAGGGGCCTTCTTTAAGTTCACGGGCGTCGTGTACGGAACCAGTGTATCCAATGAATACATCCAGCAGTTTGTCTTGATTATTGCTAATTCCTTGCATAACTATCGACGGGAACGTCTTCCGCTTGAAGTACGACTCCGGTGGTTCACTAGATTTTAGAATTTGGATTTGACTGCCGGCAACGCAGCCGATCATTTCTCGAGGTCCCTAGCCTCCACTTTTTCTACAAAAGGCGGCTTTGCTGCGTTCAAGTTCTGTGGTGTCACTTGTCCAACTGATCACATCTTCGCTTATGAAGTGCAGAAACTCTATCACTCAGTCGATGCAGCTGTGGGCGGTTGACTCTACCACGTCAAATCTGTCTGCTACGTCGTACATCTTTGCTTGCAACCTGAGGTAGGGAATTGCAATGAAGACTGTTTTTTCAGCTGGTATCTGCCTGTCCCTGAACGGCGTTTGGGGAATAGGGTGAGATCTCGTAGCATGCGGCCACCTCGGCGAAAGTTTCTCTCGACAATCTAACAGTGCGCTCCAACTTGTCGTAGCGGTACGACTCCACAACATTTTCGAAATACATGGGAATACGCTTTGCAACCCAACGGGTAGTCTTCGCCCATCTGCTCCATTACCTGGAAAAAACCGGCTTCACGCAGCGGCTGTAGCCCGGACAGTAGACTGCGTGATATGCCCGGGATGACAGTTTTCTCGGACTGACCGCTCTCTTTATAACCTTTTCTCTCTCTCTCTCTCTCTATCTCTACTTTATCCTGTCCCTCCCCCTGTACTTCCACTCCCCTTCACTGGGTGGTATGCTGGTGAGCTCCCTGCCGAGCTCAAAATACCTCCAGTGCATCTCCTTTCTTTTCCTCTCCCGCAAACCACAACCACCACCACCTTTACGGTTCGCATCCCGGCGTGCAAATGAAGCCGCAAGATGCGCCATAGCTTTGTCGTAGTCACCATCAGTATCAAGTATCTCCATAATTGCAGGTAGGGCACTAGCTATGTGAAGTAAGCAGTCTATTTTGACCTGCCAGAGCACAACCTCACAGAACTTGTTCAGCCGCAGTCAGAATACGCACGCAAACAGCTTGCCGTCTGCCTGTACAACGGAAGCTTAGAAATCCTTCTAAAATGCGCTGCTTGTTGCGTAGACAACAGTTCTCAACTCAACCGAGACATTTTGTGCTTGCTTTGAGAGACGTTTTAAAAATATTAGTTGTAATAATTGGTTACAAATGGGAAATGTCACAGTTCTAACTTCGCGTTCGTGAGTGCCTACGCGCGGCGCCGCCACGAGCAAATCGTCTGCTCCTCTGCAGTTCGCCGGCGTGGCAGCTCAGGGCAGCTTTGAGTAGAGTTCCTGTATTTAGATCCTATAGGAGAGCAGAGTTGCGAGACCATCCGCCAAATTGAGTTCCAGGTCGTGCAGGAAAGCCACCCTTCTCGCATGTAGGCCAAGGTAAATATAACTGGTAGCGAAGCTTCCATAGAAGCCCATACGTTTGGGAAATGGCGGCTCTGAAGTTGTTACGGGTCTCAGCGCCATCTGTGTGAGGATGGAACACTTCCTGAAAAAGAAAAAATCAACCGGATGTGACGCAATAACCGGTCAAATAGTGACGTCATTTTGGTGGCATTAGCGCAAAACATTGACTTCAAAATAGCTTGAGCAGGCTTCTGATCGCTGAGGGCTTACGTCATTGCCATCTGGTCAACTATTAGACTCGTGACTAGAGAAAGGTACTCGAACGTTCTGTCGTTTGATTCGCCTCGGTGTTGTTAAAAAAATCGTGCAGTGTCTCTGAAACGTTATTCTGTATTTATACCTTCCACTGATGTGTAAAAGCAATCAGTTGTTTACCTTGACTGCAGTGGGTGGCAAACCGGGAAACGAGCACGTCACCCTCACCCCCCCCCCCCCTCTGAATGTTTTTTGCCATGGGTGCTGAGCCCGAAATGACACTCGACCACTCTCCCGGCCCCCCTTAATATAAAAAACCGTGCCGCCTCCTCACCCCCATACCAACGCCACTCCGACACCAATTTCTACCTACGCCACTGCTACGTTGGTTAACTGCGTCGCACATACACAGGTTGAGTGCGTGCCTTAAGTATAGATCAAGGTTATATAGCGCTTGCTTGGTTTGCGTGCTTCAGTTCGGAGAGAGGGAATGACGCATAGTCATGCTATAATCAAGATATTCGAATTTTATTCCTGTATAAAGATAAAACAGCTTTACCACACTGTACAAAATCAGCACGTAATCGATTGATTTTGGGGGTTTAACGCGCCGACGCAACGCAGGCGATGAGGCGCGCCGTAGTGGAGGGCTCCGCATTAATTTTGACCACCAGGGGATCTTTAACGTGCGCCGAAATCTCGTACACACGGGCGTTTTTGCTTTTCGCCTCCATGAGAAAAGCGGCCGCCGCGGCCGGGAATCGAGCCCGCGACCTCGTGCTCAGCAGCGCAACGCCTTAGCCACTGAGCCACCGCGGCGGGTCTCATCAGCACGTAATCAAATAAGTACAAAATGTTCTTGGGCACTGTATGCCTTAAGATTTTATTTACGTGCCGAAAAATTGACTTTACCCGTAACACATAGTATTATGAGCAATGAAAGCCTCAACAGCAGAACCACTTCGAAACAATAGAGAAGAACTAGGCACTGCATCTTTACTCAGAAAACCGGGCCGCATGAATTCCGAGTCACGAAAGTGCAGCGAGCACATCACACTCAACCAAAACTGTCCCGGCGTCTTATTAAGTAGGCGTGCGTTTCTACCAGAACTTCACCCGGGATTCACGCCTGCAATTTTCTGGTTGCATTGTTTAGGCAAGTATCCCAACAGATAAGTAAAAGGTCAATAATGGATCAAAGCAAAAGAAAGCGACTGCAGTAACTAAAAAGAAATGACAGGCAAGATCTGCCAGCAGCGCAAGATGGAGCAGCACTACACAATACTGCGATGGAAATATTGCTTGCGCATACAAACGCGGGAAGCAACGATTACCACAAGCGTTGTAATGCGATAGACAAGGCACTGAACTAGACAATTAAAGCGACTCGTTTTAATTCGAGTGACGCACAATATTTGCGCTATTTGAATACGCTGAGAACTCGCAGAATAATTGACACCGCTTGCTCCGAGCCAACCTCAGGTAAAATCAAAAGATAACTGTGACATAACAGAGATTTAGACCCATTTTTTTCGAAGCACCACCACGTCCCTTTATATAGCCCTCATGCACGTACTAGCAGTGCTATAGTTTCGCGTTACCTGTGGAAATGAGACGAAAATGGTGCAGTGAAATGCCAGGCGTACGGGAGTTGCAGTCAACCTTGTAGAGCACATCCTTTCCATACGTATCGAGGAAAGCGGTGCGCTCCAACCGTTAGAAGCATCGTCCCGTAGGACAGCGTGCCCGCCGGGCACAGTACTAAACGTGTTAACCTACGATACAACGCACGGCGCAACTCCACGCATAGCTAAAATTAAGTGCGCACCAAATTAAAAAGAAAAAACGAATGCGCATGCGCACCACCAAAATTGATTGATTGATTGTAGTGTTTAACGCGCCGACACAACGCAGGGGCGATGAGGCGCGCCGTAGTGGAGGGCTCCGGATTAATTTTGACCACCTGGGGATCTTTATCGTGCGCCGAAATCTCGTACACACGGGCGTTTTTGCTTTCCGCCCCCATCAGAAAAGCGGCCACCGCGGCGGGTCGCACCACCAAAACACGTGAGGGGCGTTTCCTAGCAGACGAACTTTAGGCGCGCCTTTCCGAACGCTACAAGTACTGCATCACAGAGCCATGACATGCGCCATTCTGCAGAGGGCGCTATGAAAAGGTTTTTGAGAATGAGCACAATTTCCACAAATTCTTTGCATACTGTGCCTATATAATCGTGATTCCGAAATAAATATTGTTCGTCAAATATAAATATGGTTTTATTGTTGAATAAAACTTGTTTTCTTGTTATTAGTGTTTTTTGCCTCCTCACCTTGTCGCGCTTCAATCCCTCTCCCATTACCATACACAGTAGAACCCGACTGATACGTTTTTCACGGGACCGCGGAAAAAAACGTAACAACCAGGAAACGCAAAAGCCGAGAAACGGGAAAATGAAAGTAATAAGTGTGTGCAGAATTTTATTTTATTACCTGCGCTCGAAAAAATCGTGCAGCGTTGCTTGGCGCATTCTGTCACGTCCGAGTAGCACAAGGCGCTTCTCAAGCACCTGCAGCGCCATGTGGATCTCGGCATCGTCACTCCGCGCGTATCTTCTTAATAAATGGCGATGGTGATTGACGATGACGATGACAACAATGACGATGACAATGAGTCTAAGAGAAGAAAACAGGCAGGCGACAACCGAAAACAAGTCCCCTGTGACATTTGCGGCTAAGCCTATAGCCAAGCCAGGCCAAGCAGCGGAAAAAGCCAACATGGTCGCTCTCCATGGCCAGCTCCGACCGCCAATTCGCAACGTAACACGCTGGAACGGTCATAAACTTGCGAAGTAACGGCGGGGTTCTCAATACATTGGATTCAATGGGAGGTATGCCGGGACCGGCCAAAAACAACGTAACAGCCAGGAAAACGCAGCACCCGGGAACGTAACCGCGGGGTTCTACTTAGTAGTGTAAAAGTCTATGCCCGTAACCACCCACGTTGACTCCGCTAGCAATAGGTTCTGAAATGCTTTTCGCCCGAAGCTTCGCTACCATTTATATTTACGTTGTGTACGCCACCGCGCCAGGGGCAGAGGCATGGACGAGTGGCTAGATGCGGTGAGGACAAAAACTGATGCACGCTTCTCGGCTGGTTATCATTTGCGCTGCCGCTGCCGCCGCTTCCACAACCGCCGATGCTCACTTGACCAGAACTGACCGAATACGGGTATTGAGCGCAGCACTCAAAGCGGGCTTCCCTGTCGAACTGGAACCCTCAGCATGTGGCAATCATACGCAGAACTCTTGCGTTACTCTAGCTTTGAAATGCTTCTTCACGTGAGCCACTACGTAACTTCCGGTTCAAGATGTCCGAGGTGCTCAAAGCAGTTTTGCTGCTTTGAGCAGCTCCATACCTGATGCAGTAGCTGATGCAGTACATCAAACGCCGTTAAAATTAGAGTATAGCGAGTATCAGACCTTGAAAAGACGTTTTTTAAACAATGCGTAGTACTAACATCAAGAAGAGCATAAAAATAAACTCAGCAGACTTTTAGGGGCGAAGCCCCTTAGGGGCTTGGGCTGTTGGCGTCTCCTGTCGTCTTCGTCGTCGTAATAGTCGTTTCGTCTCAGGCGGTCATGGCACTTAAACACCTAAAAACTCGTTTACGCCTCACGCTGGAACGTAACGCCTACTAAAAGAACACCGGGGCACTCCTTTACGCCTTGCGCGGGAGTGCTTTGTAACGCGTGCTAGAAAAACACGGGGACGCTCGTTTATGTCTCGCGCTAGAGAGCATCACGCTTCAAAGATAAGTGACTCTTACAGCAAAACAACGGTTTCGTTTTTGCTGGCAAAAACGCCACGGCGCCAAAAATACACTAATATAGCGCATGCTTCGTCACTCCACGTCTTTCACGTTAGAGATGTCCCGGAATTTTTTTAGTGCTCTTTTCTACACTTCACGTAAGAACTAATATTGACCGCGACCATAAATCTGAGCCCAGCCCGGCCAAACCACACGCCGACGAGCCCTATCCCGGCCCGCGCCCGCAAACAATTGTCTTCAGGCGGCCCGGCAAGCATCGCGGGCCGGCCCGGGCACGGGCTTTCGTGCCATTCCGGGCCCGTGCAGTACTCTAATGGGAATACCTTGCATAAACATGGGCAAAAGCAATCATATGCCTTTCACACAATTGCAACATTCGCTACGAAAGTTCTAAAGATTTCAAACTTTTCGCTTTCCAGCTAATCACTGAACGTCCTTTTAGCAGATACAGTTGATGAAAAGATTCGCGATTTTTGAACACACCAAGATTAGGCTGCAATAATAAAAAGACAGTCCTATTCCGGGCGGCTCAGTTTAATCGACTCTAACAGTTTTCTTTTTGAAAGCAAACGTCGTACTACATAGCAAGTGGGTGATATTTCTTTATATTGCCTGTAATTTGTTTTATACTTACTCCTAGAAGGTGCCGTCACTTACTCAAATGTAACTTGCGGGTTTATAGGACATATGTTCTTTTCAAGGAATAGCAGCCAACGAAAAATTCCTATGCAAAGGCTGCTTTATGTAAACTTTTTGTAGCTCATTTAGCTTGCCAGTACTCCGGGAGATTTGGAGGTTCCTTCTTCCCAGAAAAAGGCTATTGTGGATGGTATCATTTATGTTAGGTTTTTCGTTGTGACAAACAGCAGCACATATTACATTGTAAATACCATTATGCCTGATTTGGTCGCATGAGGCTTGTCAGGAATAAGGGCAAAGCGGTATAGATAACATCCAAAGTACAATTTTTGTAACCGATTCGAGAACACAATTCATTCGCAGATGGTTCGGTTAAAATTTTTCTTCGCGTTTTCCTGCAAACCATAAATATTTAACCATCTGTATCTGTTATACTTTTGCCTTTATAAAAGTTTTATCTTAGCGACAAACGATTATGGTAATCATTCTCACACAGTCCCCTATCAACAAAATCAAGATACGGCTCATGAAATACTCTGATCCAGTTTGATACTGCTTGGCACGAGTACTGTTAATGCTGGGAGAAGTGTGCTACTGTGCACCCCTTTCCAACGCCGAAAAATCACCCTTTCTATACATCATAAGATATTTCAGAAGCTCATACTTTATTACCCGCATATAACTTGGTTCCTTCATTCGTTTTTATGGGGCCCCGAACCCTTGTCATGAGTCTCCCTCGTAGTGATTACAACTAGCATTTTGATACCCTTGGCTGCGTTTGAGCGCGACTATTTTAGAGCATCTGTTGCCCTATCGGCTATTTCTAAAAAATAAAACTATGGAGGGGCCTCTGCAGAAATCACATAGTGATTATCATCTTAGCTATCAGTATTTCTTTTGCATCGCTACATGTTTTTAATACACATTTGTAGAGCAGTCGGGAAATGCGACCAAAGGGATTGCAATTTTCAATTTTGCCAGTTAAAATGATTTTCATCGAACGCTTTCAGAAAGAAAAGCGAAGCAAGAAATACTTTTTTTACCGTTAGCGAAATAAGCAACAAAAAAACAACAAGAAAAGTTTATATGGGAACGAGAAAACTGGGAATGAAATGTAAAATTTGTGTTTACTTTTCTAAAGATAAAAGTTGGCTGAACAACTTTTTGAGGGAAATCTTGCAATTCTAAGCAGTGCGTGGGTAGCCGGTATTTATCAAGAATGATGAGTGGAATTGAACTTTGAAAGACAAATTGCTGTGCACGGCTTTACGTTATAGGTGGTTTATAGGCGTTCGTGGTTTCTAGAGTCATATCGGGACAAAAGGCTTAAAAGTTTGGGACGTTTGTTTGGTGCGACGCTCCACCAGCACTTTAGGTATCACAGTACGCTTTGCAATGACACGTGTCTAGGTGTCCTAAAGAAGGTTTAAAATGTCTCACCGCAATCCCAGTGCAAACTCCGCATTAGGGTTTTAGAATTAACAGGCACAAATGCACCGCCAATCCAACATCCCAAAACCTTTACAGAATGACAACTGTAGCTTTGAAATGGCAACCCCAAATAAACTTCTATCTATGGGTGGGCTGCTCGAACATCAATTACGCCTCTCTAGTGGGTATCCGGATGCCAAATAAAATTTGTTTAGACGAGGGGCACACAAAATGCTGAACAAAATCTTCATGTTCAGGCGGTATTTTTTATACTGATGAGACCATTAACGCCGCGCGTCTTTCGAAGAAACGAATGGCGGCAGGTAAACAGAGAACTATTGTCATATTTATGAAGGGTTAGGCTCCTGCTTATGATGGATGCTGGGATAAAACCGGTGAAAGTGGTAGTAGTGGATGGCCAATGGGCATCTATATTGTTGGTACCCGCCACCAAATGCATGTTTGAGCGAAAGTATGCGCGCTGTTTCTAGTACATACATAGATATATAAATGCATACAAACATACATACATACATACATACATGCGTACATACATACATACATACATACATACATACATACATACATACATACATACATACATACATACATACATGCATGCATGCATGCATGCATACATACATACATGCATACATACATACTTACATACAACATACATACATACATTCATACTACATGCATGCTTGCATTCATACAGAGAGCGAAGCGATTAAAGTCCGAATGTGGTAGGGAAACACGATCTAGAGAAAGGGGAATAAACGTTGTTTTCGATACAAGTTACTGCATTTCTGGATCCATCGCCACAAAACAATTGATAAAGTAGCACCCATAGTGCGTTCAGAACCTCTCCACAAGTAGAGTTGCGTTCGTCAAAGCCGTTACAAGGGAAATAACTCCTCTTAAAATTTTCGCAATACCCTGAGGCTGCTACGTTGTGCAAGGTTTGCTTTTTCTCCTAATTTAAATACGTACATGTATGCAGTCACGTATTCAGGCATGGATGCATACACCCGTAACAGATACGTTTTTATGTAATGCAGAACAGGGGGCACAGGCAGCAATTGTATCCCCCTGCGTTCTCCGGTTTATGCAACAAAGACGTCCATAAATTGCTCGTGCGGGAGTCGTTCCGTGTCCTTGAATCTTCTCTTTGTCAAAAGCGTTCTGGACCGCGTAGATCTTATCGAAAGCAGGGCAGCCAGCGTACAGTTACTATAAAATTTTAATTAGACACAGTTATGAAACTACATGTGAAAGCGAACACATTGGTAAAACTATTTTGCTAGTAAGTTATTGAAAGTGATTGCAGAGTGTTTCAGGACATTCAGATATTAGTAAGAGTAAAACATCCCACTAGACAGAAGGTATGCCATTACGGAAGGTGAAATCGAAGCGTATTATCCAACGAGTGCAAAAAAGAACTGCAAAGGATACACTAGAGACTGTGTATGAACGACAATCAGATCCTCTATGATCAAAGGTCCAAATTATTCTCAGTATCCACTGTGCTTGAATATTACCAGATACACAATAAGCATTATCGTATTGTTTGTTTTTTGGACTTTCAGTCGCATTAATAAACATAGTAGACACTGTATGTCCAGTGAGACGAGGAAAGAACATCACATTAAAAACGTCGTGGTACACGTATTGAGGTTGAGCCAGCCTGTTGGCCCGCGGGCCTTGACAAATTGACTTTTTTCTTTCCGAAGGAACCACTTCGCTAATTTTCTTGAACAACTCGTGTCGGAAGCTGCTTTCCGAAGATAATACTGCAAAGTAAATAAGAGGATCTGAAAAGCCTGTTTTATTCGTACAAATTACGAACCTCTTAGGCTACGACTCCACTGCAGCAGGCGCACCTTCCTAGAATTTTACCCATCTTTTCGTCGAAGATGCCTCAGCAAACATCGTCACTCCAGTTCCATAGTTCACTCCCTAGATTTTGTATTTTTACGTGCATTAAAGCTCGTAGAATGGCCGCCCACACAAATGTGTCATGAAATCAGGGCCAGGTTTTACAAAGCATACAAAAAATGTCACACTTCACGTACATGTGTACGTATTTTCTGGCTTTATTTTTAAATGCTTAAAGGGCAAACTGCTGACGACAGGTTCATGGCAGATCTTTTTCTCTCCGTGCAAGGTACTCCTACTCCCCGACTAAACATTACGTTACGTTTACGTACCCAGTATCATATTTCAAGAGAACATAGGTTTACAATGTTGTTTCATATAAAGTACGCAGCGCTTCTGCTCTATAAGACAAGCACATTCATCCCAAGGTATTTTAAGCCAACTAACTTTAATAGTCAGTAGATAAGAGGACAGTATTTCTCAAAAAAGTTTGGGAGATGTGTTCTTGTTTAGGATGGCAGGGACAAGTTGGAGGCCTAATTGAGCAGGGAGGGTGCCGGAAGACAAGTGAAAATCGCAAAATCAAGAAGGCGCGAGCGCTGCCTCCCGGCTACGTGCGCACTTTTCCTTTTTGCATTTTGAATGGCCCGCACGAGCTCGGCCGCCATGAAAGGAGCTTCAAAATTTTATGAAACATCCCCCTCGCGAGGGGCACGGTGAAATGCAGAGCATTTTCGGGGGACGCACGACGTTAAGTAGGTTGTGTTATGTTAATGTTGTTGCAGTTGTTGCTGTTGGTTGTTATTGTTGTTGTTATAATTATTATTTTAATTATTGATGAGTCGTAATTAAGTTGTCTCGTGACATCATTTATTATCTGGTTCGAAAGAAATTGACAGCGAGAAAGAACGCCGAGAACCGCCCCATCACGGCACGCCCGCGCCACGCCACGTCCCGACTACGTCACGATCACGCCACAACTGTTGTTGCTCCCGCGCCAAACTACGACGCATGCGTGCCTCACCTGTTGCTGAACGCGATCCGAGCACGTAGAGAACACGCGAGGAGCAGCGGAGAGCAGGCGAGGAGGAGTGGGGGAGCGGGTGCACCCAGAACGGCTGTTGCGGACGAGGCCGCGCGCTCCCGTTTGACTTCGGCGCCGCGGAGCGCAGCCGCGGCGGAGAGGAAGCAGACGACGCAGGCGACGCACCTCTGTTGCCATAGCAACGCGGCGCATGCGCAGAGGGCAGTTTGGGTGAGATCAAGTGCGAAACGCGAGGAGCAGCGGAGAGCAGGCGAGGAAGGAGTCGGAGAGAGGGCGCACCTGGAACGGCTGTTGCGGATGCCGAGGCACGCCAACGCCGGATGACATCGTGAGTTAAAGAAATGCTCTGCATTTAAAATAATTTGCGAGTACACCAGCCAGCCTTCTACTTTGCCAAAGCACGTATTTCAATTTAAACAAAAGCATTTTTTGCGTTTATAACATCTGAAAAACATAGATACCGCCACAGCCGTGTTTCAGAACCCTAAAAAAAAATTTCGACCAATAATTCTTTACTTTATAGCAGCTACAGTTATAGGCCACAGTGATCAGGACCTAAAAAGCATGCGTTGCACAAGCATCTATTTTATGCTTAATGGTAGCTTCCGAGGGTCTTCCCATGTGATTTCGGAACCCCAACAAAAAAAGAGGCGCTTTCCAACCTCCGGGCATTCCATGATGCCTCTTATGCGAGGCAACCTGTATTGAAACATCCAGTAATTGTTTGCCATGTCACACGTGGACTACTGTTTGCATCACTAAGTTTTGCTTTAAATGTGACTCAGTTCTTCTTGGTGCAAAATAATGGAGACATGTAAAACTAACGCCTAGAGTGCAACAGTTGGAATGGTTCTGCGTATAACACTTCTCTTTGAAGAATAGGGTCAACTTTTGGTTCAAAGGATGAGTCGAGGGGCACATAGAGAGACCCGAATTTCAGGATATCCCAAGATAGACTATTGATTTACCAAATGATCAATAGCTACAAGGTGCCCCAAAATTTATTGCTTTTTTTTTACTTTAGCAAGCACAACACCTCTGACATGAGCACTAAGTGTCATACAAACAATACACTGAAATAAAGAAATTTGTTATCGACGCTGCCGATGTTTTAAAAAAAAGCGTGACCATTTATCGGTGCCCAATCCGCACTGACAACCGAAAGAAGTCATTACTTTGAAATATTATCCTCCGCAGCCGGTCTCTTCACGATTTTAGGGGTGTCTTCAATTTAAGAGCCCTTTGCAAAATTTCTCAAGAGCAGATTGTGCTTATACAGACAGACTTCCAAGATTTAGGTGGTTGAACGCGATTACTGTGAAATTGTTCAGAACAATAACATTCTCTTGACTTGGTGGCAGCCTTCAAACTTGATTGATTTTGATGTTTAACCTGCCGACGCTACCCAGCCGGTGGGGCACGCCGTTGTGGAGGACTCTAAAATAATTTTGACCCCCGGGGAGTCTTTTCCGTACCGGCCGCGGTAGCTCAGGGTGGCTAAGGCATTGCGCTGCTGAGCAGTAGAATGCGGGTTCGATTACCGGCCGCGGCGGCGGCTTTTCTGATGGAGGCGAAACGCAAAACCCCTGTATTTACGAGATTTCTCTGTATGTTAAAGGGGTACTGACACGAAATTTCAAAGCTGAGATAACTATGTAAAATGCTTCCTTTTTATCAGGAGATATCTCCCAGCAAGTTTCAACAGCAACCGTTCAGCGAAACATATTTAAAATCCATTTTAATCTTCGCCCGCACGAGAAAGCCCAGAGCGGGCCGACGTGACATCATCTGCTACGTGCCCCAAACTGCCGACGTCGGGGCTCCCGTGACGAAGCTGACGCGCTGGCTGTGGTTGGCACGCGCTGCTCGGGCGTGTGTACACGCCATGGTTTTGGGACTGACGTTATGCTGCCCGGGCCTGTGGGGACGGCGAAAACCTCGGCCGGTCTGGGCGTGCGCGTGCGCTCGCTAGCGCGCGCTTCTAGAGAGGCAGCGATACGGCAAGAATGGTGACGCCATGTCATACATGCTGTCATGGCGGCCGCTCGGCGATTTTTTGTCGAAACCGAAACTGGCACGAATACACGACGCCGTAAATGAATGTTTACGCTGCGCTCGACCGTCTAATCTGTCATTCTATGATTAGTGGGCTGGTAGGCACGCATAGCGGCGAAAAAAACGTAACATAAAAATTTCGTGTCAGAACTCCTTTAAAGATCCCCAGGTGGCCAAAATTACTCCGCAGCCATCCACTTCTGCGCGCCTCATCGCCTGCGGTGCGTCGGCGCGTTGAACCCCACAATCAATCAATCTTTGTGTGCGCCAAAATCATGAACCCACGGGCGTTAGCCTTCGAAGTCAGCCTAAAGCGAAAACACAAATGTTAGCTTACGTTACCAAACTGCAGGTTGTCATTTTAGGTTTACAGTAATGTATTTACCATAAAAAAAAGGTTGTCTCCGTAGCCGCCGTTTGAAAATTTGTGTAGACGTTTGTTTGCAACGAATCTGATTTTTTGTCGTTTTTGTCCGCTAAAAAAGTTCTATTACCTAGTGTGTATTAAGTTATTAAGCATGGGAATAACTCGTGCAAGTGGAAGTCTTAGGACGATAGATATTTGGTATATGACAACGCGTTTAGGGTATGTCTCCAATAAGTAGTTTAGGATATGCAAGCACAATTTCTCGAATATCGTGCTAAAGACGTTTTCTATGCATGCAACAATTACTCACACTTACACAAGTCCTTTACATCGATACGCAGGAAGTCATGAATCTTCTAGAACACTGGTATACTTGAACATGGGTCCGAACTTTTTTGGCGGAGTACTTCGAAATAAAGCCTTTGAAGAGCCATTGTCCGTGAAAGACACTTAAACAGAGGGTTACCGGGATAAATCAAATCTGCCCACTACCTACATAGCGGGTGTCGGATGCTGTTGAGGCATTTGTTCCTCTGCTATCTTCAAAGAGTACCGCTAGTGGGGTTACAGCGATTATGACCTTTCCACACACTAGTTTGTTTTCAAAAATAGCGCCCGAGTGTTCATGCAATGTATGCGTTCGGGTGTCTGCTGTGATATCATTATCTCCGTAATATTGTAGACGAGAAGCTTTTTGTGCGTTTATTGAAAGCTGTGCCTGCCATTATGCATTTGAGGTTGCCCAGGAAGAGCTAAAACGTTCAAAATCCCCTGAAGGAAATATCACTTAACAAAAAAACCCCATATCTACTAATGGGAACAATGCAAGGCAAGTCGGCATTCTCAATTTGCGGATTCAAAGCATCTCATTTTTTTTTCACTCCAGCCATGCATTCTCTTGTTAAAACTTTTACCCACAATTCATGTTACACACCTTTCTGTATAGGATTTGTAGTACGAAACACATGCTTTTTGGAATCCTAACATTTTTTTGCTTTCATTCAAAACTAATACGCTAAATAAATTATCAAATTTCTGAAATAATATTTTTTTACAAATTGTACCGACAATTAGTTGTGCATTCTAAAACTACCTTTTTGCCTTTTGAAGGTATTATAGCTATCATTGGTTGCTCATTTTTATTCCGTCTTTTTTTTCTTCTAAACACAGAACGAGATGTACGTTTTTTTTGTTTTTTTGTGGTTCTCAATTGTTTCATGGCACTGACGTAAGTCTTATTTTGTACTTCGTTGTTGTAGGTCACACTAACGACTTGCGTCATGGGGCCTCCTTTTATTTTGTTGCCGCAGCAAATCCGAATAAAACATTGGAAGAATTCAAGTGTTCCGAAAACAAAACAACCACCCGCATTTGTTGTTTGTGTGCTTTTACTTAATTTTTAATGCTCCTCTCCAGTTGATGAATGCGTCTACATGTCGCGAAACAATCTGCAGCGGCTGACATTTAACGTTCTCCTACTCTGGCACTACTTCTCTTCGAGAAAAAAGGTTAGGCGATTTTGTGGCTGCTGTCTACGGAGCGTTCACGACTGTTTCGCGTAGCGAAACACAGTGATGTTTTTTTTACTCTAACAACGATAATTTTCCTCAGTTACTTCCGTGAGCCAGAGTACAAAAATTTTGTTTTCTTTTATTTCGCCGTCCTCTTTGTTCCATTCCGTTTTTTCTTTATATAGAGACTTTGCATTTCCCCCATCTCTGATACGAACGACCCTGTCGATCCTTACTATCTAGACAATCACATTCTATTCGCTATAGTTGATTTCACGTTAAAAAGAGGTGTCACACGTTGAACGCCGCTCATTCAGGTTTGCACTTTCTTAATCGGTGACGAAATAGTCACGGACCACTTTGTCATTTCCGGGTCTTTTAATCAATTATTCAATTCAGATTTTACTGATGAAGACAGCAGTTTACCACACTCCACTTTCTTTGAAAATGTGAGTCCTATGAATAATAATAAAAAATCTCAGCAAGGGCATACTTTCATTACTTCTCAATGTAAACTTCAAAAAATCACCTTGTGTACACGGCATTCCTAACGCATTCCTAGTTAGATACGCAGAATGGATCTCACAGTACCTCTGCGTTATTAATCAAAAGTCTTTGAGCTTAGCCCAAGTTCGAGAAGATTGGAAGTAAGAAAAAATTACCCGAGTATCTAAAACAAATGACTCGTCCAATATTGCATTATACAGGCCAATGTTTATACTATGCACTTAAGCAAAAGTCCTAGAGCATGTTATATTTAGGCACCCGACAAATTTTCTTCAAGAAAACATTTTTATTCATACTCGCCAACATGGATTTCGAAACGGTTTGTCTACTACAACGCAGTTACTTGAAATAGTAGATAATCTTGCCGCAATATACGATGACCAAAGTCAAGTTGACATATTTTTTTGGACTTTGAAAAGGCTTTTGACCGTGTGAGCCACCAAAAGTAACTGATCACGCTTAGATCAATAAAAAAAAATTCCGAAGTGGTAGGATGAATAGCATCCTATCTTTCGTCCCGAAGCCAGATCGCAAACTTTGAAAATGCCTGCTCCCTTCACCAGACTGTTTTATTTAAAATACCCCAAGTATCTGTCCTCGGACCATACTCTTTTAATTTTTAATAATGATATTCTCCAAGATATACCAGTAATTATTCGGCTTTTTGCAGACGACTGCATACTCTACCAGCAAATAACTAGCGTCGATGACCAGTTCAATCTAATTTCGTCATTTCCAAAAATTCAATTATGGTGTAACTCCTGGCCAATGAAGGTCAACGCTGAAAAAAACTGTAGCGATGACATTACCAGGAAAGCGCCCCCATTTGCCTTTTTGTATTTCATTAACGGCTCTCCACTATCATATGTTGCAAGTTATAAATTTTTGGGCGTCCTAATTACTTCCGACCTCAGCTGGAAGGAGCATGTGATATACGTCCAAGAAAGGCCATGTGGAAATTAGGATACCTTAGACGGTCATTCAGAAGGCCAACAGGTTAAATAAAATTGATAGCCAACAAAACGTACATCAGAGCGGTCCTCGAGTGGGCTTCTGTCGTTTGGGACCCGTGTACGAAACTTAACATTAACAAACTTCAAAATGTCCAACGTTAAGCAGCGCGATTTATTCATAACAGTTACAGCTGGAAAACATCACCTAGTACCTTTAGCGAAGCCATACTCAGACAGTCTTCAACTCAGGCGATATCCTGAGTGGCATAAGTGCATGTATTTCTTGTACCATGTCAAACTACAGCAAATAAAAACTAGTATATTGAACATGTTACTCAGCCATTCCCGCATGCGGAATATTTCCAAAAGATTAGGGGATTCTCTTGGCGAACACCGTCTTTTAAACATTCATTCTACCCCCGTACCATCCGCGAATGGAATATACTGCTGGGGAAATTGTAGAGTGAGATAATGTACAACCATTTATGTCCGCAACCACATACCACACGCTATCAGACATTCCCCCTGTACCTTTGTAGTGTTTGGCTGCGCCTGCTAAAATTCTTTTCTTGTTCAGTGTGTTCATTCTAAATGATTTGGATTTGCGTTTTCCACTTGTGTGCTTCCCTGTGTGATCTGCGTGCTCATTTTATGTTAGAGCGAGGGACAAAGTTGTCGCCTTTGAAGTTCCCCGTTCTTGCGGTTTTCATTGCTGAGCGCGAACAAAATCTGTTCCTTTGTTTGTTCTGTTGGCGTTACTCCCCGCAGATATCGAAAACTACTACTGTTTCGCTGTTTTTGTATCGATTATGTTTGTCCGCTCCAGCTAGCGCTTCCAAAATGAAGCTGGCAGCACCCTGCAAATAAATAACTAAATTATGGCCTACTAAGCACTTCGGGCCGTACTCTTCCCCTGTGCATCGCCGAAGTCAAAATGAACCCCTCTCGAGGCCTATACCTCAGACCACAATAATATGTGCTCCAGCTACATTCTCCCTGCCCCACGTGGCCTGGAACATTCCACATTCTGAGTAACGGCCTTACAACCACAATCTCTCCTACCTTTTCTCGACAAAGCAATTCCGTGCATCTCAATGGCATAAGTACTGCTCAGACACGTTTAGGTCTTCATTAGAGCTTTTCCACAAAAAGGACTGAAACTCGTCTTCCAGATTTCTGACAAAAGTAGGTGACCATGAGGGTTTGCTGACCTCATGTGCTGAGATCGAACTTCATAAAAATTGCTTGGTGGTACTGAAGGGATTTTATATTTGTCAACAACTGGGCAAAGTGTCTATTTCTGCCTATACTTCGTTCGAACGATTCTAACAGTTGTTATGGAATGGTCTACTAGTCAATACATGTGTGCATATATGTCATGCTATTCCTTTTTATCTCGACTGGTTCGAGCTAAAATACAAAAACTTGCTTTTGATGTGTTTGCAAACGGACGTATAAACCCGTACCAGAAGATGATCGTTTTAAACTATGCAAAAGGTTTTTTGTTCACTTGAAACATGTTGTGCAATATTCTAGGTCGCACAACTGATAAATATATCTATAAGGTGCCGAAGCTACAGTTTGTTAACACACATCCCATGCTTCTGTTCTAAATTATTGTGTCTTTTCGCAAAGGAGGAAAAGCATAAGCACTATGCAGTATTCTGATAGCGAAGGGCTCGCAACGGATTTCGATGAATCATTGCAGACCATTAACATGCGTGTCCGTGAAGTATCTCCAGTCACATTTGAAGTGCGCGAAACAGTAAGGGAAGCATTCCGGAAGCATTTTTCAAGACTAAAATAGCAGCTGCAATAAAAGATGGAATTTTTAGTCTACAGCCAGTTGGATATATACCCAATTATATCTCCAAAAGTGGCGGCAGAGGGCTATGAGCGTTCCTCAGAAACAAATTCAGTTATCGCAAATTGCAAATATGTTTTTACGATATTTCGCCTGGCGATGCTGCCTTGATACATCGTATACTCAGTTGGACAAATTTATTGTATGGGCCCAATGAGACAAAACCTAGATTACTCTGACATAAATAAGTACGTTAAGAACTGTGCTAGAATGGACCTCTGTAAACCCGTTTATTAATACTGGTCTCTTTGAGTGCCCCGATTATTTCAGCATAAGGAGTAAGCATGAGATGATATTCTAAACAATATTTTTCCTTTGCGCTAATTTTAAGTAGCATTCGAATTTTTTTTTGTAAGACTGCATTTCTCAGTTTGGTTACATGCAATGTATGCTGCCCTTCATTATCTTCTCGTGTAGGACAACTGTCCCTAATTTCGAACTTTTGTATCGTTTCTATGAGGTACATTCGATCTATACGCGCTGAGTACTAGTATGGAGGCCATTGTAGCATAACAACAAACTAAAGCTACGTCATTCCGCGCAAGTAACTCAACTATCAAAATTTTTCAGCATTTGCCACTTTATACAACAATGTTTTTTATATTTTTATCACTCCGTCAGTACATTGGCTCTGCTGCAGAGTAACACACCAATTACTGGTTCCCTATCGCCCCAAAGCACGCTCAGACATTAAAGCTGCCACACATAGTGTCTTGCATTTCCATTAGGTCATATTTGCAGGACAACGTTGCTTCCCTATGCATCTTGTGCAGTGATTTTCTGCAGGGTATTCATCGTATGTATTGTGTAACAATTGTCTGACCAAGCACCGATATCACTGCTATCTGTAACGCCTTCTTAAATAACACTTTTCGTGTATGTTCCCGCTTGTCAAACTACCTAATTTGCGTAGTTGCTACCCGATACGACTCGCATTGTTTGTAACCTCAACTGACAAAAATATTTTTGGTAGCTAATCCACCATTTAATTTCCTGTACCTACCAATTTATTTTATATAGAGGCTCTAGAATGATCTCACTTCGCGCGCCAGTGTGATTGATTTTGAAAAAGATGTTGTTCACAGGCTGCCACTTCAATTGCTTAGGCTGCTGTAAATTAAACCAGCATAGATGAAACTATTTTACCAATGTTAGAGGCAACTAGCTTCCGATAAAAATAACGGGAGTATTCATTTGACGCCTTATGTTCGGACAACCTTCACAAATATGCCGCTGTTCGTAAATCATTCACTGCGCTAAGGATGTAATCAATAACTGAATACAAAGTCAAGGCAAGAGATTTTTATATTTTTGTAAGACGAAAGTATGGTAATTAGTATGTATGCATACTACCTTGTCTGCAATAAACCTTTTCCTTCTGCCCTCCTTCTTGGTACCCGCTTTACTGCAGTATGTAGTAAATAAAACAAATTAAAAATAAAATAAAAATGATCAAAACAGCAAAGATGGCTTTCTACAGATTCTTGGCACACTTTTGCGTGCTTGAAGCTATGTTTTCAACAAAGCGCAAGATGGTACTCTTCATGGCAAGGAATTGCTATACTGAGAAGAAAAATACCATCTAAAAGGTCTTAGATCCCCACTATACCCGAAAACGTGGTTTGGGGTGCAAATACAAATGAAGCTCTGAAATAATAGGTCCTTTCGATCAAGATGTGTCGTTTTTTGATAAAGAGTTTGTTGGAAAGTTCCGTGCTCTTGAACAATGCCTTACGGTTTTCGGCGGGCTCATGCATTCCTCCAGTTAAGCGTGCCTTGTTTCTAATTTTATTGGCGTAAAC
Organism: Haemaphysalis longicornis; assembly: GCF_048455015.1. NCBI lineage: Eukaryota > Metazoa > Arthropoda > Arachnida > Ixodida > Ixodidae > Haemaphysalis > Haemaphysalis longicornis. Next base: position 98,652,735 of record NW_027526233.1, on the reverse strand, counting down.
AAAGAAATCAAACACGTCATTGCTGGCAGATGAATGAACAATTAGGTGACTACAAGCGACAGAAAACAAACAATATTGTAGGAATTCAAAGAGGGCCTTTATATGAAGTTCATTTTTTAGTCACTCTCGTTGTTGGCAATCATGTGCTGCATAATATTTGAACAGGGGCCTGCCCAGCAGACGGTGAGCCTTATACACTCCTTGATGATAGCACCTACGAAAGTGTTGCGTTTTTCCAAACTAATTGAATGCGAGATTTATATGTATTGAGTGTTTCTTTAAAGGGACACTGTTGTGATACGTAAACATTCAGAGATAACTTCCGCAAATTGAAGTCTGGAATCTCTAGGCCATGATTAAACTACTCTCGCTCCGTGTACGCGACTTCATTCAGTAGTAAAATCCATTCGAACATGCTGTCCTCCTGATTACCTCCTGTCCTCATTGCCGATTTTCTACGATGGTTCTTGTGATGCCAAAACAAGATGGCTTGTCTTGAATGCACTACTACACGGCTCCCCAACCCTCCAACACAATCAGTCAAACCACCGTACAGTCGGCCGGCGGCCTAAGGGTTGTGCAATTTGTTCGCTCAGTTAACACTAAGCCACGCGCGTTTGTGCCAGGAACAAATGGGCCATTAGTTTGTTTTCTTGTAGACTGTATGAAGGTCTCAGTCAAAATCGCTCCACAAAAGTGCAGATGCCACGATTTGGTGACAAGGTGGCTTCGGTGGTTAGTACACAAATTTAAAGCCACCTGAAGGCGGAAGAACCGTGAGAGGGGTAATATAGGTGCTAAGGAAATAAAATCTCTTGATCCTTTTATCGCCCTGGGCGGGAAGTGCTTTTTTGCGATGGGTAAATAGCACAGCTGACAGAAGCACGACCTCGCTTGGGTGCGTGCTTTTTCGTCTAAGGAGCGCTCTCGCTAGGCATGAGATATTATGGGAATTTGGGGACGCTATGCATACGAAAATTTGGGGACGCGAGCACTACAAAAGAAATAGTAATCTAAGTGCTTGAAATTTAAACAAAAACATAAGCTTGCTCTACGTTACACACTTCCTTACTCCGGCCGTGGCATCGCTGAATTATGGCCTTGTAGTCTTGGGCACTACTTAAAATATTTTGGAAGTCGCAAGCTTGAATCCAGGGTAATGCATTTTGTAAGATGGCTTATTTGTTTTTTGGCAATGTTTTTTGTAGTGGATTGACCATTTTTGCGCAGTAACTTTCATATTTCCATGAGCGAGTTCAGAAAGCGCTTGCAGGCTCACACTGACGCGATGGTGAGTTCTCATTGGCGTACGTTGCTATAAGCACCGTCTTCTTGCGGACACAGTCCCGAATCAGCCAACCCTTGGCCTGGTGCGAAAACGCTTCTTACAGTACAAGCCCGAGCAAGGCCAGAAACAAAAATGGCGGAAAAGCGCATCGCAATTGAGCGTTTGCGGTGATGCAGAGCGCGTTCAACTACTGCCTGCGCCTCGCCTTGTGTTTATTGCGATTCCAAGCCGTGCTGCTAGGCTTATCCGAAACATTCTGCAGCCGACAACATGGCAGAAGCGCGTAGTGCCGAGTGCTTAGATGTCGAGAATTTCGAGATGTAGAATGCAAAGCATTTTGTTTTACAGAACTGAAACCGAAACTGGTTGGAATTCTCATCTTGGACACCGTCTAATCGCCGAGAATCTTGTATTGACGTCACTGCTGGTAGTTAGTGTGGCCGCCACAGAAATCTTGGATATCGTCTAATCGCCCAGCTCCTTGTATTGACATCACTGCTTGTAGTTAGTGCGGCCGCTGCAGACCACACATCGAAGTCTTTTTTTTTCTTTAGTGCTTTATAAAATAAATACCTCCTATCGCACGGATAAACGATGGAAAGGATAATATTTCAGCCAGTGTAATCACTGGAAACAAAAACACGAGCTCGACAAATTCTCTTCTGTGTATCTTTAGTAAACATGGTTGAAATTTTGGATTGCATTGGCATAGCTTATCACAAAATGCCCGCAGGCTTCAGCGAATTTTGGAGCTTTTCTGTGAAGCAAACGGCATAGATTTTGGCGGCTGGATTTAATTGTTTTGAGTACATTTCGGAGAGGCTTCACCTTTGTTCCAGCTTGGATTGCAATAGCGTTATCCGGCCGCCTTCGCATCGCATGAGAATATTCTAAGCGGTGAAAATCCTCTGCTGGCACGCCTTCTGTTCTTGCAGCGCCTTGCTGTCCCAATGTGCACCACAAGCTGTTCTTACAATTTTTTTATATCGCGCCAATTTTGCAATCACCGCTAACACACCCGCTGAGTCCGCCGGCCTCCCTAGAACTAGGAAAATGTATTGCTACGCCTTAGTTTTAAAAGCCTTTTCTATTTCCCCCATGTTTCACTCCGCAATACAAGAACGTTCAACTTTGCACCACACTGCATTTCTTTGACGTTTCATTTTCTATGGATGAAGAGGGCGCTATGTCCTCTCAAAACCTTTTATCAAATTGTGTTTGCACTTGACTAATAGATGAGTGTTGTGGATGGTGGTTATTAGCTGTTACACACTCGACGCGGAATGAAAAATCCTATATTGACGCTATGTTAGCTTTCTGGATAAATGTATTCACTCTCGTCGAGGTCTTCCTTGATGGGGCGTCCGTTTATAACAGAGCTCCGCACTCGCTCCTTGGAAAATTGTTGGGGAATACCAATATGTAGCGCCCAATCATTCATTAGTAACCCTAACCCTCGGTAAAAAACTTGGCGGATCTTGTAAAGAACGGCGCATGTTTGAATGAGAACCTGGCAGATGGGTACGTTATATTGAGAACTCAGATCTTTTATGGTTCGGCTTGACTAAACCTATTCCTTTTATCATGTCACACTTCCTCCGAAGCAAGTTTGTTGGCCCTACTCTACCGCCCCCCCCCCCAAGAAAAAACACAAGACGTTTGTCAGTACATAAATCCCCCCCCCCAAAAAAACAAGACGTTTGTCAGTACATAAATCGCCCCCGCCCCAAAAAAAATATCATAGGCACATTGTGGTTCGATTGGAGAATCGGGCCGGACCAGCAACTGAACTGTAAACCGCAACCGAACGATATTTTTGCCCCGAAACGGAACCGAAGCGAGCCCGCATATTTTTCACCATTTTGCAACTGACCCTGAAACGGAAGGAATCGAAGGAACCGTTCTGAAACGGTTGGGGGGCTTCAACACTATAATTTATAGTTCTTTTAGTTGCCGTTCATCACGTCTGGAGACACTTAAACACTCGCCTTACAGCACCAGCAAATGTAATGCATTGTCTGTCGTTATACGACCCATGAGGTTGTCTTCGTATTATTACCCTGAATTTATTGTGAAGTTTTAGGTATATACTCTCAGTTTGAATTGGATACTTGCCGTCTCCCCCGGTTTTCTGTTGCATTAAAAGCATTTAAAGTTAAACGTATATTCCGAGGCATCATATCATGGATTATTCTTAATGGTTCCTACCGTGATTAATGGAAATACGAACAACGGAGCGCGTGGCTTTCAGTACATGCCAGGCATCCTGGCGACGGGCCGTGTATACGCAGTGCGAACACGTTACGACGGGTTGTGTCCAACGTTGATATTGAAACACCGTCTTTCGGCGGGTGAGCGTTTTGGTTTGTCTTCCCAGTGCGTTCGGCGCTCCCTCACACAACCGTTATCTACCTTGTGGCTGCGAAGAATTGAAACGGCGCACGAAAGTAAATTCCTTTTTTTATTCCGTGATGAGCGCCCAATGGACGATGGAAATACGACGGTCGTTCCATATTAAGGTTGGTCACGAACTCTCGTAACTTGTTCGAACACCGCATACGCGGCCGGTCGACAGGATGCGCCGCATGTACTGAAAGCCACGGGCTGCGTTGTTCTTATTTCAATTTATCACAATAGTACTAGGTATTTATTATTGTGCAAAGTTTTCACTGCGTTTGTAATTTTAATGTACCAGCTGTCCTCTTCCCAGACAACACACTGACATCATTATGTAATGCTTAGGATGTCCAACATTGGAGGAATTGGAGTTCCCAGGGATATCCCAACCACATCCAAATCAAGTTGTAAAAACGTCCCACATGCAACATAATTAACATCCTCGGGAAGTCCCTGAGAAAAAGCTTTTAGGAGATGAATTGGATATCTCTCATTGCAGCCTACATCTGCTTTGTAGTGTGGAAGGGAAGCCATGAACACAATGTGCTAAGTAAAATATTCAATCTTATTTTGGGGCCCGGGGACATACACGCATGGGGAAGTGACATACACGCGCGTCCAATTCAAAATGAAGGTTGGCTTTTGCTTTAGCTTTCAAATACTTTTATTACTTGGAGATTGAAACAATTATATTGGTATGGAGATACACCACACTTTGGTTTCACTTCAACCCCGAATTGAAGAAAAAAAGGGCGTCTGCTTGGTATAGGCATCCAGCTACCCCACAGGCCTTGCGAACAATGAAAGCGACAAAATAAGGCTTTAAAAAGTGAAACATTGTGTTTCGAAGGAACATCAAGCACTTTTAGAGCCCTTCGACGGGGGTAGGGGTAAAACAGGGAACGGTAAATAGCACTGATGGCTACAAAACATTTTTGGTAGCCAGAGAAGAAGACTTGCGTATCAAGGGGTTTATGGGTCAGGTGGTCAAGGGCCGAATCCTTGAGAGCCCAAGCGCAAGTTTCTATCGCATTGCAACAAAGGGTTAACTGCAAGCACGCGAGTTACACAGGCTTTTCCCTGCCGACGCCTTGGAGGTCAACTTTCTCTCGTACACTCAACATGCTTACAGTGTCGACACAGTCCTGCAAATTTACCATCATGGAAGAAGTTGTCACTGCATCTACCACCTACAACCAACGAGAAGCAAAGTTCGCCCAGAAGCTCTGAATAGGATCTTGAAAATTTCAGAAACTGAGGGTTCTCCAAGGTTAGCTAAAGGTCCTCTGTACAAGCATCGTGTTATGTTCAGCAGAGGTGGTGGATATGAAAACTCAAAGCCGGGCATGAAACACAAGATTCAGCGAGCTTGATCTCATACTGCCTTTTGGCGGCTTACATTCCATAACACTTAAGAATCCGCCTCCTCACGACTTCGCATGCAGTGGGCGCTGTCCCTGGCAGGCACCTGTTTGCAGCACAAAGGTGGAACAGAACTTTGGTGGTTTCGTCTGCGTTGCCGTCGTCGGCACAGCTTGTGCAGAAGACATCGCCCAGCATTGCAAAGGCTTTGCGCACTGTTTCCTCTCTTTTGAGTACACGCACTGAGTTTGGTGTTTTGTCTCTCATCTCCTTACCTTCCCCCCAGAGGGTGTGTGAGCACCGCACTGGGCCGTGAGGGAGGGACGGCCGGGGAAGTCTTGTAGAGAAGGGGGCACCTTAGTTCTTGCTGTCCGATCACGACGTGTCATTGTCGTCGTCACTGCTGTCCGAACTGTTATCAGTCTCCCTCTCACTGCTATCCTCATCATCGCCGTCCGCCCCATGGTTCTTGTTTTGTGGCTCCACCTGAACGCGGGGCCAGACGATGGACAAGGAGATGGAAACTAATAAGAAGACAAAGAGGCAAAAACATTTGAGGCCTGTGCGCACAATGCCTTGCATCGAAAAGTACAGTGTCATGGTACTGAATAATTTGGTATTTTAAATAATTCCCGCAGAATAGAAAACTACTAGCAAGAACTGAGCGCGAAGGCTATGGATCTAGCACGCATTAACTGGGTCACAAGCATGAAGAATTCTCCAACGCCCACTGCAGGTTTCTTGCTATACAACTTGTTCTCAGGCAACATCACACAATTCTTACTGTTTTCAATGGTACTGGCTAAAAGGAATAAAGCCACATTGACTCATGTAGATTACTTACTAGAAGTTAAAACATAAAACTAGAAATTAAAACTAGAATTGCAAGTTATTGAAACAAAAAAAGGAAGCAAGGTTTGGGGTCGCATACAATATACCAAGAAAAAGTGCGCATTGAAAATAACAATTGCTGTAAAAACAAACTTATGTACAAACAATTTCAGATAAATTAAAAACGGTAGAATCGGAGGACATAAAGTCTATTTAAGCTGAGGCCCAAATGCAGAACAAAAGAACCTATTCAAACGGGCTATACAGTTATAAAAACACCGCTGCGGCTCACAAAAAAAATAAGGAAACGAAGTGCACTACCCAGCTCGAATATTGCATGCCATCGCAGCAAACTATGCATTGGTCGTTTAAAAAAAGGCAATTTACTCGAGAGCACAGCAACAAATGTACTTTCAACATAGACAAACTGCAGAAAAACCTATAATAAAATTCGAGCATTTGCCAGCACTACGAATTCTTGGAACATTACAGCCAAGAGCAAAACAGTGCTAATGCTTACACATCAATCCTGAGCTGCAGCTGCAAGGGCCGAGGACTTCTTCTGGGCTGCTGCACGCTCCGCAGCATGAGAGAACTATGACATGGCCGCCTTTTCACTTTCCTTAGGGTTGGCTGGAGTAGTTGAGGACTTCTCGTGTTCAGTGAGGCTGCCTGTAGAATAACAAAGAAAAACTATGCGCAAGCCTTTTAGTAAATTTGCAAGTATGAAATTGTGCCTATCATTGCACAGAAAATCACTAACGCTGGAGCGTGGCGTAGTTGCAGAAACATCACGGGAATAAGCCGCACGGCCGACAAAGCATAGCAAGGAAACACCCCAGTTATGATGAGGAGGTTTAATGAGCCGACGCTACACACTCGATGAGCCGTGCCGCAATGGAAGACTTCAGATTACTTTTCACCACCTGGAGATCTTTGACGTGCTCCAAAACCTGGAATAGAACATTCTGCCTCCGTCTCAACGAAACACCACAGTGTTGACTTCAAATAATTTTTTTATTTTCTCAACTGCAGCACAAAACAGCCGCAAGTAGAAAGAAAACATTCAGAAAAAAATGGCACGAACCATGTACAACCCTGTCAAGTAGGTACACCACTTTTTCACGTAAGGCAGTAAGGCGATGCACTGACTCACCCGTGTTTAAGCTCAGCAATGGCATGTGCATCAATTTCTCTTCATTGTCTGTTGGCATCACTTGGTGTCAGCACTGCGGTGTTACCTCTTTTGTAGTGGTGGTTAAATCGTTAGATCAGGTCGTGTTAGCCTGGCAAGATATGTCGGCAATTTCTCCACCCGAGCGCCACGTCATCATCATCACACTATCTACGCCCCCTTGCAGGACAAACGCCTTTCCAAAGGATCTGCACTTAACCCAGTCCTGCGCTAACTGCGACCAGTTTATCCCCGCGAACTCATTGATGCCATATACATCTAATATCCCAGCCACACGGCAACTTTAAAGTCATTCGCATCAAATGTTATTTGTTCGACCTAATGCCAGTTTCTTGACGCCCTGCTACACAGCCAAAATTATTTTCATTTGGCAATGATGGCATTTGCAAGAGGGAAATACTTGCCTAGAGAAAATATTTTAGTAAGCATTTAAATATTTGTTAAAAGAGCTTAAACACCTTTAATGCACTCTGCAGCAACTTTGTTGAAGACGAATAAACATTGTCGCACCACCATAAAGCATATAAACAAACATGACCAGTGGAGCCAACCACAGCGGATGAGGCTGGCCTGGAAGCGTGACTAGCAGTTTTCATTTTAACAACTCTATTTGGCTTGTTTAAAATAAATATATAAATAACTAAAATTATACGCATGTTAATATATTATAATGCGTACTCACACTTTAGTAATTTGTGTAGGGTGGGCATTACATAATACATTTGCTAGCAGAATGCAGTTGAATCGGTTCCGCAAACCAATAAAGGGCCTAATGTCATTTTGATCGAATGCTATCACAGTTTCTTGTGTCGCAGCAAACAAACGTCATTTTGAATGAATGACATTCAAAGGGAACTACATTAAAGTTGCCGTGTGGCAGGGTATAACCTACTGTCGCCCCCTACGACGCTTGCCTTCACTAGGGATACACTGTGTTATCCTTAATGACCAACGGTTATCTTGCCTGCTCATACATGCCCTCCACACGCCCATTTCCTGCTAGTTTCAAAGAATATGTCCTTAACACGCGTTTGTCCTCTCCGCCTACTCCGCCCTCTTCTTGTCCCTTAATGTTACTCTTATCATCTTCCGTTCCAATGCGCGCTGAGTCGTCCGCACTTTAAGTTTAACCTTCTCAGTGAGCCTCCAATTTTCTTCCCCGTATGTGAGTACCGGTGAGACGCAGCTCTTATACACTTTCGTATTCAGGAAAAGTGCCACCTATTGAGTAAATATTCTGGTGACTTCACCATGCCTTTGCCAGTTCCGTCTCCTGAAGAAAGCTAAGTAGAAGGCGAGACACCTCTTCGCAGCGTCAAATGTCCTCTTAGGGAGACAATGCTGTCCATAGTGCTGTGTGGGGCTGCCCGATTTCGCATAGCTGCGAGCATTGCCGCCCGTTCACAGCATGCTCTGGGCAACATAGTACTTAGGGGTGCACATAACCCAGCACTGCACACGACAAACACAAAAGCGATTGTACGAGTCCTAGTTCAAAAAGCCATCCTGTGGTCTTCGCTGTGCAAGATAGGCTGCTTGTCTACGACACTTTGTTTCCATGAAGAAGTCAACGAAGTGAATTTTCTTTTTTGAAACGGCTACTTCTACGTTTTAAACATGATATTGCGTCTTGAGTACAACTGCATAATGGAGACCCTGTTTGACATTTTAGGTGACTGCATATTTTAGGGCGTGTTCAAAGTGCAGCTGCTAGTATTTTAAGGTACTGGACAATATGCATGGCTTCAATTCCTGCATTAATTTTGCAAGCGAACTCGGAATTTACGCAGCTGACTAGACACAAACTACTTAGTGCATTATAGCTTGCAGATGTCGAGATCAGAGAACTTCTTTTTCCGTATGGCGCAATAGCCAGCTATAATCCAACGCTAGAACACTTTTGAAGATGTGGGATGTTTATTGTTGCGTAGAGTCTCCTCCTTGAACAATCATGTGCTTTCGCTAACACAAGAAGAAATTGAGAAATACATTTAGTAATCTAACATTGCCCAATCCACAGGAAGTGCCTAAAACTGCACTTATGAAGAATTTCAGACGTTTGCTATTGCCTAGTAAAAAAAAGGCCCTGGCCTGCTGGTTTATGTGTGCTTCTAAAACACACAATGTGTTTTATTATGTGTTCTTCTAATGTGTGCTTCTAAACACATTATGTGTGCTTCTAATGACGCACAAAGTTCACATGCTTACCATTCGAACCATGGCTTTTGCATTTGACTCATGCTATTCTTCATATTCCAAGAGATAGGCAGTTGTAATGACAGGCAGTGCAGGAAAACTTCCCTCGTCCACACAATCCTCGGTGGCCGGCTTCATTAGGGTTGCAAAGAACTCCGAATGAGCTTTGCGTCAATTTATTGCATAAAGTGTACACAAAATCCTTTCCATGAATGCTGAAAAAGACAATGACCAATATTTGAAGACCTAATTGAAGAATCAATGCAACAACAGTCAAGAGCTTTCATGCGAGGTTTAGTGGCACGTTTTGCAATATCTCCATTAAAATGAACACAAACTACACACCAGTGATGTTGGAATCTTGGCTAAGATTGATGGCTTCCGATGAACACACTGGCCTAAGGGTACTGGCAGAAGCAAGGGGTGGCGAGAGGTGCTGGCAGAAAAGCTTTTAGATCTTGTGGCACCAGTAAATTTGGGTTTATGAAGCCAGCTGACAGGAACATCTGAAACTAAATACCAGTGAGTATAAATCCTACGTCCCAGCAGATGCACACCTTCATATTACCCGCATAGTGCAACCTCAAACTAGAGTTTTGGCTTCCATCACAAATACGGCACAAAATGTTTTGCTGTTCTTGCTCCTATCTGAACCTGTGTCCAACTGTGAGCATCCTAGTTCTCACTGAACGGTAGCTTAAAGGGACACTGAAGTGATTTGTAAACATTGCGGGATTACTTGCGCAAATTGTAGTCCGGAGTCCCCAAGCCATGTTTCGACCACTCTGGGCGCGTTTACGCGATTTTATTTAGTAGAAAAACTAATTTGAAAATGCTGTCCTCCTCTCTTTACGCTCGCCCATTTTCTGTGGCGTTTTCGTGTGTCGTCAGGAGGGGATAAGCTGGCAATTGGCTGCGCTACTGCACGGCTCCCCGGCATGGAGGCTCCCCGGCCTTCAGACAGTCAGTCGGCCCAGCGTTTCGTCCGCCGGCCGCCGACGGGTCGTCGCAATTCGTTCGCTCAGTTGAAACGAATCCAGGACACATTTGTGAATGGTAGAATTTGCCTTTCTTTACTTGGTTAGTTTGTACACTGCATCTAGCTCCAAGTCAAGGTCGCTTCACACAAGCGCTGCACAAGCGCACATGCGACGCTTCGCTGACTGGTATTCCAGTAGGAAAATATAAGGCCTCTTGAAGGCGGAAGAAGAGTCAGCGAAGTCAATATAGGTACAAAGAAAATAAAACCAACTGATATTTTTACCGTACAGCGTAAAACTAGGGTGCGGGAAGCACTTTTTTGCGCTGGGCGAACAAGCACAGCGGTGAGCAGCACGACTACGCATCTGCGAACGCTTTTCCATCTACGAAATGCAATTGCTAGACGTGAGCTACTGTGGAAACTCGGGCGACGCTTACTTCACGATCGCAGTACAACAAATAGTCACCTAAGCTGCTTGAAATGCCAAAACTAAATAAAAGTGTAAACCGGTTGTACAATATATACCCTATGTTAACTAGACCTCCGGGTCCCGCTCCGTGGCTTAGTTGTCTGGGGCGCTAGGAATGTCATCGCAAATGTTTTGCAAGTCACGAGTTCGAATCCCCGTGGGTACGTGCTTTTTTTTTGTAAGTTAACTTTTTCGTTTTCCGCCGATGTTTTCTATATTGAGTTCACCTTTTTTTTTGGGCCGCAACGTTCATGGCTACACGAACTAGTTCACAAAACGCGCGCAGGCTGGCACTGGCGCGCTAGCGAGTTCTCGTTGGCGTGCTGCTGCCATAAGCACCGACTGCTTGCAGGCAGTGGGCACAGGCCAGAATGAACAGACCCTTGGCCTGGTGCGAACACGCTTTTTACGACACAGGCATAAGAGAGGCAAGCTCCAAATATGGGGGAAAAGCGCATGACATTTGGGTGTCTGCGGGTACGCGGAGGGCGTTCATGCACTGCGTAGGTTTCGGCTAGTGAATGCTACGATTCCAATCCCTCCTAGGAGGCTTATCTTTATGCATTTTTACAGCTGACAACATGGCAGAAGATGAATACTGAGTTATTGAGAATGCCCATCCAACAACGCCAACGGTTGTGTTTTACAGAACCGAAACGGAAACTTGTTTGGTTGCTCACCTTGGTCATCGTCCAATCATGGTGCCCGCTCCTCCTAACGTCACAGCTTTAGTTGGTGCAGCCGCCGCAAACCGCGCATGGTAGTTTTTCTTCTTTCGCGCTTTGTAAAATAATTACCGATTTGTCAACCGAATAAACGATGAAAGTGTGCTAATTTGAGCCAGTCTACGCAGTGCAAGCAAAAACGGGAGCTTGACAAATTCACTTCAGTGTCCCTTTAACATACCCGCAGCTATAACGCGATCTCATCTGCACAGTGGCAGCCCCATTGAAGCGAGGAATTAGGCTTGGGACCTTGGCTTCATAAGCTGCCCCAAAAAGAGTAGTAGCACAAATTTGGCATTTGAGGCTAATCATGCAAACCACGTATTTGCAAATTACCTAAACAAATGAAGCACTAAAATTAACTCATAGTTTTCCTACAAAACTTACCAACATGCTGCAGGTTCGAAAAAAATGTTGCTCCGAGTCGAATGAAAGTGTCGGGGGTGCACTGTCAGCCCTATCTGGAATATAGTATATGCAAGTCACTTTACGCTTCTATAAGCTCCGAAACTAAATACTACCAATTTAACCTAAGTACTGGAGCTGCTTTTCTGCAGACTGTGCCAGGTCAGGGTTTAGTGTGGCTAAAAGTAGATTGAAATGTTATTTTAACTGTTGAGTCGGATATGTCTGCGTGTGTAAAATGTAGGAATATGACTGTACACATATTTTCTTCGTTATTTTGAGGTTCACGTACTTAAGGCTGGACTGTAAAATATGCCACACTATACAGTGAGTTGAATACTTCAATTTCTAAAAATTCATATGATATACAAAAATTTCAACTGGCTCACGATTGTCAATAAGGGTAGAACTCAACACACCTGCACAATACAAGCTTGCAGGTGGAATGTCCTTGTGGGCAATTGAAAGAACTTTTGCAAATTTGACGGGTCTGAAATACAATTGTGCTTTGAAAGTAACCTTCAGCATTTATATCAAGGATCGCCACCTGAGTATGGCTGGCGCACGCATGGGTATCCTGAAGGATGTGAAGCTCGTTCGTATAGGCCTGGGAAGAGAAGCCTGCAGTACTCAACCAACAGGTATTGTATGCCACAAGCACTAAATACAGATGAAAGGCATACACACCAGGCTGATGGACAGAACGTCTTGAAAAAGTTAAACCTGCAGAAAAAATTCACAACGCTGTTATTTAAACTGCTAAATTATTTCACTACATATCTTACTGAAGGGTAAAAAGACGCCATACTCTTTTTTTAGAAGTGGTGGCTTTGCTGGCTTTAGCCGCACATACTCCGCCTCGCTTTCTAAACTTGCTGCTAGACCCGCTGTCGCACTTGGAGGGAACTGTAGAGCGCATTTTTCGCTTCCCTCTGGCCAGTAGTCTTTCACCGGTCACGGTGTTCTTTAAGTATTGAGCTCGCCCAACTGCCCTTTCATAAAAGTCTAAAGAAAAAACTTCGCTTGTTGAGACAAAATTGCCCCCAATAAAAAAAAACGGGTGTACCTGCCCAAGCTTTCACAATACATTTCACTTCAATCCAAGCCTCCGTTGGTGCTGCCTCCTGAATAGTCATGCGACGTCACTTGTTTGTGTTCTTTCCATTGGGCCAAAGGGTCTTATCATGATCTTCATTCAGCCAACTTTTATGAACAATACCCAAACTGCTATCATCTTCTGGGAAAATAAAGACTGCAAACTCATAACAGGAACAAACAAAAATATTTACGATAGAAATGGCAACAATCATTACCTCTGCAACGTAACTGATGAAGCCGACACGTAGTGCTAATGGTGGAGGCAAGAAAACCAAAAAATCCGTAAGAAATGACTGCAGAATAAAACCTTCATAGTTCTTTTGGGTAATGCGTATCAATTTTAAACAGTACAAACACTGAAAAGCAACTTCATTCCTGGAGGGCCTAAAAGTATATCATCTGCGCTATGTTCCTATCTACAAAATGAGCTTTTGGGAATAGCCGTTCTCTCATGAAAACGTAGGCAGTAATAATCTTTGTGTGAAATATACATGAAAACAAAGTCAACATAAAGGGACTCACAAATAAACTCTTCTATTTAAAAAAACCTTCGTTATTCCAGGTATGGTGCTGTGGTTTAATACAAAAAATAGTAGCGTGTCTGAATACACCACTGGTAACAAACATACAGAGTCCAAACGAGCAAGTATAATGAACATCCTAAGTTACAGGACTTCCATTGCTTGGCTTACTTTAGGTGCACCATAAGGAAAACAGCATACTTAGTTCAAACTGGGAGTATCACGCATTTTGTCCCAACCTCCTTGAGTGGCCACAAGTGAATTTCAGTGTGTTTTGATGCCAGGTACACAACGAAGAGAGACGAGATACATGGATATGTGTAAAGGTCTTCAAGTTTTTGGTACCGCCTTACAACTAAAACCGGGTGATCATGAGCTGTGGAATGCGCAATATTTTCGAAGTTGACAATGCTGCCATCTTTAATCATGCATGTAAGTCCCTCTTAGTTCTGTTGATGCTGATGTCCGCGAAGAACCTTACAGATTTGTACTGCGGTCCAGTGCATCCCTGCGGCAAGGGTCGTGCTTCATGCACACGTCCTGTTCTGTATTTGATACCAGAAGCTTGGGATGTTGATGGTGCTGTGTTGCCTGGTTTCACAGCTAGACATGAGGCAAGCGATCTTTCTTCTGCAATCCGGTTGGAAAGCTTCTGGACGGGTTTTTCCGGCTTCCGCACACACTTTATGTTTCTGCATGCAGTTCTCAAAGGGGAATGCACTGTAGGTGTGCAGACATCCATAGGTACGCACATCATTGGCCTCATGAATCAGGGCATGAACGCTGTGAGACACTGAATAATTACCATACAGTGTAATGTAAGTCTCAACAAAATGAATCAAGAGCTTATGTGCATAGTCTAGGTGCACATTGCAAAGCACCGGGCTGCTCAGAATCGTTACAGCACAATACAATGTCAGAAAGTTGTTCATGAGATGATCAGGTAACTTCAGCCTTAGTACTACTGGCACAGTAAAGACCAAAATCAGGCGCAATTGTGACTCCTTCCATCTGTCAAGATCTGATAAACTTCTTGGCTTTCGGGACATGTCTGAAGGAACATTGTGCTGGCTTTCAACGTGCGGCCCAGAAAGAGACAAACTGGCAGCTTTACCATTTCGGTAGCTTTTCTCACCTTCCACCCAAAGCAGTAAGAGCTTCGGCTTGACACCAAGGCAAATGCGATGCATCTATTCCAGTGGCACTTAACAAACAAGGTGTATGGGCAATTGCTCTAGGATTGTTTCTGAGCTGTGGTGCTCTTCTTGTTTAGTGCGGAAACTAGCGTCAGTTCTCAAAGGTGCATCAAGCTTGGGGAAGCAAATTCGCTCTTTCAAGAAATCCCCTTCAGTTTTGAACTTAGAGCAACTGAAATAGCCAGTGTGCCCTTTAATGCAACGAATGTAATATTTGGCTGCCGCGTCACAAATTATGGCTCCCAGTTCCACCTTCAAACTGCTGTTTCCGAGAAGTTCGCCTTTCTGGAGAACAGTTTTAAGGTCTGTCATAAATGCCCCAAGAAGGACATTAGCATCTCATGAGCTTTGGTCTGCGCATAATAAAAGCCAACTGGAAAGGGATCGCGGTCTTCACAGTTGGGAACGTGACAAAGGATGGGCCAAAACTGATCCCGCGTACTCTTCGTCAAAGAGAGCCCATCCACATTTATATGAATGATGACAGGAACAGGAACTTGAGGCGTATGTTGGACGGCCACTCGAAGGCCCTCACTCAGGCCAAAAAGGCAGTATTGGCCAGGTTCCCTGCTCTTGATATTATCTGATTACCTCGGTGTACACAAGAAGGTCCTGGCACTCGCTGGCAACTCGGAAAAAGACTGGTGCGAGCGAAGAATCTTGAGGAGCTTTGTTAGGGTTGCATGAGAAACTTCTACTTCTAAGGTCCACTCTTTCAGCCTTTTCCGAAGCAAGACAAGTTCCGGCTCTTCTGATATAGAGCCTTTAGAGCAGTCAGAAGCTCCCGCGGTATCTGGACCTGCTTTGCATCTGTAAGTGCAAGGAACGCTCTCCGTTTCTAGTAAGTAGTTTTGTCTGAGGAAACATCCTCGGGATATATGCGCATCTCCGGCCAGTCAGCTACAAAATCGGGGGGTAGCCCTGTTGTCGTAACAGCTTGAGGCAAGCCAAGCAGCCCTGACTCATGCAACCCGTTCAATGTTCCGATGGGTTGGGCTAAACATTCCGCGGCACTCCAAAACGACGCTCCTCGCGCCGACAGTATAGCGCTCATGACATACCTAACAGCACAACAGATGCACCGGTACGCCATGACCCGATGTAGACAAGCCATCTTCTGGTAAGCTAACTTGTTGTGAGAAGAAACAAAGCGTCGTCCTCACATGCCAAAACCACCCCCATCCAGCCATAGAGAAAACAAAGACTGTTGTTCTCTTTGTACCGCACCACCAAAGAACAAAGGAAACGGCCCGTTTCCCGCCAAGTGGCAGTTCTGCCCCTAAAACACAATAAAACCGCGAACCAACATTGAAACATCCATGAAGATCACCTGCATTCATGGAATCTTTCAAGTAAATAAAATACGCACCCTACAAAGAAATGTGACGCGGAGAAAACGCCACAGCTGCAGGCGCGCACGCACAGTACATGAATGCCCTTACAAAGAATGGCACCCCTCTTCTGTAGCGAACGATACAATGCTCCAAGCTCACCTGCACAGTTTGGTAACAAATAATATTTAGCGCGAAACATTGCCTAAAACATGCAATGTAAAGCCTGCTGTTTTCTCGCGATTGGAAAAACACTCTATAATTTTTGTTGAGCTAAGTATGAAATATTTTGTTTTATACGAAACTGTTACTAGTCACTAACCGTAGCGGCGAAAAACCACTTTAATGCACTTACTGCGCCAAACACGGCTGAAGGTGTTGTGGGCGATAAACAGTTAATTGTGCCCTGCAAACATGGTGCAGATAAGGGGTCTCTGCTCTAGGATCATGGTAATTGTTAGTTTGAAATATGCATATCTAAATAATTGCTATACGACAAAAAATACGTCCGCCCTGCGAAGTATTTTTTGTATGGTGAAAATGAACCCAAGCAACAAAAAATTATGCCTCTGATATTTGCTTATTGGTGAAAAATTAACGCACGACCTTATTTACCCACAGAGGCATCCCAATCGCAGCCCAATAGGGACGCTTTTCCGACTATACAATGTCGACATCTCTGGGACATACTTTGGTTGTAATGTGTGCACACTAAGAAATCGGGGGAGTAGTGAAGATTTCAATAGTAACGGCACTCTTGTGAGCGTTGAAGCACTCCCCACAAAAGCTCCCGGGCGAGGGATGCAATGTTCGCTCCCCATGAGGAGCAATAGCAAAACTGACGGCGTACTCTTCTCGTGGGGGGCCGAGTGAAGTCCCAGTTCAACTCCTGCAGCGAAGAGTAAAGCAGCATGTCATCTCCCTCTCTCGGGTAGGAAGAGTAGAAATACAATGTTATTCTTGATCAATTGCACGAGTACGTAGGGAGATGTACTCCTGGCATCTATGCACATTTCACCAGCGATGTTTTATTTGCAAACTAATACACAAAAGTTACTTCTATATAAACGCCCGGTTAATTCCGCTGAACATTTAGGGTCCAACCGCATGCAGCGTACTTTCTCCCTTTTCACATGTCAACGCCGTCGCCGCGCTCGTCGAAGAATATGCATGGAGACGCGCGCGCTGCACGCATATGACGTGCCACTAGATAAATCATCGTCGACGCAGCAGAAAGCATCGACAAACGGATGGCAGCTTCCGAGTTTCCTGTCCGTCTCGTGCTTTTGGGTCATTTCTTTCAGCAGAAAACAATGAATTTCGTTTCAACCTGCGGTAATCGGCTGCCTTGAAACAATAAGGAAACTACTATTTTTGTTTTAAAGCGCTCATTCATTCATGGCTTGTTTGGATTTTATCGAGGTGATCAGAGATTTGCGATAGCGCTTTATGAGTTAAATAAGGGATATTTGGCTACTTCGCTTGTAGTATTAGCATGAAACACTTGCTCGATCGCGGCGTGACGAGCAAGTGTTTCCAATAGCGGCACCTTCCATTCCATTCGCGCTTATCGTGGTTGCAGAGACGATATCTAAGACGTGCGACAGCTTCTCTTGGCCAAAATAAGGAGACTTTATTTACATCGCTTGTAGTACTAGCTTAATTGGCCCCTCCTGCGAGATCGGTGCGTAAGAAACAAGTGTTAACGCTAGCAAATGTCTTAAATACTGCCAAAACAAAACACCACCGTGTTCGTTGGCAGCGAAACTAGTATACACCAAATTCGTCGTCTCCGCAAAGTCTCCTATCGTAGTCGAGTGGTTGAGAGTCCGGCAACTGTTCAAAAAGTCCGTGGGTCAAATAGTGATAGAGACTTTTTTTGTGGCGAGAGTTTGAACAGCTTTTTTTTCTACAGTGTAGAGAAACGGTGCTAGAGCAGCTTGCCTGATAATCTACAGGTGACATTGGACTCTAACCTCAGTAGCAAAGCAGCGCTCAAATTTGTTTTGCTTATGCTTATAAATTGAGTCCGCACATATCATCAGGTAGCAAGGAAATAATGTTAGAAGTGCGTATTAGTTTATCAAGCCCCCTTATTTTGTTCAGAATTGATGGTGATAACTCGAAATACATTTTTGAGGATTTCAAAATTGGCTCAAAAGCATTCGTAGCAATGAATTAGGTGCGTGTATTTCTTATGGCAAATCTAGGGTCCTGAGTACTGCATTTTGGTTATCTAAATCAACTCTCATAAACGGCCAAAAAAACTTTACAAGGATGGCAGAGTTTATACAAGCATGTCCACCAACGCAAGTCCACGCAGCGGCTGACGCGTAACCTTGCCGGTCTCGTGCTCGTCCTACCGACCCTCTCCTGTGGATCGGCGCAGTGCCGCTGGCTGACGTTCGCGTGACGCGTAATTTTTCGTGTTTGTGGTTAGGGCTTCATGGGCATGCAAGCATATATAAACTTAACTCGTGTAAACATAAAATTGCTTGCAGCAAAAACATGACACAATGGCGCAAGCTGACAAAAGAAAAAACGCAGTCTTATTTATGCCTTCAGTGGTTCGTTTAATTTTCGACCCCTGAAGTTCTCAGACGATGCATAGAGCAATAAAACATGCCGACAAATTTAAGCGCAGGTGGCTGCGCTTTCGCCTCAGGTACGTTGCGCGCGGCGCCGTGCACCCCACATTTAATATGTATGCCAGCGGTCATTTTCATGACGGTGTCTTGGATGCCTGGATCGTGGTTTTGAGTCACGCTCTGGACGAGCGCGGGGTTCTGGCTCCAGTACACTTGCGCCGGGTCCCCAATCTTTGTGTTGGTGCTCTCCGCCACTTGCAGCTCGTCCCACGTAATTACCGCTTCATCCGTGGCTCCTTGCGTGGAGCCCTTCGTCGTGGAGATGACAAGTTAAACAATCCCCTTGGCGTTTTCTTTGACTAGTCGGCGTTCATGAAGTTGTCATTCGACGCTTCAGTACTCGCGGTTCCCACTACATTCGCGTACGATAGCACACACCAACGTTACAAGAATAGCTTCAGTAGTGAAACTTGGCGGCGCTGCGCAGAACCACCGCTTGTCCGTGCGCCTCATGGCGCTGCAGTCGCATCGAGCTTCACGACTCCCCTAGCCGGCCACCATGACGGGCGGAACCAGCGTACGCTCGCTCGCACGTGGTTTTCGCTCAACTGTAGCCTTCACCGCGTATGTTCGCTACATCAGCCAACGTGCTTTGTTCCCGACGTCCATGCCGACGTGCTGCGTTCGTGGCTGCACGAGCGGCTACCGGAACGATGTCAACAAGTCGGAGCGCCACTTCTTTCTGCTCCCAGCGACGCGACGCATCTCTCGGAGTGGAAGACTGAGCTTAGGTCTTTTCTGCCTGGTGCTCTAAAGCATCCGTCTGCAGCTCTAACGTGCATGCTGTCAGGAATCGAGTGCGTCATAGAGCGGCCGACTAAGTCAAACAAGGTGTTTGGGGATTATTCTGGAATTTCTAGAAGAGTTGAAGGAAAATACCCTCAGTCTTGTTGGGTGCCCCTTGCGCTTTCAGGAACTCAGTGCACGCGTTATTAAATTTTAACTCGCAACACGCATGCACTTCTACTCAAGGTTTCTGGAGCAGCAACGAGGTTCCAGTCTTCAAGTAAAGACAGCGAGAAAAATGGCCAAGCTGCTGTAGGCTTCAACGCTGAAGAGAACATTTCGTACTTGTGAGAAATTATATTGCACACGGTTTGTCTCTGTTTTTTCTTTAATTCTATAGCCATGTCCACACTATAAATATATATATATATTTATAGTGTAGGTGCCATATATATATATATATATATATATATATGGCACCTACTGGAATAAATGCGTCTAGGGGCAACTTGGAATCCTTGCGATATTCACCGGAAATACAGAAGTAGGCACTGTATTGCATATACCTTATCCAAAGACTATTACCCCTCCCTCTGATCTTTACCTCGTAGTCTAATTTCTTTCTTTTTCATTCCTTAGCTTCTACCTTAATACTCGCCCGCATCCCTCCAACCTTTGCTTTTGGAATTCCATTTCATTTATTTTATTTCTCTCTTTTTTTACTCCGCGTGGTCTTGTGCCCCGTACCTCACTGTAACTTTATCTTTTCGTTTTTGAGTTTCAGGACAGGGCTGTTCCAAGAATGTTGCCGTGGGTGACACGTGTCATTTCTGTTGCGGGTCATTGCTTTTTTTGTGTGTGTGGGTTTGTGTGGTTTCCCTCCCTGTTTTTTCTTCTTTTTTTTCTCTTTTTTCTTTTTTCCTTGACCTGTTATTTCCCCCTTTCTATACCTTTTGTTTTCACCTGAGGCTTGCAGATAGTTTCTGATAAGGACCCTACTCTCACCACCTGGTCTGCTTCCGGCGGGGCTGTTTCCCCACCACTTTCTTCGTCGTAGTCCGAGTGGCGCTGGCTACCACCCCCAAGTGCAGGAAACAAAAATACCTTAACATAAATACCCGAGAAAGTGGTGGGGAAACAGCCCCGCCGATAGCGTAGTTGTCATCGCACCAGACCGGTATTCTGGAGGTCGTCGGTTCCGATTCCACCCGGCGGGCCTTTTTTCACCACTTTCTTTCTGATTCAAAAAATTCTTCATTTCTTTCTATGACCCACCACAACCTCCCCTTTACTTTCCGAGGTTTTCTTGACTGCCAACCCTTATATATATATATATATATACATGTATATATTTATATAATATATATATATATATATATATATATATATATATATATATATATATATATATATATATATATATATATATATATATATATATATATATATATATATATATATATATATATATATATATATATATATATTGAAAGGCAAAGTCACGGGGAAGCACAGACCGTTTATTCCGGCTTCGCGAAAGGAACAACCCGCAGAGACTCCGACGAAGAAGACGGTCGCACGAGGCACGCGATATCATGGTGGCAGCCGGTGGCGCGTGAATGAAGATGATGCTGATGATTGGATTGTTTCTAGATGCTATGATTGGGGAGAATGACGACTGTAGCGATCGGTATAAAAACATCGCTCACACTAACGTCCCCGGCGGTCGAAGCGGCCAAACTAGCCGCACGTCAGAGGGATGGCGATCGGTGAAGAAAGCGTTTTAGACGCCAAACATGCACAGTCTCAACGCCACGGCACCGACGGTCAGTGACGCTGTAGTTCACTGGAGACGTACGCTGAAGGACTGTGTACGGGCCAATGAATCGTGGCATAAACGTTTCACATAGCCCTGGAGCACGTAGAGGTGTGGAAAGCAACACTTCGTCTCCTGGTTCGAAGGTGACGTCCCGGCGATCTGTATCGTATCGAGACTTCAGGTCATTCTAGCAGGACTCGGTGTTCAATCGGGCGAGGTTCCAGCAATGCGCGACACGACAAACAAATTGACATGTCAAGGTAACTGTTGGAGAAACCGGGCAGGAAAAGAAAGATGCGTCCAAAACAGATGGTGGATGCGGGCCATACACGAGGAAAAACGGTGAAAATCCAGTGGTACTTTGAACAGCAGTGTTGTAGGCATATGTTACAAAGGGAACAATGTCGGCCCAGTTTCTGTGGTCGGGGTTGATATAGACAGAAATCATATCAGACAGAGTAAGATGAAAGCATTCTGTCAGGACATTTGTCTGAGGATGATAGCTTGACGTGGTCTTGTGAATGGTACCGGCAGCCCGAAGAACTTCCGCAAGGACTGCTGAGAGGAATGTGCGTCCTCTGTCACTTAAAAGAGTGCGAGGTGGTCCGTGACGTAAAAAGATGGCTTGCAGAAAAAAATCTGCGACTTCGGAAGCGGAGCCGGTACGCAGAGGAGCAGGTTCGGTGAATCGAGTCAAATGATCTACAGCAGTCACAATCCATCGATGACCAGTCGAAGTTGGAGGCAAAGGTTCATATAGGACGATGCCAATGACTTCGAATGGAGCAGGAGGGCAAGGTAGGGGCTGTAGCATCCCAGCAGGGGCTAAGGATGAGCGTTTAGTACGCTGACAGGCAGGACATGATGCAACATATTTTGCGACGCTGGTGGAAAGGCCTGGCCAAAAGAACCGGCTCCTAATGCGGTCGTAAGTTTTGTTGAACGCAAGATGGCCAGCCATGGCGTCATCGTGAAGGACTTCCAGGATTTGGTTCCGAGGACAGCGAGGGATGACTGGAACCCACCTGTCGCCGGTAGGGTGATAATTGTGATTGTAAAGCGCTCCACCATTCAAGAGGCGAAATTTGTTTAGTTGATGGCGGGAGCGGCCATTAGGTGGTGAAGCAGAACCATCGAGTTGTTCCATGAGGTGTCGGCAGTACGAGTCGGTTCGTTGAAGAGATACAAGGTTTGATGGAATATCTTGTTCTGCTCTGCGCAAAGGCGCCATTGTCAGCGTGGGTGAAGAGATGGCAGGGGGCGTGTTATCCTCGAGGGACGGCTGTGGGTACGGGACAGGGCGTTGCATCATTGTGAGTCTTGCCCGACTTGTAAGTCACCGTAAAATCGTACTCCTGTAAACGGAGAACCCAGCGGCCAAGGCGTCCAGATACATGTTTGAGCTAGGATAACCAACAAAGCGCATGGTGGTCTGTCACTACGGAGAAGTGGCGCCCGTACAAATAAGGACGAAATTTTTGCACGGTCCAGACAACCGCGAGGCATTCTTTCTCAGTAATTGTGTAGTTCTGCTCAGCGGGTGTCAAAGTGCGGCTGGCGTAGGCGATGATGCGCTCCAATGACGAATCATTGCGCTGCAGAAGGACCGCACCAAGCCCATGCCCACTGGCATCAGTGGGGAGAGTTGTCGGTGCCGACTCATCGAAATGGCCGAGGACAGGTCCAGATGTCAGAGCTTGTTTGACGGTTTTGAAAGCAGTTTCGCAGTCTTCGGTCCAGAGGAATGGGATTCCGGATGTCAATAGTTTGTTCAGGGGCGAGGCCATTGCTGCAAAATTGCGAATGAAGCGACGGAAATAAGAAGCCAATCCAAGAAAACTGCGAAGTTCCTTTTGACGGAGTGGCCAAGAGAAGTTAAGAACCGCGTTGATCTTGTCCGGATACGGGCGTATCCCATCCTTGCTTACAACGTGGCCCAGGACTTTGATGGAGGTACTGGCAAATCGACACTTTTTGGTGTTGACCTGAAGACCAGCGTTGCGGAGGCAGCTTAATACTTCGTCAACATGTTGAAGGTGCTCATCGAACGTGGACGAGAAGATAACGATGTCGTCAAGGTAAGAAAGACAGATCTTCCATTTTAATCCACGCAGGACGGTGTCAATCATGCGCTCAAAGGTGGCTGGAGCATTGCACAGTCCGAATGGAATGACGTTAAACTCGTAAAGGCCATCGGGTGTGGCGAAAGCTGTTTTTTCTTTATCTGATTCGTTCATAGGGATTTGCCCATATCCCGATCGAAGATCAAGGCTCGAGAAGTATTCGGTGCCATGCAAAGTGTCCAGAGCGTCATCAATCCGGGGCATGGGGTAAACGTCTGTTCTAGTAATTTTGTTACGCGCCCAATAGTCCACACAAAAGCGCACGGAGCCGTCTTTCTTGCGGACCAAAACAACCGGTGATGGCCAGGAGCTTCCAGAAGGGCGAATAATGTCCCGCTGAAGCATATCGTCAACATTGTCCTGAATGATTTTGCGTTCTGAGGCCGAAACGCGGTAGGGACGACGGCGAATTATACACGAACCATCTGTTTCTATACGATGAGTTGCCGCTGATGTCCGTCCAAGAGTGGAAGAGTGGCAGTCGAATAAGGCCTTGTGTTCCGCAAGCAGAGTGAGGAGCGCTTCCCGCTTTTCCAAGCTGAGCTCAGGGTTGATGGTAGCAGTAAGGCACGAGACCGTAAGCTCTGGATTACAGGCACACTGCACTGACGCAAGAGGGCAAAGTGCTGGAGAGGTAACGTCGTCCTGGGAAATAGTGGCAATGGTAATGCCTTGTGGAAGGAGAATCGGCTCAGAGGCAACATTCAATGCGGCGATTAGAGCTTATCCCCGCGAAAAGCGAACGAGACATGGTGGTAATATGGCTCCTTTACATGCGACGCTCCCAGCTGGTGTGACAAAGACATCTCCATCGGCGATATTGTAGCAGGCCACAAAAAATACAGTTTCTTCACCCGGAGGCAGAACACAATCTTCGGTAGCTACCAAACGCTGTATTGGCGTATCTGACACACTGGCAATGGCTGTCTCGGTGAGGTGAATAGCCGGTTGTCGGCAGGAAATTACCGCGGACGATGCTGATAAAAAGTCCCAACCCAGAATGATTTCATAAGCACATAGAGTCAGCACCGCACACGGAATGTGATGTAGAAGCCCGTCAATCATAACACGCAATGTACAGTATCCAGAGGGGCGAATCGTATCACCATTTGCTCCTCGTAATGACGGACCGGTATAGGGAGTTCTAACTTTTCTCAGGCGGGAACGCAACTGTGCGCTAATAACCGAAACACTGGCTCCCGTATCCACAAGCGCATCAATACACACCCCTTACACTTCTAAGGATAAAATGTTACATGGACGGTCCGGAGGAGTTCTGGTTTCTCGGAGCAATGCAGTTTCCCGTCCAAAAACTGCAGGCGCTAGTTTTCCGAAGCCTGGTCAGTGATACGGGAAGCAGGTCGAAGAGGCGACAGTGAGCGGCGATATGGCCAGGGCGATCGACGTCTTGCCGCGCGATTATAAGAAATATCGGTCGAGTCTCGAGGAGGCGAAGGACGGCGAGGAGGCGAAACGTACCCATTACGACGAGCCCCGTAGACAAAGCGGGTGTCATCCCGTTCATCAGGCGCATAACCTCGTCGCTCCTCCTGTTGGCGTCGCCGGCAAAAGTGAGAAATGTGACCCCGAATACCACAGTAGTAGCAGACGGGGCGGTCCCGCGGAAAAAGCTGACGGTCGGGACGGACGTGCGAGTAGTATGGCTGAGGATACGGACCGGTTTAAATTGCTGTGAGATGTCCATGAGAAGGTGGTAGCGGGGGAGCTTCTACTCGCGTAGGTGGTTTTGAAGCGGCATCGCAGTATGACATGGTGTGGATGGTAGAAGGGGCGGGGTTAACAGATGGTACCGCCGTCATGGACGCAAGCTCCTCCTTGATGAGGTCTCGCAGGTAAGACGCATTCGGGCGGCAGTTGTCACGTGGGGGGCACGGTGAGGTACGGTTTTTCTAGCTCCTCACGGATGATACTGCGTATCAGGGTACGTAAGTCCATGTCCCTATCCATGCAAGTTGACGAAGGCTCGGGTTGCAAGCGAAGAGACTGCAACTGGTCGAGACGTAGGCAGGTTGTTCACACATCATTTACGCTTGTGGGGTTCTGAAGAGCAAGGGCGTTAAAGGCGAAAGGAGCAATTCCCTTCAAGATGTGGCGCACCTTGTCAGCCTCGGGCATGTTTTGGTCCACCCTGTGGCATAGGGCAAGAATGTCCTCGATGTAAGAAATGTATGTTTCGTCGGGATGTTGCACGCGAGAGTTCAGCTTCTTTCTTGCACAATCAGAGCGAAGAGACGGGGTGCAGAAGGCCTGGAGTATCTCATCCGTAAAGGTGGTCTAATCAGCGAAGCGTCCTTTGTTGTTGCAGAACCACGTATTCGCCACCTCGTTTAGAGAGAAGGGGACAATGTGCAGTTTGAAAACGTCATCCCACCTGTTAAACTGGCTGACGCGGTTGAACTCGTCGAGCCAGGCGTCGACATCGTCCCCGCGAAGACCAGCGAATAAGGGAGGGTCACGCTGGGGGCTTGTTAGCAACCACGTCGACGCCGTTTGAGCAGCGGACTCCAACCTGGCTTCTCGCTGCATCGGCGGAGCTGGTAGCAGGATGCGTCGACCGGAACGGAGCTCCAGGGGTGTAACTGGGAGCGGCGGAAGACGGCGGAAGGTCAAAAGGCAACTCCACCACTTGAAAGGCAAAGTCACGGGGAAGCACAGACCGTTTTTTCCGGCTTCGCGAAAGGAACAACCCGCAGAGACTCCGACGAAGAAGGCGGTGGCTATCAGGGTGGCAGCCGGTGGCGCGTGAATGAAGATGATGCTGATCATGGGAGTGTTTCTAATGCTATGAAT
This sequence comes from Haemaphysalis longicornis, assembly GCF_048455015.1. NCBI lineage: Eukaryota > Metazoa > Arthropoda > Arachnida > Ixodida > Ixodidae > Haemaphysalis > Haemaphysalis longicornis. The sequence goes on along the minus strand of NW_027526233.1, from coordinate 98,626,612 downwards.
GGGGAGAATGACCACTGTAGTGATCGGTATAAAAATATTGCTCACAATATATATATATATATATATATGAGATTCGTTAATATTGGGATTGTAGGCTGTAGTTGTAGTTGTAAGTGTTGCTTTGCTTCCTCTCTCTCCTCTTTCTGTTTATTTTTTTTTGCCTTGTTAGTCAGGGCTCCTACCAACGTTGATTTTAGGGCCAGTGAAGTTGTCTACCCACAACGTTTTCCTATAAATTTCGTCCACAAAATTGTATTTGTTTTATGGAAATAAAGACATTTGATTTCTAAACGTGAGTTGTTGATTCATAACAGTTGGGCTGTTCGCTTTGTGAATCGTAAATGTGTTTTCACTGCCTAGTTGACAACTGCCCCAATTCAGATTAAGTCACATTGTAACATGCAGAGAGAACAAAAACTCATGACTCTTTCCATTCACGTAAAGTGGATGACACGGAAGCCTTTTAGCCCGCGACATGGGATTGATACGGAGTATAGGGGAAAGGTACGAACAATATTTATTTCCTCCTGATCGTAGATGGCGATAATTTCTAAGATAGTCATGCGTGCGCACGCACGCACGTATGTACGCGCACGCGCGCACACACACACACACACACACACACACACACACACACATACACACACACACACGCGCGCGCGCGCACGCTCACACGCATGCACGCACACACACATACTTTTATTTTGACAACTGACTTTGAAAATAGTCGATAATAACTGTAATCTGCTCAACGTGCACATCCAAGTGATCAAATGGTTTAAAATATGTCACATTTGTATCTTGACAGTGGTGAATATTCTGTTGGTGAGCCGTAGACGATTTGTGCGTAAATCATGCTTTAAACGGCGTGTGGCTTTGGTGGTGCCCGCTTGTTAATAGCAAACACATCGGATGTCCATTTCCCATGGCAACGCATCACGCTTTTGGACGCCTTGCGCTTCAAAAACAATGGCAGCCTCAGGAGCTCTCGTTCCCAGACAGTAAAAGTAAATGGAACCCTAGCCACATAGGCTCCGCTTAAGCAAACGAGAGGGAGAAATTTTTCCATGACTTTTTGGGGGTGAATTAGCCACCATTTGATAGCGGCGGAACAGGAGAGCGACCGCACATCCTTCACACGGCCACGCGATACTAGCCTGTAAAGAATGAAGGATGAATTGACCAGACTGTAAACACCTTCCTTGGCCCCTCTGGCACCTTCACAAACTTGATGCGGGCATCATCAAATTTTATTTAGAGTACGCTTGTATTTGACAGCTATATTACTGAAACAGCGGCGGAGACCCAGTTTCGAAGTGAAATACGCGATAAAACATACCAAGCCGCTGTGGAAAGATAACGGTTTCGCCTGGTATCACATAAACGGATTACGCGAGCATATGTGGAAATACGCGTGAAACGGCCACAAGCACTCCGTCCGCGAGAGATTTTAGGCTGCGGCCGGGTGCGGCGGAGCGTCTTCTGCAGAGCAAGATGGAGTGGCACTGCCATCTGGCGGCGGGCAAAGGAGTGGAGACACCGGCAGCCGGGGCGTCGGCAGAGAGTTTTACCACTGAAGCTATTCTAGTAACGATGAGCACACACTGGGCATCCTCCTAAACAAATCTTCAGCACCGTGTGCACTGTGGCACATTGCACTCACGCAGTAGATGTTTTTCTGTATTGCACCGCAGAGACTGCATGGGTGTTATCGGTACGACAACTAGGGCTAAACACGTGCTACATGAATATGGTGCAGCCGGTCACCGGTCTGCAGCCACGACTTGAGCTTAGGCAGCAGCGTCATCGTCGTCGAAGTCTTATCGTTTACACAGGAAACTCCCAACCACCCTCTCAATTTCTTCTCGCTTAATTCAAGAATGTTCCGCGAGCATCTCCACCCGCAACTGAAAGGAAAGGCCAATGCAGCTTTATGCTGTCCCCCTGGTTTCGCTGGCCGATAACGTGGCAGCGACGCCCCGCTACTTCTACGTCTTCGACTAGATTTTTGTCTTCAATTCACGTACGTAAGTAAGCATAAATAAGTGCACTGAAAGATTTTCTGCAATGTTCATGCATAGAGCATTTACACATGTGCTGAGAGAGGCATCTTCGATGTAACAAGTAAGAATTCAGCGAGCATGATTTATTGCTTACATGAGCATGAACCGCAGGTCGGAGAGACGCGTACGCAGAGCTCGTAAGCCAAATGTTTCGCAAAGCCCCCTTTCAACTCTGCAGCTTCAAACATCACCTTGATGCTTCACAAAAGGGGTTAACAGGAAATTGTTTGCAGCATATAATTTTTAGGCTTCATTTCATTCGTTATAATTACGGCTTGAAACATTTGTTTACGAGGAAATCAGGCTTACGTGATATGTAGACCCGTGCCCCTAATTGTGTATAGTCTGCGAGCAGTCAACATCTCAGGATAACGGTAGTGGTTTAGGAGTGTTGAGTCATTGAGTTATGAAGACAGACAAGGTGTTAAGGCATTTTCTCTTTTTTGGTTTCGGTCCTGCACGTAGGGTTCTCCTAGCTTACACGTTTTACCAAAGTGTGGTCTACAAATATTTCCCTAGGAAGAATATCGAAGCGACTATACTCAAAGCGGCTGCGGAATACGATTAGAGGGCATGCTGTTGGACGATCACACAGCTACTGAATTTGACACCCGTAATGCGATTTTAATATATTTGGTGCAAGCTTACAATGGGCCTTTCCCAAGGATACCTCTCTGCATGAGCAGCAGTCAGTCGCGCATTCTGTGACGGGAGGCGCACCACCGCCATAACTTTTGGGGGCTCCATCAGCTCTGAGCCTGTGCCGCCGACGCGCCGTACTGACTCTATGTGTGCCATCCGGAGCTCCGCGTGATGCCTCATCGTTGTGCTGAGGTCGGGTGCACTAATTCAAGCAACACGAGTGCTAGAACTAGATGTTTTCCGTTCCCCGCCTATTAGTTGCACGCATCAAGAAGGGCGAAATGGGTTCAGGCGATGCGTCGAGTTAACGTGAACGGTTCACCATTGCAGCTAACGGTGTACTCCCGCGTCTTCAGCCAGCATTTCGTAACAGGTAAGCCGCATATCAGGGGCTACCTTAATGAAAAAGTTGCGAAGCCTAGCCTTTTGATAACCAAACCGAACACGTTTTTCTTTGCAATGGGAACCAGCGCTAGTAATCCTCCTGCCACTGTAATCTGAGCACCAGGAAGTTATTTAGGGACGGTATGAAACAAATATCCGAAGAACTACAGTAAGGTATCTTTTTTTTCAGGGGAACCAGAGCATTTGGTCACACTCCCGACTACGTGCCATTCCCGTTCGCCCATTAGGAGGCGAGCCGCCCGGGATCGATTGGCCGCTTGGAGAGCACAGACGAGAAAAAGGGAACCAATTTTTTTGCACTTTCGGTGATTTTCTGTAGCTGTGCTAGAATCTCGAAAGCGCCTTGTGATTTTTCGAGCACGTCATTCGCAAAACGGTGCACGAACATGCAAGTAGACCAAATGTATCTGCGCGTGTCGTTACCTTTTTTTTGCCCGAGTTCCTTCCTTTTCCTGTTGCTATTAATGCTCATAGGCATGATTCTTGGTCTCCTATAGATGTCCTGTTCCAGGGGCAACGCAAACGTCTCTACAGCGACTACTGCGTTTCTTTTTTGTGATACACGGCAGATTGTGCTTCCCTACTCAGACTCCTTAGTGCTATTCAGACTCCTTAGTGCCTGCGATATTGAGCCAAGCAGGTTAAAGTGTCTGCTCATAACAAGTGCGAATCAGTCTTGTTTGAGCCGCGTCCAGCGTTGCATTCAATGGTAATTTATAAAAAAACCGCACAAATCAGCAGTCTAAGTACTTGCTAGTCCTTCATTATATTATTAGAAGTAGCAATCAGGCTCTTCTGTAGTGCTTTGAATGATTTTGGCACAACTGACTGAAGAGCTACTTTTTGTTTGTAGGCTCACAAGCTGGGGTCCTCTCCAAGCAACCAGCGACTTCTGAAGGTACACCAGACGAGGTTGCCGAGGGAGATGTGCTTGGTAAGAGCACAGCCAGTGCGAGTGAACCTTCGACGTCTGAGCCAGTAGCCGAGCCCGGGCCCTCAAGTGCCTTTAGGAGTGAACGTGGCCAGGAAGCTCCAATGCTCGAGAAGTCGTGCCAGGCTGTTTTTCTTCAAAAGCGCATTGATCAGTTTGAGTCGCTGTTAGCACAAGAAAGGCAGGAGAATTCAGGTTTGAAGTCTGCATTAGGTGCTGCAGAAAAATATGCCATGGTGTGGCAAGAATTCTACAACGCGCTTAAAGCAAAAACCTTACGCCTTGGCAATATGCACTCGTCCAAGGACATGATTCACCACACCGGCCTGCCATGTTTTAGTGTTTTAAGCCCTTTCTTGAATTGGTTGTACAAAACAACCCGCAATTGATGAAATGGGCAGATTTAAAATCTCAGACTTCTGAGTAGCAGCTTTTTATGGTGCTCGTCCGCCTTCGAACAGAGATGGCAACCAAAGAAATATCCAGAACATTTTGGGATTTCTATGGCCACGTTCAGTAACCTATTCTCTTCATGGATACTAGCGTTGGAGAGGGGGCTGATAAATATAACAAATCTCCTTACACTTGAAGAGGTGCAGCAAAGTACGTCGTTACATTTTAGGCGGAACCCGAACACACGGCTAATTTTAGACACAACTGAGGTGCGAATACAGAAACTTTCAAGTCATGCTGCCCAGAGGCATATTTTATTGCCCTACAAGCATGGCCACAAATTCAAATGGCTGGTTGGGGCAAGATCAGACTGCTATGGGGGCTTCATTTCAGCCGTGCACGGAGGGGCAACCAGCGACACAGCAATTGTTCAGCAGTCAACAGTTTTGAGTCTCCTTGAGCCTGGTGATGTGGTAATTGTCGATAAAGACTTCAAAATCGACGACGTGGTGCCTCAATGTGTCCCCATACACCTGTCGATATTCCGGATTCCTGGCGAGGCCCAGATGAGCATAAAAGACGTTGAACAGACGAAGCGCATAGCAAGTGCACGGGTTCCCATCGAAAGAGTGATAAGAAGGATTAAAGAGTTTCACATTATAAACAAGCGCATCCCAATCAATATTCTTGATTTGCCAGGTGCCATCTTCACAACTCGTGCACTCCTCTCAAACTTCAGAGGACCGCTTATTGAATAAGATAACGATGAAAATACATAAATGAAAGGTTGCAAATGAATGTCACGAGCAGTGTACTTTGCAAAACGTGTTAGTATTGATGTCTGTTTATCACGTACACGGTACTGCATCAGTACACAACTGCATGTCGTAACTCGTCATTGACTGCAAGCCATAACTGATCATGCATCCAACAAGTACACATTGTACGGAATTGTATTGTTGTAGGGCACAAATATATATATATATGAGGAAGCACTATGACTCCAAACTGAGGTATCCTCTAGCCCATATTAGCTGCATTGCCAAGTGACTGTCATGGATGCAAGAACATTAATGTTCAATGCACATGAGCAGCCTGATCCCCAACAAACACACATAATGAATGAAACATGCAGATACGAACAATGCTGTGACTAAATGCATTTATTCATGTTCGTTCACTCAATAAACAAAGACAGTGTTGTCTCGATCTGATGCAGTTCCAGCTGTCCAAGGAAAAATCAGCACAAGAAATAAAAAAAAGAAACCAGGAGCTTGTTGGACAATACTTTGAACACATTGTTGATGGATTGATTGTATGGTTTTATTGCGCTGACGCAACGCAGGCGATGAGGTGCGCCATAGTGCAGGGTTCTGGATTAATTTTGAACACCTCGGAATCCCTGATGTGCCCCGAAATCTCGTACACACACGGGCGTTCTTGCTTTTCACCTTCACCAGAAAAGCCGCCGCCGCAGCCCGAAATCGAACCCGCGACATCGTGCTCACCAGCGCCACGCCTTGGCCATTGCGGCGGGTGAACATACATTGTTACAGAGCTCACATGCACAGCTTAGACGCACATACTCTCAAGAAAATTTCAAAGACGGTACTTGGAGTTTCTGATCTTTTTTTCAACGGTTCATCATCATCAACGACGTAAAAGTCTTCTTTGAATTTCTGGTATGATACATATTCAGACCCGGTTGTGTACAGGAATCCCAGCCGTCTGATGCGACTCGTCAGGATCTCGGGCAAGACTGCTGCTTTGTAAAAGTACAAAACCCTTTCAAGAGTAGCATCCCACAGAGCCTTTTCAAAGTGTATGCGTTGCACAGAGACACAATGCTGTAGCTCCGCATGATTTGTCCAGATGACAAATTTGCACAATGACTTCTTCGTCACTCCAAGTGGACCTTGTACTTGAAGAAAGTAAGGGTGCTCCCTTTTCAGTTGCACTTCACAGTCAACAATGGTTGAGCGATAATTCCTGTCTTCGCATGCCTCAAAAACTGTTTTCCTAGGTTTTGCAGCAGCGCACTTCATTTCTAAAATGCCGTCATCATCCCCATCCCCCACCAAACGGTCAGTCAAGGCGGCAATAAAACTGAATGTTGCAACTACATGCAAGCCCATTTCGTGAACTGCTACGTTCTCGTTGTAAACTTTCGTTAGCTTTTCATAGGCTTCCACAGCACAAGCTTCATTTTTAGCCCATATGCCCTTGGGTCCTCAGGATGCAGTGTGCTGTGGTTTTGGGGGTGCAAAATATCTTTGACAAGGCTCTCTGGTTTGACGCACTTCAGTACCCTGCAAAATTTGGAAGCTGTGAGCCTGCCGACTCTCTCTCTGACCCATGCTGGGTTTTTTTCTCTGACCCACTGTCTTTTCACAAAGGATGGTCCTTTCTGCTGTGGTTAGTGGTACCTTAAGTTTAAAATGATTGTCCAAAATTGCCAAACATTCTTTCGAGTGCAGATCTTGCACATCACAAATGCCGCTATTATTGCGAACAGGTGCTGGTTTTCCCATGCTGTACTTTTCCAAAGCAGAGCTGGTGCATTCTTGGCAATGTTTGTTGTGAACCATTGTACGCCGTCTAAGTGCAGTTATGGCAGGCCAGGTTGCAGCTGTCTCTTTACTTTTGCAGTTACTGCCTTGTTCAAATTGTATTTCTTGAAACTGATGTCTGCCAGTGGTGTGGGTGGGGGGGGGGGCAAACTGTTTTGACCTGCAAAGAGACATTGTTACAAAGAAATGAAATGGTTGTCCTCACTGAAGCTATTTAGATGTTTTTGTGCGATGCAAATCGTTTCTGTTCTTCTGTGCTGTTTCAATCTCGTCGCCAAGCAAAGTAAAGGCAAAGGGAAATTAAAAAGTGTTCTCCCTGGCCCTTTTTTTGTCAGGACTGTATCTTAAAGCGCGTTCTTCATCCCATTGCATACTAAAAAATCCAAGCAAAGCTGCTTTGAAAAGCAAAGCTTGATTGAAATGCATGTAACAACTTGATTACCGGAACGAAATCTAGTGAGCCAAGCACAAGGGTCTTAACGTGCTGCCTCCTTTCTCTCTCTGTACATTTTTATGCCCCATTTACACCCACCGCGAAACAAACAACCGGCCCATTTTAAACATCATTGCAACTACACCATCGCACTTACGCGGCAACCCCGAGAAAGCTGGGAAAGTGGTTCAAGGACTTCATGGTGCAGAAATCAGAAACTATGAAAGAAGAATTTTTCATTATTTGGGCACCGCTTCTACACACCAGCTTTGCGGCACGACGTTTCTGGGGACTGTTATTACACGTAGGGACTTTAACGTTGCCCAAAATCTGAAAACAAGCATTTCCATTTTTTGCCTTCGTCAAAAAAACGGCCGCTGCGGCCAGGCTCAGCGCGCTTGAGCTCAGCTGTTGTTGAGACAAGTTAAGAAGAATAGCAAACAGTTCTCGTCCCTTTTCTAAATGCGAAGTTTATTAAACTTCGCATTCTGAAGGTTCCACGTTGATACATATTTCGGATACGTATCACCATCACGCTTAACGTTTACGCAACGCTTTAACGCGTACGTACATTTACGTACCATATATTTGAAAAAGCAGTACACACCCCGCAACACAGTTGCAGTGAGCTTGCACGACGCCGACGCTCCGTGGGCTGTCTTCTCGAAGAGCTGCCAACTGCTTGTAGGCCCATTTTTCATCGAACATAGGCAAATACTACGTAGCACGAATAGATCACAGCCAGATGAGTGGTGGTGCATGGAAACTTCACTACGCCGAATGGACTTGTCTTCCTTGAACACCCATTCATTGTTCTGTTGTCGCGCCTATGAGGAGAAATGAGTTTTCAATAAGTATTTGTCAAGTTGCGGCGCATCGTTCAAATCACACGTCTAGGGACCAGCAGAGTCATAACAAGTCCTGAATTTCTCCAAGGAAAGCATCCTCAACTCATTTACGGCCAGATATACCGTTCAGGCAAGCAAAAAGACACCTGAACGTCGCCGAAACCCGCACGCATGCACAAACAGCGGGAGACGTATATGGCGATTCCTACCGTTGCGTTTCCAAGCGCCTCTGCTAGGGGCGCTTGGACGACGGACGTGTATTCCCAGCGCAGCGACGACGGCCCAGACAGCGAATGCGATAAGTTTTTGTTTGGTTTTTCTCTTAGGGAGGTAATGCTGTAGAGTAAATACAAGTAACTATTAGTGTTAGTAGTGTCTTTAAGCACCTTTTTGGCAGTGCACCAACAAAGTAAGATGCTGTAGGCAAGCATCGCACGGTGTTTGTCTTTTCTTTTTAGCGTAGCACGTGCGGGAGAAAGCGGTAGTAATAACTTTGTTGACGGCAGTCAGGCAGTCAAGAAGACGCCGGGCGTTGCGTGCATGATGTGCAAGCGGGAGTATCCACTCGAGGATACAAGGTTCGAGACAGCTGATGATGCGGAAGCGCAGGACGTTATGTGTAGAATGTGTGTAATGGAGTGGCGCCTCTACCGGCTAGAGAAGGAGAAGGAGCAACTGTAGGTACAGGTGGACGGGTTAGTGGAGGAGCTGAAAGCCGAAAGGCAACAGCGGGAGGTGCTGGAAGGGAAGCTAGCCCAGGTAGAAAGCGTGTGTGTGCCGAGGGATGTCATTCCGGAAAGGAATGGCGTACGCCTCGGGGCAAGCGCACCGAGGATGCCTGGCTCCGAGGCGGGAAGACAAGGGGAGGCCAGGGCCGCCGAGCATGAGGCAGCGGGCGGACATGGCAGCGCTGGTCACGGAGAGGGGCCTAACGCTGTCGTGGAAGAAGGGAAGGGGTCACCGCCGGTCAAGAGCTACTCAGAGGCAATTAGCGCGAAAGCCTCGGCGGCAAAAACACCTGCGCAGCCAAAAGAACGAATGCAGTGGCGAGTCACCATAGTGGGCGACTCGAACATGCGCAGGGCAGAGCAGATGAATACAAAGAGGGTAGAGGAGGACAACAGAGTTAAGGCTAGCACGCTCCCTGGAAAGACGATTAGCGTGGTGGTGGAGAAGGCGAAAGAGCAGGTGTGGGGCACAATGACAGAGAAGCACCTAGTGGTGATAATGGGGGGCTTAAACGACGTGCTTCATGGAAGAGGACGAGGTATAGCGAAGCAGGTGGCGAAGGGGGTCAATGAACTCCGGGCGGTTTCGGACGACGTCCAGATCGCGGTCTGCACGGTGCCGGAAGTTGAGGGTAGAGGAGGCCACGTAGCAAGGGCAGTGGTAGAAGCCAACAGCAAAATTTGGACGCTCGCTAAAGCAATGAATTTTGAAGTGGTTGACCTCAACCGGGAAGTGCACCGTGCGGGTTGGGGCCGGGTGTTTGTTAGGGACGGAGTACATTTCACTGAGGGCGTAGCGGAGCCGGTGGGGAGGCGACTAGCTGCGCGGGCGGTAGCTTTTTTAGCGGGGCCAAGGGCATCCCGGAAGCTGGACTAAATAACAGGTTCCGTGGAAATTCGGTAGGGACAAGCGATTGCGATTGAAGTCGAATGTACAGCGCAAAGGAAAGTACCAAAGTTAGCAGACAGGGCGCACAAAAGCTTAGAAAGGGGCATGAGGTAGCAATGCAGGCGAGCGAGGAGGCAAGCTACGTCCCCTCGGTGACCGACTCTTATCCCAAACATTGAAAAAGAATTTACCGAAAAAAAGCGTGGGGAGACTAAAATAACTACATAATCATGCACGGTGGCAGATCACGGGAAAAATGGTTAGAGGTTCGCGGTCAACTAGAAAAAGAAAAAACTCAAGTATATGCCTTTACAGAAACTTTTCTTCGACATTTAGAAGAACCCCCAGCAATACATGAATATATATGGCAAGGCTGTAACAGAACGGTAGGTACTAGAAGGGGGGAGGGGTCGGCATGCTTATTCAACAGGGAGCCAATTAGCACAGAGTAAACGAAAACTGCGAAGAACATATGTGGATTAACGGCACAATAGCGGGAAGAGAAACGCTGTTGGGAGTCGCCTATCAGTGGTCAGGTGATCACAGGGAGGTTAGAGAAAACAATGAAAAACTGGTAGGATGCATTAGGCGGGACCTCGATCAGTTAATACAATCGGGAGAAGTGATTCTAGTGGGAGACAGGAATGCCCACATTGAGGACCTGGACGGATACACAGACCGCAACGGCAAACTCGTACTAGATATATGTGAAGAACATAATCTTATTGTTGTAAACAGAGAGAATAAATGTGAGGGACAAATTACCTGGGAACGAGGGGAAAAGCAGTCCAGTATAGACTACAGCCTCCTTTCAGAAAGAGTGTATTAAAGGTTGACTCTAACGGAAATAGATGAAATAGGTGCCCACAGCTTAGGAATTTACCATAAACGGATAACATTGACTTTTGGAAAAATAGGAGGTCAAAACCAGAAAACGGTGGTACACGACTTGAAATGAAAGGATCAGTAAATGGCTAATATTGCGAAATGCGTGGAGACGGAAATCGAGAGACAACCTACGAAAGATTGGGAATACAGCGAACTGATTGGTTTCATTCAAGGTAAGATAAGGAACGCGAAAGAACGCAACTACTGGAAAGGAAAAAGAAAACCTAGAAGCTGGTGGAACAAGGAAATTAGGGAGCTATAACACAAAAGCAGCAAGCCTCGAGAAAGCACAGGGAGGCCAAGCGAGTGGGAATGCAAACAGACGAAATAAGTTTGAGGTGGCATTGGTATCGCCTTAAGAAGCTGGAAGTACAAAAACGTGTACAGCAAAAACTTAAACGAGAAAGTGAGCGATGGGTCTATAGTATGCGGGCAAAGGATAAAGGCGCGCCGAGAAAGTTTTAGAATCATGTAAAGGAACTAAGGAAAAAGACCGAAGAAGTACAACATCATGTCATAAACGGCGAAGGCCAGATACTAAAAGGGGAAGAAGCGGTATTTCACATACGCTCAATGATACAAGAGAAGTTCAGAAGAACGGAGAGAGTACTACAGCATTCAGGGAGTGGGGCAAGCGAAGTGCGTACAGATAGAGAGCTAAAGTTGGAGAATCTAAACTGAAAAAAAGCCGAAGAAGATGTTCCAGCAAATAGGGCAACAGGGACAGATGAAATTCCCATTTGGCTAGTCAACCTACTGGGCCCAAAAAGCAAGGCACAAATGATTCTAGCAATCCAAAAATTGATAAAAACTAAGCAAGTACCGAACAATTGACGTACGAGCAGGATGAAGATGATATATAACGGTAAAGGAGACAGGCCTGATGCCAATTCGTACTGGCCTATTACAGTTACCTCAGTGGCATACAGGCTGGCAATGCAAGCTACAAAAGCGGAACTACCGGCGTGGATAGAGGGGAACATCATACTGGGAGAACTACAAAATGGTTTCAGACGAGACAGACGCTTAGAGGACAATTTATTTGTCCTAACCCAATGCACAGAGGTGTCAATGGTTCAGGATCGACCACTATGGATATCATTTCTCGATATAAAGGGAGCCTACGACAACGTAGATAGAGAAATTCTGTGGAGCATACTTGAGCGGGAGGGATTAGGCCAGTACTTTATACAGCTGTTGCAGGGAATTTCCAATGAGAGCGAGGTGCAAATTACCTGGGAGGACCAAAAGTGCGTGGAACCGGTAGTCACAAATAGAGGTTTAAAGCAGGGAGATCCTCTGTCGCCATTGCTGTTCATTCTGTACATGGCTAGACTAGAAAGAAATCTTGAAGGCAGTAAAATAGGTTTCAATCTATGTTATAGCCGCAAATGACAGGAAGTGGAACAACATATCCCAGGACTGATATATGCAGATGACATAGTACTACTAGCAGATAGCAAACAGTGTCTGCAACAGCTCACAGACATCTGCGGGCAAGAAGCCACTGAACTGGGGTTAGAGTTTGGCACAGCAAAGTCGGGAGTTCTAGTTTTTAATGAAAACGCCCGTAACGAATCGGTATTCATTCAAAAAGCAGCAATACCGTGGGTAACGGTACCGTTGGTAAATATCTGGGCATATGGTTAAACGAAGGTAAGGCGTATTTAAAAACTCATGAGGAGCATTTAAGAATGAAAGGCAGAAGAAACGCCTCTATCTTGAAGCACAGAGCACTGTGGGGATATAACAGATATGAAGTATTGAGAGGAATCTGGAAGGGAGTAATGGTACCAGCACTCACCTTTTCAAACGCAGTAGTGTGTGTCAAATCAGATTCAATCAAGGCTAGAAGTAAATCAGAGGGCCGTAGGTCGATTGGCATTAGGAGCACACAGCAAACAACAAATGATGCAGTGCAGGGAGATATGGGATGGGCATCTTTCGAAGTGAGAGAAGCACAGAGCAAAATATGTTTTGAAGAACGACTTAGAAATTTGGATGATTAGAGATGGGCGGCCAAAGTGTTACGGTATCTTCACATGAAAAGCGTGGACACGCAATGGAGGAAAAGAACCAGAAGGCTCAGGACAAAGTATATGAAACCTGGAAGTGCAGGGGAAACGACCAATGCAATAAAAAATGAAGTGAAAGAAACAGAAACAACGGCCTGGAAAAAGAGTATGGATGCGAAGAAGTCCTTATATATCTACAGAATCGGGAAGCAGGAGATCACAAGGGAAAATTATTCGATAATACCAAAGGGAGTGCATTGCTTTTTGAAGCCCGAGCGGGTTGCTTGCGGAAAAAAACACTTATCCGCGAGACGGTACAGGAAGAAGTATGCGCAGGCTGCGGAAATGAGCCAGAACCCATGCGACATATTGTAACGGAGTGCAAAAGTATCCGTCCAGTCCACAGTGATGGAGCCATCCAGCTTCCGGAAGCCCTTGGCTTTAAGGTTAGCGAAAAAGTGAACTGGACAACAGTAGAGGTTAGTAAATGAAGGTTAGAATGTTGGGGGGAAAAGAGCAGAGAACAATCTGGGAAGACATGCGAACAAAAAAGTCAGACTAGCACAAAACTTTTGTAAAAGTATTTTCTTTTTATTTTGACATTATGTTTATTTATTTTGTTTGTATTATTTGGCGAAGTAAATGTACAGTGGCGTTGCGACTAAGGCCGCTGTGCAACGCCACCCCGTTACAAAGGGGAAGCCACTAAGCATCATCATCAGCATCATCATCAAACGCCGATTGTGGCATGTATGTTCACTCTTAGGGATATTTCAAACTATAAAATTAGGTCATTTTTCGCATTTAACCTCGATGCTACACCATCGTTAGCGCAGCCGCTCATCCAATTTTTTCGGACCCATCTATAGGGGCCATTTTTAGCTTTAAGTTTAACTGATGCTTTGTCCGGCTCAATTTTTCTGTCGCGGAAGGCAGAATAGGCTTTCCATGTTCGTGCAGTATAAAGTTTGGCATGGAATGCATGAAAGTCACAGAAACTAAATCTGAGGGACTCTACTAGCAGCAGAAAGGCCGCTGTTAGAATGCCCGACTAAAATGGTAACGCAGCATTACATCGATGCTGCAAATTCTCAAAATCTCTACAAATCCAATGAGCCTTTGTGCAGATGACCAAACATTCGGTAATTTTTTCAAGCAATTTAAAGAGTGGTTGTGTTATATTCCGTTTTTTCAATACACCTGTTTATTCTAGCTTTCAACTTGTGAACCTCAGAAGCCAATTAATTGTCGTAGCTGATATCGCGCGCCTACGGCGGTCGCCATTTCGGTAAACAAAAAATTGTGGTCACTGAAATGAGGTGTAACCAACCAAACTTGCTTTACTTCACTACAGCTAATATTCTGCTATATCAATGTTCACTGTATTGAGATTCTGGTGTACATTTTATAGAGACTGCTTACTGCACTTTGATTGTGCCCCTTGTTCTTTATTTATACGGCAATTTTATGGCTTTACTTAGTGTTCAACCACGATCGTTATTATTCCGAGAGTGCATTTACTGACGAAGTTTGTACGTTACTCCACCCCCCTCCAAATATAAACTACTTGATACGTACGGGCATGTATTCATAGAGCGCGACATGGCGTTACATTTCTGGGACGAGCATTAGTGCACCTTTGACACGCACAGGCAGCTCACCTGGATGAACTTTACGTAATTCCCTTTGGCTTCAGACTGCCGACTCTTCCGCGACAGCATCCACATGTCACAAATATTAACTCGCTTTGGAATGTGATTTTGATGTTCTTGATTGTGGTGAACACCTCCGGCTGGCGGGGAGGCATTATATGCAGGAGGCGTAATGGACCGTGGTCGCCTTTGACAAGCCTAACTGACACTCTGTGCTACGTGACACACAGGGGCCGGGATGTCGAACCTCTTATTAGTCTCAAGGTAGAACAGCTAAGTGTGTATGACTCAAGTCAAAGACTGAAACTGGAAAGCACTCGACACTACTACTATTCACGATATACTTTCCTCCGAACCCTCCCCTGCCCTCCCTCCACCCCTATCCTGTCTACTCTTGGAGGATGACCACGTCACCCTTTTGTCAATATGTCTATCATACATTTCACTAATGCTAGTGCGTTTCAAGGGCAGTCCCCATCGACTGGTTTACGCTTCCCGTTCAAAATATGCCTACTCATGGCTGCTGTGATTCCTGAATGTGTGCCACTTTGTCTGTATACGTAAAGTTATGTTCCTTTGTTTTTTTAAACCTATCCACTTACTCGATACTGGTCTGTATCGTTTATGAATATAAAGGTACTGTTACAAAAACAGGCTTCGAACGTGCCGCAATGACGCAATCGGATAGACGTCGGATTTATAACGTGACGTACCCAGGTTTGGTTAGACCCATTCATTATTATATGCGTAGTGAAACCTCGTTAATAGGTTAGGTTTCGTTTAGATCAGTACGAACCGTTCGATCTGAAACACGGGGTGATGGCGACGAACCTGATAAGACCAGGAGGCGACGATGACCGGACGACACCAAAGAAAAATATTGGAGCGTGAGCTACACTGGCCGGGGTTGAGCAGATTCGAGTGGCTCCTGGAGAGCCGTGCTCCGCATGCGCGAGGAGCAGTGACGTCACACGCCGCGCTGAACGTTGCTCGCTGCCCGGCGTCTCTCATACACCCCACGCGTCCAGCGTCTTTGCCCACCCCCGTTCTGCACGTGGCCGCCCGGTCCGCTTGAAGATCATGCAAGGGGTGGTGGGGTGTGGAACCGATGGCTCGTGCGTCACAGCAACACCGGCGTGCGCCTGTGGAACCAGCTTAGCTCTGGGGTGATTCGTGACGCTGCGCCGGAGCTGGTGACGCCGCGCCGGAGCCGCTTCATAAATATACATGTGTCACATAATGCGTACACAATGTGTATGTCATTGAAGCAGCAGTAGCCATGATAATCAAGCTAATCCTAGGCAACCAGGAAAGCTAAGAATAACCAGCGGCACATTAGCTCACGCCACGTATATCCTGCCATAGGCGAGCTAAGGCGCGTCTAATCTTTTTACATTAATAGTACAACAGGTTAATTACAAAAATAAAATGACAGATCATTGCTGTCTCAGCATTCGCCTCAATGTTTACACTCTTAACAAAGTGTACTGTTGGGCGAGATGGTAGTTCATTGTACAAGATGCTTCAGCTAGAGGAATCATAGCATCTAAAAGATGCTACGACTCCTTTTAGTCATCTACCATTTTTGCAGATACAGATACACCCTAGACCGCCAAAACTTCTTTACGGGCACTGAGCGCGGTGGCTCACTGTTTTCACATGGGCTTCTAAAAGCTACAGCCCTGGACACGATGCGTCCGAATTTACAACATCGTGCGCAACGAGCGTCGCGCTGGAGATCCGCCTCTCATTGGCCAACCAGCCTCTCAAAAACTCTGGCTCCAATCCACGCTGTGAAGGTGGTCTGCACTACGCAGCTGTAAACGCCGCCCACAACGATTACCCAAGCCACGTCATTGAGTTGCCACCCTTCCCTACACAAACAGTGAAACCGGAGACGAGGGAAACATGCTTAACTACACACGTAACTACTTAGACTGACATTCACGACGGCGTCGTTTCACAGTTTTCCTTGCTTCACTTCGTTCCGCGGAGTCTTTGCGGGCTTGTCGGTGGCGTTCTGCTTCTGTGGCGGCGTAGGCTGGGTCGTGCAAATCCTCCGTCCTGCAGTGGGCGTCTTCTGCGGGAGCTTCTGAGCATTCTCTACGACCCTGTTGAGGGAGGCGGTTTTGTGCTTTTCGTTAAACATTAACTTCACTCTGTTCTTCTGGCCTCTTTATGTTATGTGGTCTACCCATGGTAGCCTGCAATGAACTGAATGAGAAGCTATACCGGTCCCCTTTTAGGATGCAGCCCACTGGCAGCCGTTACCTGACTTTCGGGGAGCCGGAACACGAACGCAGTAGCGACGACGAAAGAAAACATATAGGAGCGTCTGTAAAAAGTGAGGAGGAGGGCGGCACCCGCGGCTAAGGCTTCATCTATCTAACTGCATCCGCCTCACCCTTGTTTCATGTGTAGCACCCAAGTAGGGCCCTTCCCACCTCCCTCTTCTCAGACACTGTTCCGTTCGCCGCTAATCTAACCATGTGAACGCCGTTATCATACATTAGGCGGTTTGCACTTCACACGATCGCTTTGAATGAGCGCAGGTCGTCGACCCACAGCTGTGCTCGTTAAGTACACCGTGTTTCTCCTCGTTTTCTCGCGGGGGCGTAGCTTAGCCTATAACACGCCGGATTGTCGCTTTGTTATTCTATTTAGGCCGAGGTTTGATTCCGAGCAATACCAGCAAGTTTCTTATTTAGCTTGGGAGTTTTCTGTAGACGCGGACATGAAAATTGCCTTCGGTGATAGAGGTATACTGCATCGCAATAAAAAGCAATCATATACCCATACACTCTCTCGCCGAAAATCAAGTTCCACACCTCTCCCGCAGAGGTGGCCGCTGGCTACAGGAAATACACTTGCGAAAATTATTCTCACGGCTCACGCGTGGCTGTGTGGCCCCGTCTGCATTGCACCTTGCTTGGGCAAAGGTGATCGACGAAGAGTTGCTTGATGGCATAGCATGTGTGCGGCGAGCGGAACCGGGACTGATGTTTCGTTATCCACCTGTGGATACGTCATACAGAGACGCTGGGCACGGAATTGGCGGTTTTTGCAAACACCAATACTCCGGCTTTGCCAAAGAACGGCCAAGTGCCCCCCGAGCCGGTACAACACATGGCGTCAGCAGCCCGACACGAATTATTTTACGATGATATTATAATACCGCATGCTATAATGCGTTACAGATAAAATTCTCCATAACATCCGTGAACTGTAGTGGCCGCAAGGGCCACTACTGGAGAGGCCGTCTGTTCGATCATTTTGACGTAATTTGTAGATCCCCGGTCGTACCTTCCTCTGAAATTGGCTTACAGTGCGTCTCACTTGGTTCAGGATGCGCCTTCTAAGCGCATTTTTCTGTTAATTTTCGGCCTTTAACAGTACTTCTCAGGGCGTGAAGGTAGTTTAATTTCATGGGTACTTTATAAACGTATGTCGTGTGTTGCCCGCAAACATGACCGCAGCGGTGTGTGCGGACGTGCCCAACCAAACCCGCTGGAAGCGTCAGCTGCGGCTCGTTTCCTCCATCAACATTGTAAGCTACGACGATCGCACAGCTATGATTGTAGATTTCGGTTGTCGTTCGCAAGAAATGCATAAAGCAGTAAATTAGTAAACTTTTACTGCACGCAGAAACGATCCGCACGCACGCCCGCCATGCCCGCCCGCACGGCCCTTAAACCTGCTCGAAGCGACGCAGGTCGCGGCAGCAATGCCGTGTCGCTGCTTTTTAAAATCACACTGAAATTCCACACCCGCGAAAGCGTATGTTAGTGAGGTGAACAGTTGTGCTAGGTAGTGTCATCAGCTGGTATCTTCGAAGCGGTGCCCAGATATATGCCGTGTTGTACGCCGGCCTCTGTGAGTTTCAACACCACCGGTCCGTTCACTCTCTTACGGAGAGCGGACGAAGGATGGCGATATCTTGCGCGCAAGGCTTCACAGATGCCGTGGCAGCTATCTTGTTGATTCGAATAGAAATCATCGCGGATACGAATTTTCACATTCTAGAAAGAGATTGATAGTGTCGTAAAAAGTTGTTTTAGGGACTGCCATTCGCGACTGTAATGATAGCGGCCTCGAAATATCGACCGCGACGAAGCCTAAAGATCCCAACATCCGACTGCGATCATCCGAAGCCGGCTGCACTTTGTCGGAAAGGACTCCCTTCTAAAACTCGTTGCATGCGAGCTCATCACACGCAACGGAACAGTCTCGTCCGCGTTACGTCGCAACTGTTTCATAATGCATTACTTCACAATGACATTTACTGCGTCGTTTTGCTGCATTCCTTGCTTCACTTTGCTCCTCGGCGTCTAGGCGGGCTTGTCGCTTGCGCTGTGCTCCTCAGGCGGCATATGCTGTGTCCTGTATAGCCTGTGGCTTGCACTTGGCGTACTTTCTCAGAATTAGTTCTATTGTACTCGGCGTTAGCTGGCAGTGTACGAGCTGTGGGCGCGATCGTAGCATCTACCTAGACGCGAGGGTGTCCCTAGGAAGAAGCGAGTCCGCCATTGCTTGCCCGGTTTATTCGGTCTGTACACCACAGTTTTGTGTAATCTGCATCACAACCACGAGGAGCAGCCAGCGGTGGCAACAACCCAAATACATGCGGTCGCACAACCACAGAAAATGAATTTTGGAAGACCACAACTTAACCCGGCGTCGTATAAGTAACTTCAGTCCTAAATGGCGTCACGGTATATTGTCGAGGCCAATTCTTCTCAGTATTTCGATAGTCAGTTTTGGCAGATTACATATAAATAGCTGCATTTAAAAACCAGTACCATACACCAAAATTGTGTGCATGTATATCTGCGTCTTTTCTTCGATGACTGCATCCGGCAACAAGTAGAAACTAAGTTGTGTCACGTTGTTTTCACAAGAGAATGGACAGGCATGTCCAGTCAATACCTTTTATTTTGAAGAAAATTTTATATATAGCCCTTTGACATGGGAAGGACAAGTCTGAACATAGTAATGCAAAAAAATGCCTATTTGAAAAATTCCAAATGTTACCTTGGGTGACTGATGCCTTAGGCAAGTCGCACGAAATTTGAAACTTTACGGCTGTAAAACACATACTGTTCCAGCTATTTCCGCACGAGTTCTTCTACGCAGACTCTATAATCTGTGAAATGGGTTAGCGTACTTATTTAATGTAAAATGCCTTTGAACAAAAAAATTGTCAGCTTGACACTGTTTCAAAATTTGCCGAACCTTGGAACCTTATTTTTGCAGCCAGACAAGCTTGGAGGTCATTTTTTGGTAATGCTCGTCCATCTTTTTTATTCTTTGTGGCAATTGTAGTTTATATAGGAAAATTGGTTAATCATGAAAAGTGCGCTGCATTGCAGGTGCGTTGAGGAGTATGGTCTATCTTTAAAAGCGATCCATCACCGATTTTTTCTAAATTTAAAAATTGACGCCACAGTTGTTGTTTAACAAACACTTTAAAAACATGCTGCACTATTTTTTTGGTTTCGTAATCATAGAGCACTATATCTCGCATTGTAGCAGTATTATGAGGATATACTGGTGGCCTTGGTACCCATGCATACTGGTACCCATGCATACAGTACACAGTATTTTAACACGTAGTGCAAGTTCTTTCCAGGTGCACTCAAAATTTCTGGTACCGTCTCCTAGTGCTCTTGTCACTGTTCTTGTGCGTCCCGGTGTATTCACACTGTTAAGCTTACCACCAAGCCAATCAGAAGAGACTACAGCGTTTTGGATATGTGCCTATACAGAGCACCTTTAGTAGATCGACTGTTGGAACAGTTGGAATTGGTTCTTGAACAGCGCACTTGCCACGGGTGCACAAACAAGCGTACGGACAAACAAGGCGCTGTCATCTGAATCTCTTCTTCTCGTGTCCATGTCGAGTCTGAACTACCTAAATTTGTTCAATTACATCCACATTAAAGCATCCGGGAGAAGTGTTCCGCTGAGAAGCGACACGTATTGAAGGGCGGCGGCTGCTTTTCTTGCCTCGCTTCAGAGAGAACAAAGGCTGCTCTCTCCGTTTTCTCCCCGCCAGCTCCGCCGATTGATTTTTAAGAAATCATTGTGTACCTTCTCTACATTTGGTTGGGGTGTCACCGGAAGATGGCTGGACCCTTTGTATACCATTTTTCTGTGCATCAATCCAAGTGTTTACAGGCTACAAGCCCACGAAAGACTGGACCGCGCTGCTCGCAAGGGTAGGCATAATGAGGTCTACCTCCACTGCCTTGTTCCACGTTTGCTCGCTACTCTGGCACCTGCGCGTCGCCGCCCTTCGCTTTCCCGTACGCCATGGAGAACCAAGCGATGGGGTAGCCCATCACTCCAGTTGAACTAGCTACGCTGACTTGGGCGCACATTCGCTGGAAGCAGACAGCCATCCTCAACGTATAATCCCCATTTCAATAGTCAAGGGGCTCTGCACAAAATGCCTGCTCGATGCCGGGAGACCAGAAAAGACCCAATCCATCAATCTGTCCGATTTAGCTGTTTCTCCCAAACGTGAAGATTGTTGTAGGTCCACAGGGAGGACTAGTGTTAGCCACGCTTCCTGTATTGCCTGCCGCGGCCACGATTCATGCGCACGCTTAAGTAACTACCAAATGTTGATACCAGACCTGCTTGAAGAAAGCGCTCAAATATGCAGCAATATAATCTCTCCTAATCTGTGAACAACGCAACGAGGTAGCAACTTATGTACTAGCGCCAGCAAACACAGCTCGGGGTATCTTTATTATCCCAGAAACTGACACTCCTGACGAAACGGAACTGCGTGTCTACAACTACAATCCTGACCTAAAATTCTTATTGGTCGCTGCCTTGAAACCTCGAATATGGGAGACATATATTTCGATGGGCGGCACGTGCCATACTGGATTAGACACAGAGTGGCTACATACAGATGCAAGCTTTCAACCAGAAAAGTGAAGCCTCCACCCAATACTGGCTCTGAGGAAAGTACAGAAGTTTTTTTTTAATACACTGTCACATTAACATGCAAATTGCGACATTAACGCGTTAGGCCTGCTCATTTGACGGTAAAGCATTCAAAATGTGAGGTGGCTTTCTTGAAGCAAAAATTTTGGGGCATATATTGGGGCAATATGTTCTGAGGCGCCAGATTTAGACGTTAGAGAAAATCCGGGCTGCAAAAAGACCACAGACGATGAAATAGGTTCGCTCTTTCCTTGGCTTAACACGGTATTACCGGGACGTCGTACCCAGTTACTCCAATGTGGTCGCCCCTCTGACAGAACTCACCACAAAGCGAGGTCCTAAGAAGGTAACCTGGGAAGAATGTCATGAAGAAGTGTTTGTAACACTACAACGGCTCCTATCATCGAGCCTGGTTTTACGGTCCCCGCACTTGCAAAAGCCTTTCAACCTACGCACGGATGCATCATCGTCTAGTGTTGGAGCCCTTTTAATGCCGCGCCACAAAGGGGTGTTACATCCAGTAGCCTACGCGAGTCGAAAGCTCCTCGAGCGAGAAGCTCGCTACTCCACGATCGATAAAGAAGCGCTGGCAGTTGCGTGGGCAGTTCAAACGTTTATGTTTATCTTTTCGGAAAGAGATTCGTGCTGCAAAGTGACCATCAGCCTCTCGAATACATAAACTGTGCGAAACAAACAAACACCCGGGTGCTCCGCTGGAGTCTGTTACTCACTGAGGAACAACTTCAATGTGGAATACATTACGGGCTCCGACAACATAGGGGCTGACTACCTCAGCCGCATTTGGATCCCCCCGTCTTCTCGCGCCGTTTCGCTGTTTCAAAACAAACTCGTGTGGACACTTATTGGATAGGTCACATTTTTCTGAACTGAACTGACATCTGTGACCAATGATTTATTTTTCGTCTACTTGTTCTCGTGTGTGTGTGCGTTTACACTCCGTACGCTTGCGGACAAGTTGATTTTTTTTGCAAACAACGTTCTTGAGCAGAAGGATATTGTGTGGAAAACGCAGAAGTTTTTTTTTTCATTACTAGACTGTGACATTGGCCGTGAGGGAACTCGAGCTACCTGTGCAAACCGGAAGAGAAGGCGACTGGATTTGTGCATTTGGCAAGGAAGCTGGGCGAAAATTAAGGGAAAAAGGAGAACGAAGCCAGAAGGGCTACAAAGCGAACGTGCGAATGGTCTCATGCCACGAACTCACGGGCTGCGCGACGTTCCAGACGAAGAGATCCTGCCGTCGTTTCTGCGGCGAGCCCTCCCCCAGAGCGTGCCTACCTTATCCGGTTCTGGTGGCCTGTGTCAGGACCAAAGGGCGGCCTGTCGAGCGGTGGCTGCCAGGGGGCCATTGCCGAGTGCGGGGCTTTGGACGACGCTACCGGGCTGCTCATCTCTGGGGTCGTTCTTGGGACGTGGTCCTCGAACGCTGAACTGTGAGCAGACATCGGTGCGAGGTCCCGTGGAAGGCGCCGCACACGGTAGAGCAGCTGTGTGCCGCCGACAATCCAGGCGCAGCAGTCGTGCGACCCCTGCCCTCACTGGCTTTGACGGCCACATCAACTGACAACGTTAAACCTCCGAAGGCGTCGGGACCTGTCTTTGAGACAACGCTTTTAATATTCCCTAACCCTACTTGCAACGAACGTTGGTGTGGGGCAGAATAGCCAGTTGCTCGATAATTCCCGAACGTTTTTCGTGGTCACATGTCATATAAGACTGACCTAAAATGCCTATATATTTTCTCTACTACCTCCCCGTAAGGAAGGACTAGTGGGGCAGATAAACATATTATTTCTTTCCGTCTTCACAATGTCTCTGTCGCTTCCTTTCTCGTACGATAGCACGCAAAAGCGTGACGAACGTCTATTCGACATCACACTGGCACACGGGCCACCGAAAGAATAAGTGTATAATAGACCAACTGAACCCTACTAACTGGATCCAATCAGCCTAGATTCTCATCAACCTGGAGAAGAGGCTGGGCTCAAGAAACGATAGTCAACACCGACTCACATCCACGTCGTAAAAAAAGCGATGAAAAAAAACACTGAGTTTAATAAACCGCTTTATGTGGCATTTAGAGCCTACAAAACAGCGTTTGATTCCTTGAACTCCGCAGCAGTGCTTCAAGCATTGAAAGTCTAGGGCATAGAGGAGACCTACGAAAGACTCCCCCTAGAGGACATAAAGATTGTAGGTTCAGGATAATCCTTAACATGCCAAGTGGCAAATTCCTGATCCGTAAAAGAGTATGAAAAGAGATCGGCGAAAATGTTCAAAACATGTCTCCAGGAGGTATTCGGGAAGATTAACTGAGGCAAAGCTGTATTACGAATAAACAGAATCCTTGAGCCATTTTAGGTTTGCATACGACATTGTCTTGCTAAGTGAGCCTGCAAAACACCTGCAGAAAAGGCTTGAGGACGTAAATAGAGAGAGGAAGGCAGTGGGACGAAAAACAAACCTGACTCACTCTAGAGCAATGTTGACTAAACCTGCAAAAAGTGCCCTGTTCAGGATATGTAGCGAACACTGGAAAAAGGAGAAGATTATAGCTACCTTGGTCACGTAATCTGTGTTGATCGAGAGTACAAGATAAAAAATCTGGCGTAGACTCCGTATGGGCTGCGGGCAGTCGGCAAACACCCCCAGATGATGAAAACTAAGCTACCTATATTACTAAAAAGGGGAATATACTTCAACCAACGCGTCCTACCGGCAATGAAATATTGTCTCGTAGACAAAGACGACGCAGCTGTCTTCAAAAAACAGGTTAATTAAAACGAAATTGTGTTCCTTTCACAAATCAAAGAAAACACAGGCGGCGAAGCAGTAGTCAACCAAGTGATGTGCGTAGGCGAGTGTCGGCTAATCGAATACCGCCGCGGCTGCTGTGCAGGCTTTTATCTTTGGGCGCGAGTGTTTCTCGAACCATCGGTTTGCATACAGAACATTGTAAATCGAACAAGGTTATTCTAGGCCAGTGAAGTTAGGGCGAAACGCTTTCCTTATCAGAATGAGATAACATATGAGGAATAAAATAAAAGCAAGACCGGTTTCGCTGGCGACACAGATAAAACCGCCTGGCGCCGCCGGGCGGTAAAAACAAAACATAAACACACAAACACAATGAATGATTTACGGCTTTACTTCCCCTGTAAGAGTGCATCGACCCGATGCTAAAATAAAAGGACAGTCCTGGGAAACAAGAATAACAAAAATGTCCGTCATCCTGCCAGTAAGTTTTGAGGCGAACTTCGTGGACGACTTTGGATCGCGTCCGTCGTCGTGATGTGCCGGAATCACCGTCGGGAATCACTTCATGAGTAAGTTGCCCAACACGTTGCTGAATTTGGTAATTTCCTATATACCGTCGCAGAACCTCCTCACTGAGTCCGCGTAGAGACATGGGAGGCCAAACGCACACACCATCCCCTGGGGGGTACTCGGCCTCTCGGCGCCAGAGGTGGTAGCGTGCCGCATCCACCTGCTGCAGGACCGTAGTATGAACTCGAGCGAGCTGGCGTTCGCACGCTGTAGGCATCCTTGGACGCTGGCGTTGAGGCCCTCGTCTTCTACGTGTGGAAGCATGGCGTCAAGCGTCGTAGTCGGCCGTATTCTGTAGACAAGCTCGAACGGTGTCATCTTCGTAGATTCCTGGATCGCTGTGTTGTACGCAAACGTGACATACGCGAGGACTTCGTCGCAAGTCTTATGTTCCAAGTCGATGTACATAGACAGCATATCGGCGATGGTCTTAATTAAACGTTCCGTACGTCCGTTCGTTTGGGACGTACGGAACGTCTGGGGTGGATTGTTTGGGGTGGTACGCCATTGTTCTTCTGTGATCCGTGCTGCTGTAGCGTAAGATTCCTTGCATAAGCTCCACAGTGAAGGGCGTACCACTGCCCTCAATTAAGACTGCAGGGGCTCCATGTCGCAGGGCAACTTGGTTTATGAAGAACTTCGCGACTCCTTCTGTAGTCCCCTTCGGAAGAGCGGCCGTCTCTGCTTAACGCGTCATGTTTTCTGTCGCTACGACAATCCACTTGTTCTCGGATCGTGATGTAGGGAACGGGCCCAGAAGGTCCATTCCAATCTGTTGGAAGGGCCTCGTTGGGATAGCGATTGGCTGCAGAAATCCGGCGGGTGTCGTCGGTGACGGTCCTCGTCACTGGCAGTGAGTGCAGCTCCGCACGTAGTGGGTGACGTCAGAGGTCAGGTGGGGCGTGTAGTACCTGGGCTTAATTTTTCTACTAGTGCGAGATGTGCCAAGATGTCCAGAAGACGGGTCGTCGTGGCAGGCTTCCAAAATTTCGCTACGAAGGTGCGCGGGGATGAAAAGAAGATAATTAGTTCTTTTTCCGAGGCTGAAATTTGTCACAAGGACGGAGTTTCCCAGGCTGAATGCTGGTAAGCGGCTTTTAAACGCTTTAGGCACAGCGACGTTTCGTCCTTCGCTGTAATCGATCATGATGCGTAAGTCGGGGTAGGCACGCTTCTCAGCGGCTGGATCGCTCTACGTCCTGAATCTGAAGAACCCGCTGTCTTCATCGAAGTCTTGTGGTGGTCGGTCGAAACGGGCGCCGGACAGGCCATCGGTGTCGGAGTGTTTCCTGTTGAATTTATAGACCATTGTAATATCGAACTCTTACAGGCGCAAGATCCACCGCCTAAGACGGCCAGAGGGGTGCTCCGAATTGGCGAGCCAACACAGTGCATTGTGGTCTGTCGGAACCTTGAACGGTCTACCATACACGTATGGGCGAAATTGAAATGGCCTATTTAATTGGGGAGCACTATTTTTTGGATGTGAGCAGATTTTCTTCTCCTTCGACCGACAACGGCTGGCATGGGCGATTACTTTTCGCAACCGCTTTCCTTTTGGTCGAGAACGGCACCCAATCCTACATCAGTGGCGTTCATGAGCAATTCCGTTTTGACGTTTTCGTAGAAATGAGTGAGCACGGGCGGGTTTCGCAGTGGTTGTTGTAGCTCTCAGAATGCGTTTTGGGGCGTTTTACCAGCTGAAAGGGGTGCTATCTTTCGTCAAGCGGGTTAGTGCGCCTGCAATTCGCGCGAAATTTGCGCGAAGCGCCGGTAGTAAGTGCAAATGTGGCCAGTCCGAGAAATCTTCGCACGCGCTTTCTGTCTTTTGGTCTTGGCAAGTTTGCTATGGCTAAAGTTTTTGCTTGGTAAGGCAGGACACCCCCGCCGTTGACGACAGGGCCAAAAAAACATCAGTTCGTCGTACACAAAGCGGATCTTTCAGGCTGCAGAGTTAGCCCCGACGTGCGAATAGCCTCGAACACAAACTCCAATCTTGCAAGGGGTTCATCTAAATTTCGGGCGAATACCAGAACGTCGTAGAGGTATACGAGACAGATGTGCCACTTGAGGCCAGCTAGCACGGTGTCCATGACTCTTTGAAAGGTTGCTGGTGCCGTGCACAGCCCGCACGGCATGGCCCTGAACTCGTAAAGGCCGCTTGGGGTTATGAACACAGTCTTTTCTCGGTCTCTCTCGTCCACGTTTATTTGCCAGTAGCCTGTCTTTAGAACTAGCGATGAGAAGTACTTCGCGTGGCAGAGCTGTTCAAGGGCGACTTCGATTCGCGGCAGGGGGTTGACGTCCTTTTTTGGTGATTTTCTTCATTCGCCGATACTCAACGCAAAACCATAATGTGCCATTTTTGTTGTTCACCAGTAGGACCGGTGCAGCCGAGGGGCTCTTCGCTGCCTTTATAATGTCATCGCTGAGCATGTCGCCGACTTGAGTCCGGATGGCTTCCCGCTCGTGTGAAGAGACGTCGGACGGTGACTGTCGGGTAGGTCTTGTTCTATCTTCGGTTGTTATTCGGTGCTTCACTAAAGGTGTCTGACGTAGTTTTGATTTCGACGAAAAACAATCCCTGTAGTGACGCAGCAACGCCAGTAATTTGTTCCGTTTTTCTTGCGGTAGTGCCGGATTCACGTCGAAGGGATGCGGAAGCTTGAAGGTATCTTGAGTTGCGCATTGAAAGTCGGCGACCACGATCACGTCACTTCCTTTTAGCGTTTCTTCAAGGAACGCAATTTCAGCTCGTTTATATGGTGGTACTCCTCGGTTAAATTAGTGACCCAAACGTGGGATTGGCATTGCTTAAAGCATCCAATGGCTCCTGCTTCGAAGACACTGCGGTCGAGAAGCAACCTTTGGAGACTCTCTACGATATCATCGACGTCAGAAGCAGAACCTCCAGAGTAGACCATGAGTACCAAGCTTGCGCAGTGTGTCTGAGTGAAATGATGACAGAAGATCCTCACTGCAGCCCGGTGTTCTGGGTTTTGTTCCGGCGTCATCTAATAATCGGTGGAAAAAGTTATCGACTTGGTCTGCAGAACGATTATTGCACCGTTGTCCGTCGAAAAGTTCATTCGAAGAATTACGTAGCGGGATCAGTTAGGCAAAATAACCAACGCACCAGGGTACGCCATGCCGTCTAAAGCGACTCGGGATGTGCAATTTCCACTTGGCGTTACGAGATGGCTCCTGATGTGCGTATGCCCCGCACGGGGCACCTTGAGCAATCTTGGTGACAGTACTGGCGATACCGCGGACCCCGAGCCCCCAAACATAAGCTGGATCCAACCGTGGTGATGTGTTTTTAAGGTGAAGGGTAGAAACCTCTAACGGTGGCCGTCGGAGCACAGGTCAAGCTCCGGCGGATGGGCTCCCTGTCTGCCTACCAGGCAGGGAGCTCCGGCACCTCTTTGGCTACCAGGGTAAGGTCAAAGAAGAAAGTACCCCAGTCTCTCTGAGAGAGAGAGAGAGAGAGAACAGTCTTTAATGAAAACTGGCGATGTCAGCCCAGCTAAGATGCCTGGCTTGCTACGCCAGATGAATGCGATGACGATGATAATTATAATGATGAGGAATACATATGATTTTAGCTAATTACAAAGTCTGATCAAGACTTGTGTCTTTTAGGTATGCCAATAAGGCTTTCGTTCCACGAGCGACACGTTTGGAAGAGTTCCAAGGACCTAATACGTCCCTCAGTTCTAGTTTTGCGGACAGCAGCCGGCCCAGGGAAACTGCGAGAGACACTCTTTTTGTAGTAAAGCGCACACAGTCACATATTAGGTGTTGGAGGTCTTCACGCACACCACACTGTGGGCACAGAGGTGAGGAGGACTGATTGATTTTGTAGCAGTAGTATTGCGTGTAGGCGACGTTCAACCGCATGCGGTGCAGTACTGCTTCATCATGCTTGGATAGTCCCGGTGGCATCTTAAAATTACAATGCGGGTCGATAGAGTAGAGGGACGCGTAATGGCGGGATGCGTCTGCCCAAAGCGATCGCTGCATGCTCCATGCCACACTAGATGCAAGGGCTGAAGCATCTTTGCGAGAAAATGGCACCGGCATTTTTGATCCGCGTTGGTCATGCGCTTTGGATGCTGCAACGTCCGCCTTCACATTTCCAGTTATCCCGCAATGGGCAGGGAGCCACTGAAGTGCTATTTGATGGTGCGCTTGCAGAGCTTGAAGATGTAAAGCTTGTACATCAAGCACAAGCTGATCTTTGGGGAAAGACGCCAGACATTGCAGTGCAGCCCGAGAGTCCGTGAAGATGGCCCACGTGCGTGCCGGCTGCTCGATGATGTGAGCCAAGGCCATCCGCAGAGCTGCAAGTTCGGCGGCAGTAGATGATGTTTTGTGGCTGAGCATGGCACTGAGGGTGGTGCGGGACGAAGGTATCCACACTGCGACAGTGGATGATGTGGATGACACCGATCCATCAGTGTACAGATGTGTATGACCTCCGTATGAGTTGTACATATATTCAAGAGCAAAAAACCGTAGAGCGGCAGGTGGAAAATGCTCCTTGCGTGTAATTCCGGGCACCGTGGTCACTATTTGCATGGGCGGGGACATCCAGGGCGGGTGGAGATGAAGTGATGGTGGCTGGTAATGCTGCGGCAGGAAGTCGCACACTTTAGGGACTGAACTTGGCGCTAAAGGGTGGTCGCATTGCCTGGCCACAATACGCAGTCACACACGGAGAAGCTCCTGCGTGCCGAGAGCCAAGGGTGACAGACGTCGGCATTCCATCAATGTTCCAACAGTAGATGTAGTTTTCGGAACACCAATGCAAGTCCTCAAGATCTGTGCTTGCATAGACTCTAGAGCCTTGATAGTTCCTTTAGAAAGCGGGACCAAAATGGCGATGCTGTAGCGTATGAGGCCAACGCACAGCGCTTCGTAGAGCCGAAGGAGAGAGTTAACGGAGCAACCGCCGGAGTTTCTGGAGAGCATGCTGAATATACGGGCGATTGAGGTAAGCTTCTCCTTGAGATGGCGGACATGAGGTGACCAGGTGAGTGACCTGTGGAATGTCACCCCCAGAAACCTATAGCTGGGAAGGTGTGGAATGTCAGTGCCGCCAACAGTGAGCCGGTATTGCGTGAGGTCCCGCTTCGTAAACGCCAACGCAGAACATTTGCTAGCCTAAATTTCCATTCCTCGGGCTGCCAAGAACGATACAATGGAGTTGATTGCTCGCTGCAGTCTCGACCGCAGCACACGTCTGTTTCGGCCAGAGCTCCATATGCAAATGTCGTCCGCGTACAAGAAGATTTCAACCGACTGGGGCAAGCATTTTTCCATGCCTATAATGGAGATGTTGAACAGCGTGGGGCTTATCACCCCGCCCTGGGGAACACCTCGAGTCACTCTGTACAGTGCTGAGTCGCCGCTGTGTGTTGACCTGTATACATACCTATCAGAGAGATAGTCTGATAGCCATGCATACATGCGGCCTCCTATTCCTGAAGACTTCATCGCCGAGCGAATAGCATCATGCGCTACGCAGTCATAGGCTGATTTGATGTCCAGGAACACAGCAATGATAATGTTGCGCCGATACTTAGCTTGTTTTATGCTGGTTGCAAGGGCAATGGCATTATCGATGCTGCTGCTGCCCTTGCGGAAGCCAGACATCTGTGGCGGGTATACATTTCTGACTGTCAAATCCCAGTCCAAGCGATACAGCACCATCTTCTCCATCAGTTTGCCGACACAGCTCAGGAGGGCTATGGGACGGTAAGACTCTATGGCCGTTGGAATTTTCCCTGGCTTTAGAACTGGCGCAATGCGGGCGTGTTTCCATTTTGGCTCTAGTCGGCCGGTCTCCCATGAGCGGTTAAAAACGTTTGGAAGGCAGCCTTTCCCCTTTTCGCCTAAATGCGAAAGGGTTGTATAGCTAACGTCGTCCGGACCTGGGCACGTGGATTTTTTTATGGAGGCTGGTGCAGCTAGCAGTTCTGCCATTGAGAATGGAACGTCCATGGCACCTCGCTCTGGGGCGAAGATGATGGTGGTACAGGTGTCGGCGCCGTGGTAATATTCTTACAGAAGGCGTTAGCGACGTGTAGGTCAGTCGTGTTCGTGCTGAGGGCAATTGATCTAAAGGGGTGCAATTGACTTGGTGGGGCCCGCAGGCTTCGAACGAGGCGCCATATTCTGGAAAGCGGCTTCCTCGGGTCCAACTTCGAGCAGAAGGAGTCCCATTCGCGCTTGGCAAGCTTGGCCATATGCCTCTGGACCGCCCTCTGAGCACGCCTGGAAGCTCGGATATCCTCAGGCGCTAGCGTCCGACGGGCTCGTCTTTCGGCTCGTCGACGCACTGCTCGAAGCCTCTCATACTCTGCGTCAGCAGTGAATACGTGGCAGCAACTGTGCGGGGCGCAGGTCTATCATTCACAATAATTGCTGCTTACATTCTGCCTGGCGTGGCATTAAATACAAACCGCCTAGAAAGCATCATCAGCGCCACACCAGCCCCGCACATTTTGACTGGAGATTTCAACGCTCACCATCCCTCCTGGGGCAGTGTAAAAACGACAGTCAAAGGGCGGCGCCTCCTTGACATTGCTCAACGGCACGGTATGTGCGTCGTCAACACTGGAGAGCCGACGTTCTTCCGGGGCAAGGTATCAAGCGCCCTTGACGTCACGGTCGTCTCATCGCAACTTATTGCTAGGATGAGCTGGACAGCGGACATTCAAGGGCATGGCAGTGATCACGGGTATGGTCTTACGGGTCTTATGGATGGTCTTACGGGTATCCGCCAACAGCGTGTAATTCGCTGTTCAAATTGGGAAGCATTTGCAACTGCGATGGAGGAGTGTGCAGACTCAGTGAGCTCATATGACTCCTTCGTGGATACAATGTCAAGAGCTCGTAAGTCCAACACCAAAGTGATGAGGTTGCCACCCAGTCTCTCTGCTTTTATACTATGCTCTATGGCATTTTCAAACCCCCCCCCCCAAACGTGATCGGTCCCTGAAAAGGGGCCGCACCGAAGTATCTTTTCCCCAATTGCCATCTTTAACATTTCCTGAACCGGATAATTTCTCTCGATTTCTTGGGATGGAATCGCTCAATCCAACCCACCCTCTAGCATCTCAGTCAGTCTTCTTGATCGCCAAGTATCTTGAAGCGATAATAGGAAAATCGTATAATTGCAAAAAACAAATGTCTGGTGAACTCCTAATTGAAATAAATGACAAGCAGCAGACTGCAAAGCTTCTAGCTCACACTAGACTGGCTGATCTCGACATCAAGGTCACACCCCATCGGAGCCTCAACAGCTCCCAGGGTGTGATATCCGAGACAGATCTTTTGAACGAAACGGATGCGGATCTCCTTGCCGGCTTGAAGGATCAGGGGGTCACTGCCGTGAGACGCATCACTATCCGCAGAGACGACAAGGAGATTCCCACCAAGCACATTATCTTGACTTTCGACCGCGCAGTTCTTCCACAACACATCAATGCAGGTTTTATCCGTAGCTCCATCCGTCCGTACATCCCCAATCCGCGGCGCTGTTTTAAGTGCCAGTGGTTCGGGCACGGTACAACCTCTTGCCGTGGCTGAACGACGTGTGCGAAATGCGCGGCGCACGATCATCCGACTGACAACTGTCCATCCGAAACCCTCACTTGTGTGAACTGCGGCGGTCCGCATGCAGCGTACTCCCGCAAGTGCGAAAAATTTCAAATGGAAAAAAAGATAATTAACATCAAGGTCACGGAGAACATCACCTTCCCGGAGGCGCAAAAGAGGTTCGCCTCTTTCCCTCTGGGGAGGTACGCCGACGCGGCTCGCCGGGGGGCGGAGCGGCGTCTGGTGTCCACAAGGACCCAGTTTAGCGAGTCTGACCTGGTCCTTGCCCCGCCCCCCCCCCTGGGTTGCCTCTCGCAGCCCAACCCGCGACCACGCCGCTTGCTGAGGCAGCAGCGGTTGTGGTGCAAACGTCTTCCGTCGGGACCGGTGCCGCTCCCGCCTCTGTCTCACCGTCCTCCAGTGCGTTGGAGGGTACGAGGTGATGGACACCACGGGCCCCGCACCGGTTCCCACTGCCACCGCACCGCCCGTGCCACCTCTGGCGCCCCGGACGCCCTCGGCGGTGGCGGCTCAAACGAAGGGCTCCCGAGGGGGGGCCAAGTCCGGGGGGCCCGGTCCGGCGGGCACCCCTCGGATATCCGACGACGACATGGATGTCGGGCCGTTCCTGCTTGCAACGCAGCGCAAGGAACGCGTCCCGACGCCAAAGCCTCCCGATAAGCCAAAAAAGGCGAGAGTCACAGCCCCGAAAGACGACAAATAAACAAACACACACACTCCAGTAGCTCTCACACTGAATAATGGGAAGAGAAAACATAATTCAATGGAACTGTAGAGACCGTCTTAAAAATCTTGACGATGTATACGAACTACTGCATGCTAATCAGCCAAGTGTAATGTGTGTTCAGGAAACACATTTGAATTCCAAGCACACAAATTTCTTGAATAGTTACATGGTCTTCAGAAAGGACAGGGATGGCTGCACACACTCTTCTGGCGGTGTGGCCATAATTGCCTGGAAATCCTTAGCCTGCCACCCTGTCACTCTGAACACTATCCTTGAGGCTGTAGCAATACGCTTGATAATATTTAATAGGTTGATAACGGTATGCTCCATATACATTCCTCCTGATGTTTCACTTTTAAGTTCTGACTTCGAGGCGCTGGTTGACCAACTGCCCTAACCATACATCCTGACAGGCGACCTTAATGCTCACAATACTCTTTGGGGCTCTTCTCGCACGGATGCCCGAGGTTGCCTTATAGAGAAATTCCTTACATCTTCAGGAGCATGCCTTTTCAACAATAAGCAGCCTACATACCATAGCATAGGACACAACACATACTCATGTCTTGACTTGGCAATTGGCTCCGCAGTTCTCTTTCCTCTCCTCGAGTGGGCTGTGGGCACTGACCCATACGGTAGTGACCACTTCCCCACCTCACTCACATACATAGGTAAAGGCCCATGCAGTCCATCTTCCCATAATATGTTCAATGAAGCACGAGCTAACTGGAATACATTTACAGAGACATCCAAACTACACCACACATCCATAGGACACCTACACGTTGAAGAAGCTACCCAACTGCTCACGGCGCACATCCTCCACGCCGCCGAAAAGTCCATTCCCCACGTCTCTGGTGCCCCGCGCAACCAGCGGAGGCCGTGGTGGAATGAGGACTGTAGGCGGGCGCGAGAGGCCCAGAACAAGGCGTGGAGTATCCTTGGTCGGTACCCCACGTATGGAAACCTCCTCTTGTTCAAACGGGCCAAGGCATTAGGAAAACGTGTGCGCCGTGAGGCAAAACGAGAGAGTTGGCGTACATTCATAGCATCAATAAACTCCTACACAGACACACGGAAAGTATGGACACATATACGCAAACTCAAAGGACAACAGACACAAAGCCTGCCCCTGGTCAGTACAACAGGCGACACTCTGGAAGACCAGGCTGACACACTCGCACAACACTTCCAACACGTGTCCAGTTCAGAACACTACACGAACACTTTCCTGAAACATAAAGCCTTTTGTGAAAAGAAGTCCCTACACGACAACAACAAATCGCAGACTTCGTACAACTCCCTGTTTTCACTACATGAGCTGAGGGCTGCTCTGAGCACGTGTAAACCCTCAGCTCCAGGCCCAGACAACATTACATATACAATGATACAGAACTTACACACAGACACTCTTGTAACACTTCTTCACCTTTTCAACAAGATATGGCTTTTGGGGCACATTCGAAAGTCTTGGAGGGATGCCATAGTGTTAGCATTCTTGAAAGAAGGGAAGGACCCTTCTTCTCCCGCTAGCTATCGACCCATTGCCCTGACCAGCTGCCTGTGCAAGCTTCTCGAGAAGATGATAAACCGGAGGCTCGTGTACTTTTTGGAGTATAACGGCCTTCTCGAGAGCTGCCAGGCAGGCTTCAGGGCGGGGCGATCCACGAATGATCAACTTGTGGCACTAGAGTCGTATATTAAGGATGCCTTCGTGCATAAACAGTTCTGTTTAACTGTGTTTTTCGACCTAGAAAAGGCCTATGACACCGCTTGGCGTTATGGGATCCTTACTGACCTGAAGTCATTCGGTGTTTCTGGTAATATGTTTAACACCCTTGCTAGCTATTTGTCGGAGAGAACCTTTCGCGTCAGAGTTGGTTCTGCACTGTCAAAGGTACACGTGCAAGAAAATGGCGTGCCGCAAGGCGGAGTTCTAAGCTGCACTCTCTTCATAGTAAAAATGAACTCCCTTGGGAAGGCACTGCCGCCTACAATTTCTTACTCCATGTATGTAGATGACGTGCAGATATCTTTTAAATCATGTAATATGTCCATCTGCGAACGTCAAGTCCAGCTCGGCGTCAAGAAGCTTGCCGGCTGGGCAGACAAGAATGGTTTTAAAATTATTCCCGGAAAGAGCTCTTGTGTTGTATTCTCCGGGAAGTGTGGGGTCCACCCGGACCCAGACATCACTCTTGCGAATGTGCCAATTCCTGTGAACAAGGAGCACAAGTTTTTAGGCATTTTATTCGATGAAAAACTTACATTGATTCCTTATGTCAAACAGCTCAAATGTAAATGCCTAAAGGCAATGAATATTAAGGTTCTCTCACATCAATCTTATGGGGCCGACAAACAACTCCTGCTGCGCCTGTACACAGCGTTGGTGGGGTCTCGGCTCGACTACGGCAGTGTCGTGTATGGGTCGGCGACAAAGACCGCACTGAGAATGCTCGACCCAGTGCTGCATCTTCGCCTTCGCCTCTCATGCGGCGCTTTCCGCACTAGCCCTGTCGAAAGCCTTTATGTCGAGTGCGACAAGTGGTGTCTAGGGCATCAGCGGGAGTATGTTGACCTGCTTTATGCATCTAAGATTGTGTCCCTTACCAACCATCCTTTTAATCCCATCATGAACAATACAACAAACTTGCAACTCTTTTTAAACAGGCCATCTATTTTCTTACCTTTCTCTCTCAGAGTTAGGGAAGAGGCTTCTGCACTCACGGTCCCTCTTTCAGACACGCACAAGACACCCATCCATAATTTAATTCCACCATGGCATCTACATCCTGTATCATGCGACCTATCCTTCACAATAGTAGAAAAAAATAGGGTACCAAGGAGTGCAATTCTGCAGCACTTCCTGTTCCTGCAGGTCAAGTACAGGCGTGCACAATTCTATAGCGACGCGTCGAAAACTGGTTTTACTGTATCTTGTGCAGCGCATGGACCAAATTTTACCGTTACTAAAACAATGAATTCTCATAGCAGTATTTACACGGCAGAAGCCTAAGGCATTTTACTCATTTCAAACCACATCCTCGAACATAAGATTCCAAAGTCCATCGTCTACACAGATTCTCTAAGCCTTGTGCAGGCATTGTCATCAGGAAGGTCGTCAAAAAACTATGTAATCAATGTTCTTTTCAAGGTACTAATGACTGCATATGCCTCAAATCTTCAAATAACTATATGCTGGGTACCAGGTCACTGTGGGATCCCAGGCAATGAGACTGCTGATCAAATGGCTGGTGCTGCTGCTCTCATGACCACAGTTGACATAACAACAGTACCTCACACCGACCTAAAGACATTCATCAGACGACAGCTTCGTAACACATGGCAATTACGCTGGAGTAAACAAACAGACAACAAACTACACATAATAAAACCACAACTGGGACGCTACGTAACTGACTCACACAACAAATACACTGAAGTCGCCCTGGCTAGGCTGCGGATAGGTCACACACATGTTACGCACTCGCACCTGCTCACGGTAACTTCAGGACCCACGTGTAGCAGGTGCGGAATGGGCCTATCCGTAGTCCACATACTAATCACATGCAAGGCACTTGACACAACACGACACAAACCTTTCCCTGAATTATATAGACGACACATTCCTTTGCACCCATCATACTTTTTAGCCGCCGAACCAATGTTTTCTAGTCAACGTGTTTTTAAGTTTTCAGCTGAGGTAAACTTTCTGCAGCTCTTATCATATCATGTGTAATCCCCCTGGCCCCATACACCAGCCATCTCTATTGTCTTTTGTTTTGAATCACCTTTACTTTTAGTCGCATGTCTTAGTATGTACGGTCTCATCACAATTCAGTAACTTCTTCTTTGGCGCTCTTTGCCCATAGTCAGCCTTGCGCCAATAAAACCCAACTATCATCATCATCATCTGATGTGCGTATGTGCGGACTTTACCATCTGGTGGTAGCTTTCTTCAGCTTAGACGCCAATGGTGTTCTCATCACCGTGTGGTCCGCTCCCGTGTCTATGTGGGCGGCTACCTGAAACCTGTAGATGAAAAACGGAACTTCGGACGCCCGCTCCCTCGTGTTCCGGGTGCGTCGGGGTGTAGTATCTCGGCTTGTGCGTGTTGACGGTGGAGCATTACGCGTCTTCATTATCGTCGTCTTGTCAGTGGCAGGCTTGGTCATGTCGGGTACGCTTCGCGCCGTGTGGCTATCATCGTGTTCTGAAGTGACGTCAGTGTTTGATTGGGTCGTCGGGCTCAGGGCATGTCGTGAATCACGTTGTTCGGTGCGTCCTTGCGTCGTTGCAGGGTTTTTGTTGGACAATTCACATCCCGAAGTTGCTGCTTTTAGTTTCCCTCGCTTGGGCTGGGTCACCTCCCACGTGCGAACTCAGCATTGCTACAGCGGTTCGGCGACTGGAATAGCTAGGGCGACGGGAAACGGTTGAAGCGGGCTGGTCCACGGTTGGTGTTGAACCGGTATTCTTCGATCTCAGATGGGTGCTGGCCTGGTCGGGGTCATGGTGCGTCGACGGGGAACCCTCGCAAATCGAGCCTCTTGTAGGGGCAGCCACGGTAGATGTGGTCGGACCGTCCACAGTGGTTCCACAGCGGACTATTATCGTGCGTTCGCGACACGTTGGTCTTCCTTGGGGTCGGACGGGTTGCACCGCAGGTTGTCGGGCCGGCGACAGGGGACGACGGTACGGAGTGTCCTAACGATAGGGCGCAGGTGGGCGAGGTCGACGGACAGCAGCCGCGTAAGCCATGGCTTGCGGCTGGCGGGGTGGTTCTACCATCAGTCAAGTTCCCAGCGCTTGCGGCACTTCTCTAATGACGTCGATAATAGAATCAACTTGTGGTTTCGACGATGTTGGGAGACGTTTCCGCTGCTCCTCACTCATTGCGCCAATAGTCTCGCGTAAGCTATCTGGGGAATTTGCATACTGTCGACGCAATTCGCATTGGCCGTTCCAACAAAGTTTCGGTCATACTGCTTAGCGCGCATTTCGAGGGCTTTCTCAATGCTGCTGGCTCCGGTCACGAATTCGGTGACTGAGCACAAGGTCGCGGGTTCGTTTTCGGGCCACGGCGGGCGCTTTTCTAATGGAGGCAAAAAGCACGCCCATGTGTACGAGATTTAGGCGCACGTTAAAGATCCCCAGTTGGTCAAAATTAACCCGGAGCCCTCCACTACGGCGCGCCTCATCGCCTGCGTTACGTCAGCGCGTTAAACGGTATATTAAATCAACGATTTCGGCGACGATTTTGGGCGGATTGCGGAAAAGTCCTGCAAACAGTTCCTCCCTCACACCGCACATTAGAAACCGTAATTGCTTTTCTTCCGCCATGCAAGGGCCAATACTCCTGAAAAGCCTCTTCATCTCTTCGACGAAAACAACAATGCTTTCGTTAGGGTGTTGTGTCCGTGTTTGCAGCAAGACTTCGGCCCGCTGGTTTAGCACAACCGTAGTGAGCGTCATCAAAAATTGCACTTTCAATTCATTCCAAGATTCTTTGGAGGTCTCATAGTTTTCGAACCAGATCCTTGCTGATTCTTCAAGTTAGAAGAACACTTGCGTGGGTGTCTCCTCATCGCCCCATCGATTAAACAGCCTGACCCGTTCGACTTGCTCCAACCAGTCTTCGGGATCTTTTGAAGGTGGCCAATAGGATGAGGGGGGCTCTCTGTGTTGTTTAGGAATGAGGGCAGGATTGGAAGCGCTGGTCATGGTGCCTGCGTGCATCATGGTGGTTTTTACGACGTCTTCTTTCTTCACGTTACCCGGAAGCAGTCAAACTCTTGATGATGACCTTCCTGTCCGCGACTGACACGAGTTGGGCTCGCTTGTCGGCTTGACGAGGGCTTAGGGGGATTGTTCTCAACGTCTCCACCAGGTGTCACGTGGTCAAAGACAACGCAGCTGTCTTAAAAAACGAGGTAATTGTAGCGAACTTGTGCTTGCCTAACAACTCAAAGAATACACAGGCGGCGATGCTGCAGACAACAAAGTGACGTGCGTAGTCGAGTTTAGGCGAAACGAATACCCCGGTGTCTGCTCTGCAGGCTTTTATCTTTCGGCAAAAGTGTTTCTCGAACAACCGATTTACATTCGGAGCATTGTAGATCTAAGAAGATTTTTCTAGGCTAGTGACGTTATGACGAAACGCTCTCCTTAGCAGAATTAGATAACCTGTGCGGCCTGAAAAAAAAAGAATGGAAGACCGGCTTCGCTTGCAACACAAACAACACAGCCGGGCGCGGGCGGGCCGTAAAAACAAAACATAAACAAACAAACCCATTGTATTCTTCGCTGCAATATAGACCGGAAGCTTCAGCCCTTGCTAAAATAGCGCTTGCCAAAAAGCACTGCGTTGAGCATTTTAGCAGCTTGCGTGGCCTACCCGTAGACAACACTTCCGTAATACAAACGAGACCGTGCCAAAGCAATATAAAGGCGCTACAGGTGTTGTTTATATTGACCGTATAATTGATGAGATAGTGCACTCAGAATATTCATTGTTTGTAAACATTTTTGTTGGAGTTTGATGTGAGATGATTATGCGAGTCCATCACCACATCCAAAACCTCGTGTTCATTTTTTAGAGGAATTGGCTCAACATTGATATTTTATGTGAGGTTCGGACCTTATTTCGCATATCTTTGAGAATACCACACAGCTACTTTTCGCGGTATTAAGATTGAAACCATTTTTGTCTGCCGAACGAGAGAGTTTGTTTACCCAACGCTGCACCTGACTTTCACATATGGATATGTTACAAGATTTAAAAGATCATTTTACATCATCCACGTACACAAAACAGGCGATTGATGGAGGCAATGCTTTGCCCAAGGAATTTATCTTGACAATTATTAACGTTCCACTCAAAACTCTGCCTTAAGGCCCACCCTTTTCTTGAATACAAAATTTTGAAAGTCCAACCCAGCTCTGACAGGAAACGTTCCTTTGGACAAGTAACCATCAAGAATGTTCATTGCGCTTTCGTTACAACTTAGGATTTTAGGTATGTAAGAATGCTGTAACGCCATACCGAATCATAAGCTTTCTCGATATCACAAAATACGGTCGTGCAATACTGTTTGTGCATAAAGGCATTTTTAAATACGATTCTGCACCAACCAGCTGATCATTGGTGGATCGCCCCACCCTGAAGCCTCCCTGGCAGTTCTAGAGACCATAGTGCTGAACAAAGTACACGAGGCTACGGTTTATTATGTTCTCGGGAAGCTTACCCAGGCAGCTTGTTAGGGCAATGGGTGTATAACTTGCGGCAGAGGAAGGTTCTTTCCTTTCCTCCAGAAAAGCCAAAACTACGGCCTGCATCAAACAGCGTGCAATACGCCCCAAAAGCATTATCTGGTTGTATTGGTGTAGGAGTGTCTGAGTGGTATGTGCGTATAGGTGTTGTATCATAGTGTATGTAATGTTGTCTGACCGTGGAGCGGAAGGCTTACATGCGGGCAAGAGCAATCTTCAGATCATGAAGTGTGAATTCAGACTTGTAAGCACATTTTACTTGTTCTGACCACGTAAGGGCTCCTTTTCTGGTGATGTTTTATGTTAGTTTACTGTGCTGAACTCTACACGTGTTGTAAGTGTTGCGAGAGTGCGTTAGCCTGGTATTCCAGTGTGTTGTGCTAACTAGGGTCTGGCTGTGTATAGGTTGTTCATTGAGTTTCCGTATACGTGTCCAGAACGTGCCTGGTGGTGTAAGAATTTATGTCAAGAAGGATTGCCAACTATACCTTTTCGCATCACGGCCTCCGCATTTCCCGAGTGCTTTTACTGCTTGAATGATAGAAGGCTATTGCACGTGGGGTACTGGCAAAGACACCCAATGCCTTGTTCTGGGCCTCTCGTGCTCGGCTGCAGTTCTCGTTCCAGCAGGGCCTACTTGGGTTGCGCGTTGCACGGAAACCTGGGGAACGGCACAGACCCCCGTCTGCTTGGGAATGGGAGTTTGCCCTGTTAGGAGTTGGGCGTCTTCGTCTACGTGTAAGTGTGCAATGACGGTGTGGTATTTTGGATGTATGTGTGAATGTACTCCAGTTTGCTTTTGATTCCTTAAACCTGTTACCTTAAGGTGGACTGCTTGGGCCTTTACCTAAAAATGTAAGTGATGTAGGGAAGTGGCGACTACCATATGGGTTTACGCCCACGTCCCACTCAAGAGATGGAAAGAGTACTGCTTAGGAAAGAGTACTGCAGAGCCAATAGCCAAGTCAAGGTATGAGTAAGTGTTTTGTTCTAGATAATGGTATGTAGACTTGTTTGTGTTGCATATGAATGCTTCTGAGGATGTTAGGAATTTTTCATTAGGGCGACATCGGGCATCCGTGCGTGACGATCCTCAAAGTGAGGTATGAGCATTCAGGTCTCCTATGACAATGAAGTACTCGGGTAGCTTATCTAGAAGACCCTCGAAATCAGAGCTCAAAAGCTGGAAGTCAGTGGAGATCCAGAGGAAGCACACCGTTACCAACCTATTAAATAAAATAGTGCAGGTAGGTACACCCTCAAGAGCAGTGTAAAAGATAGAGAGTAGCATGCTTATGATTTCCGGGCGACCATGGCCACACCGCCCGGAGAGTGTGTGCAGCAAACCCTGTCCTTTCTGAATACCATGTGCCTATTTAAGAAATTTCTTTGTTTAGAATTGAGGTGTCTTTCTTGAAGACACAAGACACTTGGCTGATTAGCAAGCAGAATCGCATACATATCATCGAGTGTTTTAAAGAAACATCGGAACTTCCTTTTTCCTATTATTTGTATTTAAGAATGACTCCAGTGCGTGTGTGTGTGTGTGCGTATTCATGATTTGTCTTTCGGCGCTTGTACTCTCGCAAAGAGATTCTGGCCTGTCTGTTAACTTGGACGTCCGAGGCTGCTCCTTGCGCTGTGTTGAAGAAATGAACGGCCAGACATCCAGCTTCTCGTCACGAACCGGACCCCCCGGACTTGGCACTCCTTCGTTGTGCCCTTCGTATGAGCCACCACCGCCGACGATGTCAGGAGTGCCACATATGGCACGGGCGGTGCGGCGGGGGTGGGAGGTGATGTAGGGCCCCCATTGTTCATCCCCTCGGTACCCTCCAAAGTACTCGAGCACGGGGAGGCATAGGTGGGCGCGGCATCGGTCTCGACGGAGGTGGTTGACACCACAACCGCTGCTGCCTCAGCAAGCGGTGTGGTGACCGGTTGGTCTGCGTGAGGCAACCCAGCGGGTAGCAGGGGCGGGACCAAGTCACATTCGCTGAACTGGGCCCCTGTGGAAACCAGGGAGAAGGAGGCGAACCTCGTTCGCACTACTGCAAAGGTGATGTTTCCCATAACCTTCACATTGATGATTTGCTTTTCTTTTTTTAATTTCTTACATTTTTTGAGTATGCAGCATCGTGACCCTGGCAGTTTGCACAGGTGTAATTGACTTGTTGCAGTATTCCGATGGGTGGTCGTGCTGGGCGCATTTTGCACAGGTAAGTCTGCAGCGGCAAAAGTTTGTTCCATGCCCGAACCTTTGTCTCTTGAAACAGCACCGCGGGTTCGGGATGTAAGTCCGGCCTGGGCATCGGATGAAACGTCGGTTCACATTATTCGGGGAGGGTCGACCTGTTGAAGGTTAAAAGGAGGTGCTTTTTCGATAGTTGTTTATCAATCTTTACGTGTGGTTATGCGCTTGACGCCAGTTACACCCTGACCACGAAGGGGTTCCAGCAGTTGCGCTTCAGTTTCATTCAAAGGTCATATTCTGAGGGCACGCCCTGGGACCTGTTTAGGCTATGGTGGGGCGTGATTCGGATGGCCAGATCGGCGATGCGTGTTTGCGCACGAAGTTTATCAGCCTAATCCTGGCTACTCACCTCACCATAGATTTCTCCGGTTCTTGGTTTGTTGGGATCACACGATTCCCTGGCGACACCAAGAAATTTGGAAGTGAGGAATAGGGTTTTTGAAGCAAGAGGGTTTGACTGTCGACTGGTTCGGATACAGGAAGCAAGAGTGGTGTGTCGGTTTTGGAAAGCTAAGTTAGAAAGTGGTGGGAAACAAACTTCACTGCGGCCCCATTCTGGGAGCCGATCATGCTTGGAATAAAGTCTAGAAAATACCATATTCTACAGTTTAAAGCAGAGGATTGGGGTACGTGCTTCTCAAACGTTACCCTGATAGTTTGAGAAGTCCCGGAGTTCCCTGCCTGGTACACAGACAAGGAGCCCATCCACCACAGCTTCACTACGGCTCCGATGGCCACCGTTTGGTGTTTCTACTCTTCGCCTTAAAACAGATCGTCACGGTAGGTTATGCAAAGTCTCGACAGAAAAAAAAACTGTATGGCAATAACTGCAGCAGTTGGTGTTTTACAGCTCTAAAAGTTTTGAATTTCGTGCCACGAGTACAACGCGTCTGCCACCTG
Organism: Haemaphysalis longicornis; assembly: GCF_048455015.1. NCBI lineage: Eukaryota > Metazoa > Arthropoda > Arachnida > Ixodida > Ixodidae > Haemaphysalis > Haemaphysalis longicornis. The sequence goes on along the minus strand of NW_027526233.1, from coordinate 98,583,071 downwards.
AGCGGGAATTGGGAATTTCATTTAGGTAGGCCACTATTTTTGGAATACAAATTCAGATACATTTCCCAGTGTACAAAGAGCTATATAAAAATCTTATGAATTAAAGAGGTTGGCCGGACACGCTTGTGCCAACTCGCGTGAACACCCGTCATGCGTTTCTCCCAAATTCTGAATCACCATTATGTAGTCTGTCAGAAGCTTCCCTTGTAACCGCCGTCACATGCATAAAGGGTCAATGATTTTATTACGACGGTGCTGTTTTGTGTTATTCCACGGTAATAAGCTGCAGCGTCTGCTATTTCGCTAGTCATGTAAGTTGTTTTATTGCAACTTTAAATGGCAAAGGCGGGCATAAAATAGCGACTCCTTCTGCCACGCGTTATCAGTGAAAGGCCATGCTCTTATGTTACAAATACAGCCCTAAAAACTAGCAAATCCTCTTAAATAGTGCAAAATTGTGCATGTTTTGTTGGGGCAATGCATGAAAAGCGGGGAATTTTCTGTACTAAAGAGCGATCCCTGGACAGTGCTTTCCATCTAAAATACTCCTCTTTAGAAGGGGTGTGTGCTCCGTGCCGTAAAATCGCAAATGTGAACCGAATGTTTCGCTTACTACGCGCGTAGTGCCGCAAATGTCGGCTTTTCTCAATGCAGATGTAAAAAAAAAAAATGTGCATGCAAATGCTCGCATATTTTATGAGACGAGACAATACAATGGTATTCTGAAATGCCTCCCTCATAATAGTCTAACCTCTGTTCCCGCCCACCACTCAAGCTGTTCGCCTCCGGTCTCCTTCCTACGATGACAACTGCAATACAGGTTTTTCTGGATTACATTTCATTTTCGCGCGTTCGCACTACTGGCGCACCATTTCTTGTGATCTTTGTCTAGTGTTCGGCACTAGAGCGAAGAGCTCAAGGCTTGACCGCGACCCGTTTTTTAATTTGTGTTTCATGTACTATTTTTTCCTGGCTTTTTTGGTTGAAATGGCACAAAATACACCCATGTCTATTTTTCTCCAGTTGTATTTGTACCTGTGGTACCAGTCATATACAATTGTTTTCCTTCAACATGCTAATCTAGTTTGTTTGTGAGTACAGTTGGCAAGCATTTGGTGTATGGCCTTATTAAAAAGTTTGGAAAGGTTTTGCCTATACAAAATCTCGGCTTAAGAATATTTTTACTTTTGTGCAGGGCGAACGAGCTCAGCGACCGACAGAGAAATGCATGCAGACCAAAATTTTTTCAATTCAGTAAATGAAGAAAAAGCGTTTTCAGAAAGCTAACACGCAAATCATGTAAACAAGTACACCACATTTGATATAGCGGAATGTCTTCCTACCACTAAAATTAGAAACAATAAGAATGCTTAGTGGCGACTGTTCCCGTCATGAGAAAACCACCAGAGATATTTTATCTGGTCTCGTCGTCAACTTCAGATAGCACCAAGGTAAACTCTTGAATGCGCAATAAGTGCTCGTTCCACATACCATTGGATGTAGTCATGCCAAAAAACCTAAAAAAATTATTATGACTTTCAGCTGTGTATTGTATAAAGTTTAAAGCATACAAGCATCCTTTACGGTACTTTCATTCGGAATACCTTTGACTACGCAGCTAATGTATGGACTTAGCATTGCTATTATTTATTATTCATTTTTATTTGTAGCATACAGTCTCTGTATATTTCCCTTTGATTGTGTAGTGCAACTTTTCATCGCGTCTCTCCAATTTAGCTTGTTCGTTTGCGAGCATAGTTACGTCAACTGGTTGGTAGCCCATGCTGTCGGCCTTAGGCGTTTGTAGCTTGTATGCGAAAAAACCTTTGAAGTACACATTGGCTGTAAGTTTGCATGACTGAAATAGAAAAGAATGAGTCACCTTAAAACATTCAATCCCCATTAGTCACAAACAGAAAAAACAACAATTACATCACACAACTTCGCCTCCTTAGATCCTACGTAGATTCGACTCTTACGCTTTTTGACGGCAATTTCATATGCTACCACGAGCTGGATTCGTGCTTTTAAACTTCTGAATGGCTGAAGCAGTGGACATTATTTGCTCTTGGCGTATAAAAAGGTTCAATTTCTCGAAGATATAAGTTTGCGAACCATAATCGAATTCTGTGGCTCACGTAATATTCTGATTAAAATATCGAAATTCCATTCATGAAATGTTTAAGGCGCATTCGAACACTGCAGAGGCTGTACTTAAAGGGACATTCTTTGATATCCCGCTCGCAACGCCCATGTTATAAGGCTCAATATATCTGACAATCAGCTTTATGTTCACTATTGGTCCCGATTCGCTCTAATGAATCCGTCTTTTTTCCGGTTTCGAGTTATATACCATGGTTCGTCAGGAAAAGATATTACTTTTACAGGCACCCGCCATGATAGCTGAGTGGCTAAGGTGTTGTGCTGCTGAGCACGAAGATACGCGTTTTATTCCCGCCTGCGGCGGCCGCATTTCTCATGGAGACGAAAAGCAAAAATGCCCGTGTGTACGAGATTTTGGCACACATTTAAGATACCCAGGTGGTCAAAATTATTCCGGAGGCCTCCACTACCGCGCGACTCGTCTCCTGCGTTGTGTCGGCGCGTTCAACCCGACTATCAATCAGTAACTTCTCCACGCATACGTAACCCCTTTCATTACAGGGTTTGAAGAAGACTAGGAGAGAAACCTTTATTATAGCTGAATATGCTGTTGTGGGTGGCCTTTGTACTCCAGAAAGTCGCGAGCCGAGGTAGCCACTCTTGCTCTGGACACAACAATAACCTGCGTCTCTAGCAGGCAGCTTGTAAGTATGTTTACTAAATCTGAAGAAAAACAGGTGAGAATCGTGTACAGAGCGCGCATTGGCCCTTTCGGTTTTTTCTTCTTTAGCGGTTGGAGGAGTAGGAAGAAGGATAAATATGATAAAACCAACTGTTAGTTTATTTTGAGCCATGGCGATGAGTGGTTGTAGTCCAGACGTCCCTGGGCAGTGGTTCCCAGTTGGCCATTTCGCAAAGATTGAGTATCTATGTGGAATAGACAAATGGTGCCTGGGTCCCCAGCGAGCAGGCCTTGACCTGCTATATGCCTCATCTACCTAAGCAGCGACTCACCATTCTTTTAGATAAGTCTTTTTTGATAGAAACACATTCCAGCAATTTCAATATTTTATCCTTTCGGTTCTTTTCTTACACAGTGTGAGAGATAAGACTTCTCAACTTTGTTTCCGGGAAAGATTCAATACATATTTTGCTCAATTTGCCGCACCATAGTTGTTCTGTCCAGTGTCATGTCAATTGTTATTCCCTAAAATAAGTAGAAACCCGACTTCCATGAACTGCAATTTGCTTGCTTGTATAGACAAATTATCCATGTCCAGAATTTTATTTCGACTCCTCAAGAACTGCCTCCTCTGTGTCCTGTGGTGCAAATGAACCCATCTTTAATACGTGTACAACGATGAATATACATACCATCAATTTTACAATATAGGCATACGACATTTTTTTTTGCTCTAAATATTATTGTCAAAAACAATATTCCTAGATTCATTAAAGTAAACCGATTCTCTGCATGTGGTGTTGGCGCTATCCTACGAAAACTTTATAAAAGACAACATCCTCATCACTTTCTAGGACGGCCAAGGTCGCATCTGCTTCAACTCTTCAATTGAGTGCGTGCTGGGTACCCGGGCAATCTGGGATCGCCGGAAACGAGGGGGGAGGCGATAAAATGTCTGCTGCTGCAGCACTTCAAACACAGTGGATACAGAACCCTAACAGAGACCCTTCGCCACACATCAGACAAAACTTCGGAAAACATGGCAAGTGAGCTGACGCCTATACAGACCACAAATTACATATAGCGGAAGCACACTTGCGATGACACACAACTGCCTCAAGGAACAGACAAAGTCGAGTTGTCTTAGGTAGGCTACGGTTAGCGCACATGCATGTAACCCACTCTCACCCGTTCACTGGATCTTCAGCACCCATACGTAGATGTGTGAGGGGCTTGTCTATATTACACATCCTCATATAATGCAAATCACATTACGCAACAGGACGCCAACACTTTCTAGAGGTCTGCAGACACTATTTTTCACTGCACCCATGACACTTTTTAGCCGACGATGTCGTGTTTTCGGTCGAGCGTGTCTTACCTTTTTTTGGCAGAAATTCATTTTTTACACCTAGGGCCTTATTCTAAACAGCACATAATCCCAGGGGAATGTGAATTTGCCGGATGTCTTTTCTGATTGGCTTCCAATTTTTTTCACGCGCTTCCGGTTGTCAAAGCGACTCTGTGTTTTTCGTCATTTTAGCGTTTCATGACGTTTCCTGTGAAAAGTTCTAAAGTTTGCCTTATTTCTGTCTACGTGACGTGCACAATTCTTGGCCGGCATGGAAAAACTAGACAAAATGCAGCGCACATAAAAAGTAGGCCTCTCTTTGCCATGCAACAACATTAGAGCTTCCAGGCCACGCCCCCTGTGTGATTGGCTGGAAAGACGTGACGTAGCGTAAGCAGTTGAATAAGATGTATACGCAGCACATTAGCAACTTTATTCTACGTACTAACGACGTGGTCATGCGTATCGCCTTCCAAATGGCGGCTGATTTCGCCCTGGAATATGGCAAAAATAATTAACCGCCTTTCAGCGCCGCGAAATATCCGTGAATTTGCAGCAGGCCCAGTTTCGCATGAGCCGCGGTTTAAGCTTGTTTTCAACCTAAAGAAAAAGCAGTTTTGGCGGTTTCCACATCGTCGATCACGGAGCATACAATAAAATGCCGTAGTTTGCCTTTATGTTTGACAATAAGACAATTGGAAGCGTATCTGCTCCTTTCTTTGCAAATGACGTCAAAAGACGATAGCCTTTGCAGACATTTGCCAAGTAAAGGCCCTCCTTTGATTTCCCGCTCACCTCTCATGCTGTTCCTGTACCGTCGCGCTCATGCCAAGGTAAACACACTAAAGGTTTGCTCAAGGCGATTTGAATTTACCGCGTTTCACTGATACAGGCCGGGTCCCTCGATGCCAGTTCTGCAGTACGGCGGAGACGCGTGTGAATCAAGGCGTCCGACTTCAATGTTTATAGAACCGCATGGCCATGCTCCACGTGCGTTCAAAGCAGAACGTGGAATCTATCCAGTGGAGCCTTTCGTTGCTGCTGCCGCGTGATTTTTCATAAGCCGCCAAGAGTTTGCGCGGGCCACAGCAGCCGGCTATTTTCTGCAGTAGATGTAGAATATCATTTGCCATAAAAAAACCAAGCATCCATGATTTTTTTTAATAAATGATCACTGTAAATATCTCTTGTGTACTGATTTCCTTTCTTATCTTTGCGTAATGACTTTCTTGTTCAACAAAGTTGACAAGTATGAACATATAAACCAGGCTTAGACGTTTACATTTCGCTGTGAGTATATAAGACTATTGCTCAGTATCCATTTTACTTCGGCAGGGTGGCTGAATCGAGTCACAGACAGACAGACAGACAGACAGACAGACATACATACAGACGGACCAAAATTTCTGGGTTTCAGTAGCCCACGAAGGACTATCGTCCTTAATGAAAATTATTTGTTTAGTGTAACAGCAACGCTAGAGGGCAGGGCAAGCCTTTCCATGACCGAGAACCCGTTGCATGGCATTTGTCCGTAGCCCTCCTAGTAACCTTTTGGTCACATGATCGAACTCAAGAAAAAAAAATAAAGGAAAGTGACTGTTTTACACAGTACTGTGCTGATTGAAGTTACGCTTGACGTGCAAGTGAATCGGCGACACCATTATGATTCGCAGTTACCAGGCGTAGTGCTTCGCTGCCCTTATACGCCTGTGACCACGCCATAAACTTGTAACATGGCAGCAGATGATAGCGTGGTGGCGGGGTGGCCGGGAAGGTGAAAACGCAACAAAGCTTGCATTCAAGCAGAGAGCTCAACTATGTAATGAAAGGGATGAAAAGAAATAAATAGATACGGTAAAAAAGATAGTGTGATCTTATTTAGCTCAACATGCCCCTTTCGCTCGCTTTGGATCAACGCTACTCGATCGCCTTGTGATGTTGACGTCAATATTGACCTGCAGAACTGTGTTTCCCTTCCCAACCTCCGCTACCGTTTAAATGTTTTAGTAAACGCCACAGGTTTTTATATATTTTATGTGGAATATTTCATACCTTAGTTGTGATCTTTATGAGTGAACCCTCATTACACTGCATGTCGTCAGAGCTACATGTGCATCGCGTCACTAATTGCTTATCTTGTGATTAGGCGAAAAACATGGTAAATTCTCTGCGAATTTGTGCATCGAGAGCAGGGTCCCTGGCACCCTTTCAGGGTCCCTGTCACACTTTCATGTCACCTATAACCATAACCTGGACCTTTACACCAGCCATCTTCATCGTCGTTTCGTGATTTTACTTGAATTCTTGATTACCCATTTTAGTATGTAACCCGCCGCGGAGGCTCAGTGGCTAAGGCGTTGCGCTGCTGAGCACAAGGTCGCGGTTTCGATTCCCGGCCGCGGCGGCCGCTTTTCTGATGGAGGCGAAAGGCAAAAACGCCCGTGTGTACGAGATTTCGGCGCGCGATAAAGATCCCCAGGTGGTCAAAATTAATCCGGAGCCCTCCACTATGGCGCGCCTCATAGCCTGCGTTGCTTCGGCGCGTTAAACCTCACAATCAATCAATCATTTTATTATGTAATTTGGCATCCCTCTGAATCACGTTTTTGGTGATCTTAGCCCTAGTTGGCCTTGCGTCACTAAAACCAACCATCATCAACATGAGTGGCCGGCTGCCCAAGCTGAAATGTCTCTATAAGACTTCCTTATAAAGGCTGAGTACCGGCCTCGACGTATGGCTGTGGACGCGGCGAAAAGCAGCGAGGCATGCTTAGAGGGTTTTGTCTGTTATGGCACACAATGGCTACGGCAGTCATGGGCTGTGTGACTAACGCCACTTATGTGAAAGCTAATGGTGTTGTTGTCAGATGCTCGATTTTTTTTTCGAGTACGCGTCTGAAAGCATAGATGCAAATAGTCGCCTAGGCCGACAGTGCCAGATGAAACTTGCAACGTACATTAGTGTGCAATGTAAAATATGGTGGGGATCCCGGAAAGTGCGAACTCTTGAAGGAGAACTGCTTGAGTAAGGGACACCTAAAGAATGTTCATTTAGCAGCTGCTTGTTAGGGGGCTACGGAGCAGTGAACTCTAATTTTAGATGAACTAGATTGGTTCAAGTTGTCAGATGTCGGATACCGGACTAGCGCAGCTGCATCCTCGCACGACAAAGCCGCAGAACTCTGAAACAGGCGGCTTAACTACAGAAACTGTGGCGAGATTGTGAGCGTGTGGGACGTTCCCACATTTGGTCACTTGGACATCTACTTTCATATAGAGGGAAACGCATCGCGATCGTAAAACACATTGGGTTCTGTGTAAACAATCCAATTACCTTTTTGTGTTGTATTTAACCGTGCATCCGGAATAGCTCATGCAGGCCGCATTTGCTGGTGTCCAGCAGGTCAAGTGTGATTTGTGTTATTAAACCCAATTCACTCAATTCCCGTTAGGCAGCAAATCACGTTCCCCAGCAGGAAGGTTTCATCGAACGTGTTGGGTTCGCTGACCCGCTTAAACAGGCTGATCCAGTCACCGCCGTTAGTGTAATCTCTTGTGGAGGGAGTGCTGCCGCCCTGAGGCTGCTAAGAGATCCAAAATGGTGCACGTCTGTGTTCCCCGCCATGTTCTCACGGCTGACGTGACGCCCACTTTGGGATTGTGTGATGTGAATTGTACCTTTATCACAGATAGCACATGGCTTAGATAGCACATGGCTAATGCCTTGATTTGCCCGCCACTTTGCAGCGACGGGCTGTACAGCGGAGGCCATCCGCGGAGTGATTGTATCCGGCCTGAGGACAACCCTCAAGACCGGGCTGCCCAGTTTGGATGCCATGCACCGGTCATCCAGGGCGTGCTAAAGGCGGGAGCACTAGACTCTCGAATTGGAAACGCACTCCTGAGTGGTAGTGGATGGCCACCTCTAAGCCACAGAAGTCCATGTACCTTTATCACAGATAGCACATGGCAGAGAGGAATATATTTACAAGTATTTACATGGAGCGATAAGCCTAGAGGCATCAAGGTCCGCAGCATTAGTTTGGAGAAGAGATTCGTTATTCTTGTTTTCTTTCAGCAGCGGCATATCGCCGATTGTCTTAACATCTAGGGCGCTGCCATAGTAGGGCAGTGGGCTTCATAACCATATTACTTATGTTGTTTTATTCCTCCTCCTGCAAAATTATTTTTAGGAGTTTACGATTTTTTCAAAATGTTTATATGTTGTTAAACTTCACCTAGAATATGGTGACGCCTCAAACCTATGAGGCTGGAATGAAGCAATGGCGACATTTCGTTTTCCAAGAAAGACTGCGTTATGGATGACAGCCAATCACCATTGTGGTGGTATGCGCCACAGAAAAGAGGAAGAAGAGGAGTGGAGAAGGAGGTCTCCGGACGGGGATACAGATGGGGTGTTCCGGCCTTGACCTGCGGTGGTCGTGACAAACAAAGGGGGCAGCGCGCCGACCAGATGCCGCTGTTCTACTACCGGCTGCGGGACCGTGGTTTCCCTGTGATGGCTTAGAAGGCCACGGTCAATGAAACGACGGCACGAAACGGCGCCCCACCACCCCCCGAGAACTTTCCAGAATGTTCCGCCGGCGCACCAACGAACCTCCAGCCAAGCTCCAGCAAACCTGCAGCCTTCCAAACAGCTCGTCCAACGCGTGAGTGTTCACGTTTTTACAACTAGACTATTGTCACAAGCAAATATTGTTTTCGTGGCAGTTTGCACTGACCGATTATTTACGAGCATTCTATTGTTTTTTCCTCCACCTTCCATCCCCGCGTGTTTCTTTCTTTACCGACGACATAAAGTGTGCCGAGTGTCAGTTTTTTCTGTGCTCCAATGTCAAGTCACCATTCTACCGTTGGTAACTCTGGTGAACGTTAGGAGCCTGTATACCATCACACAGGCCCAGGTAAGTGCTCATAGCCCAATCGACCATACACATGTTCCCATACACCACAACCACATGCATACACCATAAATATGTATGTATAGTGTATACATATCTATACACCATACATACATACAGCCACACTTATCACTTAAATTTCTGAATATACTTGTCATGCAAATATTCATTGCAAACCTTCACAATTGAACTCGGTCATAACAAATATGCATAGGCCAACCTTTCTTATTTTTCTGAACACTGATCTGGTGCAAAAAGGAGTCCTTAGTTACGGGCTGTATAGTAGAATAATACAAAAACCGTGAAGTAGCCACTAGTTTCGCTGTTTTGGATTGACCCCTCACATCCTCGCTTCATTGGTTCTGGGTTCGACAATCATAAACCTTCATTGAACCTTTTCTTGCACTGTATGAAGAAGAGTAAGAGACGTCCTTCACACATTATACCCAGACCAATGGTATAGTGATCGCAAGGAGTGCCATGGTGTCGCCGATCGCCCCCTGAAGCACTTTATGAGCACCCATGCCAAATTTACCATGGTTTCCGCTTTCCTCCCCATCATGCGTCAAGGTGAGCATGTTCTTATGCAATCATTTGTAGGCCTGCAAAAAAATGAATTTCTCATACTCCACCACGATGTGAAGCTACGAAGTTTTCATGCGCACGGGCCAACAGTCACCCATAGATTGTATAACCCTACCTCTCTGGGAATAGGAGAACGAACGAAAATTTAACCTTCCGCCCCACTCTATCATAAAATGTCTTTCCTTTCTTGTCAAAGTGGAAGAAAAACTCAACTTTATCACTGGAATTTTCAGAAACACTTACCCGCACAATAACAGTTTTCGCAACTGTGTAGGTGTCATTAAACGTTATCTTAATATGTCGTTCATTGTTGAGATGGATCATGACATATTTTTTCGGCTCATAGCCCATTTCAGTAAAAGGGAATGTAAAATTGTTTACTATTGCAATTGGGCTGTTCAAACCACCACTTATATTTAGTATGAATCCTTCCGTACAAGGTTTGTTCTCGCTTTTCTTTGTTTCAGTGGCTTCACAAGTCCAATCTTCTACTTCTGCTTTAATTGGGTTCCTAAGGGATAGCAAAACAAAAGAAAAGTCAAACTATGAGAATCACATATTAATGAATTATGAGTATTTCAGTATTATGAGCATTATCAACCTGTCGTTACGTGTGTAATTGAAAAAATACAATAAAACACTAAAAAACTGGCGTAAAGTAGTTTTCTCTTCATATTTTGCCGGCATTTCATGATTTGTGCCGCAAAATATTGTGAATCTTTCCAACTGCACCTGTGCCACTTTGCTAAAACCTATCAGGATTTACGGTCACTATGTTTGCCACAGTGAGACTTGAAGACATAACTTCCTGTCATTCTGTGGTTTTACAAAATCAAATGCACACGCATTTACAATGGTAAGATGAAAATTTCACAAAGAAACATCCCACCCAATGTTTCGCAAGAACTTTTCCTCTTCACACCGGGCTACACTGTCACGGCGCTGTTTGAAGCTGGGTTGTTCAAGAAGACGTTCTCGAACACCGTTTCAGATACGTCGTAATCTTCGTCTACATGCTTAGCTGCCTCTGTACATTGTATTCCTGCTTTTGTGTAAGTATTGCAAATGTAGTTTTGTATGCCTTCTTGGCCCCTTCACTCGGAGCTTACAACAAGTCAGGAGGATAATTCAAATAAACACTTACCCGCACCCAACCCACCTGCACATAATCCATTCAGACCAAACGGATCTATGAGCATAGCCCCAGCCACCCTTTCTGGTGTGCCCAAGATCCTTATTCAGAATCACCCCGACCGAGCAGTGAGAGAAGCACGGGCATCTGCCGACACGGAAGTCCACGTCTCCCTGATCGCAAGACCCACATCGGTAGTCGCTGGGCTGATGCCAAGGACTTCCAACGTATCGCAATGAAGACAAGCTGGGTTTAAGAAATTTTATTCTCTCTTTCTTTCTCTTGTGACATCTATTGGTGGAGTGTTCGGGGCTCCCCTGACACCGCGGAGCTTAGCATTGGTCCTGCGGCTTCTTCCGCACCAATCCTACCGCAGCTGGAGAAGCATACTCGGTCAACTCCGTGAAATCCGTAGATGTGCCGAATGCTAACTGGCCTGGTACCTCATTCTTCCCACATTGAACGAGCCACTGGAAGCCCGCAATTCTATTTAATTGTGTCTCCGCAAGAGACTGAAAAGGTTCAGTGCCGCTTGAGATCTATGGCGTGTATGTTTGCAAGCGAAGACTGGCTCCTCCCTATGTCTCACCGCCGCCATTCCCACCAGAACTTAGGCGACTGCGTCCTGCTTCCCAGCTCCTGACGTTCTCCTCACCAGGAAAGTCATTCTGCTTTCCGCCGTCGTTACCATAGCAAACAGCCAAACTTGCCTGCCCCATGTAAACTTCCTCTCATCTACTGAAGTTGTTCCCCACAGAACGCTGTTCCCGAAACTATGCCAATTGTATGAGTTCTCAGCTTCGCATTTCGTATCACGTTCCACTCCGGAACCTTATGAACCAGGCACCGCTGCCGAAATTCCACAGAACGTCTTTACCGCAATGATTTCGGAGAACGTGACTGCAGACCAAGAAGGAGGTCTTCGTCACCTCCTTGAACCTCACTAAGGCTCTTTTACTTCGACAGGCACCTTTTGCGCAAGACTTGACTGGTTAGGGCCCGCATCCACACTCATGATGCAAGGCCTGTACGCCGGCACCCCAATTGAGTGTCGCGTGCTGAGTGATAAATTATTCGCGCCTGGGTCACAAAATACTGTTCAAAGGCATAACGAGGCCTCTTCTTGTCCTTGGGCATCACCTGCCATCCACGTGAAGGAAGTCATCAGTTTGCGTTTTTGTGTTCATTAATGCCACTTCAACGCCACTAATAATAAAGATGAGGGATTAATGAGGCCCTTGAGTGTCACTACTGCGCTTACCAGCTTTCATCAATTGGCCTTCTTTCCGGATATTGGTAAATCTCAGTTGACAAAGTCGACCATGAGAAAGTTGCTTTCATTATAGCGAAGCGTTCAGCCTGTAACAGATTTTGCCTGAAGTCCTCTCGAAACTCACTGCAGGAAAGATAACTTTATCCCACGATGATGACAATGATCGTGGGTGAAGTAATCAACTTGAAAACGCTTCCCGTAGGCCGACTCGAAATTGGGTCATTCATGTTAAGGCCTGAATACACGGAGCGAATATGCAACGAAAAGTCGACGAACAACGCCCGCCGGCGTCCACCCGACGCGCGGCGGCGGAAAAAATTGGGCCCATCTCCCCGCGAGGGGGACTCGAGTAAAGGCGTCGCATAGGGGGTGGGTGTATTCCGTTAACGTTTAGTGTTTGGGGAGTTGGTGGTAGTGAATGCGTTGTATCAGCAGCTTCTTGACATAGTTTAAATGAGTCAAGGATATAAGGCGCGTTCGTAGCCCGTTCGGGGCGCAGTGGGTAGAGCACCATGAACATTGCGTTCCGCCCGCAGGGTCGAGGGATCGAAACCAGGCGCCGGATAGTATTTTTTTATATAGTGTAGGGGGAGGGGTGCGGACTATGACTACGGACGTCAACGCGGGTGACATCGTGAGTTACTGAAATGGTCTGCATTTAAAAAACGTCGTTGGCCACCGATCTGCCGAGGACAGATAAGTTCGCCCGGCGTCGACCACACCGGAAGGGGCGAACAAACAGCGTACTAAAACTAGCCAATCAGGAGGTCTCGCCGCTCGCCCCCATTTCCGCCTAGTCCGCTTGTCTACGTCGTTTCTGGGCGTGATTTTCACCGTTCACGCCGGTGCACACACTCGACGTGCACACAATGAAGTGGCAGTGACCTGTGCAGCTGGCAATACGGCACAGTACAGAAGCCGCTTTCGGCTATTTGACGGCAACTAAAAAACACCCACCGCCAGATGCCTACCTAATGACCACAACCATTCAGCGGAGGTAGTGACAAAAGCTTCCCGCGTAGCTGAAGCAGACGAGGAAGTGGAGATCATTTTTGACCAGTGTATCATACCCCAATTAGATCGCCGCTTTCTTTTCACTGCTGCGGCAGATGCATATTGGCAACACAACAACAACATTAGAAACTATTTTTAAACAAACATTTTACGCTTTTTTAGAGTGTTTCATTATTTTACAATGAGTTGTAGTGGTATCGAGAGATTTTCGCTTGTGATGCGCTTGACTTTGCTGCATTTGCCTCATCTAGCCACACTTACACCAACCAAACGGCGAGGCAGCGGCGGACGCGGTATCTTCGCCTCATGTAGCGCAGCTGGGCGAACGCTCGGCGCTGCGCCACTGCGGATTTTCCGCCAGGCGAACTTCGTCATGAAAGTTCGCTCCTGGTATTCAGGTCTTTATGAAGCCTACGTCTATACAATTGCGCCATTTCGGCAGAGAAGAAGCAGTTCGGAATTAGAGTACCGTACATTGACATGCGAAATTAAACAGAAAATACACCCTCCATCTAACGCAGGTGATGGTTGCACGATAGGCAAAGCCATGCAGGACCCGTATCAGAAACGCACTAGAAAGCACAGACGTAGGGACGTAAACCTTATCTATAAAAAGCGGGTGTTCGCATACGCAGTGCACAGTAAATTGCCCGCCCAATTCTGTGTCGGTTCGCTCGGTTTTGGGGCTTGATTTTCGGAAGCTTCGCGTTCACTCATCCTTGTTACTTCTACAAAGGTGAAGTCGATTTGACGGCCTTTATCAGTTCAATGTGAGGCCGCTCGGGCTATGTAATGCCCCGTCCACGTTTCTGCGAATGATCGGCTCCTGTTTTAAAATTTGAAGTGGTCCATCTGCCTTTGCTACTCAGACAACGTTATTGTTTTCTCGCCTACCCTCGAAAGCCCCTGCAACGTCTATAAACCCATATTTGTGGATTTTTGCAATGTACTGCTGCAGCTGAACTATTCTAAATGTCATTTAGGCGACCGTCGAAATACCTTACACGGAGCAATTGTCGACGCCTTGTGGTGTTGAAAGGAACCCTGCAAAACGCGGGCTTTCCTTGCTTTGCTGTGCCTCGCTTACAAAAGGATGTCTGTAGCTTCCTCACCTTGTGTTTCTATTTCTGCCGCTTTGAGAAAGCATTTGACGAGATAGCCCTCCCACTTATACACCTGCTAGAAACAGACATCTCTTCTTTGGGGGGACCTTAGCAAAATTTAGCATTCAGGAAACTTATCCACCTGCTCAGAACATCATTACTTTTAGCTCACTTCAACAACTGAGAACCTACGCAAGTATGTACTGATTCCACCGGTTACACAATTACCGTTGTATTGACCTAGCTTGAAATTACGCGCGACAAAGTTATTCGTGCGCCACCCGCGTCTGTTTCCTGTAGAGTGCACTAATTCTAATACCGATCATAAGTATTTAGCCCTCGTTTGGGTAGTGCCCATATTTCCTCTTTACGTCTTTGAAATGCCCTTCACTGCGGTCAGTCACCATGACGACGTCAGCTGGCTTTATACAGTAAGCGACCCGATATGGACGCCGGGTTGCTGTGCTTCACAGCTGCAAGAATAAGCCTTTTCGGCCCTGTGTATATCGAAGCTCATGCAGCATGACGCTTATTCCTTGTCGCGTTAGCGTGTAGAAGCCTATATCCCAACTTGGAAAGAAAATGATAGAATCGAGTGCGCTTTATTACAATTCCAGAACTCCGCTGATGACGGCCGTGGAGATGCTTAAAGGGGCCCTGAATAGCGTTTTGAGCACACTAAAGGAACTAGCGCAATTGTTAGAATTGGTCGTCAACATCATTTGTGCCAAGTATTACTCTTTTTACGTGCAGCGGAAAGCTCACACTTTTGTTGCAAAGTTTGGCGCCCTTTTCACATCCTTCCCTGTGTGTTTTTGGACGCCGCCATCTTCACATGTCTACGCCATCGATTCCCAGGTGTGCGTCATGAGGTAGAAATCCTGCTATTGGGCGGATTTTTCACGCACTTCCGGCAAAGACATGTATCATGTGCTCAGCGTCGGCTCACCCAGCGGTGTGCTGGAGTGCTTGGACATTTTACGACTATCGAAACAAGTGAAAACAAAGACTTAACCGTTTGTATTGAATGCAATACGGCCATAACACGACATAGATATTTATTACCTGAGTACGTTCCATTAAGAAAGTGTCGAAGCCCCGTGGCACTTCTGTCGTGCAATCGCCGAGAACGGCCCTGAGCCGAATGCCGTTTGGACGCCTACATTTTATTCAACATCAAATCAATCGAGAGATTCGTTTCGAGCGAACACAACGTCACAACATGCCTTGCAAGTCTGAACCGCGATTTACAGACGATCGGTTGCCTCCTCCTGCCCGTCGTAAATTCTGCACTCTCCTCGCGAGCGGTTTCCGGGGACAAACGGCAAGTCACTCAACTCTGGCGCGGAAGGCGAGAAGGCTTTTAGCAACGCACACAAATCCTCCCTGTGCTGCTGATGAAGATTGATGATTGCTATTGGTTTCCTCTTTGAAGCGGGGGGATGACATGTAATATTACCAAAAAGGACTTAAATAACCATGTTTTACACTCTTGGTTTATTACTAGCGCTTCTTAGGGCAGGCACTAAAGCTTATTACGCCCGAAATACTTTTTTTCCCTGTTACAGGTGGTAACTCTCCTAGACAATATTTCCCTCTCTGCTTTTCGTCCACCAGCATTTTAATCTTCTTTTCGTCCCCTCGATAGCCTTGAAGTTAACTTCCTCTCTGATACCCTTAAACTCTAGGGCTAGGGCTAATGTGCAATGTGCTGTGCGCACACTGCACATACCCCTTTCGAGGTTGAGTAGTACGTCACTCGATAAAGATAATCCGGACCATGCGAAGCACTATCCACCCGCAGAAGCACAACGTCAGATTTCATCGCGAAACAAACGCGTCCACAACACACACACCATCGCCTCCCGTATGCCAAACGCATCGCGCACTTCCCAATGGGAGTGCGTGGTACTCCTGCAGCGCCCACATGTCGCCAGGTGGGACCCCGAGCTGAACCGGGATCACGCAACCGTAACTGCCTTAGAGAGTGGTTTGTGCCTTGTTGCCAGGGCAACCCAAGTTTGAGATTGCCAAAGAAATTGCGCTCGCGCCAGCGCTAGAAACATGGCTAGAAAGATCAGAGCCGCGGCGGAGCGTGTTTTGCCAACGTTGTCGCTCTCCACCACGCGTCGCCTCAAGCTGAACTGGTCACACGATTGAAGCGTGGGAAGGCTACCGATTGGGGGAGAGTGGCCAGACTAGAAGGAGAGGGCTTGGTTAGAGTGTACTAGTGCACTCTAGCTTGGTTGGCCGGTCCGGGCTGAGGCGTTTTGCGTATGGCATTGTAAAAATTCAGAAGGCGATGCACGCACACAAAGCTTCGCTCGCTGGCTTGTCTTAGCTGCAAGCTTCGTTCAGATAATCAGCGATGTTACGACCATACAGATCGGCGTGAGGGTGACGTGCTAACCACGTGACGTATTTATCAACACAGGGGCAAAGAACCTGGTTCATCGGAAGCAAAAAACTATCTACAGAAGATTGCAACTGTGTATGGTTGTCGCGCTGCTTGCGCTGCGCAAAAAATTGCGCTCGCTAACTGTTTGCGTACGGCTGCCTACGTTATTCTGAAACTCTCTTCCGTTCACAAGATATGGGTGCAGCCTGTGTGAACATGGCTGCACGCTGCTCCATTGCGGCGCTGTTTTGCTCTGCGCCCTCCCGTTCATTGCCACTGATAAAGCAACCCGAACCTGCGCGTTTTGTGCACGGGTTCTTTACCGGTTTAAAATGTCTTCTTCATACCCGCCGGAAGTATTACCACCTCCGCAAACAAAGACCCGGCACCACCGGGACACATATGAGACGGGGCTTTTTGGATAAACAGTGGGCGTTACATCAAAGGGAACGAGCGCACGATCCTCCCCGTGCGGCTGCCAGTTCGCCGCCGATGAAACGTCACGTGCTGCCGATAGCAGCTGAAGCAACGTACACCTCGAAAGGGCAAGGCCAGTCTGCACACATGCGGCCAGGATGCTCGTTCGCTTTTCTAGCCTTAGCGGTGTGAGGAATCTATGGTGTTAACAAAGATGAAAAAGCCAAAAGAGCTTGCCGGTAGCAGAAGGCATTCTGAGGAGCGCAATAGCGGACGTATGCCACCGCTGAGGAGCGCGGCATCAAGAGAGGGAAGGCCCGCGCGCCGTCAACAGCGAACGAAAAGTTGAAAGCAGGAGGAAATGTGGCGCGACGATATTGCGCTGTTTTCGATTTACGATTTCTGAGCTAATACTCATCGCTTTAAGAAAATTTTTGGGGGAGGAGATTGCTAGTATATTGCTTTATGTGGTTACATATACATCCATGCATTGGCGGAAGGGATTTCAGGACCTCTTTAGGTAAACGAAATTTGGAAAACCTGTAGTCAAGCTCCCCTGATCAACCGACCTGGCGGCACGAGCTAAACCGAACTGTTCCAGTTGATGCAAATCTCCGCCTCAACGTGTAATTCGAGCGCACAATGATTCCCGAAACAACGGTTCGTATACTAGTGATGTGGATGCAATACAACCAACGGAGCAGCCACACTCTAATCTAGCTCAAAACCACGACAACACAATTACCGAGAACGATAAGGCGAGTTGCAAGCCAGCGCGCGGAAGGAAGGAAGGAAGGAAGGAAGGAAGAAAGAAAGTCTTTGTTGATTGCCTGTTACATACACAGTGTGTACACTGCAGCCGGACGGAACCACGCGTCGATCGCGACGTCCCCAGTACTCGGACCACCCCTTCGCTACTTGCTACGGGGTTGAACGCCGTTGCTCTCGTATGGGAGGGCCGCCAGGACCTGCTGGATGGCTGATACTTGGATGTCCTTGTCATATCTGCGCACTGCTTCTTGGATGCACGGTGGTAGGTCTGTCCTGGTTGCCGCCTCGTTCGGTCGCACTTCACAGTCCTACAGCAAGTGGGTGCTCAAGGCCTCAGCATTGTCACACAACACACACGTGTGGTCCGTATAGAGTTCTGGCTGTATGTGTTTCATGACGACTGGGGTCATCAGTGAATTCATCTGGAGCTGTCTGAACGCGGACGCTTCCTGAAGGGTTAGCTCGGGATGCGGCGGTGCCAGCACCCTCCTTTTGTTTCTAGAACATATGGTGATACCCTGAAATGCATCGTACCTGTCCTTTGTCTCGTTCCACAATTCTACGACAGGTTCACTGCTGCCGCGCGACCAGGTAATCCTCGCGCAACTGCATTCGCCATCTCGTTGTGGTTGGTGGCGAGTTGCCATACCTCGTTCCCCGCGTGGGCCTCGGAGAACCACTTCATTGTCACCTTGCGTCCATCGATGTTCACCCGATGGAGCTCCCGCACTATTCCAAAGCACAGCCTACCCTTGGCGCAATTGCGCACCGCACTCTTTGAACCGCTAAGCACCGTTGTCGTCTCTGGGTCCGCAATGGCTAGGGCCATGGCAAGCTCTTCCGCTCGCTGCGCGTCTCTCGTAACGATGCGGCACGGCTCGACGGGTCGCCGGCGGTGCGATGCCGTCGGTTAGCAGGAGGCCAGCAGAGCGAAGCTGCAGGTAATAGGTGAATGCGAGCTGCCCGCTTTCAAACGGTGTGAAGCCGCTGGTGCGTTGTGGGGCACGGCTCGAACTTGCCACCGTTCCTCCCAAGACCTCGTTCCCCTCTGTCCACTCCAACTTCGTCGTCTTCTCTTCACCTCGCATTCTATCGTGTCAGGGTCCAATTTGCTGGTCAGATAATCTCCTTATCCTCCTAATCACTCCGTGTATGTTCTTCATTGTACCCTTCCAAATCCTTCTCGCATCTCGTACTCTGATCTTTCTCTTTGTCTTTTTTTCCATAATCTTGGTCTCGGGTCAATCCGCCCTCAGGTATGGGTTCTTTTTACCACATGACATTACCCCCCGAAATTGAAGAGTTTTTTTTGTTTAAAAAAACTGCTACACACCACGCCTGTTCGTGGAAACAAAGTCCGCAGTCCGTACGTCACAACAACTTCAGTCCTATTACCCTACTACATCAGTCCTACTAAACTACTAATATACATCACACACCAAGTTCAATCTTCACAAAGACTAACTACAAATCCTACACTAAATTACAACACGTAACAATAACACACAATTCTTCCTCATCCTCCTACACTAATCTCCACATGCAATCTGCTCCAACATCACCAAATCAAACACAACCACAAATCTCAAGATTGCAAACACTCTTAATCACTCTACACTTCTCACGTACATCACATCCACGTATGCTTCATACGCTTAAAACACCCTTGTGTTTCCACCGTTCCATATGTATGCCTTATCTCATTACTCAACCTATTCGCCATCTTTATGAGTCCTCTTTCTGTCCAGGTCAGCCCCGTGTATTCCATCAGGTTAGCTTACCTTTGCCTTCATCTTCACCTGCTTGCGCTTCGTCCATTCAGCCTCTTTCGCTACACTGTCATCTATGATTGAACCGCCATTAATGTTTACATGACTCACTGCCCTAGGACCCGTGACTTGTCTGAAGTCCTCTACTTTCAGCTTTCTCTCGATTGTGCACGACTTGCACGATTTCATCGTTTTTTCTTCTTTGCGTGTCTGCGCTTTTGCTCTCCTCTGACGTTGGTATTTTGCCTACTCCCGGAGGACTCACTGCATATCTTTTGGCAGACGCCACCTAGGTCGGGGTACTGACTACAGAGCCAGCTGTTCGACTGACGGGCTTTAGCTGGTTGTCTGCTCGCCGTCTCAGTGGTGTGCGCTAACTCTACAAACTTCCCACCTACCCTATCACTTTTGGCACAGCTCCTCTCATGCACTCGAACTTACCTAAGTCCCAAACTCTTTGTCCCCCTCTGCATAGCACGTTTCCGAAAACGCGGGCACTTTTTCTCGCGTTCTTGAGTCTCAGCAACATTAAGGTGTGCTGGCCATTGCCTTTCTCTGGGGACTAACCCCGGTCCTGTGCCTTGCCTAACTTTCTCGAGCCGGGACTTTGTGAACAAGAAGCTGACTCCGAGGGAGCTGTCCTAGCTGCTCTTAACTTCGCTGACTTGACAGCGCACTGGTGACCCCGTTTACCATCTTAGACGCTGAGCTGTCCGCTGATCCGTCTAAAGAATTTGCACTGTCCTTTGTGGAACAAGTGTACTCTCAATTGATCTCGGCATTTCTACGCCACTAGGAATAGAGCTTTCTGTCCGGATGCTATTACTGCGAAGATACTGAGCGGCAGGTACCTCCGTCTCAATTATTAATCTTTCAGAAACCGTAAAACCCGGTGGCTCCAGAGAGATACTGGGCGGCAGGGCGCTGCCCTCGCAGGGCGTGTTACCACACTCATATTCAGGCGCCTCGTCTGCAATTCGGCCACCCCTGGCCAGTTCACCGCCTTGTGCTTCCAACGCGCTTTTCTCCTCATAGTGGTGTGCAAACCGCGCTCTGTCAACCGCACGTGCTGCTTCACTGTCTGCCATCTGCGGACAATCTTTCTCACGTGTGTAATAGAGGTCGGCGACCCGCGTGCCTTCAGGCTCACGTGCGGCGCGTTCACGGTTCTTTATGCGTTCCCTTTCCTCGAGGCGCCGCGTTAACTCTGCGTTTTCTCGGTCCAACTCTTCTCGCTGGGCAGACAACCTCTCTCTGCGGCGGCTCCCATCTCTCTGGGTCCCCTGGGTGCACTAAACGCTGCGCTGAACCATTCGTTCTCAAACAACGACGACTCCGACAGCTACTAACTGAATCATCCAGGACACCGCAGGACCTATCACCACATGGAAGTCGCTCACGAGACCGCTCATCTACGCCTGCTGGACCGAAACACTACCGTTCCAGAAGCAAGTCTAGGGGGGCCTTATGCACCACGTCACCTGGGGATCAACTGGATCGGCCGGCACAAGTAAGCTGGGCTCAGATGGTTTCCCCCACAGCTCAACCCCAATCTTTCCCACCCCTTCCTACCAAAGCTACACAAAATCCAACACCCTGCATAGAGTGCAAAAAGCTAACCCGTGTCCTGGAGGAACAAACTGCCCTAATTACGTCTCTTCAGGCCCGTCTCGAGGTCCTTGAAAGCTCTCAAAGTAATCTCAATGACAAACGCAAGAAACCCAATCCTCCTCCCGCCACCTCAACCTCCTCTAACTCCGCTGCTCCTCCCAAAGAATCAGAATCAATGGCCCTTCCCCAAATTCATGATATGCTCTCCCAGCTCACAAACCAGCTAAGTGGAATAACTCAAGAAATTCATCTCATCCGCCTAGAAAATCAGAGCCTTCAACAAGAACTCCAATCTCTACGGGCTGATCAATGTTCCCTCCGAAATGAAATCAGCATTCACAACCCGACCACATCTCCCCCAGACCACACCTATGACCTCAGCACTCCTCGCACCGAACGCCCCTGTAAAAACGTGACTCGCGCTCACGGACGAGCTCTCCCTAACGCCCGTAACTCCGATGCAGCCCTCTCCTCCCCCCTCCCGGATGCCAGGGACACGGCGTCAAGCTAGGTTAACCACCATACTTCAGTGGAATTGTAGAGGCATCAAACAAAAAAGAGCAGCTCTCCATCAATTCATCTGCACCCTCGACCAAAAACCAGTTGTTATAGCCGTTCAAGAGGCCAACACGTGCATAACATTACCTGGGTACATATCGTATGGATCAATCGACACCTACCCAACTTTAACCTTTGTCAATAAGGCCGCATCAGCCGTTCATCACATCACACCACAGCACGGATGTAACCACACCCTCCTGGAGCTTCTGTCCCCGTCCACCAGAGCCAAGTCCAGCGTATTTATACTCAACATATATTGTCGTCCTACCCAAAAGTCACCCGACATTAAAGCCACGATCAATGATGCCATCAAAATCGCCAGAAATAGACCTCTTTTTATTTTAGGAGATTTCAATGCCGCTCATCTTAACTGGGGTTACCACTACAAAAACCAGCGGGGCTCCATTCTGGCCAATGTTATCGACGACCTTAATCTACAGCAGGCTCGGTCACATGTGGGCGGCCCGGCATTCGCTCACAAAGAACTGGAAGAGGCAAAGGCGCAACAGGAAGCTCGCGCGTCGCATAGCCGAGCTTAACAACGAAACTTCGGAGTACGTGGCTAATCTCAGCAAAGAGAACTGGCTGCAGGTATGCGACGGCCTTCAGGGGCAGTTGTCCGTGAGCAAGACATGGAAACTGCTCAGGCATCTCATAGACCCTGCAGGCAGCAAGACAGCAAACAACCGGTTGCTGACGAAGGTTTTAAACACGTACGACGGAGACGGCGACCGGCTTATGACGGCCCTAGAAGACCACTATCTTCAAACGGAGTGAGGGCAACACCCGACCCCGCGAGAATACACAGGACCCAGCAATGAAGACCTCGACAGGCCGTTCACAATCTCCGAGTTGTGGACAGCAATTGACAAGAGCAACGTGAAAAGCGCTCCGGGGGGAGACGCCATCACCTACAGGTTTCTCGGCAATATGAGTGGGAGGACGGCACAATCCCTGCTCGAACACATAAATAAGGCTTGGGAAACCTCACACCTCCCGCCGGAGTGGAAAGAGGCTGAGGTGCGATTCATTCCCAAACCGGGCAAGGCCCCCGCGATCGAAAACATGAGGCCAATATCGCTGACCTCCTGTGTTGGCAAGGTGATGGAGCGTATGGTTCTACATCGCCTTCAGGAACACCTTGAGATCACCGACCAACTTCCGAAGACGATGTTCGGGTTCCGCAAGCATCTATCAACACAGGACGTCATGCTACAACTTCAAGAGCTGGTGATCAAAAGAGCAACGCGAAACAGCCCCAGGGCAATCCTCGCACTAGACCTCAAAGGGGCATTTGACAATGTCACTCATGCTAGTATACTCACTAACCTCAATGAGACGATGTGCGGACAGCGCACTTTTGGATATGTGAAAGACTTTCTGTCCTCCCGTAAGGCACGAATCTCAGTGGGTGAAGAGCGGTCGGAACCAATTGAATTGGGGGAGCGGGGAACCCCACAGGGAGCAGTGTTATCACCACTCCTGTTCAATCTGTCCTTACTGCCACTGCCACGTCTGCTAGACCAAATCGAGGGAATCGGACACGCGTTCTACGCGGACGATATTACTATATGGACGGAGCGAGCGGGTTCCGACGGCTGGATGGAGGAGACCCTTCAGGCGGCAGCACTCACAGTGCACGAGTACGTGAAGACCTGTGGATTCAGTTGCGCGCCACAGAAGTCGGAACTCCTCGTAATCCAGCCAGGGAAGCCCCGCAAGCAGCCCCCACCAGACATCCACATCCAAATTGACGGCACCAAAGACAAGCCGACAGACACATGTAGAATCCTCGGTCTCCTAATACAAGACAATGGCAAAGCAGACGCCGCCATCGACAAGATCAAGACCAGCGCGGAGAAGATCCTTGCCATGCTGAGAAGGGTTTCAACTCGACACACAGGACTGAAGGAAGACGACGCCCTCAGACTCGTGCAGGCATTAATTACATCCAGGATAACATATTCGGCCCCGTATCTTAATCTCAACAAGACGCAAAAAAACACAGTCGATACCATCATCAGAAAGGCCACCAAACAAGCCCTCGGCCTACCCATCTATTCGTCGACCCAGCGCCTTCAAGCCATGGGGGCACACAACACACTCGACGAACTCATAGAAGCCCACCTGTCTAACCAGCGACTCCGCCTGAGCCAGACAAATCATGGCCGCGCGGTGCTGGATAAGATAGGGTGGCGCAAGGAAAGAGCAACAATCAAGAGGTCCATCCCAACTGAATGGATGACGACAATCACCACCAAGCCCTTACCGCGGAACATGACGCCGGGGAAAAATGATGGCAGGAGGGAAGCCAGAGCTCAGGCGGTTAATGCCAAAATGCAGCGGATTGAGGGAGTCCTATACGTGGATGTGTCCCTCGTCAAGGGCAGCAGCAAAGCAGCAGCGGTGGTAACCGACGGGGAACGGTTGATAAACAGCGCTGCAGTCAACACCAGAGAGTCAGCGACAGCAGAGGAAGTGGCCATAGCCCTGGCGCTCGTCCAACCGGGTGCCAGGGTGGTGGTCACCGACTCCAAAAGAGCATACGGCGGCTACAGGAAAGGGGTGATCTCCTCAGAGGCAGCCGCGATACTAACGAAGAACAGGGCGCCGGAGCGAGCCGTAGAGCTCGTATGGGTGCCTGCCCACACACAGGTAGCCGGCAACGTCATAGCCGACTATCATGCCCGAGCGATGACCCTCCGGGCAGGGCAGGACACCGACACCACCAACCCGGTGCTCACGTACAGAGAGATTACCTCCGATTATAGGGAGGATCGGCGCACCTTCCCCGAGCCGCACCGCACCCTGAGCAGGGAACAACAAACAATCAGGCGCATTCAGGCGGGTTCACTTACACACCCAGTCCTGATGAAAAAATTCTACCCAGAAACCGAAGAGGACACTTGTCCATTTTGCAGGAATAGCATAGGCACTCTCGCACACATCCTGACGGAGTGCAATTCACTCAAGTCCCCTATCCCCCCCCCCTCCACCCTCCACTACCCCACCCCATGAGCGATGAGAGACCTTACGGTCCAGCCCCGCCCTGCCGATCCAGCTCGCGCTAGCGACCAGGAGCAGGAGCTGCTGGCCGTATATGGGTCCCGAAACCAGGGAACCACCCCGTCCGACGTCTGAGAAGACGCCGTCATTTTATTTGAGCTCACTAAATGTTTTCTACTACTACTACTACTGCTGCTCAACTAACCCAATTCACCAACCCGCACTGGTACAAGCGTCACGAGGGATACTACCCCGGATCTTTCATTTCTTTTGGGCTCCCTAGACGTCTCCTGGTTTCTCCCGTAGGAAAACCTTGGATCTGATCACGAGCTTATACTAATAACAATTAAAAACCACATGTACAATGCTCAGCTGGGGGTGGCACGCCTTACCAATTGGGACGCCTTCAGAAAAGCAAATTCATCCAAACCTATTGACCCCAGTGAGCCCCTATCAGCATGGATTGATGATTTACTTCAAACTGTTCACTCAACAAACAAAACCGTGGCTATCACCTACCACACCCCCGATGTCGACCCGAAACTCTTGAGGCATTGGGAGGCACGACGGAGCCTCACCAAGCGCTGGAAGTGACAGCGGCACAACCGCAAACTGCGTCTCCGAATCGCTCTTCTAAATCAACAAGCAACAGAGTACGCCAACCACCTTTCCAAAGAAAATTGGTTACAGCTGTGTGACAGCCTCCAAGGTACTCTGACAACCAAAAGAACTTGGCACCTGCTCCGGCTTCTCATCGACCCCCAAACCAATTGGAGCGCTGCTCATCGAGCATTGACCCGAACTCTTCATTCTTTCAATGGCTCTTCTGAAGCACTCATGCGTTCCTTGGAAAATAAATACCTCCACACAGCCAGAAATTTCACTCCCCCTCCCTACACAGGCCAGCCAAATCCGGACCTTGATCGAGATTTTCAATTTTACGAACTCCGAACATCTCTTTCCGAATGCAACAAAAACAGCATCCCGGGCCCGGATCATGTTACCTATCGTCTTTTAGCCAACTTGGATGACGCCTCAATGGAACAACTTCTGCAGCGTATTAACGCCCATTGGAAATCTGGAAAACTTCCCTCACAATGGAAAACAGCAGAGATCTGCTTTATCCCGAAGCCTAACAAGTCCCCCCATCTGGACAACCTTCGTCCTATTTCTTTAACATCTTGTGTGGGTAAATTAGTGGAGCGCATGTTACTCCGACGTCTACAACCCTACCTAGAAGCCAAGGATCTCATCCCAAATACAATGTATGGTTTTCGAAAACATCTGTGCACTCAAGACATCCTTCTTCGCATAAAGGAAGAAATTCTTATACCAGCCTCCCGAAATTCACCTCGTGCAATTCTTGCATTGGACTTAAAGAAAGTCTTCGATAACGACTCTCATTCTGCCATCCTCTCCCGTCTCAACGAAACAGGCTGCGGCTTGCGTACCTACTCCTACTTTGCCAATTTTCTCACCCACCGACAGGCGATCCTCAAAGCAGGCGATGTGAAATCTGATCCCATCACTCTAGGAGATCAAGGCACTCCTCAAGGTTCTGTTCTTTCACCTTTGCTTTTTAATATCGCTCTCCTAGACCTCCCTCGTCAGCTTAAAGCCATCCCCCGTGTTCATCACGCACTGTATGCGGATGATATTACCATTTGGACTGACACGGGTTCTTTAGGTGAAATTCAAAATACCCTTCAAAAAGTCACTGACACTGTAAACCAATATGCCTCATCAATTGGCCTTCGGTGTTCCCCTCAAAAATCTGACCTCGTCATTGTACGGAAAAGTCCACCTGCATCCAACAAAGAATCAGTTCAAATTACCCTCGATGGTCAGCTTATACGTCCCAGACCTTCATTCAAGATACTTGGTGTTACAATCCAGGCCAATACACGGAACGATCAGCCATTATTCAAGCTCAACACCGTATTCACTCAAATAACCCACATGCTTCGTCGCATCTCCAATCGTCATCGCGGCATGAAGGAGGAAGACCTTCTCCGCCTTATCCGCGCCTTCCTCATATCACGGGTCATCTACATCGCCCCCTACCTCACTCTCAGCAAAAGTGACACGGAAGCCATTGATCGCCTCATCCGCAAAGCTATAAAGAAAGCTCTTAACCTTCCTATGTCCACCGCGACAACTAAACTGCTCCAATTAGGCATTCACAACTCGGTCACGGAACTCATCGAAGGTCATCTTTCCAGTCAACGTCTCCGTCTAACTCAAACACCAACAGGACCGGCACTTTTACAGGAGCTCAAAATGTCAATTCCTCAAACCACAGACAGAAAACCTCTTCCCCATAATTGGCGTCAATCCATTCGTGTCCGCCCTCTTCCCAAAAATATGCATCCCACTTTGCACTCCGGTCGTCGACACGCCCATAGCCAAGCCCAAGAACGAATCTACGGAAAAAATCCTAATGTTTTGTACACAGATGCCAGCCCTTACTCCAATCCGTACCATTACTTAGCCGTAGCAACCACTAAAGACAAGATCATCACCTGCGCCTCAATCAAGACCACATCTACCTGGGCCGCGGAAGAATTTGCTGTGGCCCTCGCCATCACTCAAACACCCGCCACAATTCTAATTACTGACTGTCAAGCCGTCTGTCGCAGCTTTTTAGGGGGTTACGTGGCCTTAACTACCTGGAACCTCCTGGCTCAACACGCCCCCAACAGGAAGATCGACATTGTGTGGACCCCGTGACACTCCTCACTAACGGGCAATAATTTTGCCCATAGACAAGCCTGCGAACTCTCCTCCCAGGCATCTGAGGAACCACCAAGTCTCGTTCCCCTGCTCACATTTCAAGACATCACCCAACAATATCGCACATCAAGACAACATTTTCCCCCTCCTCACCCACATCTTACTAAAACAGAAGAAGTAATACTCCGGAGGCTTCAAACAAACACCTTTCCTCACCCAACTTGGCTACATCGGATGTACCCCACCCAATACTCTGCCACATGTAAATTCTGCCCTAACCCATGTAGCCTCATACACATGATCTTGGGGTGCGCACACAACCCAGCCCTCCCTCCTTTACCCACTTTCCTTCCCCTTCCTGAGCTGTTGGAGAACCTGACGACCAGCGCCAGCTTGGATGCACAGCAACTCCTGGTGTCCAGGGCTGAGACAGCCAGGTCGTCCCATGGTATCCTGGACTGAGGAGCCACTCCCACATCACCTGGCTCACAATAAAGTTTTTCCTCCTCCTGCTCGTCCTCCTCTCTCGCTCTTTGCGCCACTCTTAATTTAACAATGCAAAAAACTGTTCTTTGTTCAAACCTGATGAACTAGGCAAGGTTAAAATCTTCGCGAGAACCATCTCTCAGCCTGGTGAGACGTGTGGTTGGGCCAAGGATAGATCCTGGCAGGCTCGCCAAATGTTGTCACGCGTCTCATGCGGCAGAGAAATGAAGCTCGGGTTGATTCATTTCGATGCCAACACAATATATTTTTAAAACAAAACCACAAACAAACGGCATCATAGAAAATTAACAAGCATATCTCAGTACACCCTAACAAACAAGCACAACTCACAAATCTTGTCACGCGTCTCATGCGGCAGAGAAATGAGGCTCGGATTAATTTATCTCGATGCCAACAAAATATATTTATAAAACAAAACCGCAAACAAACGGCATCATAGAAAATTATCAAGCATATTTTAGTACACCCAAAAAAAAACAAGCACAACTCACTATCGAAAACCTACTCAAAAGGTCACTATTACACATTGACTGTCTATGGCAAAGTAAAAGAGGTCCCACCCTGTAGCACCTCGAACCTTCTGCTATCCGATGACGCGTCCGGGTGCGTAAGCTTTCGCGTTACCGAGAGTCGCCGCCCGTCGCGATAGCCCGTGCTGGTCGTCAATGGTCCGGATGACCGTGGTGCGATGCCACGGCTTCGCTGAGCAGCGCGGCTGAGCAGGCGGCAAGCAGTGCGAAGCTGCTGGTCATAGGTGGTCCCGAGCTGCCCGCTGCCAGACCATGCGATGCCGCTGGTGCTTCGTTGGGCACGGCTCAACGGGTCGCCGGTGGTGCGATGCCGCCGGTCAGCAGGCGGCCAGCAGAGCGAAGCCTCTGGTAATAGCTGAATCCGAGCTGCCCGCAGCCAAACGTTGCGATGCCGCTAGGGCGTTGTGGGGCACGGCCCGAACTTGCCACCGTTTCTCCCAAGACCTCGTTCCCTCTGTTGTTGTTGGTGTTGTTGAGAGAGAGAGAGAGTAAACTTTATCTGAAAATAGGAAAACGGGAATGTGGAAAGGGTTATGGGTGAAGTCCTGTTTCCAGGACTCCAGTAGCAAAGGCTCCCAGCTTGGCTCTATCTAGCAGCTCACGCTGCGTCGAAAGGTCCGAGCTGGACAGCGCTAAATCCCAGGACTCTCTGGAGGTTTGGTAGGTGTTCTGTTGCCAAATTATAGGGCAGTTCCAGACTGTGTGGAATAAGTCTGCTTGTAATTTGCATTTATGGCATCTCTGGAAACATGAGAGCCAGTCTGGATTTGTGTGGGAAAACGTTGGTTTCAAATTTTCTTATGTTTCGTGCGTCTTCGGCATCTAACATGTGATGCGGTGCGGGCATGGTCATTCTCGCTTGCCTTTGAATTTAAAGCTTTTCATTAAGCGACATGAAGGGAGGAAGGGTGTAAGAGTGATCCGTTTCCCTGTGTCTGTTGATTTGCCTCGCTAGGGAGTCGGCTCTATCATTTCCTTCAAGGCCTTCGTGTGCTGGGCTCCATAATATTCTATGTTGAGCTTTTGGTTGGGCTGGTAGAATATTCCTGGTTTATATGAGAATAAGGCCGCATATTAGATTTGTAATGGCTCTTGTAGAGTCCGTGATGATGATGAGGTTTTTGTTGTTGTATTCTCCCCATCTTACAGCGAGTAGTGTGGCTGTGGTTTCAGCTTCTTGATATGTTTGTTTTCTGCTCATGAGAAAGTCCAGGAATTTGCCCCGTGCATCCACAACTACGGCTGATGATATTCCGTGGTGGTTGGTGGCGGCATCCGTGTATACTGCATCTGGATTTTTCCCGTATGTGCTTCTTATATAGCTAATTCTTGCTTGTCTTCTACCTTTGTTGTAGAGGGGGCTCATTTTTCTTTGGAATGGTTGAAATTTTGAGAGCTTTGCGTGATCCTGATAAATAATGGCGCATACCCAATCAGGGGATCGGCCAAACAACAGAGGATTGTAAAAATGAATGGTATTCTTATCAATTCACGAGACGCCTAGAAAAGATAATTTAGATCAGTTGGTTTTGAGAAGAAAAAAAACGGAAAATCAAAGCTAGGATGACCAATCTCAATCATAAAGAGAATCGTTTAGAATTTTCAATGTAGCGCAGGAGAGCAGAGCATACATCCCGGCGGCAGAACCCCGTTTCAGACGAGACCTTTGCAAGTACCTATTTAACTGGGGTACTCGACAACATAAGGCTGTGATAACCACCTCTAAGTTGCGTGAAGGGTACCATTCAGGTTTCCATCAGAATTTAGGATGATTAAAATCACTTAATGACAGTAAAACCGAATCTTATTGTTCTCGGAGTTTCAGCATCCTACGGTACCTAGCTGCTGTTATTAAAGTTGTCGGCTCTACGACGTCTACTACAGGACCAGAAAGTGCTATCCTTGCTAGAGAGTCGGCTGTCTCGTTGAATGTGATCCCCGCATGACCAGGAACCCAAAGAAGGTTAATTTCAGTGAAGTGAGGTGGCAGGAGTGACCGAAACGTCCGCAGAAAAGGAGTGTCTTTAGGGGAAGAAAGGGCTAAGCATACAAAAAAAAAGAATCAGAAATTATGATTGGAGATGTAATTGATACATCCAACTTTCGTAGTGCCAGGACAATTGCCAGGAATTCCACGAAGAATATCGGGATAAAATCAACCAGACGAACCGAAAAGGTTCAGTTAAGGGAACTGGAAAATATTCCTATACCGGATTTTTCTTCTCGTTGAGAGGCATCTGTATATATTATAGCACCTGGCTGCCTGGAGGCCAAATAACCTTCGAGAAGACGATTGAGCAGTCGGGCTGGTAAAAGTTTATAATTTTTGGGGAAAATGTTCTGGAAATTGATACAAAGAGGAGAACTCCTGTCAGTATATGGAATAACCTGATTTATTGCTACACCCAACGGAGAAAGGAGGCTCTGCACCAAAGTGCTTTGTGGACATAAGGACCTGGGCCATTGGTGCAACATAAACACACCTGGTTCTGCAATAAAGATAAACTGCTCCCTGTTCACCTCAGAGCTATAAGCTCTCACAAAAGTTTCAAGTCAGTGTCCGGAAGCTATTAAGAAGAGGAGGAACGCGCGCTTCCAAGTAGACTGCTGCATTTGCTGCATTCTTAGGAAACCCTAAGCAGCAGCGAAGAGCCTGGCACTCCAGAATAACCAGACGATGAAGCTTATACGCCTCGGACCCAGCGAATAACACGCACCCAAACTCTAAAATGGGGCGAACGTACATCCTGTATATCATAACAAGGGTCTCTCTGCGCATTCCCTTCTTTCTATGACTGAGACGTCTTAACATCCCAACAGCACCTGCAACTTTGGCCTCAATGAGGGCAATATGTGGGGTCCAGTCAAGTTCACTGGTGTAAATTATCCCAAGGTACTTTAAGGAAGGAATCTGAGGAATTATGCACTGTCGGTAACTGAGAGTAATGTTAACAGGGCCTGAGATCGGAAAAACTAATAAGGAACATTTGTTGACATTCAAAGAGAGACAAATACTGTCCAACCAGGAGGCAATGAGGTTTAGATATGACTGCATTAAAGCGTAACGTGATTTATTGTCACGTGCTGATGCAAAAAACGCAACATCGTCGGCATATACATATGTAGAGACACCAGAAACCACCGGAATATCGCTTACAAGGATGTTAAAAAGAACAGGGGAAAGGACTTCCCCTTGCGGAACGCCCCTAGACTGTGGCCGCTGTGAGGAAGTAACATTAAATTTAAGACAACTGTACTGCCTGTCTCTCAGAAATTCACACATCCAAGCTATAATGTACCTTGGGATGTTTAGGACTTGTAACCGGGACAACAACACAGGGTATTCCACGCTATCAAAAGCTTTTGCTACATCAAGGGTTACTAGTGCCGAAAACTGGTTAGTGCGACGGGCTAGTTTAATCCTGCTTTCAAGGTCCATATGCGCACTCCAAATGGAACACCCAGGGCGGAAACCAATTTGTCTCGGGCTAAAGATTCTAGAACTAGATACCAATTGCATTATGCGTTGCTGCCAAATCCGCTCGACTAGTTTAACCACGTTCGATGTCAACGCGATAGGCCTGATGTTTTCAATCAAGAGGCCCTGACCAGCATTCTTAAGTACAGGAAGTATTTTGGCGAGACGCCTGACATCGGGGATCCATGCATGTCTAATAGAATAATTGATCATGTTAAGTAAATGATTCGGAGCTTCATCATATAATAATTTCAGCCTTTAAGTAGTAATGCCATCTGGGCCAGGAGCTGCAGCAGTCAATTTAGTCATGACATCAGCGAGCTCTGAGAGCGTTACCTCTATGAAGTCGTCTACCACGTCTGGCGGGGAAAAGGAGACCGCTAAGGAAGATGAAAAACGAGCTTGAAGCCCATAAGCTATCGACTCTAGGGACTTTGAGAGTTCACCTGGAGATAGCACCACAGAGTCTGTATTATCTAGACAGGGTACGGCTTTCCGCGATCGAAGAAAGCGAAAGAGCGCAAGCCTTTTGTTAGGCTTGGAGAGACACAAAGATCTATCTGTGTCATAAGTCTGTTTAGCATTGGAAACAGCGCGTTTGAATACCGCTGAAAAATATTTGTAGTTGCACCAGTTAAGCGGGGATAAGCTCTGGCAAAGTTTCTTCCAGGCCGCCTTTCTAAGTCTAAAGCTGCGCGAACACTCTTCGTCCGACCAGGGACTAGGCGATACTGACTTCTTCGACATCACTTCAAATAATGAGGCCTGAGCTGCAGTGGAAAGGGCGGAACAAAGCCCTGTCGCACATTCAGCTTCCTTTTGTGTGACCAGAGAGGACAAGGACTCCTTGACAGAGATTTGAAACCTTTAATAGTTGACAAAAGCGAAGTTATCCCATCACTGCTACCACTCAATGCAATAAAAACTTCCCGCCTTCGTAGTCCTCGCGTCCCCCTGCCTGAAACTGCTCAAGCGGAGTTTTGTTCTTTTTGTGCTTGTTTTTTTCGCACGCGCCGGCGTTGTACTGCCACTTTTTTCGCTTACTATAGTAAAAACAACCAACCCGAGGAGCGTTCCTAACTAATCTTATGCTGGCGCTGCCGGGTATTGCGTGTATTTTGCCTCAAGCGTACCTACAGCTTTCTTTGCTCTAAACAACCGGGAGATATAGATGTAAGACAAGCGCCAACGGTTCACGAGTTTCGAACGATTATGACTATAAAACCGCTTGGCTTTCAAAGCTTCTGGGGTACGCCGGGACCACGGAACGTCGTGTGGCTCGACTTGGGTCCAGCGAGCAAGCTACGACGACAAGGCGAGGCTCTTCACTTACAAAATCCCAGGTCATCTCCACTGACGTGAATCCTGAGCACGGGCGAAGATAGCAGTGTATAAGTGTATTTAAAGATTGTAATTGTCTCTCTGGCCACACGGCGCATCCTGATTGAGTGCCAGAGAAGCGGCGGTGGGAGGACAAATCGCGCGCTTGCTGAGGCGGTGGTGCACTCTCCGACGTTGAACTGGATTTAAGCAACTAAATTAGAGATAGACTGGCCGTACCTTCTCTTCATGTCACAGAGCGGTGCATGCTAAGATGTATGCTTTACAGGGGGAAACCCGGCGTGTAAAACCCAATTTGAGACAGAATTTACCAAACTTTTGTTATTAATTGAATGTAACTTTATTCCCGTATTTCATATTATTTTAAATCAAGTTAATCTATTTGGAAGCGATTTTATACATTATACATTTGTTTGTGACCGTCGTTTCACAAGTTGATTTACCGTGATGACATCAAACGACCCGACAGGACATGCCGACAGCAAAAGCCCATGATGTGCTTTACCCCTAAAAGTCGTTGCCTTTATCTAGGCTTTGTAACCCGCACCACATCAGAACGAAAGGAAACCATCCGAAAGTACGCCGCACTGACCGCAACCGGCATTGCAATTACGAGCGGTTCGCCACAAAAAGAGCTGTCCAGTGATGTGAGGTTGGTGGCATACAACTGATTTTTGGTCCCTACAGTCCAAACGATCTCCCGGGAGACAAGAAAAAATCAGGTAATATACAGGTCTCGGTCACTGTCCGTTTTACTTGCCCCAAATAGAATGGAATCAGTGAATCCCAATTTGAAAAAGGGAAACAATGTCATTCTATCGACTGACATCAACGGCCTTATAATAGTGACTGTCCCAAGCCAACCTGGAAGACTGGGTGGTGAGAAGCGGAAAGGCACGAAAAAAACTGAGCGAAGTCTTATTTACGGACTGAAAAAACTCGGAGATCCGCAACAGAGGGACACTTACTATCTATCTGAACTATCGTCTACCGAGGAGAACAGCACCCCAGGAAGTCTCAGGAAACTAAACACCCAACAAACCGTATAACAATCGATACATAATACGAAGGTCGACCTCCACCTAGCTCGCATATAGGAGCAAGAAACAGGCTAGTAAACCTATGTCAGAGAAAAAGAACATAAAGCCCAAGAAACCCTTTAACAATCGATACATATTACGAACGCTGACCTCCACCTAGCTCGCATATAGCAGCAAGTAACAGGCTAGTAAACATATGTCTAAGAAAAAGAACGTAAAGTTGAAAAAGAAAATTGAAAGATCTCAAACAAAGCTCATAAATGCGCCGTCAACTTGGCTAGCAAGAATTGTCCCAAGTTCGGCGAATTGTGACAAGAGACTGTAAGCCCCTCGAAGATATGGGGCATTCTATGAAGCATGCTAGATCCCTGGGGCAGCGACAAACAGCACAAAATTTCCACATCCCCAACTAAGCACTCATACACGCACTAAAATATAAATGTAGCACAGTGCGAACACCCTGAAAGCATCTGTAAAAGCATACAGTGGGAAGTCCAGTAAATGATTTCACAGTGATAATACAAAAAAAAATGTTGTACTTTAGCCGCACAAAAAACAAATGCGGGGCCTGATTGCATAAGGAGCAGCATTATCCGCAATAGGGCGGACTACCAATCATTCAGATGCAGTGATAATACCAAAACAGGAAACCAAACCAGGAACATGCTCCCTGAGAACCATATCTCTCACATCTTGTATTGGAAAGCTCGGTTGCAGTGGCAACACCAATACAGGAAAACCAGCCAGGAGTGTGCTCCCTGCGAACCATTTCTCTCACATCTAATATTGGAAAGCTATGTTAGACAGTAGTCATCCAGAAACTGGTCCATTACTTGAAGGACAATGACCTGATCCCGCCAAATTTGCTGGGTTTTCGAACTGTACTCTTCGTTCAGGGCGCGATTCTCCTCGCTAAGTAAGATGTCCCAAAAATACACAAAGGCAGTGAACATGTCTTCCTCGGCCTAAAACTAAAGAGCTTTTGGTCATGTCTCACACAGTGCTAAAGTAGAAAAGCTCTACGAAATATATTCTGGTTAACCGATATACAACTGCGTAAGAGCATTCTTGACGCACCGAACGTGATGCACTGAACGTATCGTCGTAATCGGCAATACGCGCTCGGAAAATTTCAACCTACCCAACAACGCTAAATCACAAGGATTCATATTATCTGCCCTGCTCTTAAACGTCACTATAGTGAAAATTGCAAAAGGGTTCAAGAAATCCTAGGAATTGGTCACATTCTCTTGGCCAATTGCATTCGAATACCGGCCAGCAAAAACTTGCTCAGGCAACAAAAGGAGGCATTACGGAATGCAGGCACATGGGTAGAAAAATATGCATCTAAAAATGGCCCGCAATAAGCGCATGCGAAATCTGAAATGATACAAATACAGAAGGGTTGTTAAAACAATCCATGGCCTATTGGCATCAAAATCGCGAGTAGTTATATCACCGATAAAGAAGACGTACAAATCCTTGGAATGAATCTCGTGAGTAATGTCACCCCGAACGTCACCACTGACAAAATTAAAATCTCGATTTTACGAAAGGCCAAAATTGTAGGAAGAATCACAAAAGAAAAAAACCAGTGTTTAAGAGGGAGAGACCCGGTGACTCATAAAACCTCTTGGAGTCAGCCTTGCCTCCTTTAGCTTGCTTTGCCTCCTTTTTTTCAGGCCAGAGGAGAAACAGGCCAACATGGTATTCTCCATGGGCAAGAAAGCGACCCTCGGTCTCCGTCCTATACAGCCAACAAGAACGCTATAGGGATCGGAATATCAAACTCGGTCCATGACTTTCGGGAGGCAATATCTCCCTGAAAGATCCCCTTCATAACACCATGATGGGCAAAGCCCTTCTTAAAAGTGTGTGCTCCCCCACCGGCATCCGTAATATGAACGTTAATCACGAACTCATAAGAAGGCCACAACAGAATTGTGGGTGTTTTCTCCTCCAAGAAACTTTATTCCTGACATTCACACGAAGAGAATAGAAGCTAGAGTTGCCGTACTGTAAAGCAAGCTCGAGACATATGTTGACGTGATCTACGCAGATGCCATCTTGTAGGATAGAGACATGGCATCTATAGTAGGACAGGGGACCTAAAGATTATCTCCCACTCAAAAACGCTAGTCCAGGAAAGGCATGCACTGACACCATTCTCTAAGCAAGAAGGTGGGACGAATACTGAGAACAAAGCCTTTATATAATCACCGACTCATATAAACCTCATATAATCACCGATTTATATATTCACCGGTTCAAGCCGTACAAAATATCATCAATATATATGGCGCATCCACAATAGGCCAAAACATTCAGGCCATGAACGTCACTGAAGCACAGCGAGCCTGGACCTCAGAAATTGAGGTATTAGAGGGAAGTGAGTCAGCGGTCCTAGCCGCTCACGATATCACCTACTGGGCGGCAGGGGATTCCGAATCTTTGCAAATCCTCCCATCCGCTTTTAGAGAATGAAGAAGCCGCCAGAGGTACGATCAAAGTACCCCACCCGGAAAAAGCTTAGCGGCTTTAGAAGCCCAGACACTCAGGAATTTACACACACATAATTAAGCAATACACTGTTACCTACAATGAACCCACGCTGATAGAACAAAAACTGTCATACATTTTTAAGACCTGAAGCTTTTACCAACTTATTTGGTGTTTCCACCACGTGTGTCCCTCAACTGATAACAAGAGCAATGAGTTTGTGCTATATGAAGCAGCTCAGGAACGCTGGGCCCGCTCAGATCACAGGAATCTCGAGGAACCTGACTGTCACGGCCTCAAGAGAAGCACAGGAGAAAGAGCCCCCTCAGTTTTAGCTTAACCCCTTTGTACTGCTCAACAACCCGCCAGTGCCGAAATCTTCACAGGCTGAGTGTTCTGAGTTCTTAATTCATGAAGGTCCATAATTTTCCTTCCTAATGGTCTCACCAAAACGTATGAAAACTTCATCTAAAAACAGGACATCAATACCTACTATATTTTAGCTCCACACGTAACATCGAATGATCGCACGCATGTTTTGACGTCCTTTCATTCTAGCATGCATTTAAACAAATATTTGGCGCAGCTCGCACTGGTATACAACTGCGTAATGGCTAAAGAAACAGCCGAGCATGGGGCGACCTAGCTTCTCCCCGCACTGAACGCGGATCCCAGAAGTTATAGAGCAGCCTGATCACAGGAGTGCAAAATTGTTTTGGAAGGTACAGTCAAGCAAAGAACTTTAGGTAAGTGCAGAGTTTTTTCCGCAGTAATTGTGGTCATCCCTTTTCCCGTTGTGTTCCGACGACACAGGCGCGTGGTGCAAATTTTCTGGCCACGCGTACTCGCCTTGGTAGACTTCGACTTCATCATCAGCTGATCCGGTGCGCGTGTCCACGTATGAATTGCGAAGTGTTGCCTTGCCAGATTCGTGGTCATCATGTTCTTCGCGGGGGACCCGCGGCGCACCAGTTGCTACACGACGGCGAAAACGATGACGAGGAAGGCGGGAGAAACCTATCGGGGACTGTAGCACGTGGCACAAGACCCGGGTGAAGCAACCACTCAAAAAAGGCAAACGTTTTCCCAGTCCCAGTTTTCATATGGCGTAAGCCAACACGCAAGACTGGAAGACGCCGGGCGTTCCCCGCGAGGCACGCGCTCTTGCACTCAAAGATTTTTGTCTACGCCGGACGGATTTGTGCTGGCGTAAACAGCTCTCTTATTGGAACATACACTTGCAAGTAGTTATTACTTGCATTAACATGCACCACTCATACTAATGAAAATATGGCTATCAGCGAGGAACAGCAACATAGGCTAAATAATGGGACACGCTTTAGAGCAATATGTATCCAGCTCTTGTCAAATAAGTGTACGCTCAGCTAAAATTATGCTTCATTTTATTACCATGTTTTTTCCACACAATTGTAAATATTTATAATACAATATATTTCTTCAGATCCTTTTTGGTAATAAAGTTCCTGCGTGGTTCTTAGAACGTACGTATTGAAAAACGTTTAGTGTGCAGGAGGAGGAGAAGAAAACTTTATTCAACAATAAGATCGAGCTCGTAAGTGGGTGTGGTACTCAATCCAGGACTCCGTTGGTGCGGCCTGCCGTCTTCGGCCTTTCAGCGAGCCAAAGCTGCTTACTTGGGTCGGAGCTGGCAAGTTCACGCTCCCACTACTCGTATGTAGGACTGGGAATTGGTGCGAGGTCTGGGTTTGAAGGGCATGCCTAAATTGCATGAAAGAGCGTTGCTGGGCTGCCGCAGTGCCTGCACAGGGGGTAGTATAATGCGGGGTGAATGGCGTGTATCCGGGAGGGATGTGGAAATGTTGGTTTGAAGTTGTCGGATGGTGACGGTTTTTGTTTTGTTGATTTTTCAGCCGGTGGCGGGAAGGTGCGTTGTGTGAGCATGTAGTGTTGGGTGATGTCGTTGTAAGTAATAGGCCAGTGTCTGGTCCTCTCGTCGTCCCCTTGCGGTGCCCGGTGATCAAAAGCTCGGCCGTGAGCGTGACCCGCTGCATTGCCACGAAGGGATGAGTGGGCAGGCGGCTAAATGATTTTGGCTGTTCTTTCAGCAGGGTTTTGGGCTAGCATGAATAGGGCTTTCCTGGAAATATTCCCTTGCGGCTATGTAGTTCCGACGCACTGCTTGCGAGTCTGTAATAATGATCTTGGCTTGGGTACGGGTATGCCTAATGCGAGCGCCGCTTGCACTTCAAGGATGGTAGCCTGGCGAAGGGTGATACTACAGGATTTCCCGCTCAAAATAATTCAAACGCCAGTAAATATAATCCCAGCGTCAGTGAATATAATCCACGCGCCAACCAATATAATCCAAGCGCCCACCAATATAATCCAGGACCCACCCAGTGCACAACACATGACAGCGCTTTGTAATTTAGTTGACAACCAATACCATCCGGGCGCAGTGTATATTCATCCAAGTTAGATGAACTAGGTTACGTAACTAGTTTAACCAGACGACCTAAGAACTGCACAATAAAACAGTCACGTGACTTGCCAGCACTCTTGCCTAATTACTATAGTGAATACGAGGATAGTGTCATGGGTATGAATTATCGCATTTAAATTGCTCGCTTACTCGAAACTTTGGGGGAAACTGCCACAATGCCTAACTCTCGAAACCCCATACGGGCCCAAACCTAGAACAGACAGGTGGCGCTGCTGGCGCCATTCAACAGCGCCACCCGTGGAAGAAAGTCGCAAAAGTCGTCGGGACATGCCCTGGAGTGTAGGTGTGGAGACCACGTGTTTTCGTGTGGTTTAAAAGCGGCAACCTCTCGTTACCGTGATGATGTTAGTCATACGTAACTCCTTTTTTTTGTCAGAAATTAGGTCCGGCCGACACGCGTTCGGTTTAATTTATTACCTAATATAGGTACCAATTGATTATTCATTAGTCATTGACTTGGATAAAGGTCAAATTGATGTAACCAGGGCTTGTGAGGTACCAAATTAATGGCCTCGATAAGGGGAATCACGTGGGAGAGATAAAAAAAATGCTTCCCGGTTGTAGTCATGAGAGAGTCATGTGAGCCCTAAATTGGGGTAAATGTCAGAGTAATGCCACAAGGGCTTGTGACGTATCAAATTGAACGTCTCGATAAGAGGTATAACATGGGATAAATAAAAATAGCTTCCCTGTTGTAGTCATGAGACAGTCACGTGAGCCCTAGATTGGGTTAAAAGTCAAAGTCATGGCACTAGGGCTTGTGAGGTATCAAATCATATGTCTCGATGAGAGGAATCCCGTGAGAAAATTAAAAATTCCTTCCTGTTAAAGTCATGATAATATTCACGTGAGTCATAACTTGGGTTAAAAGTCCAAGATATGTCACTATGGCTTATGAGGTATCATATCAAAGAGCTCGATGAGCCGAATCACGTAGTACAAATTAAAAATTGCTTCCTGGTTATAGTCATGAGATGTTATGTGACTCACAAACTTGGTTTAAAGTCAATATGACATCACTAGGGCTTGTGTGGTACAAATTAAAGGTCACGATGAGGGGAATGACGTGGGACAATTTAAAAATTTTTTCCTAGAGTTAGTCACGATAATATTCACGTGATTCACAAAATGGGTGAAAAGTCAAAGCGACGCCATTAGGTGCTTGTGAGGAATCAAATTAAAGAGCTCTATGAGGGGAATCACGTAGTACAAATTAAAAATCTCGCCCTTGTTATAGTCAAGAGATACTCACGTGAGTCATAGATTACATTAGAAGTCAATTTGATGCCACTAGGGCTTGTGTGGTATCAAATCAAACGTCTCGATGAGGGGATACACGTGGGACAAATTAAAAATTGCATCCTGGTTATAGTCATGAGATTGTCACGTGAGTCATGGATTCGGTTAACAGTAAAATTGATGCCACTAGGGCTTGTGAGGTATCGAAAGAAAGGTCTTGATTAGGGGAATCACGTGGGACAAATAAACATTACTTTCTGTTTATAGTCATGAGATTGTCACGTGAGTCACAAATTGGATTAGAAGTCAAAATTGTGCCGCTAGGGCTTGTGAGGTATCAAATTAAAGGTCTCGATGAGGGGGTATCATAGGGGACAAATAAAAAATGGCTTCCTCGTTATATACATGAGATAGTCACGTGAGTGATGGATTAGGTTAAAAGTGAAAGTGATGCCACTAGAGCTTGTGAGGTATCAAATTAAAAGTCTCGATTAGGGGAATCACGCGGGACAAATAAAAAATTGTTTCCTGGTTATAGTCTTGATAGTCACGGGAGTCATAAATGGGGTAAAAGTCAAAGTAATGCCAATAGGGCTTGTGAGACATCAAATAAAAAGGTCTCGATGAGGAGAATAATGGGGGACAAATTAAAATGCACTTCCTAGTTATAGTCATGAGATAGTCACGGATTCATAGATTGGGTTGAAAGTCAAAATGATGCCACTATGGCTTGTAAGGTATCAAATAAGGTCTCGATGAGGGAAATCACGTTGGACAAAATAAAAAATGCTCACTCGTTATAGTCATCAGATAGTCACGTGACTCATAGATTGGGTTAAAAGTCAAAGTAATGCCCCTAGGGCCAGTGAGATATAAAATTAAAGGTCATGATTAGGTGAATGACGTCGGAAAATTAGAAACTGCTTCCTGGTTATAGTCATGAGATAGTCACGTGAGTCACAAATTGGGTTAAAAGTCAAATTGATGCCACTAAGGTTTCAGAGATATCAAATTGAAGGTCTCGATGAGGGGAATCGCGTGGGAAAATCTGAAAGTTGCTTCCTTGTCACGTGAGTCACGTGAGTCAAGGAGATATTCACGTGAGTCATGGAATCGGTTAAAATGGAAAGTGATGCCACTAGGGCTTGTGAGGTATCAAATTAAAGGTCTCGAGTTACGGGAATCACGTCGGCAAATTAAATATTGCTTCCTGCTTATAGTCAGGAGATGGTCACGTGAGTCACAAATTGGGTTAAAAGTTGAAGTGATGCCACTAGGGCTTTTTAGGTATCAAATTGGAGGTCGCGATAAGGGTAAAGACTTCGAACACTATTAAAATTGTTTCCTGGTTAAGGTCGTAAGATAGTTACGAGAGTCATAAATTGGATTAAATGTCAAAATGATGCCGCTAGGACTTGTGAGGTATCAAATTAAATGTCACGATGAAAGAATTACGTTGGACAAACTAAATATTGCTTCCTATTTATAGGCATCAGATAGTCTCGTGAGTTATATATTGGGTTAAAAGTCAAAGTGATCCCTTATAGCTTGTTATCACCTGCCCAAATGCAAAAAGAAC
Source organism: Haemaphysalis longicornis (assembly GCF_048455015.1). Classification (NCBI taxonomy): domain Eukaryota; kingdom Metazoa; phylum Arthropoda; class Arachnida; order Ixodida; family Ixodidae; genus Haemaphysalis; species Haemaphysalis longicornis. The sequence continues at coordinate 98,540,942 of NW_027526233.1, read as the reverse complement.
GTTACATATGCGAGAAAAGGCTGACGGTGTGTTGCAAAATTGTTAAGTGGATTTTTAATGATGTCGCGTGACTCCTACGGGTGGGTAATCAGTCACGTGACCACCATGACGTGTATTTTTCACGAGTAAAAGCATCATAAGTATCAAATGATCGCCAATAATTTGCTTATTTGCGGTATGTGCAAAAAATTGTCTTTGCAAACAGTATTCCCAAAGATGTCGCATGATTTTCATGCGTCATGATTTAGTCACGTGACTCACCATGAGGTTAATTACATCACGAGTATTGGCATCATGGGTATGAAAAGGACACTGTTGAATTGCTTGTTTACGTGATGCGCAAGAACTTCTTGTCATAGTGAACATGTCTCCTTTTGATGGCGCATGACTCCAATAAATCATGAATTGGTCACGTGACTTTGAAAGCACAAAGAGGGGCCTGGTTTAGTGAATGCTGAAAACACATCGGTGTAGTACTCTTCATGGCAAACTGTCATGAAGAGTACTACACCGATGTGTTTCTATATATATATATATATATATATATATATATATATATATATATATATATATATATATATATATATATATATATATAGTATAAGTAAAGAGTCGGATACACAGCAAGCACAATAACAAACAATGTTTACTTACGTAGCGGCACCGGGACTTGCCTTCATCACCGTTAAGGTACATGATTTTGCTCTCGCAAACATTTCGAACAAATTTCTTATATAGGTTTGCATAAAACTGTGAGAGGGAGCGGAAAATGTTTCGGAAATAGAGAGTGTGCATACAGTCAGGCTACGCCTATGTTACAACAATAACAAACAAAAAAAAGGGGGGAGGGGAGCGAGAGAGACAAAAAGGGGTCGTGTTAACAATGCAGCGTTCAAGGTTGCACCATGACGGGTCAACGTATGCCGCGCGGGCTGCAAGTTCAGACAATGGGGGAAACTGGACAACCGCGGTTTGAAACGAAAGGGAAGAGTATACAGTAAGGTATTCAGTGGCTGGGAAGACTGGTTCGGGCGGAAGCGAAGATGGGTGTGCCCCCCGCGGATGAAGAGAATAGATAGGGAGCACAAAAGAGCATTTCACAGAAGCTAGCAACTGCACAGGAAATAGGTAGGGTCACGAAAGGTTAAACATGAATAGATCACAAAGAGTTAAACATTCTTCAGTGGTGGTGGGAACGAGGCCTCCTTCCCCTGGACAAATGGCATTGTTGAGCCGCATTAGGCTAATAAAGCTGCTGTATTAGGAGAGTTTCTGCGAATTCTGATGGCAAACTCGAGGGTAGGAATAATGAACATAGTCATAAAAATTATGAAGCCGCTTATTTTAATCGAGGGATAAGCACGTTAGTTTTCCGTAACTTTCATTAATTCCAAGTGTGGCTGACCCAAACTTATAAATGAGATAAGATTCCCCAACCTCGTGGTCGTGGTGCGTTTTGAAGGTGGATTCTAAAATCGTTGCTTTAAGATGTCCAAATGCATGCCCGCGGGACTGTTCACATGCCTTGACAGGGGCAAATAAGGGCAGCTTTTTGCATGAGAGCGGTGAATATTGAACCGTATTCGGAAGAGCGTTTCAGTTTGGCAGATATATTGTTGCCTACAAACAGTGCACTCTAGAAGATATACGACATTAGCGGAGTCACAGTTAAAGTTACCTTTTATATTTGCGTAGTAGTCTGAAGCCGTGCTGGTGGCGCGCTGTGTAGCGGTCATGTGTGGGCATACTTTACATCGGGGTTTATTGCAGGGCATGCAGCCAGTAGTTGCCAGTTGGTTGATACGAGATTTAGTAAGAAAGTCACCTAAATTGTTATTACGCCGGTAGACAACGCGTGGTGGTTCGGGGAATATGCTTTTTTAGCGGTCACTTTGCATTAGGATATTGTGATGTTTTTTTAGCACGGTTGACACTCTTGGAGCGGAGGATGAGTGGGTTAAAACTAAGTTCGTTTGCGGGTTCCCGTTCGGGGCGTTTTTCTTACAGATTTCGTTACGGTCTAATTGGTTGGCTCGCACAATAGCGTCGTCGATAACGTTTTCCTGGTATTTTTTATTCAGGAGGGCCGTCTTCAGTTCTCGAAAGTTTGAGTCAAAGTCGGCTTGGTTTGAGCGAATTCTCCTAAATCGGTGGGCTTGGCTGTAAGGTATTGCTGTCTTGCAGTGTCTGACATGGCTACTTAGGAAGTGCAAATACTGCCGTGTGTCTGTCCGTTTTTCTATACAGTTTAGTTTGAAGCCGACCTTGGAAGGTAGTAACGGTGACGTCCAGAAGGTTTACACTGTGTTCCGAATAGGAATTAGCAAGGGAAATACTAGGAGGGGCTAGGTTAAATGCCTCAATGAGGGTGAGGAGCTCCGCCTCACCGTGTTGCCAGATCATGAATATGTCATCAATATACCTTTTATAGTACATTGGCTTTAAATTTTGGGTGTCAAGAAAGTTTGATTCGAGGTGAGCCATAAAGACATTAGCGTAGTTAGGTCCGATTCGAGTTCCCATTGACGTTCCGCTGACTTGCACGTAATGAAATTCGTCGAACTCAAAATTGTTAAGTTCAAGAATAAGCCTAAGGAATCTTTGGAGAGCAGGAGAATCGATATGTTTGTCGCACGATGACTGCTCATACGCAAGGGATACAGCGGTGATGCCATCTTCATCGGGGATGTTAGTATACAGTGACGCAACATCAAGGGTGACTAGAAGGCAGTTATCAGGAATTTCAATTTTTGAGATGTCTGAGAGAAAGTCATGGTATCCTTAATGAAGGAGGGAAAGCTGGACGGAATGCCGCAAATGAGATTATCCACATAGCGCGAGAGGTTTTCGGTAACAGTGCCAATGACAGAAACAATGGTGCGCCCTAGGTTGTTCACCTTGTGAATCTTTGGGAGAAGATAGAATTTACCGGCTACTGGGCTTAAGGGGATCAGGGAACGAGCCGTGGTTTCATTTCTTGTTTTATTTTTAACAAGCTCAGCAAGTTTATCTTTGTCAATTTGCTAATAATCTTGAGTGGGATAATTGGGTAGTGCTTTATGGAACGTCGATACTGATAGTTGCTTATTGGCCTCGTTAACATAGTCGGTTTTGTCAAGGATTACGATTGCGCCTCCCTTGTCGGCAGGTTTAATAATTATGTCGGGACAGCTTGCGAGTTCCTCTAGGGCTTTCTTTTCGTTTGTAGTCATGTTGTGGTGGAAAGAAATTTGTGTTTGGTATGCTTTTCGCACATCGCGTTGGACAGCTTTGATGTACATGTCGAGGCAACTATCACGCTGTGTGGGAGGGGTCCAGTGCTTATAGCTAGGTAGGGTTCTGCTGGCTTCTTCCGTCGCGGGGTGATCGTAGAAGTATTCTCGTAGCCTCATGTTTCTGGCGAAGTTATCTAAGTCCTAAAAAGTTGAAATTCATCAAAACCACCAGTAGCCGGGCAAACGTTTAGGACCTTTGACAAGACGTTCATCTGAGTTGGGGAGAGGGTTATACTTGAAAGGTTCATTACATTCCCGGTAAGGTTTTCTTTTGTGGCGGCAGGCGAGGGAATAATATTATTACAGGGGTTTAACTGAACTGTTTGGCGTGCAGTAGTCGAAGCATTTATTACAGTCGTAGTGACATTATCGGCCGTATTGTCAGAGTTGGGGCAGTTACTGGGGCCGGAGCTTGTTAGGTTCTTACGCATGTGGCCAGTGTTAGAACTCTTATCTCGGTTAAACTTTCGGTCTTTTATTCGGGATATGGCGGAGGCCGTCTTAGATTCGTAGTTGCTTTTAAGGTTCAACTCTCTTTTGCTTAGTTCGTGACTAAGTAGTTCCTCTTTCTTTTGGAGTGAATGGGCCGTAGTTTCGTAGTGATTGAGGATTATTTCAAGTAATTGTAAAGATGCTTTATCGAGTACCTGTTTCCGCTTATTCATGTTGGACGGGGAGAGTTCGGTAGTAGCAGGTTTTATTCTAATCCTAAGACCCCTGGTAGCGACCGCGGCAGTCATGTACTGTGCAAGAGCGGAAACGTGCAATTCAGAAAGTATGCGATTTTCGGTGATTTTTCTTAGCTTGTAAAACTGCCTTGAAACGGGGAAGGAGGCCGCGTTGCCTGTTTTTTTGTGTTGTAGTCAGTTCGACTTTATTTCTGATCGACTTTATTCCTGCCTCTGCCACTACAGTTTTTCTGCATGTTGGTACTAATAATCTCAGCTCTACTTCCGCTGAACATGCTTTCTCTGAATACCGCTCACTGACTGACCTCATTCTGGAATCTCTACCGAACATTTCCACTATTAACGCCAGTCTCATTCTTCCCCGCTCCGCTAACCGCCGCCGCGACTACCGCATCTCTCACTTCGCTCGCTGCTGCAAAGAAAAGGCACGCCGTTTCAACTCACTTCTCCGCGAATTTTGCCGCCACTCATGCTTTGTCCGCTTCGTCGATCATGGCTTTGAGAACCTTCCAGCCTGCCGAGTACTCTCTGCGGACGGCTTCCACCCGAGCTTCGAGGGTTTGGCCTTGCTGGCCGGCCACATTCGTGCACTTTGCTTCTTGCAACAGCGCTGCAATCCTTTGGGCTGGCGCGACTTCGCATGCACCGCCGACCCAGTTGCAGCCCCGGCTATATTGCCAAATGACAGCGACTTTCCACCACGGCCTCCAATTCTATCCAGTGTAAGGACCCCGGAGCAGTGTCGTGCCAGCAGCCCACCGCCCCCCAGATCCACCGCAACCACGGTGCCCCGGGCGAGCGCCAGAGCCCCAACCCCGAAGTTTACGGACGAGCGTCGCGCCAGCGACATGCCAACCCCTACTGGCAAACCTGCATCGGCCACAACGCCCCGAGGGAACGCTCGCGGCGACACTAAGAAGCTCCCTGACCGGCGCCGCACCAACAGCATGCCACGCCTAACCTCCGCATCTACAGCGACCGCCGAGCCCACGAAAACCAACAGCAGCGCGTCCGCCGGACCTTCCGGGGTCCAAACTCCAGCCCTCCGTGCCACATGCCCTTACAACCTTCGAAAGAATCGGCATAGCAGCAAGTGACTACAACACAAAAAAACAGGTAACGCGGCCTCCTTCCCCGTTTCAAGGCAGTTTTTAAAGCTAAGAAAAATCACCGAAAAGCGCATACGTTCCGAATTGCACGTTTCCGCTCTTGCACAGTACTTTACTGCCGCGGTCGCTACGAGGGGTCTTAGGATTAGAATAAAACCTGCTACTACCGAACTCTCCCCGTCCAACATCAATAAGTGAAAGCAGGTACTCGATAAAGCATCTTTACAATTAACTGAAATAATCCTCAATCACTACGAAACTACGGCCCATTCTCTCCGAAAGAAACAGGAACTACTTAGTCAGGAACTAAGCAAAAGAGAGTTGAACCTTTTAAGCAACTACGAATCTAAGACGGCCTCCGCCATATCCCGAACAAAAGACCGAAAGTTTAACCGAGATAATATTTCTAACACTGGCCACATGCGTAAAAACCTAACAAGCTCCGGCCCCAGTAACTGCCCCAACTCTGACAATACGGCCGATAATGTCACTACGACTGTAATAAATGCTTCGACTACTGCACGCCAAACAGTTCAGTTAAACCCCTGTAATAATATTATTCCCTCGCCTGCCGCCACAAAAGAAAACCTTACCGGGAATGTAATGAACCTTTCAAGTATAACCCTCTCCCCAACTCAGATGAACGTCTTGTCAAAGGTCCTAAACGTTTGCCCGGCTACTGGTGGTTTTGATGAATTTCAACTTTTTAGGACTTAGATAACTTCGCCAGAAACATGAGGCTACGAGAATACTTCTACGATCACCCCGCGACGGAAGAAGCCAGCAGAACCCTACCTAGCTATAAGCACTGGACCCCTCCCACACAGCGTGATAGTTGCCTCGACATGTACATCAAAGCTGTCCAACGCGATGTGCGAAAAGCATACCAAACACAAATTTCTTTCCACCAAAACATGACTACAAACGAAAAGAAAGCCCTAGAGGAACTCGCAAGCTGTCCCGACATAATTATTAAACCTGCAGACAAGGGAGGCGCAATCGTAATCCTTGACAAAACCGACTATGTTAATGAGGACAATAAGCAACTATCAGTATCGACGTTACATAAAGCACTACCCAATTATCCCACTCAAGATTATTAGCAAATTGACAAAGATAAACTTGCTGAGCTTGTTAAAAATAAAACAAGAAATGAAACCACGGCTCGTTCCCTGATCCCCTTAAGCCCAGTAGCCGGTAAATTCTATCTTCTCCCAAAGATTCACAAGGTGAACAACCTAGGGCGCACCATTGTTTCTGTCATTGGCACTGTTACCGAAAACTTCTCGCGCTATGTGGATAATCTCATTTGCGGCATTCCGTCCAGCTTTCCCTCCTTCATTAAGGATACCATGACTTTCTCTCAGACATCTCAAAAATTGAAATTCCTGATAACTGCCTTCTAGTCACCCTTGATGTTGCGTCACTGTATACTAACATCCCCGATGAAGATGGCATCACCGCTGTATCCCTTGCGTATGAGCAGTCATCGTGCGACAAACATATCGATTCTCCTGCTCTCCAAACATTCCTTAGGCTTATTCTTCTTATTCTTGAACTTAACAATTTTGAGTTCGACGAAGTTCATTACGTGCAAGACAGCGGAACGTCAATGGGAACTCGAATCGGACCTAACTACGCTAATAATGCCGCGAACCATACATTGGGTTTGTTTATTTGTGTTTTGCTTTTACCGCCCGGCTGTGCCGGTCTGTGTTATCTCTGCGCCAAGGAAAGCGCGTGTTCCATTCTTTCTTTCTGTGCCGCATGTGTTATCTGTTGTGATAGGGAGAGCATTCCGATCTAACGTGAACAGCCCAGAATAATCTTCTTGGGTCTACTATGTTCTCGATGCGAATCGACGTTTCGAGAACCACGCGCGCCAAAAGATAAAAAGCCTGCAGTGCGGACGCGGGGGCATTCGATTCGACGCCACTCGCCTGTGCAAGTCACTTTGTTGACCGCTGCTTCGCCGCCTCTGTATTCTTTTGAGTTGTTAGGGGAGCACAAGTTCGCTCCAATAAACGTGTTCCTTATTCAAGACAACTGCATCGTCCTTGTCTTCGTGACATCTGGTGGAGGTGCTGGGTACGCACCCTTCATGCCCACTACAACCTCGGGAAGCCGCCAAGCCAGTCCAACAAGAGCCAGCCCCCGCCTGCAAGATTTACCACCCGAGTTCGGTTTGATGCCAGAAGGGCCCAAGAAAAGGAAAGCTGCAACCAACACCATGTTGCAAGAAACAACGTCACCAATCGTCCTGCAGCAGCCCCGGGAACCGCCATCGTTCCAGGGAGCCCCCGCTGAAGACCCCGAAGAATGGTTGGAGAAGCTGGAGCGCGTCCGCATCTTCAACAGGTGGGACGACGAAGAAACATTCCGGCATGTCTTCGTTTACTTAGAAGATGCTGCTCGAACTTGGTTCGAGAACCATGAGAATTCTTTGACCGACTGGACTCACTTCAAAAGGGAGTTCCTGAAGACATTCACTACCGTTGTGAGAAAAGAGCGAGCTGCGCTTTTGCTTGAAACTCGGACACAACACCCCAACGAAGGGGTCGTGATCTTCGTTGAGGAGATGAAGCAACTATTTCGCCGCGCGGACCCCGAAATGACGGAAGAAAAGAAGTTACGCTTATTGATGCGCGGTGTGAAGGAGGAACTGTTTGCTGGACTTGTCCGAAATCCGCCCAAAACCGTCGCCGAATTCGTGACCGAAGCCAGCACCATTGAAAAAGCCCTCGAAATGCGTGCTAAGCAGTATGACCGCAACTTTGTTGGCGCGGCCAATGAGAACGACTTTGGCAGCACGCGGATCCCGGCCGACAGCCTACGCGAGACTATCCGCGCAATAGTGAGAGAGGAGCTGCGGAAACTTCTCCCAACGCCGCCGCATCCCCAAGTCGCTTCCCTCACCGACGTGATTAGAGAAGAAGTGCAACAAGCGTTGGGAACTTCTACGCCATCCGAGGTACCCCGAGAGCCACAAGCTATGACATACTCCGCGGCTGTTCGTCGACCCCGCCCTACTCCAACACGCCGTCAAGAGGCCCCGCCGTACCGCCGCCCACTGTCACCCGCCCGACCCCCGGTAGCCCGAAACCAGACGCCGAGGAAGACGGACGTATGGCGAACTCCCGATAACCGTCCTCTGTGCTACCACTGCGGAGAGGCCGACCACATTTACCGTCGCTGCCCATACAAGAGGCTCGGACTGCGTGGTTTCTCCGTCGACGCACCTCGCCCTCTCCCTGGCCAACGACCACGTGAGATCGACGAGTATCTATCTGAAACCAGCCGTGGCCCAGCGCGTTTCAACCGTTCGCCGTCGCCCTACCCATACCAATCGCCGAACCGCCGTAGCAACGCTGACTTCGCCCGTGGAAGGTCCCCCAGCCCACGCGGGGGAAACTAAAAGCAGCAACTTCTGGAGGTGAAGTTGCTCTACGGCGAAAAACCGGAAACCCTCCAACGACGCAAGGACGCGCCGAAGACAGTGATTCACGACATGCCCTCATCCCGACGACCCGACCTAACCCTGATGAGACTCCCGAACACGACGACAGCTATACGCCGCGACGCTTACCCGACCTGACCGAGACGTCCGCTGAGAAGACATGGACAACGACGACGCACAGTGCCCGACCGTCAACACGCACAAGCCGAGATGCGACGCCCCGACGCACCTGGAACTCGAGGAAGGCGGCATCCGACGTCAAGGTGTCCATCGACGGTTTTGATGTAGTCGCCCTCGTAGACACGGGAGCCGACTACTCCGTAATGAGCGGACCATTTGCGTCTAAGCTGAAGAAAGTTATGACCAGATGGGACGGTCCGCACATACGCACAGCAGGAGGCCACATCGTGACGCCAAGTGTAACGTGACATCTGGTCTACGAGCTTATCTGGTGACATCTGGTCTACGAGCTTAGTCTACGGAAGACGACCGACTACGATGCTCGACGCCATGCTTCCGCATGTAGAAGACGACGACCTCAACGCCGACGTCCAAGGATACCTTCAACGTGCGGAGGAGGCCCGCCAGCTCGCTCGAGTTCGTATAAGGGACCAGCAGCTGGTGGATGCCGGCCGCTACAACCTCCGACGCCGAGACGCCGAGTACCAACCAGGGGATCGTGTGTGGGTTTGGACTCCCATCCGACGACGCGGACTGAGCGAGAAACTTCTGCGACGGTATTTCGGACCCTACCAGATTCTGCGACGTGTTGGCCAACTTACCTACGAAGTGATCCCCGATGGTGACTCCGGCACATCACGACGACGTACGCGGCCCGAAGTCGTCCACGTGGTTCGCTTAAAACCTTTCTACGAACGATGACGAACTTTTATTTTCATTTTCGGACTGTCGCTTATGTTAGCATCGGGTCGATGCACTCTTAGAGGGGGGGTAATGCCGCGAACCATACATTGGGTTTGTTTATTTGTGTTTTGCTTTTACCGCCCGGCTGTGCCGGTCTGTGTTATCTCTGCGCCAAGGAAAGCGCGTGTTCCATTCTTTCTTTCTGTGCCGCATGTGTTATCTGTTGTGATAGGGAGAGCATTCCGATCTAACGTGAACAGCCCAGAATAATCTTCTTGGGTCTACTATGTTCTCGATGCGAATCGACGTTTCGAGAACCACGCGCGCCAAAAGATAAAAAGCCTGCAGTGCGGACGCCGGGGCATTCGATTCGACGCCACTCGCCTGTGCAAGTCACTTTGTTGACCGCTGCTTCGCCGCCTCTGTATTCTTTTGAGTTGTTAGGGGAGCACAAGTTCGCTCCAATAAACGTGTTTCTTATTCAAGACAACTGCATCGTCCTTGTCTTCGTGACAATATCTTTATGGCTCACCTCGAATCAAACTTTCTTGACACCCAAAATTTAAAGCCAATGTACTATAAAAGGTAAATTGATGATATATTCATGATCTGGCAACACGGTGAGGCAGAACTCCTCACCTTCATTGAGGCATTTAACATAGCCCATCCCAGTATTTCCCTTGCTCATTCCTATTCGGAACACAGTGTAAACTTTCTGCACGTCACTGTTACTACCATCCAAGGTCGGCTTCAAACTAAACTGTATAGAAAACCGACAGACACGCGGCAGTATTTGCACTTCCGAAGTAGCCATGTCAGACACCGCAAGACAGCAATACCTTACAGCCAAGCCCACCGATTTAGGAGAATTCGCTCAAACCAAGCCGACTTTGACTAAACTTTCGAGAACTCAAGACGGCCCTCCTGAATAAAAAATACCAGGAAAACGTTATCGACGACGCTATTATGCGAGCCAACCAATTAGACCGTAACGAAATCTGTAAGAAAAACGCCCCGAACGGGAACCCGCAAACGAACTTAGTTTTATCCCACCCATCCTTGGCTCCAAGAGTCTCAACCTTGCTAAAAAAACATCACAATATCCTAATGCAAAGTGACCGCTTAAAAAGCATATTCCCCGAACCACCACGCGTTGTCTACCGGCGTAATAACAATTTAGGTGACTTTCTTACTAACTCTCGTATCAACCAACTGGCAACTAGTGGCTGCATGCCCTGCAATAAACCCCGATGTAAAGTATGCCCACACATGACCGCTACACAGCGCGCCACCAGCACGGCTTCAGACTACTACGCAAATATAAAAGGTAACTTTAACTGTGACTCCGCTAATGTCGTATATCTTCTAGAGTGCACTGTTTGTAGGCAACAATATATCGGCCAAACTGAAACACCCTTCCGAATACGGTTCAATAATCACCGCTCTAATGCAAAAAGCTGCCCTTATTGGCCCCTGTCAAGACATGTGAACAGTCCCGGGCATGCATTTGAACAACTTAAAGCAACGATTTTATAATCTGCCTTCAAAACGCACCACGACCACGAGGTTCGGGAATCTTATCTCATTTATAAGTTCGGGTCAGCCACACTTGGAATTAATGAAAGTTACGGAAAACTAACGTGCTTATCCCTCGATTAAAATTAGCGGCTTGATAATTTTTATAACTATGTTCATTATTCCTACCCTCGAGTTTGCCATCAAAATTCGCAGAAACTCTCCTAATACAGCAGCTTTATTAGCCTAATGCGGCTCAACTATGCCATTTGTCCTGGGGAAGGAGGCCTCGTTCCCACCACCACTTAAGAATGTTTAACTCTTTGTGATCTATTCAGGTTTAACCTTTTGTGACCCTACCTATTTCCTGTTCAGTTGCTAGCTTCTGTGAAATGCTCTTTTGTGCCCCCTATCTATTCTCTTCATCCGCGGGGGGCACACCCATCTTCGCTTCCGCCGGAACCAGTCTCCCCAGCCACTGAATACCTTACTGTATACTCTTCCCTTTCTTTTCAAACCGCAGTTGTCCAGTTTCCCCCATTGTCTGAACTTGCAGCCCGCGTGGCATACGTTGAGCAGTCGTGGTGCAACCTTGAACGCTGCATTGTTAACACGACCCCTTTTTCTCTCTCTCGCTCCCCCCCCCCCTTTTTTTTGTTTGTTGGTTGTTGTTGTAACATAAGCGTAGCCTGACTGTATGCACACTCTCCATTTCCGAAACATTTTCCGCTCCTTCTCACAGTTTTATGCAAACCTATATAAGAAATGTGATCGAAATGTTTGTGACAGCAAAATCAAGTAACTTTACTCTGATGAAGGCAAGTCCCGTCGCCACTACATAAGTAAACATTGTTTGTTATTGTTCTGCCTGTGTATCCGACTCTTTACTTATACTATTTCTGCGCGCTTTGTGAGTTTATCGTTCTCTAGATTTATATATATATATATATATATATATATATATATATATATATATATATATATATATATATATATATATATATATATATATATATATATATATATATATATATATATATATATTTGGTTATTTAGTTACTTATTGCCTAGCCATGACGGAATTGTCATGAAGAGTACCACACCACCGATGTGTCTTCAGCATTCGGGAAACCAGGCCCTTCTTTGTGCTTTCAAATTGATGTGCCCGCAATCACGCACTATAGCAAAAAAGCGTGTATTCACAAATAACATGAAGAAACGATTCAATGGCGTTTTCTTGGATATGTACTGTGACAGCACACGTGACGTCATAAGCCTCATGGTATTTCACATTACATATTTATGACAATTAGGACCATGTTATATCATCCGTATTCACGTGAACACCAAGAAAAAAATTATTGACATCACGTAATCAGCAATTCAACAGCATTTATTTTTTACCTCGGATGTGACTACTTGTGGAATAATAAACCTTAAAACTCGCATAAATATCTCATGATCAATAGCTGTAATGCGAGTTCAAAAGTAACGTGTTGACAATAACAGGCTTTTTTCCGCACATCCCAAAGGAAGCAATTCAACAGCGTTTATTTGACACCCAATATGCCAGCACTGGTGATGTAATACACCTCGTAGAAAGTCACGTGACTAATTCATGATATATTGGAGTCATGTGTCATCGTAAGGAATCATATTCGCGATGTCAGGATTCTCGTACACATTTCGAATATGAGGAATTAAACAGCGTTTATTTGACACCCATGATGACAATACTCATCGTGTAATAAACTTCACAGTAAGTCACATGACTGATTCATCATTTATAGGAGTCATGCGCTATCAAAAGGAGACATGTTCACTATGATAAGAAGGTTTTGCTCATCAAGTAAACAAGCAACTCAACAGGGTTCTTTTCATACAAACGATGTCAATCCTCGTGATGTAATTAACCTCATGATGAAACACGTGACTAAATCATTACGCATAAAAATCATGCGACATCACTGGAAATACTGTTTGCATAGACAATTTTTTTTGCACACACCATGAACACGCAAATGAATGGCGATCATTTGATACCTATGATGATTTTACTCGTGAAAAATATACGTCATGGTAAGCCACGTGACTGATTAACCATCCGTAGGAGTCACCCGACATCATTAAAAATCCAATTAACAATTTTTCAATACACCGTCAGCCTTTTTCTCCCATATGTAACTTTCTTTTTAAATTCGGGCGGGCGATAACAAGCTCTAAGGCATCATTTTGACTTTTAACCCAATCTATAACTCACGAGACTATCTTATGCCTCTAAACAGGAAGAAACATTTAGTTTGCCCCACGTAATTCTCTCGTCGAGACATTTAATTTCATACCTCTGAAGCCCTAGCGGCATCGTTTTGACATTTAACCCAATTTATGACTCTCGTGACTGTCTCACGACCATAACCAGGACGCAATTTTAATAGTGTTCGAAGTCTTTACGATCATCGCGACCTTCAATTTGATACCTAATATGCCCTAGTGGCATCACTTTGATTTTTAATCCATTTTGTGACAAACGTGATCGTCTCAATAATATAACCAGTAAGCAATTTTAAATTGTCCCACGTGATTCCTCTTATTGAGGCCTTTATTTTGATACCTCACAAGCCCTAGTGGCATCATATTGACTTTTAACGTAATCTATGACTCACGCGACTATCACAAGACTATAGCCAGCAAGCAATTTTTATTTTGCCCCACGCGATTCTCCTCATCAAGGCCTTTAATTTGATACCTCACAAGCCCTAGCGTCATCAAGTTGACTTTTAACCCAATGTGTCTCACGTGAATATCTCATGACTATAACCAGGAAGGCATTTTTAATTTGTCCAACGTGACTGTCCTCATCGAGACGTTTAATTTCATACCTTACAAGCCCTAGCCGCGTCACTTTGACATTTAAACCAATTTATGACTCACGTAACTTCCTTATGATTACAACCAGGAAGCGATGTCTAATTTGTGCCACGTGATTCCCCTCATCGAGACCTTTATTTTGATACCCGAAAAGCCCTACTGGCCTCACATTGACTTTTAACATAATCTATGACTCACGTCACCATCTCTAGACTATAACCAGGAAGAAATTTTAAATTGTCCCACGCGACTCCCCTCATCGAGACCTTTAATTTGATACCACACAAACCCCAGCGGCATCAAGTTGACTTTTACCCAATCTATGACTCGCATGACTATATCATCACTACACCCAGGAAGCAATATTTTATTTGTCCCACGTGACTCCCCTCATCGAGACCTTTAATTTGATATTACACAAGACCTAGTGGCTTCACATTGACTTTTAATGTAATCTATAACTCACGTGACTATCTCATGACTATACCCAGAACGCGATTTTTAATTTGTACTACATGATTCCCTTCATCCAGACCTTTAATTTGATCACTCACAAGCCGTAGTGGCGTCACGTTGACTTTTAACTTATTTTGTGAATCACGTGACTATTATCATGAGTATAACAAGGAAGATATTTTTAAATTGTCCCAGTTGATTCCCCTCATCGAGACCTTTAATTTGGTACCTCTTAGGCCCTAGTGACGTCATATTGACTGTTAACCCATTTTGTGAATCACGTGACTATCTCATGACTTTAACCAGGAAGCAAGTTTTAATTTGTACTACGTGATTCCGCTCATCGAGTCCTTTAATTTCCTACCTCATAAGCCATAGTGGCATATCTTTGACCTTTAACCCAATTTATGACTCACGTGACTATTATCATGACTTTAACCAGGAAGGAATTTTTAATTTTCTCACGGGATTCCTCTCATCGAGACCTTTGATGTGATACCTCACAAGCCCTAGTGCCATCACTTTGACTTTAACCCAATCTAGGGCTCCCGTGACTCTCTCATGATTGCAACCGGGAGGAGGAGGACGAAAACGTTTATTCAGAAAAAGGGAGAGCGGAGGGGGAGAGAAAGAGTTAGGAGCGGTGGGTGGCCATCCTATTCCGGTAGGCCGCGCAGGGTCGCCGCCGCCGTCAACCGAGAGATCAGGGCTTCCTGGTCCTCGAGCTGGCAAATGCGCAACGCGCTCTCCCATCGCTCTACAGAATGGGGATCGGGTGGTTGGGGGTTCAGTGGGCACGTCCAGAAAAGGTGCACGGTCGTGTTGGGAGTGTCGCAGCGTGAGCAGTTGGGTGTACAGCAGGTGGGGGAGATGCGGTGGAGGGCGACGTGGTTGCGGTATGTGTGAGTTTGAAGTCTTCGCCAGATGCGGGCGTCAGTAACGGAGAGCGAAGGGTGAGGAGGGGGATAAGTGCGTCGGGAGGCCCTGTAGTGGTACAGGATGTCGGTGTAGGTTTGTTGGAGAGGGGTCAGAGCAGGGGGACCATGGTCTAGGTTGGGGCGGCAGGCCTCGTCTGGGAGGGCCCGGGTAAGAAGATCGCTGGCCGTGGCGTGAGCCACTTCGTTCCCAGGGAGGGATGTGTGGCTCGGTGTCCACACGATGCGGGTTAAAGGTAGAGTGCGGCGTTGGGACAGGATGTGGAGTGCCAGGGTGGAAACTCTGCCTTGAGCGTAGCGGCGGCAGGCAGCTTGAGAGTCCGTGAGCACCGTGACAGTTGGAGTCGTAGCGTGAGCGATGGCGAGGGCTATAGCGGCTTCTTCTGCCGTGCTCGTTGATGCTGTCTGCAGGCTGGAAGCAACGAGGGTGGTGGCGTCGGAGCGCACTACGGCAGCTACGTGTGCTCGTTCTCGGGGGTAGGGAGTGGCGTCGGTGTAAAGGGCCGTTGAATCACTGCCGTACTTTCGAAGAAGGAGGCGGGTCCGATGCTGTCGTCGCCCGATGTACGTAGAGTGCATATGGCGTGGGATGGGAAGCGGGAACTAATTTTTTATTTCTTCCACGTGATTCCGCTTATCGGGACCATTAATTTGGTACCTCACAAGCCCTAGTTACATCAATTTGACTTTTATCCAAATCAATGACTAACGAATAATCAATTAAGCACCTATATTGGGTAATTAATTAAACCAAACGCGTGTCGCCCGGACGTAATTTCTGACAAAAAAAGTGAGTTTCGTATGACTAACATCATCACGGTAACGAAGGTTGCCCCTTTAAACAACACGGAAACACGTGTTCACCACACCTACACGCCACGGCATGTCCCGAATATTTTTGCGATTTTCTTCCGCGGGTGGCGCTGTTGAACGGCTCCAGCAGCGCCACCTGTCTGTCCCATGTTCATGCGCGTATTGGGTTTCGAGAGTAAGGCATTGTGGCAGTTTCCCCTAAAATTGCGAGTAAGCGAGCAATTTAAATGCGAAAATTCATACCCATGACACCATCCTCATATTCACTATAGTAATTAGGCGAGAGTGCTGGATAGTCACGTGACTGTTTTATTTCGCAGCTCTTAGGTCGTCTGGTCAAATTGGCCACGTAACCTAGTTCATCTAACTTGGGTGAAAATACACTGCACGCGGATGGTATTGGTTGCCAACTAAATTACAAAGCGCTGTCATGTGTTGTGCACTGTGTGGGTCCTGGATTATATTCGTTGGCGCCTGGATTATATTCACTGGCGCTGGGATTATATTCACTGGCGTTGGGATTATATTAAGCGGGAAATCCTGTACTATTAGGACAAGTGGGGGTGGCGACAACCGCTCTTTTGGTATTTGCACCTGCGTAGTCCACTGCGTCTGTGAATACCATTGTTTCTAAGTGACAGTAACGACTTTCAAGGGTTTGTGCCCTGGCTATTCTACTGGCTTCGTTGTCCTGATGGGTGATGTTTCTTGGCTGGGCAGCAAGTTTTAGCTTCGACCTAATTTCATGTGGAATGTCTTCTGCAGTCTCCAGTTCTATTAAAGGGGCGTATCCCATGTTCATAAGTACTAGCCGGCCTGTCGGAGTAGTGTTTAGTCGCGTTTGTGGGCGTTCAAGTGGGCTTCTGTAACCTCATCTATGCTATTGTGCACCCCTAGCGCTATCAAACGAGACGTAGAAGTGATTGTCGGAACTTTGAGAGCTTGTTCAAAGGCCTTTCGTATAATGGTGTCGATTCTCCGCCTTTCTGCAGCCAGAAAGGTGGCGTTATTCGCATAATTACGAAAGCTTGAACAAGACTCAGAATGTCCTGTTCCTTTATTCCGTGCTTTTGGCTGGCATTGCGGCCGAGCATCCTGACGTCGGGGAGGTTGACGATCGAAACTCCGGAATAATTGCGTATTTTTACAATTTTCCTTGTAGGTAATTCACAGAATTTTGATGTTTCGAGTTGGACAAATTGTGATGCCATCCACTATGACGTGCATGCTCGTGCTGGGATCCCGGTGGCGTTTTTGAACACCAAGAGACGCTGCGACTTGTGAAGCGCGCAGGGGCGGCCGCATTGCTTAGCGTACATATGGACAGCGCCTGCGGCTGGGTGTAGGCGGTCCTGCATGGTTCCAGCGATTCTTTACGCACCCAAAATCGTTGTATCATCAGCGTAAATACCGTGCTTGATGTCCGGAGTTTTGTTCAGTTCTTTGGGGAGGTTAATAAGGGTGATATTGAAGAGTATTGGGGTCAGAACCACGCCTTGCGGCGTACCCCTACTTCCGAAAGAGAAAACGTCGGTTTGTAGGTATCCCACCTTGATGACAGTTCTGCGGTCTGAGGGAAAACAGTGGACGTATTCGTACATTCTTTCGCCGCAGCCGAGGGCATTGAGGTTCTTCCTAATGACGTGGTGAGGCACGTTGTCGAAGGCCCCCTTGAGATTTAATGTGAGGATGGCCTTCGGCGTGGTCCTACTGTCTGTTTCGAAGATGTTGGCTATCACTTGAAGTAGGATGTCTTGCGTTTATTGGTGCGGACAAAATTCGAACAAGGTATGTGGCATTTGGTCTATTGTTTCTATGTGCTTTTGTAACCTGTCTAGAACAACGTCTTGCCTGACCTTCTGTATGCAGGAGGCTAGGGAAATCGGGCTGAGGTTTTCGACGCATGGCGTCTTGCCCGGTTTGGTTAGGACCCTCAATTCTGCCTCCTTCCATGAACTTCGGAGAACCCTGCTCATATAGCAATCGTTCATGTGGGTGCCCAGATGCACAATGGAAGCTCCTTCAGGTTTACCAGGGCTTTGTTAGTTATTTTGTCCATGTCAGGAGACGTGTTCCGGCGGATCGTGGCCAGGGCCACCCGCAGCTCAACCGGTGTTATGAGTTGAGCACGGGTGGCATTCGGTGGTCCACTGTATGTCGGTAAATCTTCCTTGGGTGTGTCCGGGAAATACCTGTTCTTGAGGGCACACATAACGTCCTCTGCAGAGCCTTGGTACTGGTGTATTAGAGTCTGCATTTTCTTGCTAGTTTCTCCCTTGCTCTTGGTGGGGTCTATGAGATATCTAACAGTGTGCGATGGCTTCGAAGTGCTGAGTGTTTCGTTTAGGGTGTCACATATATGTAGCCAGTTTCGGCGGCAACGCTGCCGCGCATACTGGCCCGCTTCTGTGCTGAGTTTGGCGATTCTAAAGCAGAGCTTTCTGCTGTGTCTGTGCTTCTTCAATCTCCGCAGTAAGCTGCGCCGGGCTTTGCAGATTTAAAGCAAGTGATTGTTCACCACCGGTGTTTGATTGGAATTTTGAATTTTCTTTCTGTTCTCTGAAATGTCGTTGCAGAGGTGTTGGGTCCACTCGTTTATGTCTTCTATTGTGCTGGTCGATTCTTGCTTTCTCTTTTTCCTTATCGCGTCCCAGTTCGTAAGTTTTGCTTCTCCTAATTTCCACCTGTATTATGGGGCATACACTTTGCTCTCAATGATCATGTGATCACTGTCTAAACTCTCCTCACAATTCTTTCAAGTAACGTTCAAGGTGTTTGCTGTTAAGGTAAGATCCAAACAGGTATCTCTCGTCGTTCTCGTGCCGATTGTAGTTGGCGTGCATGCGTCTTTGGTGAGGGTGAGGATCTCTTCGTCGATAATGTTTGAGAACTCTCTTCCTCATTTCGTTTGGTACGTGTAGCTCCACGCTTGGTGCGTGGCTTTAAGGTCCCCTGCGATGATAAAGAGCATAGAGCCCGCTATTCGTTTTGCCTGTCGAATGATATCCGCCCGTCCAGGGGCTTTGGTTCTCGGTCGGCAATAGATGTTGAGGACAAAAATGCCTCGACCTTTTTTGAGGAACTAGTTCGGTTACAATATTATCATGAGTGTTTGTTGTCAAGCGGTGTTCAACAGCCGTGATACTTTTCCTAATTAGGATGCAGACATCCCTTCCGTTATTAGTGATGTGGGTTGCGTAGCCGGGAATTTTGGCCCGTTGGGCCGTTTCTTGCAGAGCTATTACATCGGGGGGATGAGATTGATTAGCAATATTTTGTTATAAGTCACCCTTATTGAGTTTATAGCTTCGACAATTCTGCTGCCAGAATAGTAGTGGGGATGGCGGACTCTGTCTGGAGTTAGTCTTCATTATTGGTGGTGTAGCTTTCGGGCATTGTGTCTGTCGGTCCTGGGCAGAGCTACGGTGTGTTTCTTCTTGAGTGACGGCCGACGCTCTTCGAGTGCTGATGATCTAGGCGCTCGATTCTGGCTTGGGTGGTCTGCATTTGTCCTGACAGCTGCGCCACTTGACCCCCAAGTTTTCTTAGCTGAGCAGGGATGGTGTTTAGCTGGTCCTCGGCGAGAGTAGTGAGTTGCTGGAGACCGCTTTTGAATTCTGTTTTTTATAAAGCGTAAGGTATTTTCGTTCTGCATAGTTGACGCCAGTTACAGCCTTCGTTTATTTTCCATAACGGCTTGTGTCAGAGGTGTCGTGAAGACCTCTATGAGGCCTCTTCAGGGAGCGTACGGGGTTTTGTTTGTAGGGTTGGCGCGGATGTTTTCTCGAGTTGTTGCGTCATGGGGGATTTCAGTGATTCAATTTGGGCCCTGACTGTCCTAATTTCTTTTTGCAATTTACCACATTCACTACAATGCGGAGTGGACTGACGAGCAGTGGGAGAGAGAACGGATGCCAAGCTCACCTTCTTGCGGTTAGTGTCGTCGTCCGGCTGCTCTTGTGTCCTGCTGCTCTTGCTTCTCCCCGTGATGTCGGGATTTTGACCGGTACCGCGAACGGTTTCCCAGAAGTCGGACGGTTGGTCGTGACTTTGAGCGGCCGGCTGGCCCACTGTTCCACTGGGTGGCACTGCGGGACCGGTGGGCGGACTACGTCGGAGTGGAGGTGTGGTCGCATTCCCATTTCTTCTTTCGGAGAGGGTTCGGCTCCCGGAACCGCATCCTGCATTCCTTCCTGGCGATCAGTTGGTCCCCCTGGCACAGCTCATATTTGGGTTTTCACAGGTGGTCAGGTCGTGGGTCACCGTCCCCTCAGCGTTCGCATGATATAACGTCTGTCGTGGGGCACACGTCGGAGCGGTGGCCTTGCTTGAAGCACTCAAAGCAGTACGGACGGGGTTTCATTGTACAGATAACGAGTTTCTACTCCTTTGTAGTAAACGTACAAAGGAACTTTCTGTCCCAGGAGGCTGATCACCACCGAGCCCGATTGTCCAAGTCGTCCACACCCCGCGAATTCGTATCCGTGCATCCTTAAATCATCGATAATTTCTCGGGGGTGTACTCAATTGGTATGTCATGCAAGACGCCTTTACTTGAATCCTGGGGGAGAGTCCGTAAGGATTAACTTTGAAACACTTGCCTTGGATGTTGAGCTGTGTGATTTTGTCAAGTTTTCTTGCTGCGAGTTCGAGAGGTGTGCTCATGGTCGGGATGTTTTGGTCGTAGTCTATTCTGACCTTGATGCTTCCTTGCTTCCATTAGAGCTGAGCAATGTTGAGTATGGTGTCGGTTATGTTTACCGCTTGGTATTTTCGGAAGTCAAGACCCTCCGTGGGTCTGATAACCATTTCAAAGTCATCTTTCGGTAGTGGTGGCGGCTTCGAGGACACGCGAGGCTTGGCTGCTATTGCTCCCAGGGCTGTAGTTGTAGTGGGAGGAAGGTCTGTATGGTCTCCCTACAGTCCGTCCTTGTTTTTCTTTCTCTTCGACTTACGAACTACCTCGATCCAGTTGCCTTAGGAAGTCCTTTCCTCGTCTTTATGTTAGTCATACTCATTCAGCTCCATCCGCGTCTGTTGTGGTCAATCGGTCCCCGGCACCGTGGCAGCTACTACGTCCACGAAAGGAGCTGGCGGCGCCATCGGGAGCCACGCCTGAGCCAGCCTGCTCCAAAGCAGACTTAGCTCATGATCTCCAGCTTCGGAAGCTTAGATAGCCATAAGTTTATGAAATCTTGACTTACAGCAAGAATGTTGGGCTCATCGAGGTCATCGGGACGTTGGCCGGGTGGTCAGATAATTGCTTGGTGGATTTCAGGCCTTCTTCTATGATTTTGATACGTTCTTCCCCGAGTCTGAACAAAGCCAGGTTCATCGACTACGATGACGATGATGATATCTCTGAGTGCGCAGCAATTCAGCGCCCGGTGCCATTGTTTGGCAGTGGCGGCGGCGGCCGAAGCAAAAGAAAAACGAAGGAGGTCTTGCGAAAGTGTGAAGTGAAGGGCGGAACACAACGCTCCTATTACGTCATCTCTCTCTCTCTCTTTGGCTCCCAATCATGTTTCCGCCATGAATAGCAGCCAGGGAATGTCCTCTCCCTCACACTTTGCCGGCGCCACTCCTCGCCTCGTGGCTCATTAGAACCACGTGAGATTTGCTCGAGATGTTCAAACACGACTTGTAACATGCTCGGCAGCAACGCGCTGCATGATAACTTCAATATATCGCGCGCCGCTGTGCATTCCTTGATCACGTGATTTCTTGCTGAGACGCAGAAGATAAATGCGATGACCGAGAAGACTGCAGCTCGCGCTCCGCAGAAATATAGCATTAGGGAGTATAGTATTCGTCAGTGCTTTCTTTGTTTTCTATTAAAACCTTCCAATAAAATGTATACCTTCTACAAAATGGGCCTTTCCGCATGTTATTATAACCGAAAGATAAGCATGACGTATACAAAGCTTGCATGGGACGTCACCACAGCCCTTTCTGGAGCACAGCTCTCAGCTTTCACAGCTCTTCTCGAGATAAGAGCAGCACAAACGTTCACAGCCTTAACCGAGCAAGCAGTGATTCAAGATGGCCGCAACAGTGACGTCACTGCAGGTTATGTATACCTGTGCTTCAGGGCCGTTTCAAAGGCTTTACAAATGCCGATGAACCAATTGTCTATCAGTACCTCTTTGTAAATTCATAGGGCGTACTTGTGGGGAGCATTCAATTCTCAGTTGAAGGGTGTCGTAGTACTGGCATTATACGCATGGGTGATCTGTTGCAAACCACTTCTTCGATATCGCTTCTTCGAGGCTTCTCACTCTACAATTTATGTACAGTGGAAAAATGGTCTGTTTGTGAGATATGAAAATTCTTTTAGCCTACGTAAATATTCAAAGGATGGTAAACTTGTTACATTGCGTTTCCTTCCTATTTTCTTGCTATTTCCTGTCTATATGCCACGTATATATGTCAAAATATATACCTAAGTATTTTGACCGATATCAAGAGAGATATGGTGCAGTAAAACTTTTGAAACCACGTGAAAAATTTGGATAGTTGTTGATACTTGGTTTCTTTTACCCAGCGTATATTCATTCGGAAACCAAAAATTCAGAGCTAGCCATTTCATTGTTTTCGATATGCCACCCTGGGCCCGTTTATGCTTGTTCTGACTCGAACCAGCGACACCATTTCGTACTAAAGGTTGCACATTGAATAGTACCCTTTTCTTCTGTTATTATTTACAACAGTTCAGCAGTGTTAATTATGTATACGTGTACTTACACATCTCGGTGCTGATAGTCGTCTTTCCAGTACGCGTAATCTTGCGTGAGGTTCCAGCTCTCGATTTTAGAACCATCCGTTTCGAGTTTTTTAATGTAGTTAGCGGCTTCCTGTTTCAAATCATTCCAGTATGAGTCCCCTTTAAAAAATACAATCCCGCATTTATATTTGCCTTCGTAACAAAAACAATGAATTTGTTGCAGACAGCACCATTTACACAAAAAGGGAGTGATAATCATACATATTATTTATCTGATCTTTTTTTACCGTCAATGCCAAGCGCATTACAGAATTGAGTGGGGGCTCATGGAAGGGGAGCAATACAACAAAGAAATAAAGCAAAGTGCGGCACGAACAACAACTGTATATATTCATTTAACACATTGCATCAAATTGTAAATAATGCAGCGCGGAAGCGTTTCCTTATCTTGAATGGCAGTAATTTGTACGGGAGAGTGGTTCCATTCCTTCATTGTACGAGGAATAAAGGATTGAAGTTAAGTGTTAGGCTGGTCATAATGCCTTCTTTATGAGGGCGATCAGTGAGGGACAAAACATACGGAGCTGGAGAAATAAGGAGTGTCCGTAAAAAATTAGTGGTTGTAATAAATTCCATGAACCAAGCGAAGTCTATTGTATTCGCGAAGAGTAGCCAGATGAGGTAACTGCATGGAATTTCGCATAGATGTAATTGTAGCTTTTATTCTGTAATTTTGAAGAACGAAGCGAGCGGCGTAGTTATGGACTGGTTTTATTGATGTAGTGAGAGTTTGAGAGCTTGGGTCCTACATAAAAGCTTCGTATTCAAGTCTTGGCCGAACGTAAGTTTTCTGAAACCATGGCTCTAATGAGACCGGTGCGGAACAAACATTGGGCTAATGATTTATTCATTGTTGTTATAACTGATTGTCCGATATTACATTAGACAATCATCAGCAAGTTTGTCTTCTATATTTGGCAGTGTGATCACCTTTATTCATTTATTTCATTTCACCGGCTTTGCAATGAATATTTACCTGTTATCTGCATTGTACCCGAGCAATTTGCCCTAATTGTAGCGCACAGTTTATGGAAATTTGTTGTGGTTTTCGCCTGGGCAAAACTGCACGGTTTTAGTTCAAGGTTTTAGTTCTGTCGGTTACAACGAGGCTGTACATTGGTGTTGTTACAATTTTGTTTTTGATTGTATCAGCTAGACATGCTCAAATAAACATACGTTTTGACGTGAGTGGTAACGCCGACACCGTATTAACCGCGAAGGGGCTTAGCAAATCATGATATTTTGTGTCTGTTGTTTTAACCAAGGCCAGAAAAAATTATAAGAAATACCAAGAAATTGTCGAACACGCGAACGTGAGAACGGGCCTCGCTGTGACTGCCCGATAGTTAACAAAGCCAAAAAATGCCTAGTGCTTCTGTGTGCGTGCCTCACAACAACCGCCTATATGCGGTTGTTTCGAGGTGCGCACACAGAAGTGCCACCGGCACACGTTTATCAAGGCAAGATTACCCACTGAGAAAGATTCCCCAAGATTGCGGCGACCGCCGGGCAGTTAGAACAACCGAGAAAAAGCGGAGCGCTCGTGTGCGTGCCTCGCGGCGACCGCCCAGCGTCCCCGGCGCTAGTTTGTCAATTCAAACATACCCACTTAGGTAGATTGGACAAGATTGGCAAAAAAAAACTCCAGCGTTCGCCATTATCATGGAAACGCTTGTTCGGAACGAAAAAGACTACAGAGTCCGCCGCAATCGCGGTAGCACTTGTTCGGAATGAGAAAAATCCTTCATAGCGTACGCTCCTTCGGGGTGATGTCCAATAGCTATCACTTCCAAAAATATCAAAGCAGCTCTCACTTATGGCAACAATGATGGAGTAAAGGTTATTGCGGTAGCGAATAACGAGAAAATACACTGCAATTGTGAAAAATTTGTTTTTAATGTGTAATAAGTACCCCCAAATCAGCTGGGGCCCAAGTGGTAGCCCCGTGAACGCCTCGTTAATCAGTTAGAAGCGTTTAAAAAAGCTCCGCCGCAGACCACGGTGCACCTGCAGGAGAATCATGTAAACAGCCATGACGCGCCTGTAACGTGCCAGCCGACGGGGGTTCTTCCTCTGACCAGGCACGCAGCTAGAGAACTGGTCCACCCGCACTTTAGGCTGTTGCAATAGATTGTACCAACCAGGGTCTCCCTACTGGAAGTGGACTCCACGAAGGTACTTCCACAGTTTCACGTGAATCCGCTGCCGATGCTACCTTGGAAAGCCCGCTAACTCCTAAAACGTGCGCTACAAACCTTGAGACAGCTCACTGCAGCATGTTATTTGACGGTACTGATATGGAAGTAATACGAGGACACTTTACGCTTGTCCTTTACAAGAAATAGCAAGCCCCCGGGATTATCGTCGTCTTTGATCCAGCCCAAGGATATAAATCGGGGAGAGCAAAGCCTAAAATACTTGGGTTAGATATCGCGGCGACAACTCAAACAAACGTTTTAACACATCGCCTAACCAAGAATGATAGAGTTATTGTGGCGGTCTCGTCCCCAAAGAAGAGCTGCGCGCACGTCGAAATAAACTAGGACGCCCAAAATCTCGCAGCAGTTTTAACAATGCAGTAAATTACGCGTTTAGCTCATGCTGTGTGAGCTCACACAGTGAGCTTACACAAACAACTTTGTTTTACACGCATGCCGTGGTGCCTACAAACCACCTTACTACAGACAGTCACTGGACAAACCACTGGAATCCTCCTAGGACGCTGCAGAGCTTAGTTAGGAGTTCTGCCAACCAATGCCGTATAAATCAAAGGTCCACGCGCGGCGTCACCAACAATATTTGACATATTTCCAGGCGGCTGTGTCCACACCTAAAAGTGTACCTTACACTATGCCCTTGAGTACAGTTATGATACACTAGGACACTACCTTAGTGATTAAGGTGTGATCTCTGCTCTTTGGCCGGTCACCTACTAGCGAGATGAAAATCAAGTTATTTCTAACACCCGGCGACGCTCATTCATCATGGAGTTCAAGTCAGGTTCACCTCTGATGGCTCAGGTGTGTCATGGTTTCAACCGTTTCCCGCAGAAGAGTACACTGGATCTGCAACACAGTTCTTCAAGTACAAGAAACGTTGTCACATCACCAGGAACTGCAGGGGAAAACTTCGCTGCAAAATATGCTCTGGGAACCTCCCTCACAAGCACTGTACCGCGCGCAACTAACGACGATGCACAAACTGAGACGGCCCGCATCCTGCATCGTACGGCGGTTGCCCGACGAAAAAGGCATCTACTCTTGCACTCAGTGTCAAGCAAGTACAAGAGAAAGCTCCTTCCCGATTGCAGCCACGATCATACCCAGAAGTGGTTGTTTCACCTGTGATTCTGCCTTCAAATAAACCTGCAATTCAGGCCGAAGCTCCCATAAGTAGTCCTACGCACAAGTAACACGGTATCATTTAATGATAACTATCACGCCCCACCTGATGTCCGCTTACAGGACGCACCCTCCCTGAACTCGACACACCCGCCAGGGGACTTTGACTGACGGCAGCTCAGGACGCGCCGCCCGTTAAAACTGGCTTTCTCATCCCCATGCTCTTTACGGCATACCGGGCACTGCTGCGCTCGAACCCCGCCCCTATGGCCGTATTCCTTGGGTAGAAGCTATCTTGGCTTAGTAACCTTTCGTGGCCTCTACATCATCAGCTTCACGGCATCGTTGCGGAGCACAACAAAGTGAATGACACCGGAGACCCACTGGCTGAAAGCGCTTGAGAGTACAAGTCTTAACGGTTGTACAGTTCTTCAATTAAATGTGCGTGGCCTGTGCTCCAAACTAGTTGATTGTCTACATCTTTTGCGGGCATATCAATTTCCGTTTATTGCCACATCTGGATCTTAAATTCAAGATCACTTTAAGTTAAACCATTACCATTTGCTGTCTAAGGCAAGCGCTGCTGAGTATGAGGTCGCGGGTTCGATTCCCGGATGCGGCAGCCGCTTTTCTGGTGAGGCGAAAAGCAAAAAAGCCCGTGTGTATACGACATTACGGCACACGTTAAAGATTCTCAGGTGGCTAAAATTAATCCGGAGTCCCCCACTACGCCGCGCCTCATCGCCTGCGTTGCGTCGGCGGGTTATATCCTGCAATGAATCAATCATCATCATTTCCTTCATTCGCAGGGCTTAAATGGTCCAAGTCGGCCTTTTATTGCTTTCTGCAATGATGTGTGACTATCAAGACTTGCCGTGCCTCATTAAAAATCAATCGAATATGTCTTCGCCAAAATAACAAGTATCACTCTATACTTCACATTTATTTCTGTTCCATAGAGCCAAGCGACAGCTTGACGCCTCTTGGCTAGAAATATCACCACTGGCTCGTCGCCACCTTACCTAATTTTTGACTACTTTAATGCGCCCCATGAGAGCTGGGGCAGCCAATGTACTAATTACGTGGATGGAGGGTAGCCGTTATGTTCTTCAGTACTCTGTTCAGTCCCTTAACGACGGTACCCACCCCGAAATGAGAAACGTGAAAGTGCGCAGCTCAATCGGCGTCTCCTTTTTCTCTCCAGACTTTTCCTGGTGCATAGAACTCAAAACAAGAGGAATTTGGAAGCAACCAGTTTTTCTTTCTTACGTTTACAAAGATTCGCTCCGAGATGGAATGAAGTTCACGGGCACGGAAAGGGAGGGCTATGAAGAAAGCGTTGGTCCTAAGATTATAGCAGCACTAGCGATGATGACCTAGTTCCTGTCATGCTTGCTGCCTCTGGAAATCACCACGTGTCATTAAAAGGCTTCCAAAGATAAAAACTGAAGAAAAGTACGACAGAATACGAGCCATTCGCAGGCGCGCGGCGTACAAGGCTCTATGTACAAAGCCTTTACTAGACATGCAAAAACGCGCAGAGGGCAAAAGCTTGATAGGCGTCATTTAAACATGTTACGATATCAGCGATGGCAGGTGTGGTGAGCGGAATTTGATGTGGTAAACCTTTCTCGCACATCTGGGGTATAGCAAAATCTCCCAGTCCCACCCATTCAGCGCGCTGTTGTTGCCCGAGAGAACTTCTCAAGGACAAGCCGCTGAAGAATATTGCAAGCTTCTGTCTGCACCCCCATCCACACGGACGCGCTAACACTTTAATCATTTGATTCAGCTCTCAGCTGCTGAGACGGCGTTAGACCTGCCGTTCTCTATACAAGAACCTAATGCAGATATTTCGGTTGTCGTGAAACACTCTTCTCCGGGTCAAGCGAGTGCCTAGTTACGCTGCAGAATATCTTCAACGGTTACCCCATAGGGACCGCCTCTTGACCTACTGGTCGGTACTCGACTCTATCGAATGTCTGGAGCTCGCTTCTCACCACGCGACCCCTCCATGTATCGCCGCCACGCTGTAGTATGGTGCCAGCTTCAAACATTCTCTATTTCCACTCTGTCCTCCTATCACTCTACTACCACAGGCTGCACCCTAAACAATGCCCTCTTTGCCATCAATCCGCAGGCCTACCACTGTAATTTGGTCATTGAAGTGTAACAGCAAGAAACACTTAGAAAATGCGGCGTGGGTCCTCGCCTCGCAGCTGCTTCTCGGTGCTCCATAACCCCACCAACGTCACCGGACCGTTACATCCAACCGTTAGATCCAGCATGAAATTTCTTAATAATGAATTTAAAGGGAAAGACAACCGATTTTTGTCGCGTATATGTTCTCCAGCTCGTTTGAAATGAAAGCGTTTTATATAGCTCGGTAACCACAAGAAAATTCTAAACAAATTGGCGGCAATAATTTTAATTTGGCAGCAAACTTTCTGAAATCGGAAAAGTAGCGGTTCGTAGTGTCGAAACTTGACACTACAATAAGTGTCTCTGTCATTTGACCTGCAAACCTGGCAGCTACTGCAACTGCTAAAATGTTTATTTACGGATTAAAAACCTTTTAACACAAGTATTTAAAAAAATTCAGATTGTACATGTATTTATAAACATTATTTTGAAAACTTTAAAGGCACGCCGCCAGGCATCGCTGGCTGCTCTCAGTGTGGCTAACTGAGCCTTTACGCCCAGAATCAACGGCAGCGTTCAGTAAACAGACCCAGTGAAGGAGCTTTGACGAATATGCTTCAGTCAGGGGCGTTTCTTCTGGCAAAATATTTAATTTCAGTTTTCAAATAAGCCAACGTCTGCCTAACAAAAAAAGGCGCGCCCGGGGAGAATCGAACTTCCCACCTCCACAACGTGAAGCCAGATTCTACAGATCGTCTATCCCAGCAGATCGCGCATTCGTGCGAAATAGATCGTTGCAATAAGAAAAACATATAAAGGAACAGGAAAGCCTGCCATTCAAAACTTGTTTAGCTGGGGACAAGGTTTTGAATATCTTTTTTTTTCGCATACAAACAAAAGTATGTTGCCGAGCTACTCCCTGTCATGGTTGCCAGCATTAGATTCGGGAGGGACACATATGGCTCGTAGATCTACAAATTTCGATTTAAAAAGTTCTATGACGTTATCAGCAAAACCGTTTCTCGCCAAGGTGCTTTAAATGATGCCCTTTCATTTGGGATAGAGAATATATACTCGACAAAAATCGGTTGTCTGTTCCTTTAAGATACTTCACATTCGGACATTTGCTTGCATGCACGGTTATTTGCTTGCTGGCAGAGATGCGTATTGAATGAGAGTGTGCCTTAGGTTCAAGTTTTTAGTCTGCTCCTGAACAGAGCGCGTCAAGGGACTCTTTACTTGAACACAAAATTTACCCAGCGTGATAAGACAATATTCCCTTTCCGCAAACGACTCGCACACTCCGCCACGTAATTGGAGAGTGCCACTCTTCCCATACCACCCCTCTCCTGTGCCCCCAACTGGCATGGCCTTACTTGAACGAAGGATACTTTGCTGCTCACCCTCGCCCTTGAAGACCACACCGTTATGATTGCCAGGGACCTGGAGGCCCGAATAGCATACGGAGCCCGTGAAGAGGGCCCCACTCAAGCAGGCGCCTCACGGCGC
This sequence comes from Haemaphysalis longicornis, assembly GCF_048455015.1. NCBI lineage: Eukaryota > Metazoa > Arthropoda > Arachnida > Ixodida > Ixodidae > Haemaphysalis > Haemaphysalis longicornis. Next base: position 98,511,185 of record NW_027526233.1, on the reverse strand, counting down.
CTCCATTTCCGGCTCAATAAAGTCTATTCTCTCTCTCTCTCTCTCTCTCTTTCTCTGTCTCTCTCTCTCTCTCTCTTATGAGCGTTTAGAAGCTAGGGAAATGGGAGATTGTTAAAGTCCTTCCGTTGGCAGTACTTCACTGTGAGGAATGTTTTGAATAACAGGAAGCGCATCGTAGTCGTCCATCGTCGAGGGGACTTCACAAACAATATGCCGCAGGAGGTGTCATCAGCCCTTATTATCTGGAGAGAGTCGTTGCACGGAGTTCACACAATGTGGATGTAAGGAAGGGCTCGAAGTAATTGGAGAAGCTTGATGGTTTCGGGGGATAGGCGGCCTTTGAGGTAGTTGAGCAACGCTTGCTGGGAGTCTTTAATGGTGGCGCCGTATCCGCGTGGAGCACTGGTGGCGATTGGAAGGAGCGCAGTGGCATGAGTCATAGTGGCATACGGCTTGTAGAGGAGAGTTGTCGTGGGATGAGCAACAGTGGCTAATTTCCGGGTAGATCCATGGGGTTCAACAGCGGCGAAGGATAAGCTCTTCTAAGGTTGCTGCATCTGCAGACCGCGTGTATATGTTAAACTACTTCTCCTGGAGGAGGTGCACTCGTGCCTGTTTTCTGCTCCCATTATACATGGGGTGCCCGTGGCAAAAGATTATTTAGCCGAACGTACCACCGAAGATGTTTAGGGGCCTGTTGTGAGGCTTCTGTGGAGGTGGAGATGGGCCGCCTAGCTGTACAAACATTGTACCTTCCGGGATGGTGAGACACAGACGATTTGACTGACTTCCTGTGCCTTGAGTAGCTTGGCGGGCGTGTTGTCGATGCCGAACTTAAGAACTTTGGAGATTGTGGCAAACGCAAGGAGAAGTGAGGCAACTTTTGGAGGAACTTGCGAGGATTGCATGTAGTTTAGAGGGCTTTATAAGTTTAAGTTGGCTTCGGGGGTTCCTTATGGTAGGTGACTGAGCTGAAGGATGTTCACCAAGCGGCAACTGCTTGTTCATTTGTCACTAACTTTCACTGCAGATGCGGCGGATGAAATGATTCACCTGGCAGTCTGTGGGGCCAGTTGAAAAGAAAAGGCGGCAACTAAACATCACCTTGCAGCGGGACACAAAGCATTCTGAGTCAGGTCTCCTGAAACATAGAGTTGAGGCCATAGCGATTAGTGGGTCAGAACTTCGTTCCCGTGATATGCTACGTATGCTGGCTCGGAGGAAAAGAAGGGCTTATTTTGAGAGCGGAGTCAGTTGAGGCCTCTGCTTGAGGTATTCTAGCGTACGGTCTATAGTTAGTTGAAATCCGTCTTTTGTAGGCTGCCAAGGACTTAAAGGAAGTCACTAATAAAAAAACGGAAGTTACCTTAAAGTCACGGCATTCCCTTTGCACGTTTATGAAAAGGGTCTGATTGAATAAAGAACAGGTGAATTGTAGAGACCGGTTTGTAAAGAAAACGCGAGGGACTTGTGTACGTGGAGCTAGAGCCATTCGCTACCTTTAAGACGTGGAGTACAGCCCGACGTGTCACGTCCTCGAAAGTTCTTGAGGCGTTAAGGGTGAAAATGGTGTTAGAATTGGTTCACCTCCCGTTTTGCTGCAACAGAACCCACCCAAAATTTATTTTTGACCTAATTGCATACTTTCTGCATAAGTGGGCTCGTCATCGGAATAGGGTGTGTGGTTCAAGGTTGTTGTCTTTGAAGTAGTTATCCTCGGTGACTGAAGAGTGAACCATGTGTTCGTACAGCTTGCCCAAGAATAAGGGGAGAGAGATGCAACGTAGTTAGTCGCTACCAACGGGTTTGTTAGGGTTTTGGATTAGTGAAATGTCGCCATGGCACGAGTCTTGCGGGAAGTGTCCCATTTTTCGGTGTTTAATTAAAAGAGCCGGTATGGCTGCTAGAGCTTAGTCAACGAACTTGTGGAGAAGTTTATTTGAGGTGTGTTGTTTTTCTGGGGCCATGTTTCGGGTGAGGCGGGAGAGGGCGTTCTCTGGCTCTTTGTCATGAACGGGTTGTCCAAAAAGTGGAGTGACTGTTTGCATTTCATTAGTATAAGCATCACGCCCATACAGGCTGTTTCAACGTAACGTAATGTTACCTCTCCTAACCCAAATGCAATGTAACTTAACAAGAATTTAATATAAAGCTAATCTAAAGCTCACGTAACTTAATCTAACCTAACCTGAGTTTTTTTTTTCAATTGTATTTCACTTAAAACAGCGTGGTGCTGTGGAACAACCTAAAAAATGACTCTCCCTCCAAATTTGGGTTTAGTAACCCTTGTAGGCTGCTTTACTGAAGTAGTGTGGTCTTCGAAAAGATTTATAGTTTACTTTAGACTGTTTTTAGCAGCCAATTAGGCATGTTGGGGTTGCTCCACAGCAATAATTAGATTTGCTCGTGCCTTGTAGCTTGCAAGTGTTTAGATTACAGATGCTGGTGGAGTATCGGACAAGAGCGTTTAGTATTTATTGTGCCCTAGAGGTCGTCGCAGAGGAGGCGCCATTTTGTTCGGTTTTAGGGCATTTAGGGCTGCTAGCAAGGAATCACGGCCACACTGCTTTCGAATAGCGTTTATATTTCCTCGTTTCCAACCGGCTGGCGAGTATGCGCCGAGAAGACCACACGCGCCTCAGATGCAAGTGCACAGGTTAGTTGATGCTACTGAAGTGCAAAATCTTTTGTTTAAATTGGCACCTGTCGAAAAATATTATGTAACACAATTTTGAGTTTCTCAACTTACCTAATGCCACAGCTTCAGTTTGAGCTGTGAGCTCAATGAGCGTACACCGTGTGCGCGAACAATCGGTTTCACTAAGAATAGATCTATAAGTTATCTAATTGCAGTAACTAACTTTACTTCAACATCTTTTTAAGATTGTGTGAAGTACAATGTCTGTGTAAAATATAAATCATACCGTGTCTACTAGTCTTAAGCCTCGTCAAGGCGACCCTTCAACGAGGGGTCTGGAGCAGTTATTGTTGCCGCCCTCTGTTTGTGTGACAGTTTGAACTTTGCGTTTTCTACATGTACATTTTTTTTTCGCTTACATCAATCCACCACACACGGATTGTTCAACACAACCTTAGATTTTTCTTCAAATTTTACTACACCCACAAGGCCTGTCGCTGCGCTGAACGATGCGCGAGCTAAATTTTTTAGTTTACGTACGACACGCAAACGCTAAAATATATTTGTGCTCATTTCCTTGTTGACATACCAGTTGCAGGCCATTCAGCATTGCTCAAAACCTAAGTTTATAATCCGCGTAGAAAACTAGCTCAGAAAATTTTTTCAAAAATTTTACCAACGTTCTTGTTGATTTTTTCACCATGCGCCAAGTATCCTTACGGGACGTCGTAGGCCTCTACATAACTTCCTCGCAGTGCATAATCTCGCGTTACATAACCTGCAGAATTTCTGGTTGTGGAACTCACGCTGCATAATATGCTTTGTATTTGCTTTTTTAACTGGATTACAAAAGATTTATTTAAAAAATAGCCGTGGTGCCTTACCTTTACTTGCCAGTACCTGCAACAATGAAAGGAGCCCAAGAAGTGAGGGTACACAGAGCTAAGTGTCCATTGTATAAAATATTAGTCCCAGTTATGGCAAATAATTTGTTGCATTGTGCTTAACATGCTGCATTTTATGTTGTACATTGTTGCTGCTCGACAACAATTATATCTAATAAAAATTGAATTGGGAAGTGCGAACATAACTTCCTTTTGTTGTTTCGACTTCGCGTAAAGCAAACACTTCAAATCACAAAATGACTGTAGCCTCTCATGAAATACTATCGCGGTCACAACGTCCTAACTGTAACAAAAATTTGCCAAGACACCAACCCAACTACAAGCAAAAAATGGTACGGCTTTAATTCAGTGGTTGGTAGCATAGAAATTTTACTTTCTGATAATAGATAGGACCTTAGTAACGAAACCTGTTTTCTTGCGTTTGAACCGTATTTGTTATTTGAAATGCTTGTTGAGCGTCCTTCAATTGCTTTTGCAAAAGTAAATGAAGACGTCAGTGAAGCAAATGAATCTTAATGAATTAATTACATAATTAATAATTAATTAATTATATTAATTAAATAATTATTGTATAATTGATTAAATACTTAATTTAATAATGAGTGAATTTCATATTCATATATTCCATATTCATGTATTCAACTTCATATTGACGGTATGTGGACCGAAGCAACACTTCGGCAATTTGGCGCGGTTAAACAAAGCTGAGCTCTGCACTTTTAGTTTATTAACTGGGGTTATTTAACCTTTACTGGAGCTCTCGGAAACGGCGTGTTTTCATTTTCCGCGATCATCAGAAAAAAACTACTCGGCTGGCAATCAAATTTATGACAATGAGACTAGCAGCGTTATGCTTCAAACATTAAGCAGGCGATCCGGGTGTCGTTGTATATTTTTAGGTCAGATCGATTTCAGCTAAAATATCAAGGTGTCAGGAGCAGGCTCAGATGTGCGTGCCATTTAAAAGAGATTGTAGAAGACGTACGATTATTGAGATACTAGTAGTTAACTTAGCTTTAATAATACTCTAAAATCCGTTCATAAGTAGCTAACAACTTTTCCAGTTCCTAAAGTTCGTATTGGAACAAAGCGTGGACGAAATAAGCAAAGAACGAACCATCACGCAGCGTCACATCGTTTTAGAAGTACATCGTTTTAGAAGTCCGTGAGGGAACGAAAGTCCAACTAAAAGGAGGGCGTTGAGGGGAATGTAGTGGAAGGATTGGTAAGAGCAGATGAGTGCCAAATAAGGTGTGACCGATTTACAAGTGCAGCAGTGTTGAAATATGGGCTGTACGGCGGAGGATCAGCAGCTGGTTGTTGCCATTTCGGTGTGGTGTGTTGTGTCAATGCACCTTCGGGACAAGTTTTCTTACAAAACGTTTTAGCAGGACAAGTTGGTGAGGTGGCGTTAATAAGAACAGCCAATCGAGGGTCAGTGGCAAGGTGTGTGTGCCTGTACTGGGCAGTGAGATGAAATTTTTCCTAAGAGAAAGAGAGAGATTGTGGGAGTGGGGACTTCAACCAGTCGCGTAGAGAGGTGAAGAATTTGCTGCGCTGCCTTTGGGCAGCCTCGTTGTCGAACTCTGAGCAGTGTAGCCAGGTATCCACGCAACACGTACAGGCGTGCGATTGCAAGCAGGCATACTAATTTTACGCTTAATCTAAAAGAACGGTTTCAGTAGGTCACGCAGTGCCATTTGGGAATCAATTAGTACCGGGATATGCGCTTCGTTATGGTATAGGCATCTCGAACGGCACGTCGTTGAGAACAGCGAGGATGGCATAAGGCTCAACGTCCAGTACAGAAGAAGTGGGCGTTTTCCGAGCGCGAGGGCCGACGAAACATGGTGAATTTCGACATCACTAGGCCAGTCTCATCAGGCAAAAAAACGCGCTCATATCATTTAAATGTCGTTTATCAAGTAGTTTAACCTCCCTGGTGCGAAAAACGGCATGCTGATGAACTGTGGATTTGAGTCTTGGTATGCCTATGCGCTATACATTTCAAAATCCCTAGGCACGTTCCCATAGAGCAGGAGGCTGGGGCAGTCCTGGGGGTAGCGCAACTTGCATATCCCAGGCTCTGGGGGCCACTCGGTGCCTGGGCTCGGAGGGGCGACCTTCGTGCAGTTGTGTTTCTCTGAGGAGCAGTTGAGGGCGATAAGACGTTCAATGGTAGCTGAAACGTTACAGTTACTCATTTAATTAGAAATACCAAGCTAGTTTGTCTTCCTGCAAGCGTCTCCTTCTTACCTAAAACAATTTACACCATCTTCCCGCGAGGGGAACCATGGGTAGATGCGACGCATCGTGGGGTTTCCGTGGCGTTTCTGTTATGTTGTTTTCATTTAGCGTGTCAATTTGTTGTTGTTTCCATTATATTACTTACGGTTGCGCCGACCATCGCGATAGCAGGTCTGTTAGTCTCCATTCAAATCATCGGTGGTCATCGGATATCATCGGAGCAGCGGAACGACTGACCCGAGCGGCGCAGTTACCGCGTTTATATATACCGCGGGTAAATGGTGAGGGGAATGATAGAGAGCAGCGCATGCGCATGTGTTAGATGTTTAACCGAGCGCTAACGCGCACTGTCGCACAGCTGGCACGTTGACGGGAGCGAGCGCTAACACGCAGATGGCGCTGCGGTGAGAGCGGCGTTAGCGCGCAGCTGGCGCGGCGAGGAGAATGGGGGAGGAATGCGGGCTACGGACGATGTAACACGCCGGAGGGACAAGGCGAGTTAAAGAGATGCGTCGCATCTAACAGGCGGAGGAGCGCGTGTTCCACGTGTCATGGTGGAACGGCGCCATGAGAGCGCCTTTCCCGGTCCCATGAGGCGCCTAGAGGGAACGCCTCGTCGGGACATCGCTCCTCTCATTAGGACACAATGTGTCCCATTCAGGTATAATCGAATGCTAACACAAAGGCACAAATAAATTACACCATCTTCTCACGTGGGTACCCTCAGGGGATACAAAGCCGCGCAATCTGGATCAGCTACTCGCCACTGCCGTTTCAAAGCGGCTTCTCGTTCTCGAACCGAGGAATCCGCTGCTCGACGCTTCTGTTTACGTTCAGCGTCGCGAGCTCTCCTCTGCTCAGCCTCGTCTTCGGAGGTGCTCGCGGTTGTGACAGTGTGCTGGCTGGCCGGACCGGGTTTATTTGCAGAGAAGAGGGAGTGGAGAGCAGGAGCAGCGCGTATGCGCATGATTGGACAGCTGGAGTGGAGAGGGGAGTAGGAGCAGCGCGCGTAGCACACAGGTTGTGTGGAGAGGAAGAGGAGCGCGCGCTAGTGCACAGGTGGTGTGGAGAGGACGAACGAGGGGAGAGAGTGGTGATAGTGGTGAGAGGGGAGGGAAAGGATTGCTTTCCAGGAAGTTTCTGTTGATGCAATGAGCCTAGTACGGTTTCATCCGCACGAACGCACATCATGGACAACGTCTGCTCTATGTGATGGCCCGGGCGACGGCTAAGCATTCCTCCTTGGTGGTGGAATAGTTGCCAGCAGCGTTTGAAAGGGTGCACCTCGCGTATGCGATGACTCTTTCTTCACCCTGTTGCCACTAAACCGTTACGCCTACTATCGTCGACAAAGGTGTCATCGACCAAATCGCGTGAACTGAATCTACGTGTAGCCACCTGCGTCGTTGTTAAAAGAGCGCTCTTGCTAATTGGTCATGTGCTTAATTCGGAGTGGTAGAGCAATCTTCAATAACCCTTCTATAAAGCATCTGCGGTGTCCCCAGAGGCGCAGAAAACGTCGTGCAGCTTTCTGGCAGGTAGCCCTTGAAATGAGAATACCGGAGCTGTTTCTTGAGGATCCTCCGAGATCTCTTGTCAGCTGATGTCTGGCAACAGAATTTCACCTTTGTAAAAGCAAAATTCTTTTTTATTTACAGTTATTTCTGGACACCAAATAACTTGTGAAACGCTTTTGAGTCTTGTCTGGTGTTTTTCGAGCGTAGCTGAGATAACTATCACGTCATCTTACTAAAGAAAACAGATTGGCCGCGTCTAACTAGGTCGGGTAGGGTTCAGAATTCACCATCATTTAGAAGGTTGCGGGAGTGAAAAGCAAGCCGCAGGGGAGAACTAATTTGTATAGCCCACGAAGGCTATTCTCTTCTTGCGCGCCTCGTCGACTTCCATCCGCCGATTGTCTAGTTTAATTGAGAATCGAATAATTTAGTTGACCGTTGTCGGCAATAGCATATTCAGGGCGTAAAGCTGACCGTGCGCTTGTCGCAACGTGCCCTTGAATATTATAAAACATCGTTTCTTTTGCGTACGCTAATTCGTGCGATGCCACTTGTTAAAGCCATTCCGAATACCCAATGTTGCCCTATTCGACGTGGCTATCCAATCTAGGTTAAACTGTAAGTGGTCGGCGAGTGCTTTATTAATTCAATTCATTGAAATAATTCAATTCAATTCGGATTGTAAGAATATGGAAAGTATGATAAATTGACCCTGTTACCTTACCTTATTCAGTCTTACTCAGGCGATACAACATAGCCGTCCTTATTGTTTTGCTCGACCAGGCAGCACCAATATTTTGAAGCAACGGGCAGTGCGAGGCATACTCATTTTATTCAGCTCAGAAATGAGCCAAGACCACGAGACAACTACTGAGCATAGCATGCGACACCAAAATGAAGTGCAAAGTTTATTACACGCAGAGCATCTCTCAGTCGACCCTTCGTCGTCCGTAGGCGTCCTGCGTCCGCACCTCTCCTCTTTGTACCCTCTCCACGCCAGCTGTGATAACGCCGCTCGGCTCGTCTCGTGCTGGCTCAGGAAAACACCGGCAACAGTGTCGCTCCAGGAGCCCTAACCAGGCCAATGCTACTTTTTCTAGTTTCGGTTCTTGTATTGCGCGCATAGAGGCAGTGGTGCTGGGGAAACACTCATCCTCTCATTTTTTTTTCGCTTCTCTCCGGCGCGCTGGGGGCGCGCATGCGCGATAACGGTCACCGCAGTTGCTGCGTTGCTGCTTCCGCACGGCGAGCAGCGAGGCCGACGCCGACGCGCGTCTCATGTAGTGGGCGATTTCTCGTATGTGCTCACTCTGACATTACGGTGCTACAAAATGGACGCCAAGAACACCAGGATGAATCGTAACGCGAAGACTCTGAGTGCTGTTAGCAAAAGGTGCGTCGTTCGTATGCCGTACGTGAAGCTGAGCTGAAGGATAGGATTCGTGTTGTGCGTGTGCTGTGCTTGAAGACAGACAACCTTGTCTGTGTTGTATTGGTCATCGGTGTTTCTCGCCGCACGTCGCGTTCACGCACGTAACGCGAATAAAGTGTTGAAGTGATATTCGAGCTGGCGTCGTTAATGCTCAAGCGGCGTGGCTTCGTGCCGGCGGAGCGAGGCCGGCGAGGCTTGCCCGATGGAGGCAGCGGGGTGGCGGCGGCGGTTGCAGGGTGGGAATGGGGGGATATGGGGAGGGGGGAAGAAATCCAACCGGCATGAGAGGGGAGAGCGTTACCTCTCCCCCACGCAAGCTGCGCGCCCTCGCATTGTTGCCATGACAATTATAACGCCTTCAAGGCCAACATGGCGGTGGCGTCTGTCTGTCCGTCTGTCTGTCTGTGACTCGATTCAGCCACCCGGCCAAAGCAAAACAATCCCTGCGCAATAGTCTTATATAGTCACAGCTAAATCTACCCATCTAGGTCCGGTGTAATGTTCATACTTGTCAACATTGTTGAAGAAGAACAGCACATTACGCAAATATGAGACCACAAATTAATACAGAAGTGATATTTGCAGTGTTCCTTTATAAAAAATCAAATATTGCTTGACATTTGCCCAATATAAATACTTCCTCAACTGCAGAAAACGAATTCACTCCACCGTCGCCTGCTGTCGCCCGCCCCACTATAGCTTCTGGCGCCATTTTAAGAAATCAACCGGCAACAGTTACGCAAGGTTCCACTAGATAGGTTCCACGTTCTGCTTGCAACGCACGTGGAGTTGGGAAACGCGGTTCTAGAAACGTTGAAATAGGGCGCCTCGATTAACGTGCGTCTTCGCCTTGCGGGAGCGTTCGCATCGAGACACCCGGTTTGGAGCCGTGGAACTCGGGAAATTTAAAACGATTTAAGCAAACCTTTCGCGTTTTTACCTTGGGAGGAGCGCGACGCAAGAGGAACAACATGAGAGGTGAGCGGGAAAGCGAAGGTAGGTATTTACTTCACAAAAGCCGATAAGGACTATCGTCTTTTGAAGGCATTTGCAACGAAAGGAGAAGATACGCGGCCGATTTTTTGAAGTTGCGTCGGTTGAGTACACTTTCTGCTTGCTCTGGCGTAGGCTATGACTTTGGCTGCGGTCATTGCACTGATATCTCAATTTACCCTTGCTTCAACTCCTTGCTGATATTGCTCCTGTTAGCATACCCATCCGTGTATTCGGCGCTGCTAATGATGTTGCTCCTTCGGGGCTAAGAAGCCTCTCCCGCAAAAAGAAATTGTCAATAAAAGTTTTGCTCTCTCTCTATTCCAGTGTTGAGTATTCCCTTGGTTGTATGGTTCATTTTTTTCGTTTGGAGGACTGGCTTCTATACCTCTTCTATACCAGGAGGAGCCGTGTTGAGATTTTCTGTACATTCCTTGCTTCCTGCGTCAGATAGAATGCCACATCCCTTATATTTGTAGCGGAAGCCGCTCGACACCCGCGCGCATTCCTTTCTCCCCGGTCTGCTGCCGGCTCGATGACAGTGCGCCTTTGTTGAAGACGCGCATTGGCGACGCCACCGCTGGCTTAGGGTCCTTCCCCCGCGCTCTTCAATGGTGACCTGGACCTGGTGGGACCGCTACTGCCCTGCCGAGGTTTCAGGTACCTGCTCACATGCATCGATACATACCGCCGATGGCCCGAAATTATACCTATGGCGGCCATATCAGCTGAGACCGTCGCGCAGGCCTTTATTCAGACATGGGTGTCCCGCTTCGGCTGCCCCGCCCGCATAACAACTGACAGGGCACGGCAGTTCTAGAGCAACCTCTTTCGCGCGCTTTCGACCCTCCTCGGCACGACGCTGCAGCATACAACCGCCTAACACCCCGCCATCAACGTAATGGTGGAGCGCTTGCACGGACAACTCAAAGCTGCTCTTACCGCGAAACTCGATCGCCAGCACTTGGTGGAAAAGCTCCCGATCGTTCTTCTTGGCCTACGCTCAACGGTGAGGGAAGACCTCGGCATCAGTGCTGCGAAAATGGTGTACGGCTCAACTGTGCGCCTCCCGCGAGAATTCTTCTCCGACCAGACACTTCCCGCCAGCAGCCTCCGACCAGTAACGTTGCCTCCGACCACATCCAGAAGCTGCTCACATTGGGCCTCTTCGATTTACAGTCTCGGGCTCACCGCGGACTCCCCGAGAAGCAGTCCAACATTCGATTTTCCCGTGTATCCCTATGGCTTCGGGGAATCCTCGGACTACCCGCGGGCAGCCCGCGGGGAGCCAGAAGTGGAAAATCGAAGAGGCCCATTGCTTGCGCCACTCAGGCCAACGGCACCTCGCATCGTCCGCAACAGAAAGGTTTTCACTTTTCTCGACATGGACTCAGCTACACATGTGTTCGCGCAACACGACGCAACGAAGCCGCCCCTCACTCCGCCGTACGACGGCCCTTTCAAAGTTTTGGGACGTAATAACAAGGCTGTCACAATAGACGTGCGGGCCGAAGCAGAAGTCGTCGCCGTCGACCGTGCCAAGCCTGCTCATATTGAGGTTTCTGTTCATGCAGCCTCTCAACTACATTTTCAGTGATAACTAGTGGACTCTGAGCTTTCTCCATTGAGCCGGTAACAGCTGCCTTTCTTTAAAACCTCCGCAATTCAGGGAAGTGGGGGGGGCTCTGTAGCGGAAGCCGCTCGGCACCCGCGCGCATTCATTTCTCCCCGGCCTGCCGCCGGCTCGCGACGACAGTGCGCCTTTGTTGAAGACGCGTATTGGACATGCCACCGCTGGCTAAGGTCCTTTCACCGCGCACTTCACTTGTATCCTGTCCGGGGGAGCGCTTCACTTGTTGTCCGGTCGACCCCTGGCATTAGTCCTGGCGCCGTTGTCGTCTGCTCGCTCGGGGGGGGGGGGGGGGGTCTTCTCTCTTTAGAAGGTCGCGGGGCTTCTACTTCTTTCCCTCTTCGAGGAAAGCTCTCGGCGCACGCATCTTTGGAAAATAAACAGTCCTGTCTTTAAACTGGCTCCGCACTTACTGGTTCTTGGCTCCGCACTTACTGCAAATGTTGCTCGAGTAGGGACCAACTTCTTGTCAGTGCCCTACTTCCCGCTTCTCTGTCATCACTGAATAGTCTTGCTGTATGTTTAATCGCCTATATTCAATAGCAACATCGAATACAAAGGACGATGCGGCCCCTACAAGGTGATGAATAATCATATCGACCTACCAAGTATTTGTCCAAGAAGGACCATGAACTTAATGTGTGCCATAAGTCACCTTTGGGACTCCTCTACCAATGCTTCTGGGCGTAGGCCATGCACTACTCTTCAGAGCGTGGCGAGAAGAGGCTTGGTGTAAGGTAAGATTTTGTAGATTGTAGGTAGGCCCACCTGGATTTGCTTGCCAGAATTAAGTTTTGGTTCTCTTGGATTTTGATGGTGGTGATATTGCAGACGTCTTCGGAGGTCATCATTCTGGACGCCATGCAATTCCTTTGGTAATATCTGGAATGTCGGAACTAGAGATATTCGTGGGGGTCTTGCGTTTGTGCACGACCGTGTAATCTTCCTCTGACAATGATGGCCGCAACGTGCGGAGGGGTTTCTTGCTTCCCTTGCCTTGTGCATTGATGGTCTGAACCTTTGTGCGCTGTTCCTCTATAAGTGCAGCTGCTTTGATGGTTTTCTTCATAGTCCTTCTTCTGATACCTTTAAACCGAACAAACGTTTTGTTTGCCTGCTTTTCCCTTGGCTAAAAAAGTGACTACACGAAAGGCGCGCTTTTTGCGGTTATCGGCCACGGACATAGCTGCGTTATCATTAGTCAAACATTGCGGGAGGCGGAGGAGTAACTTTATTCAGGCGAGCCTGAGGTAGTGATGTCTGGGCACCCGCATGCTGAGGGGCTTCCTCTAGTCCGGGATACCCTGGCCTGCCCTGGCTACCCCTCCCCCCTCGGAGCTGGTCAGCCGTGCCTTCCTCCCACCTACCCGTATGTAGGTTGGGGATTAAAAGTAAGGGACGGAGTTGGTTGACACCCTCATATCACATAGTATCGGATGTCAACAAATGAAAAATATATAAAGCGGCTTCCACTTTGAGGTGGGCATAAAAGGTTGAACTTCCCCGGTGGTTGCACAAGATTACGAACACTTTTTCTAAATGCGCTTCCAGAAACCACCAGAAGTAACGTGCGTACTGCACGGATACGCGTGTTGATTACACGAGTTCAACCGATATTAACTTGGCCATGATTACAATATTACATGTTTCTGAATTTGTATTATCCCCCTTGAGTAGTGTCTTTTTCTTAACTGTGCAGAAGATTGAGGGGGCCCTTTTGGTTTAAGCTGGAAGCTCACACGTTAATAAAAGAAAAAGGACTCGTACACATGTTTACGTTAATTTTATCTTCACTAAAGCCATCTTTTAGAGATGCGTTTATAAGTACCTAGAAGACACAACTAATCACTTACAGGTTGGTCACTCTCGTAGATTCTCAGATAGGTATTTTTAATAGAAAAGCATTTTTTCACCTCGACCACTTCATCACTTTTCAATACTTTTTGGCCATTGCAGAATTCGAAGGTAGTTTTCGGCCAACTTGTATTCTGGTGTAGTTTTTGATTTAAAAGCATTTTACGACATTTGAAAAATGTTAGACCTTGCCTAGCGCACCTGCACAAAGCAGTGAAAACTGTAGCTCCTTCAATTTGCAATTTCTTGTCGTAAAATCTGCACTTTAATAAAACAGCGAGTTACTTTCAGGGTATATACTGTCTTCGCATAACAAAAAATTATTTTTAAATCCTGCCGTGTGCTTAGAACATTCTATAGGCGTCATGTCGATAGCCTTCTTCAACATACTGTCGGCCTGCTGTTCAACGTTAACTTTACCCCAATACCTGTCGCGACTTCATTGATTGATTGATTGATTGTAATGTTTTAAACGCCGACTCTACGCAGGCGGTGAGGCTCGCCGTAGTGGAGCACTCCGGAATAACTTTGACCAAATGGGGATCTTTAACGCACGCCGAAACCTAGAACTCACAGGCGTTTTCGCGTCCACCAGAAAAGCCGCTGCCGCGGCCACAAATTGAACCCGCGACCTCGGGCTTAGCAGCGCAACGCCCCCGTCGCACTTGAACAAGCCCCTTGAGAGCACCCTCCTCCAACGCTCCTTCCGCTCGCTGGCTGCCACCGGGAGCCTCCTCTTTGCCCGGTGAGTACCTGCGCCTCTCCAGGCAGCTCCCATTACGCGTGCGGCAGTGGCCTACCGCCTCCGACCCTGCCTACTATTAAACACGATAGTCTTTCTTGGCCACTTAAACCCAGAAATTTTAGTCTGTCTGTATGTCTGTTTCTCTGTCTGTCTGTCTGTCTGTGACTCGATTCAGGCACCCGGCCAAAGTAAAATTGATATTGCGCAGAATCTTATATACTCACAGCCAAACGTAAACATCTATGCCCGGTTTATATGTTCATACTTGTCAACTTTGTTGATCAAGTAAAAGACACTACGTAAATATAAGACAGGAAATTAGTGCACAAGAGATATTTACAGTGTTCCCTTGTTAAAAACTCATGGATGCTCGGTTTTTCGATAGCAAATGATATTCTTCATCTACTGCAGAAAACCGGCGCATCCTGGCGGCATATGAAAAATCACGCGGCAATAGCAACGAAAGGTTCCACTAGCTAGGTTCTACATTCTGCTTGGAACGCACGTGGAGCAAGGCCACGCGTTTCTATAAACCTTGTAGTCGGCCGCCTCCATTCTCGCGCGTCTCCGTCGTACTGCAGCGGTGACATCGAGGTACCCAGCCTGTAGCAGTAGAACGGGGTAAATTAAATCGCCTTGAGCAAACCTTTAGTGTGTTTACCTAGGGATGAGCGTTACGGTGCAGGAACAGCATGAGAGGTGAGCGGGAAAACAAAGTGGGGGGTGCGGGGAGCATTTCCTGGCAAATGTCCACAAAGACTATCACCTTTTGACGACATTTGCTACGAAAGGAGCAGATACGCGGCCAATTTTTCCGTGCGTGCACTCCCCACTGTTTTGGTGGATGAAGCTCCTCAAGGGGTCGGGCTGTCAGCGTCTCCTGTCATCGTACTCTGCAGTCACGGTACTAAAATACCGTGGCGATCGTCTTCCAACGCCTGGTGCTGGAACATAGCGCGTACTAAAAGAAAAGTGTATAATGGACGAAACTCGTTCAAAAATACGTAACATTACTTCAATATTTGTAGAATGCTGCTTGTCCACTTCAGCAATCGTTGAGCACAAGCATAAGCTGTTTGTAGGCGGCTTCTAATGTGTGTTACACTCAAACACCCAGCGGATCTAGACGCTAGGCCTGATCGGGTCGGAATGCCGGTCGTGTTATGTTCGGCCTCCTCATTTAATTAATGAACGCCTTCGGTGGCTCATGTATCGGCGTTGCCTCTGCTTGTAGCGGTCATGCTGCGTTCATTCCATGCAACCGCAGGGACGCGAAGTTGGGGCCGCCGAGTGCATGCTTTGCGTTCCTTCCTTTTGCGTGGCAAAAGACGGGGGTGCTTAGCCCGAGTACCTTTGTTGCGTTGGTATGTTGTCAGCTCGACCGGGAGGTCTCAGGGAACGGCGGATGGGTGCGCAGCAGTGAAAAAGTTTTGGCGTGGTTGTGGTAGAGTGAGTAGTTGTGGTAGAATCAGTACTCATGGCATGATGAATTATTAGTAACGGGTGGATAGAGGTCCATTGTGCAGGAACTTTATTCTAGTGACTTTTAGTTTTGGGTTTCATTTTACTTTGCAATATTTAATTAAGTGTTCATGGTTTATCGGTTTTGAGCTGTTGATTTCAAGGGTGGTTTGTGGTATAATGTTTTCTATTGCGTAGAATAAAGTTTTTTGTTAAACCCGCCAACGCCTCTCCCGCGTCGATCTTTCTAAGCAGGTCGGTACACCCCGCCATCACGTGACAGTAACATCTCTGTTTAAGTCAATCAAGGTATTTTTCTGTAGGATACTGGAACACACTTATATAAATTCGTAGAGAATCTACTCAATGTAATAGAAATAATGATATACGTTCTTGGTAGCCTAGCTTCAATTATGAGATCTCATATGGTTTCACAAGGTCGACACAACACCCGATTCGGATGGTATAAAAAAGAATACCTGGAACAATCTCCAACAGTTTTATTATAGGTTTCCAATATATGAAGATTAATCTGTGGTATAATTCTCCCCTGCCTTGCCAATCAACTTTCATACGCTTGAAAAGTTGCTCGCCCCACAACCTGACCATAATTGTACAGGTTTGTTATAAAGCGTCATCGTACTTGGAGCCCGACATGATAATGTAAGCAATCTTCTTAATACAATTATTTTGTCTATCATATCCTGGCAAAGTAGGCCTCTAAGCGGTACTGTAATATAAATCTTAAGTACAAATTTTAGCCGGTGATTTCTCTCGTAATATTAACAAAAACATTATTTTTGAATGGTTTTGTATTCTCCAAAAAGTATTCAAAAGGTCAAACACTGCCCTGGCAAGAAATATTTTGTTATTTCTTTTTGCACCGGCGTACTATTAGGACGAATTGAAATTTATTTGCAGTATCACTTTATCAAGGCGCTAATTGGACCGCAATCTGAGATTGTAGCAAAATTTAGAAAGACGGGGCACCCTAAGCAATGGGTAATATATTTCTTCACTTTTTCTACTTGTGTTTAAATACTTATTTCGGTCGGTCCCAAGAATATGTTATTTTATCTTGTGTACAGGCACTCACATAGTATTTCTAGAAATTTTAGGGGAGGAAAATAGGTTCTTACAATTGGGAACAGAAGACCCAGGACTTGTTTTAAGAGCATTGCGAGTGAAATGAGTTTTTCTGAAAAGAAAAATAAATCAATTGATTTACTTTGTATAGATAACCAGCAAAGCTACAGCGCTGCCGGTATGTACTCGTGTGTTACTCCTTATGGTTCTATTTCGTTATATGCGTAATTCAGGTATTTCTTTTTCGTTCCCATTTATTCTCAAAGAGCGGCTGATTGTAAGCTGCCTGCGTGTGGCCTTCCTATTTGGAAGAATGTGAGCACGGGGTTTGCCATTGCCGTGGTGATGCTGCTCGTCGCTCACTGCCTCCCGCTTCTCTTCGCCGTTATCGCTTGATCGATTTTCCCGCACAAGCGCCCGCTTGTGCGCTTTGCAGAAAAAAGAATAAACATGTCAGCCACACACTGGCCTATTTTTTTCAACTCCTTCCCAGCGTGTTCTCTTCACGTACGCGCCCATAGATTCATCGGAACCGTTTTCTGCGCACACGGGATCCCCAAAGTTTTTATTCGATTAGCCATCTGAAGCTTTTCCTTTAAATATGCGTTAATTGAAGCAATGCATCATTCGGTTACTTGAAATTACACCCACTAGCTTGCACAAATCGCTACGGCTGATGAATAAAACACAATACGATTACAAAAACAAAAACAAATATTTGAAGTATGACACTACAATTGTGTCATAAGAAAACAATACATAAATTATGAGAATTCTAAATTTAAACGCAACAAAAACAGTATCTCAGGCATAACGCTTCTATATTTAGTTACTGCGAGTGACAACAAAGCTTGTGCACACAGTGGTTTGTGAAAGTTTGCCTTGGCTTCAGTTTTGCAGCCAGCCGTTAGATATGTCTATTGGATAATTGGTTTCATAATATTGCTTGCAGATGGCCGGACCGGCGCACATTCGACGGGGAGACAGCAACCATGCAGCGCTTTCATGCAGTGCTTTCATTGCGTGCATCGTGTTTTGCTAGCCACCATCATCCATGTAAACTCAGCCAACTCAGTGCTTCTAAACATCAATCGTTCAACACTGACTTAGTCACGTGGGTCGCTTTTGGTGAGCGGCACGCTCAAATAAAACGGCCATCGCTTGGACGATAATACGCAGGCGAAGCAGCCGTTTCACTCTCACTCGCAAGACGTGTTGCCGAAGCGGCGAAGCTCGCAGCAAGTGAAGCGATAACAATGGCGCAGCTTGTGCGCCGGCGGCTGATGGTCAGTTTGCCGTGCGAGGAATGACCTTAAATGTTGTAGGGTATGTATCTATTAATTTATTTATTTTATTCTGATACATACATCACTGTTATCGATCATTGCTGTATGGGGGAGGCTGTACTGAAATGGAAATCGATGATAAGAATTCAAGAGTTAACATGGTATGAGGCAAGAAGTCAAGGAATACATGTGCTCAGGACATAGCATCCCACATGTGCCCAAAGAGTATGCACAGTACATGAACAACGCAGAAGAAGTAGAGGAACCATATCATCTTCACAGGCCTGAATGTCAAAAGAAAAATAAGCGCATTTTTTTCAAGGAGAAAAGTAACAGTACACAAACATTGGCGCAGCTTGCACTAGTGGTACAAGCTTGGAGAAACAACACAGCTGGCGGCTGCTCTCCCTTCGCCGGATACCCGGCTGTTGCACCGCCCATTTATTTCCGAACTTGCTACTGAAAATTCTCCATCACTGCCGGGCCCCTATTGTTTCGTCCATAGGCTTTCACACCTCTCCCAAGAAATCCATATCTCGCGCGTTAGCGCGTGCTAGAGCCCGCGGCCGAGTCACAGCCTACGGCCGCGCTAGGAACCCAAAGGAAATACTGTGCGCCCGGAATGCGATGACCACGAGAATGGCATTCAAGAATTGCTGTCCAGCATTGAATCGTGGGTGGAAGGCAAAACCCTATGTCCTGATGGTCTCACTCGTGAATTTTACGGGGTATCCTGTTCTCTGCTGGCTCCTTTTTTACTCGAGATTTATAGCGAGGCATAGAAGACTGGACATCTTCCACTAACACTGTACGGAAAGTACACGGTTCTAGTCCCGTAAAACTAACGATCCTGAAAAACTGCGTAAAGTAGAAGGATGTCCACCTATTTCTTACTGTAATGTTGATTATAATACTTCATGATAATATTTTGGTCAACGGTCTTCAAAATGTCATTAAAATCCCCTTACAACGTCTACAATTGAGTTTGTTTCGGGTACTTCAGCCCAAGTAGCCCTAGTAGAACTAGATTTGGGAAAGGCTTTTGATCGTGTCCCTCAAAAATTCGTGTTTTGTGCTCTACAGAATGTGAACACAGGATAATGGCTTAGCGATTGTACGCGACTATGTTATGTCTACGAGTCACCAATAGTGTAAGTCAACAATCGGCTAACCCAACGAATTCAAATGGTTTTATCGGTTCTTTAAGGGTGCCTTCCACTCCACTCCTGTTTTACTTATACCTGGAACCGTTATATATGCGCATAAAATGCAGGGAAATAATGTTCGAAGGTTTACGCTATCGTCGTTCGAGGAGAAAATCTTACCATACGCCGCTTATGTACCTCTTTGTCGTTCTGACAAGGCAAGCGTGAAGAATGCTCTGGCCATTACACAAGAAGTTTGCGAGGTTTCAGACTCGGAGCTGAACTTCCAAAAAGCTGTGGCTTTTCGTTGAGAGAATACGAAACGACACCTTATGGTTTTTGAGGAAGGAATTGTATAGTGACCTGACGTATTAGGAATTTTCCTGTCAGAGATTCGCAAAACTAACTCGAATTGCTCGGAGCGGGCTGTGAAGGTACAACGCCTAGTGAATGATAGGCGTGGATGGCTGTTGTAATCTTTTCTCCTACTCGGGCATGCTAGACGTTTTTTTATGACCCGGCTTCTTTATGTGCTAAAGATGTTTTATTTCTCTCGCCTCAGGGTACAGGCATTACACCAGATTCATGCAATCTTCTTTTGGTGTTCGCGCAGTGAGCGTATGCGTCGCGATAACCTTTTTCTCCCTGTTGTGCGACGGGGACATGAGCTTCTTCATCTCTGTGTTTGGTAGCTTGTTTCTCGCTTATGCCTACTTTCGACATGTTCAATATCCCTCTTTGAAAGCTGTACTGCAAACATGGCTTCCACATTTTCTCTCGTACATTCTTGTGTCTTCGGTGTCTGTGGAAGCACTGGGAAGTTCGCGGGCTTTTCTCAAAAAAGTGGTTGACACGTTTCGCTTCTTACAAGCTCGGTTTATCCTTGAGGACATATTGAATGCTTCGCACTAATCTATTTCTGGTTCCTTGGTTTTGGGGATTTTCCCCATGCCTTTATATCGTGTCCCGTACCTTCAGTGTCTAAACCAGGACGTCGTCAATCAGTGTGAAATGTGCGTTCTCTAGATGTTAAAATACCTTCCTTTAAATTACACAGTGGTACGCTCTCTATTAAATCTTCGATGGAAGACCGGGGTCATTTTACAGCTTGACCCGCCGCGGTGGCTCAGTGGCTAAGGCGTTGCGCTGCTGAGCACGAGGTCGCGTATTCGATTCCCGGCCGCGGCGGCCGCTTTTCTGATGGAGGCGAAAAACAAAAAAGGCCCGTGTGTTCGAGATTTAGGCGCACGTTAAAGATCCCCAGGTGGTCAAAATCATTCCGGAGCCCTGCACTACGGCGCGCCTCATCGCCTGCGTTGCGTCGGCGTGTTAAACCCTACAATAAATCATTTTACAGCTTGGTTGACAGAGTGTCGCCTCTGTTTTAGACCAGAGACAATTGATCACTGTCTTTTATATTGCAGAGATGCTGCGTTTTCTTAGAACATCTTGCAGCGACCGCTCAGAATATATATGTATATCGTGTCTTTCACAATTCCATTTTTGTCATTCGAATGTCCTGGTGAGCCACGCTTTGAACGGTGTGTTTTAATTCGTTTCTACAGTACGTCGAGTTGTTGGTTATGTGTTTCGCATGCTGACCCACTTAGTTAAACAAAGCCACATTTCCGAGAAGATGTGGCATTTGTACAGAGTGTGTATACTTCGTTCGACCAACAACCTGACTGGATTGCTCTTTTGAACGCTCGTGGGTGTTTGCCTGCCTTTTGATGTAGTTGGGTTTTTCCTAACTTTAGTATATTTTCTTGTTTGCTTGATTCTGTAGTGTCCTGCTGCTGTCATGTTTGAGCGTATTCTTTTTTGTAAGAAAAAAAGAAAACGTAGCTCAAACGGACAGATGAAAGTTTTATAACGTGAGGGACCAAGGTTTGATACCGACAACTGGAATGGATGGATGGGAAAACGTTTGTTGAGCTTGTAGCAACACCATCGCCATCGTCCCCATCAGCACCACGATCATCATCAGCGGACTGGACTGGCACGTGAGCAGTTCCACGCGACAGTTGGAACTCTACTCAGCAGCTTGGAAGCCGCTCTTTCTGGCCGGGTCTACGCGACCTAAACAAATGTAGGAAGCCGCATCCGCTTCACGCCTGCTTCTTACAAAGTGGTGACCCGGACTTTCCGCTCCTCTCACCCGGCCAGCATCACACCGACGTGGTGATGTGGGGGGGCTCACCGATACCGTAATTCGAGCCACGCAACATCCGAAGTAGGTTTATTAGGCTTGAGGCTGCGTTCTCATTGAACAACGTCACCATGCAGCCATTCAAGCACTCCATCCTGTGGGAGACGCTCCAGCTTATGCTGCGCTGCGTTCTCGCCCAACCACCACCCAGCCAAACGGCCTCTGATGTCCTTTGGGCTCCCGTGCTGGCGCACTACGGCTTTCGGGACAATTTGTTTCTGCCTGCAGCTGAAGAGGTGCCCGCGCGCTCTCCGCACGCATCGCCGCCGCACATTGCACGCTCTTCGCGATCGGCGTCGTCCCTTGCCACTAGCGTTGTCTCCCTGGCCCCCACCTCCAGTGCGGCAGCCGCACCATCAGTGACCAACCTTCCCACTGACGCCATCGCAGACGCACACCAACCACCGTCTGCTTTGTCCACTACTACCTCACCCGAAGAAGGCGCCAGTGATCCACAGAGCAACGAGGCGGCGACCTCCCTCCCTCCACGGTTGACGGCACCCCATCTAAGCCCACTGTGAGCCCTTCCCTGACACCACTCCACAACGTGTGCTCCGCAACGCAGCCACCTGAATGGCATACACGACAGGTACAGTGCGCCAGAGACGAGACTCCCATCGACGCACCAACCATGTGCCGTCGTTACATCACGTCTTCCATCTTGGTGAATGCGATGGAGCAGCGTGACTCCTCCAAGGAATCACCTGGGCTAGTAGGCTCTCAACGAGAAATTGGACACCCTCCCATTACCTGCGACCAACACGTTGACCGGTCAGGCAGACCAGAACAAAGAAGAGCGCAGCAGGCCTCCGAGCCATCACCACGTGCACTCTTCCCTGTTGCTTCGGATGCGGGCGTCGCGTCTTCTGCTTTGAGCCGTAAACACCGCATTAGAGCCCACAAACGTCATGCACCTTGCGACCGACTAGTCGCTCCCCGTTCACTCGCTCCTTTCATGACAGTGTGGGAGTGAGAAGTTCCGCGGAGACAACATGACCGAGTCGCAAATATTTCTGTGTGGCTTGAAGTAGAGGCAAACCCAGCTTTTCAAGAATAGCTGAAAAGCTTTATTGAAAGTCACGATATCCCGAGACAAACTGCACTGCCGTTTTCGAATACGCTCTAACGCACTAATATTAAGCTTAGGGTGAGCATCCTATGCGGAAAACCCGTATTCTAGTATGGGATTTACATTACTCGCGTATAGGGTTTCACGCAGATCTTGCCAGAAATTACGTCGAATAATGTTAAGCTCGACTTTAAAAATAGATCACCTATACGATTTTTCCAAAAAATGCCATTTGTAAATTCCACCGCAAGACCCACGTATTCGGAGGTGAAGGGCAAGTACGCAGCACCCAAAACATAACTTGTGGCCATGGGTTTTCTTTTGTTAGTAAGCGTAACAATTTTGCATTTTGAAAGAATAAGGCTCGTCTTCCGCGTTTGACACCTGGATAATGTAAAATGAAGATCACTTTGCGATGTAACTGAATCTGCTTCACAAGTGATACGGCAAACACATCCAAAATATGCATACAATTCAACAGTGGTGGAAGAATGGGCGGAGACATTGGTATAAATTGAAAAAATAATAGGGCTCAGAATTTACCTTTCAGGGATACCCGATCACCTGATGAAACTACTCCGTCAAGGACGAAAATCGCTTTCGGCCAATAAGATACACCCCTAACCAGGTGAATAGCTGAGTGGGTATTTTACTGCGAAGCAGTATACCACCACCATTCAAGGGTTTTGTTGCGGCCGTCAGCATCAACAGAAAACTCCCGCCACAATTAGGAGAAATGGCTCGCATCGCTAAGGACCGAACCTGGACCCGGACATAGCAACCGAGTGACAGCCCGTCGTGTTACCGACTAAGCTACACAAACCCGATGAGGCAGAGGCAGACGGTGCACTCACCGAACATAGCGGCGGATCTACAACAGGCGCTCATTCAAAGCACTCGTGGGAAGTGGAAACCACATAATATATGATAACGGTGTCCACGTGGTTTGGATTATCGCTGAACGGATCAGCGTATGGAGAGGCGCAGGGCGCCCTTTGGCGGCGACGCATGAAACAATAGTGAGGGGAGGCAGTGAGAGAGATGGCGCCTAAGCGCGCGTGCCGCACTCCTTCTCACCCTTCGCCAGGCACTCCCCTCGGTTTTCTTTCCATTGCCGCTGCTGTGGTTGGTCGTGTCTGGTTTCACTCTTTTTAGAGCCAGGTGTGTGAATTTAGGTGACGTCGCATGGGTAATCGTTGTGTTCGTTTACAGCTTCGCAGTCCAACCACCTTCACAGCGTGGATTGCAGCCACTTTTTAAGGTAGACAGCTGTTGTGATAACATAATATTCCACACAAAATCAAAGACTTTCTGGAAGTCCAGAAAAATTGTCTAGCTGCAGCTGCTCTACTAACAGTGTATCGCGTGAGAAGCCGGCTTTGAATACATGCTGCGTGTGGAAGAGAAAATTGTTATTTTGAACATAATTCATTGAGTGTGTATAAAATACATGCTCCAAGAGTTGACAAATTCCGCACGTTAGGATATTGAAATTTAATGGCAAGTTGTTCCTTTGCCTGCGCTTTTGTATATAGGAACTGTTACCGTGCTTACAATAAAGAGGTAGTTTACCTTAGTCGAAAGACATTATGAGTAGCCTTACTACGTAAGGGCGACTGAAATAGCACATTTTTAAATATATGACTGAGAATTTCATCTATACCAAGGGCTAAATTTATTTTAGCCAGTAACAATAAGTTCTGGTCGACTGGGCACTGCAATTAGCGTGGGCTCGCGGCCTCTTGTACTTAGGAGGCTGACCACTTCCGCTCTTACTCCTTTCCCTTTGGGATAAATAAACGTTTATCCCTCTTCTGCAGCAGTAAGCCCACTTGCACTTCAGACCACTATATATCATACTTTTCAGTGAAACTTTTGCAAACTGTAGCTTCAATAATTCGTTCAGCCGCTTGTGAGAATAGCAATTGAAAATACGAGTTGGTTCGTTCAGCTTTGCCTTCAAATAAGTTGCATATTTGAACCATAATTGCACCAGGGATTGTGCTTTCCAAATATGTCATACTTTTAACGCATTTGTAGGCTTTTTTGTGTTGCTGCAGCTTGTCACGTACGTTTTCAAGAAACGCATGTTGAGCCATCTAACTTCATTTAGCAACAATCTTGGATTGATCTTTTAACTTGGAATGAAGTTCTCCCCATCGCAGCTTGCAATGCTGGCGAAACAGGTGATTCTTTTTATTGATTGAGGTTTTACGTTCCAGATTCGTCCAACACTTATCATCCTTGCGCTTGGTTCAAATGACAGGGTATGTCTTCAACGCTTGGGGTAGAAGTATGTTCGTTTTAAAAGATTACGTTACCGAAGTTGTATCTCGGCAGTCGCAAAGCTACCGGCAGTCCTACGAACTGCTATTCAGTTGATGAGAGATCCAGTTGTACTTCTCTTTGTCGTAAAAAGTACCTTACAACGATTGTGAATTGTAGCGGCGCATAGCAGCACAGGGAATTTTCGCCACGATTACGTGATGGCCACTTATACAAAGAACTGTGATAGCCGTAGATACGAGGTGGTGATCATTCGAGAAAACAAATCAGGTACATTTTCGCTAGTAAGTCCATGCTGTGTTGAGGTTCTGCAAAAAGGCATAATGAATTTACAGTAATGATTTCACAGAAAGCAGTGTATAAAACTGACCAGCTGGACCGTATCGACTGAGAATTAGTCCACTGTATGGTAGAGAAGGTAAAGTCTCAAGCTCGAAGATATGTCGCAACTGACGCCAAAATAAATCAAAATAAACAAATAAAATAATATAAATAAAATGAAGCCTTCTTCAATACAAATAGACTTTTGCACTGTTCGATCGAAGCGGTATTTAAAACGAACCAATGGCGACAGATGAGCCACTGCAAAGTGCGACTTTCCACCAGATTGTCTCGGGTATTTCACAGCTGCCTTTTATTGGAGTGCTTCTCAGGTTATTGTGAAGCATATTGGAAATTGCTGACGATTACATTTGTGTTCTTGACTAGACGGAGGCAGTAGTCAACCGGGACGAGCAGACCATGTTTATTGGTCACCAGCTGTGTGTCGAAGAAACAAACGGAAGGTTAGGCGCGTCTCTTCATAAGCGATAGCCTCAGCACAGAACAGGGCATATAATGGCACTCACTCAGCGCGCGCATGCGCAGGGACCCGCGGTACGAATGACACAGCCGCAACTATAATCCCTGATGCGTAATTTGTGCATTGCGCGAACTGCAGTGTTCTCGGTCAACGGCAAAAGAACCCCCCGAGGATTCTTTCGCGACCTTTGCTGTCAACAGAAAGCTCCCGCGAAAAAATAAAAGAGTTACTCACACCACCACGAATCAAACCTAGAACTCATAGCGTAACGGACTGAGAGGCCGTTGTTTTACCGATTGAGCTACGAGCCCACGCAGAGACAGGAAAGACAGGCGGTGCACTCACCAAGCATACATGCGGGTTTATCTTCTTCCATTCTCACTAAGTGCCACGCGATAGCGTCACGCGACCTCTCGCGCCGCTGTGAGCTCTGTCCACGGCACGTTTAGCAGCCGCGTGCGGGCCATGGCATTCAGTGGGATTGACAAAAATCAAAGGAAGCTCACATCAACGCATGACATCTAACAGCTAGTACGTCAATATGATAAGTACTGTCGCCTCCAGTATTCCCCTAAAAGATCAGAGCTCTTTGTTGTCCACCCTCACGCCAAACGACACATCAAGGAATACATTCAAATACTCCTTGATGAGGAGGCCATCACTCCAAGCCCCATCATTAGTATCCCGCAGCCTGTATCTTCAGGCCAACAGCAAAAGTGACGTATCCTTGCAGCACCCCCAACACAGTATCAATCAAATCATACACTTGATCAGGCAGGCGAGCTGCCACCAGGAAGCTAGGCCTCACGGAAGCCTACATCCTTCGATTAATTCAAGCTTTTGTCCTCTGGAGAATCACTTACGTTAGCCCCTATCTTCTTCTCGGCAAGGAGGAGACAAAGATGCTTGGTGTAATGATTAGAAAGGCGGTTAAGCAGGTCATTGGTCCCCCCATGAGTGCGTCCACGGAGAGGCTGCTTAGGATGGGGATCCAAGGTGGAAGATAGGAGAGATAGCCATCTTTCTAAACAAAAGCTCTAAGCCTCTATTTTAGCGGAACGGTAGTGGGTCTCCGCATTCTTCATCAGATTGACTGGGCAGCACAGAACGTCCCTCCGCGTGATGTACTCCCTGACTCTTGGCGACAAGAATTAGAGATGCACCTTTTACCTCGGAAACATGAACCCCTCACACCACGACGGTCTCCGGCAAGCCCGCAACACTACCCTCGGCGGGGACCATGCAGTTACCTACACAGATCGCGGTTACCACCAGAGGCAGACCCTACCCTCTCGCCACCCTGACATTTGCAGGGAACAACAAACTACCCTACGTATCATGCAAATCGGCTCATTCCCACACCCAAATCGTATTCATTTAATGCACCCGAATCGCAACTACGCTGAATGTAAATTTTGCTCACAAGTAAGAACACTTCACCACATAACCAAGGTGTGTGACTTTAGCCCTGAGCACCCTCCTTCGGTGAACTACCCAATAATAGCAATAGGAGATGTTGCTGTCCGGCCCCTCTCTGCGTACCCAGCTTCAGCTGATGGACAGAGCCCAGGAGGCTCGGTCTTAATATGGGCTCCAGTGAAAAAGGAGCCACTCCCCTGGGCCGCCCTGGGGCCGTTCATATTCTGAATAAAATACTTTCCTCCTCCCGCTTCTCCTCCGTGTCTGCGCGGATCTCGTCGCCTTCGTTGGTGGTGGCAGAGAAGGCGAAGTGAGATCGCGTAACACCCGATTAAAGCTTCTCCAAATGTTATAAAAAAAAGTTCGAGTCATGCGATTCACCAAGACAACTCGACCAACCTTTGTACATGAATTATGCACTGCTTTAACCTAAGCAAGGAATATTTCTTTGAAGTAATAAAGGGTTTGGCTAAGTGCATTTAACTTGTCTCTGGTAGACTTGTCTGGTTGATTGTAGAGCCACGTGAGCGAAGTGACGTCGTATGGGTAATCATTGTGGTGGCCGTTACAGCTTTGTTTGCCAACCACATTCACAGGCTGCATTGGCGCACACTTTTTTACATTCTACGAATTTGTTCTCTTGGGAAGTAAAGCAGACGTCTCGGGGTTTTTGGGCATCGTTGATCTTTTTACAAGAGCCTATGAATTTTCTCGATGCTGTGCACACAACTTAAAGGTCATATTTTTCTGCAATCTTGTTAAGTCCATGCGCCACTTTTGGATATACAGTAGAACGACCGACCGCGTTTCTTTTTTGACTGCTCACTTTCCTCTGTCCTTTCTTTTATACGACTCTTTTAACGCATTTTCAGCCGCTGCCGCTGGGCTATAACCATGGCTCGGTCAGTTGGTATAGCAGATGGCTGTGGTCTGTGCTAGTTGGTTCATCTTGGATGGGATTAAGCTTGAATAAAACTAACAAAAAAAAGAAGAGGGAGGTACACTACGCACTGCTGATAATAAACTAGAATTTTGCTGAAGGAGACAAAGATGTATGCATACAAAAAACGCGAAAAATATAAAAAAGCATGTTCACGTCGGTCAGTTAAATGATTAGTGACGATCGCTGCGCAGAAACTTTTTTTCGGTACGTGGCAGTGCCACAGATGGCACACTGACACAGCTATCTCCAGCTTCGTGTATCGCTAATGCTTCAAATATCTCTAGTCCGATTATACTTCTCTTCCGTCCGATAACTGTAATTTTGTGCACGTAGGCTTCGCAGTGGCAGTATCGAACGTGGGTGCCAAGGTGGCCGGAAAGGGTTGCCTAGAGCGAAGCAGCATGCTCTCGGGCCCTGTCGTTCAGGCATCGGCCGGTTTGTCCGATGTATATGGACCGGCACTAGAGGGGAATTTTGTAGACCACATTTTTGCTGCAATCTGCGTACCCTTTCCGGTGTTTTGTATCACAAACTGGCAACGGCGCGCACCTGTTCACCTGACGGCACATGCCATAGGCCTTGTTGGCGGCGGAGAATACGACCTTGATGCTATGTGCCTTCCCCACTTTTTTCATGGCATGAGAAAACCCATGTACGTATGACAGAAGTGCCAACCGTCTTCTGTCCTCT
Source organism: Haemaphysalis longicornis (assembly GCF_048455015.1). Lineage (NCBI taxonomy): Eukaryota > Metazoa > Arthropoda > Arachnida > Ixodida > Ixodidae > Haemaphysalis > Haemaphysalis longicornis. The sequence goes on along the minus strand of NW_027526233.1, from coordinate 98,482,828 downwards.
TCAGTGGGTTGAGGAGGCCTTCTCTTCTCTTTACCCTTTATCCTTTGCAGGAGCGCTTCGCAGACAGGTTTCAGCAAGCTTTTGGGGTATCCGGCGTTCTGTAGGCGACTGACCTGTCTTTCGAAACTAGTAGCCACCTGGTGCGGACAGGACTTCTTGCGTGCCGATAGCAAGGCAGTAGTGGCCACTGCTCTCTTGACCGTCTTGGAGTGGCCAGACGCGTGTGGAAGAAAGGCCTTGGACGAACGGGGTTCGTACCTCCAACAGGCGTGGTGCTGCCGGAAGTGAATGATGATGTTCAGGAACCTGATTGACGCGTTTTCAGGGAGCTTGTGTGTGAAGGAGAGGTCCGGGCAGCATTCCTTGAAGACTTTGAGGACAGCGTTCAGTCAATGGTTTGGAGGAGCATCTGTGGTTGGGTTGCACAAGACGAGGAAGTCGTCTACGTAGCGAAAAATGGAAAGGACGCTGTCGTCTTGGAGACTGGACTCTATTGCTCTTCCGCATGCTGCCAGGAAGATTTCACATGAGCAATGTGTCGTGAATCTCCCTCGTCCTTCTGTGTTCGTTTTATTCCAGCTGGTATACACCACAGGTAACCAATAATTGCATCACTAGCGTGAATTTGCCTCCTGGTGCATGGTAGGCCAAACTGTCAACACAAAAAACAAAAAAATCACGGATGCTGCTATGGCAACGCTTTCGTTGATGCGCGTCGAGGAAACGCCTTATCGTTTATCGTCTGGTATGGGCGGAACGAGCCCGACTGTCTTTGTGTGCCAAAAGCGTGAACACCGATTGCGTTGTTCTTTTCAGATTGTGTTGCTGCTGCACATATTGTTTTCCACAGCTTTCAGTTGTTAATCTGCTTGGACTCTCAGCACGTGCACGAAACATTTTTTTGGAAATCTGTCTTAGTCCAATACGCGCGAGCTAGCAAGCCCAGAAGCGTGACAATTTTCTTTGGGTAAGAAAATGGAGTAGGAGGGAAACCTGCTTTTTACTCACTGATTTTTTTACAAACGTATCGGAAGCGAAGTTCAATACATGCCAAAATAGCCCAGAACTGTGTATTTCGTATAGTAAGTCGAAATTTGCGCACTCCCTGTCGGGTACACAAACATGAGAGGCATCTTCGTACAGAAAATTGCTGCAGAGGTAACCACGTTCATTTGCTGTACACAATACAATTCTGCAGAAACGATGTTTCATAAAAACACGTGTTCCTGAATAACAAAATGATTATGAAAAGAGATAGCCAGCACATTTCGCCGCCATTAACAACCGCTCAATATTCTTATTCTTGCAAACTTGCTAGCCCAAAAAACGTTTTACAGCTAGCAATTTTATGCGTAATTCAGCCATACGTCACACCCAGAAAATGGAAGAATTGCCGCCATGGATAAACAACCCACAAAAGTGAAACAAATATTGGGAGTTCAAACAAGGTACACAAAATCTGTCCTAGCACAGGTTGACAGCCCGGCCATAGCCATAGGTCGGCGTACTCACTCGTGAGTACACTCATTTGTACTCATTTGTACTCAAACTCACGAGTGAGTACGATGATGAGTGATCACACACCCAGAAAAAAACAGTGAGTACGATGACGAGTGAGTACAGAGGTAAGTCCACTACTCGTGAGTACAGTACTCATGAGCACACTACTCATGAGTGTGAGTACTCATGAGTACAGTATTGATGAGTATGAGTACTCATGAGTTTGAGTACTAATGAGTATAGTACTCATGAGTTTGAGTACTAATGAGTATAGTACTCATGAGAACACAGTACTCATGAATACACAGTACTCATGAGTACACAGTACCCTTGAGTATACAGTACTCATGAGTACACAGCACTCATGAGTACAATACTCATGAATACTGTGTACTCATGAGGACTGTGTATTCATGAGTATATGCACTCCTGAGTACAGTAGTGCAAACAAGTGTTATCACGAGCTCGAGTCTGGACGCGCGTGTACGAGTCGGAAACATTTAGCGATGCCGCTGTGCACCTTAACTGTCAAGCATGGTAAAATTACACAACGAAAACTGCACCTCCCTCCTTTCCCGGTCCCTGTTTGGCGCTGTAAGCGTTTTTCGGCGGTCGCTCACAAAGGGGTTACGGTGAAGAGGGAAAAAGAAGGGGGTTGCTCTTCTCTGATGGGACTTGTTGACTGCCGCAGTTATTTTTGTTGACGCGGCCTCTGAACGCGTGGCGGCTTCATTGCGCTTGCTCCCTTCCAATTATTTTAGGGGAAAGGCGGTGGAGGCTGCTAACAACGCACGAACTAGGCGTACTGAAGTCTCTCTTTTTCGGTCTTCAGAAGTTTCCGTAGACGCATGTCACGCTGTGTAGTCGTTTCGTGAGCCGAACCACTCATTTCAACAGTCGCAGTTAATTTACGTATCTCGCGTCAAACCGACTGCGTGGTTTGTAACGTTAGCTGTTCGTATTCAAGCGACAGTTTGGCTGATGTGCGTGCGCCCATATGGTTTTATTAGGTTCCCGTTTTGAAACATTTTGCTCAGGTTCGCTAGTAATATGGTCTCGTGTAGTGCCATTTACAAGTGAGCATATAGCCCCATCGTGCACTACGGCGTGCAGGCGCGGGGGTGGAATTTGCCCCAGCAAAGGAAATAAAATATCCGAGTACACCTAAGCAGGTTTGTGAGTTGTGAATCGGACATCATAATATCCAGATTAACGCGTGCGGCGCCTTGTTTAGCCTCGCATATTTTGTCGAAGATCTTTGTCATCTTGCCGCTGGAGGAGCGTTTTGCTTTCGAATGGCTTTACTTTCGAGTGGAAACCCGATTCGCCGCTTCTCGTTTATGCCACCGTGTAATGAGGGCGCTGACGATGATGGTGAATTTCGGTGGTTGTTATTCCCCTACCTTCACTACTGTTTACAGGCGGGGCAACCACCCCTCGCTATTAACTATACCGCGGAGTTTAAGCTCGCACTGTGAGTGGCCTCGTGAAGGAGTTGTTTTGAATTGATGAACGCCAACGCCAGACGCCGGGATTGTCGCTTAAGCTCCTATCTTGGAACGTCTCGTAAAACATGTGGATTGCACATAACGACGTCACCGCACTTTTTGATCGGTCGCTGTCAGCTTCATCCGCGTTGCTCGAGATAAGAGCTGCAGATTTCCACTGTGCAACCAACCCACCAACACGGCAATACAGTGACGTCAGTGCAAGCTATCACGCCTCCGAAAAACGCGTCTACAAACTTTGTTCTCGAGTACACAAAGCACGGCAGAGCAGTTCTACGCTGCTGTAACGGCTGCCAAGTACCGGCAGCAACTGGGTGCACTGCGGCCCTCGACTGCAACCGATACCCTCTCCACCCCCCCCCCCGAACACACACACACTGTTGGGACTGGGCCATTCTAGCTCAGTCACCACTGCTCGATTCACTTCACTTTATTTCCTTAAAGACCCCACAGGGGGTGTTACATAAGGGGCGCGTTGTACAACATAGATACAAAAGCCACAGGTTAACAATACAGATGCATAGATGTTGCGACGTTGCCCTGCTCAGTCCGCCATCGATGCGGCGCAGAGGAGAGCGATGAAGTTGTCGAGCCGACGGTGATTTTAAGCTGCATTCATATACAATATATACAAAGGTAGCAAGAGCGTTCATGGCTCGCACAAAGGCACTTCTCAACTCAGTGCCTCCGATGAAATGCCGCCGTACATCCGCTGCTTCAGGGCTGGTTTTATACCCCCGGGGTTCCGCCGCAGCCGCGTGCAGTTCGAATCTTTCCAATCAGGACTATCACTGACCGCAGTTTGAATCCGGCGAATGCAGGCGAAGTGATTGCGTCAGCCGAGCCACGAATGGGTTAGGGGAGGCGACTCAGCGGCGCCGTCTCCAGAATCTACTCGTCGCTGCGTGTCTTTTGCGGGCCAGTCGTCCGAAGCATGATTTGGTGCGGCCGTCTCGATGGGAAAAGGAGAGTAGACTCGGCGGCACGTCTGCCGCGGGCTGGCTGACCGAGGCGCGAATCGGGCCCACCGTCGGCGCGTCGCCAGGTGCAGCAAATTTGTGTCGGGCGCTCCGGTTAACCGCACACACACGCATAGAAAAATTAGTAAGATCAGACCCGTGTGGGTTTTGGCCTAGCTGTTAACGGAAATAGACACAACGACGCGTAGTGCCCGTCCTGTCCCTTTTTCGCGGCGGGACCTCCCTCTTTGGCTTTTCGCGCGCTAGCCGGTTTTCGTCTTTCTGTTTATCTCTTACTTTGCGGGCTGGCGGTGGTTGCGAGGGGTACGGTTGCGCAATGTTCGCAGAATTCGGAACAGCGGCGGCAGCGTCTCTTTCCAGATGGTTTTAAAGACGATAGTCTTTCTTTGGCCACTTGAGCGCGCCAATGTTGGCCTGTCAGTCTGTCTGTCTGTGTCCGTCAAAAGATAATTCATTATTGCAACCTAATATCACGCCCCGCTGTACACATGAGAGCTACTGGGGTCGCCGTTAAGTAGCTTCACGTACATAATGCGCCCTCTCTACAACTGGTCAATTGCCCCGCGATTCAGCCGCGATTCAGCCCGCGATTCAAAACGCGAGTGCGTACGTCCCGTTTCGCTCTCTCCCGTGTACGTGCCTTCGCGCAGTGGGAAGCCCTACGACAATGCACCGTGCAGGACGTTTTCTTCTCGGGCTCCTCTGTCCTGATGTATATGTAATCTCAGTATTTCTAATTAGATAAACATTTTATTTTTTTCTGTTTAGCCTTTCATTCGAGCCACGACCTAGCTAAGATGTTGCAGTCGACAGGATCATGATTTAAGGCCACGGGAGGACGAACGGACGAACAACCTGGACGGACCGCACCACGACTACGAGAGTGCAGCACGCAGACATAGGGCACCGATGCACTCCACGCCAGCGGTGGTCGACACAGTGCTGACTTCAACGGAACGCTACGTCCTATGCTCTACGAAGAAACAGCAGTTCGTGAGCGCACTACGATTACGAGGGCTACCCTGCTCTAGCGGTAAGGACGACATCATCTTGCGTCTTCTAGAGGACAATGAAGAACGTCGCCATCTCTCCAAACGAAGGAATGTGCCAACGCTACTTCAGGCTGCCTCCGACAACAAACGGCAGATGACCCTGCAAGCGGCGCTGTTTGAGAGCCGAAGACTGCCTGATGAACGAGAAAGTTTGCTGAGACAACTGGCGAGAGTCGGCCGCACGTTTTCCCCGGTGCCTGGACTGCACGAGATCCGAGCACAGGCGGTATGCACGACGGCACGCACATGAACGAGACGACGCATGCAAAATTGTGATTGCGTGCTCACCGGACCTTTCCCAGGTAATCGCCACGATTACGGAGACGCATCAAAGGTCAGTGCATTTCTGGCGAGATCACGAACACACGTTGCTCTGCTACATCGCCCACGAGCTACATCGCCCACGCGCAGGTCATTCCAGCAACGAGCAACGAGACGCGCAACGTACGCAGCGCGCACGAGCCAGAAGGCACCACGTTCCTGGCACCCGCTCTTCCGCTACAGACGTACACGAACGGAACGCTGAGAGCATGGAACGCAACGGAGCCCTTACGTACATTTTCCGCACGTGCTGTCCCGGCGCGGGTCCACGCAACCAACGACATCGCATCCGGATTGGTGGATATGGCCACGACAAGCGAGCAAGACGCACGGCACCCGAAATGCACCAAATGTGGCGAACGACCGCACCCCAATTATAGGGGAGTATCATAGATAAAACGAGACGCACAGCGCACGAAACGCACCAGAAGTGACGAACGACATCCAACTAAAACCAGTGGAGCTGACCACGGAGAACGAAATGCACAACGCACGGAACGCCACGAAGCCGCAGCACACACGGAGGAAACTGCTGTTCGCGACATCCTCCACTCCCACTGCAGGTGCTATCCGGACTTGGCCAGCGAATGTTACAACCGCAGAAATCACCTGGCCACAAGCAACAAAAGACCCAGCGCACGCGGTTCAACCCTACCGGGAAGTACGAGCTCTCCGACACCCGCTGCTCCCGCCCGAGTCCAGCGGACGAACGACATGACACTCGTGCAAGTAGGTCCGTCAACGAGCAAAGACACGGCCAGCGCACGCGGCATGTCCGAGCCAGAATTAACAAGATCACCGGCACCCGCGCTCCGATCGAGACTCACACGACAAACACCATTTCGTACAAGAGGACGCAACCGCGAGCAAGCGGACTCGCGATAAACGGATCCTACTTGTATGGGAGAGATAGCAATTATAGCATTCTCGAAACAACGGGCAAAAGACGAGGTCTTGAGCGACGACACGGCCACGGCAAGAACGGCAACGAATGAACATGAGCCAGACAAAGCATCGAATGTCCTGACGATGAAGTCACGCTTGCGACGCCGAGGAATGTGGGACCGAACGGACGGCACGAACTACGCCCGCTTCCCCACCACAACGGTTTCACTTCCAAAACAACAACGGCGACTGCGAGCACGGAGCCGCAACGACTTTGACCGATCAGCCATGCCACCCCACGAAAACACCCCGCTACCGCACACTAAACCAAAAGCCAAACGGCTCCCGCACCATATGCAACGCACGCGTCAATTCAAGCAACGTCCTCAACGCGCCGAACTATGCCATCCCTACACAGCGCAGCTCGCCACCGGACAAACCAGACGACTACGCCCCCACATGCATCAAGCACGCGACGAGCTACACGAACACAATTGCCGACGGAAGCGGCGCAACCAACGCAACGCCGTAAACACTGTCAAGTTCAGGTCTGACGAAGTGAATCCCATGGCACACACACAATAAAATCAAGCAGATTTGAAATTCACTGAAACTCAACGAGACGAACACCCTCTTAACGAAGTTTCTAGTATCTGGAACAACAAAAAATAAACGCCAGCATCGAGCATCTGTGAACAAGCGGACAGTGATCTGGATACGAACGGACGTCAATCTACGCGAACGCTTCATTGTGCCTGGGGGCAGGCGCATTTCGGATTCAGAGCACGATTATGATACGTATCAGCGCGCCCGGAAACAAAAACGGACGACAAAAGCTGCCACCCGAAGACACGCAGAAAAACGCAGTTTACGACCACGGCCGCACCGACAAGCCCCGAGCTCCCCTGAGCCCGACCCGGCCTGAGAACAAGACGAGACGCCAGGCGCAACGCGAGTGCTTACGTTCCGTTTCGCTTTCTCACATGTACAGTGTACTTGCCTTCGGACAGTAAGTCGCCAACGACAGTGCACCGCGTCAGACGTTTTCTTCCTCTGTCCAGATTTATATGTAACCTGTGTTTTTCTAATCAATTAAACAATTTATTTTTTCTACTTAGTCTTTCATTCGAGCTACGACCTAGCTAACAGTGCAGATAAGTTGATTATTCGTGAGTAATACAAATTGAGTACTGATGAGTACTGATTGAGTACTCATGAGTGCAGAATGAGCAGTACTCATGAGTGCAGAATGAGTAGTACTCGTGAGTGCAGAATGAGTAGTACTCGCGAGTGCAGAATGAGTAGTACTCATGAGTAGTACTCATGAGTACAGAGTGAGTACTCATGAGTACAGCTTCAGTACTCATGAGTACAGATTGAGTACGAATACTCGTGAGGACAAATGAGTTTGAGTACAAGTGAGTACGATTACAAATGAGTATTTGATGAGTGAGTACGAGTGATTTTGTGAACAGACAAACTTTTTGAGTCTGAGTTTGATTGAGTACAGCGTAAATAAAAAAATTGTGATTGAGTTTGAGTGAGTTCTTTCTGTTTTGCCCACCTATGGCCATGCGCAGGTAACTCGAACTTATCGTAACTCGGAATGCTAGCGGTCAGCTATCACGTAAATAACTTTGGGGGCTTCTTTGATGTTAACAAATATTCAAACGTGGTAATGTCACCAAAGGAACTGATCATTGGAACGCTTAAGCCAAACAAATTTAAGTACAACCGGCGAACATAATTTCCAAGCTTTTCTCTGGAGGAGAAAATGAAGAGCAACCGCTCACTAAACCAATACCGAAGCGAAATTTCCGTCTGCATGTCCGCTGGCATTCATCCGGTCATGAGAAATTGTGAACAAGTAGCTTCACAAGCTTACAACATTACTGGCAAATCCGTGGCACCAAACAATGGAATGGAATGGATGACTTTATTAGGAGGAGGCCCATAGGCCCGGCTTTGGGACATGGGAAAATGGGTAGGGGAAGATAGTTCATATGGAGCCTCTTCAAGGAGCCGTTCTGGAGCCACAAAGGGTGTGTTTGGGTGGTCATCTAGGGACGGGGTGACCGATCCGCCATCATACTACTTTATAGAGACTTGTTTTAGGACCGAACTTTGTAATTTGCTGTAAGATTTGGGGGTTGTTTGTGACAAAGAAATTCACTTTAAAGCAACAGCAGAAGATTCTCCGGTTCGCCATGAAGGTTTTTTCATAAGGATAGCGTTTCCTTCTTCATAAAAATGTGCTGACCTGCCGTCCGCTGTTAGCGAAAAAAATTCGCTGCGCTATTCCTTCCCGAGTTTCGCACCGCACAGCAGCGAAGTACGCGTTGTGTCCTTTTCTCAGCTTCTCTGACATTTCCAGCCCGTTCGCACTCACATACACGAAAATTTTCACCTTCAAGTTATACTACAAAACGTGTACACGTACACACAGTATATTCAATAGGAGCAGAGAGACAGGATGGCAGCCGAAAACATAAGAGCGAGAGCGCCGCCCGTTGGCGCAAAGAACAAAGCGACTAAACAAATAAATACGGTGCCAAAAAAAAGGAAATAACAAGGAACACATTTTATTTCTGCACATAACAGCATCACTTCTTTTTATTGCTGCGTATGTTGGAAAGATAAAGCCACTTCTGCAAACGTTGCTGAATTTTGGCTGGCTACCAGCGTTATTGCGGCAGTTTATTTCCAATACCGAAACTATCCGAAGTGCTTGGCCCCTGGTATAACCAACCAGCCCCCGTTTTAGCCTTTCCAGTGACAGCAGTGAGCAAAAAATGTATGAGAGAGATTTCTGATGTAGTTTTATACATAAACCTGAAGTCGAACGTACCGTTTGAGTGATAGGTTTTATTATTTCCGGCAGAGTTAAAACCACCAGCAAAGAAAGAACGTAAATGTGTATTGCCTGTCAATAATTAGATAATTGCCGTAAGCCATATTACTTTGCTATCGAAGTTTTTTTTCACCAAAGATAAAACAATATTCGGTGTTTTTAACTTTCTCAGGGTTTAACACAGTTTTAACGTCCAACTGATGACACTGCTTTTATAAACGCGGAATCCTTAGAACGAAAATAACGTAGTTTTCGAAGTTTTTATGAAGCAAGAACGTATATTAACTACTTTGTGCTTTGCAATTCCTTCCATCTATCCTTTCGGTCCTTAATGTTCGAATTTTATTCTATCATGTCAAATTAGTACCAAGCTCCTCAGATCGCTTTATAAAAGTGTCTATTCGGGAAGGTAGCACAAAGATGTGAGTTTTTTGCGCTTGGCACAATGTCGGAAAGGATCTCGCCGAAAGCACACTAATGCAATTTAAGCTATTGCGAATTACATGAAATATGCATAAAGCAGAACTATGACAAAAATAAACTCCTGTTGAAACACCAAACTTACCTTTGGCAATACTGTGGTACTTCTACAGGTATAGGATACCTTGTAAAACAGTTTGCACAGCCATGACTATTTATGTAGTGAAGACTAGAGTTCACGTCGCAGATGCCATTAGAGGCTTCTGCTTGGAGCCGTTCACTCATTACAATTTTTTCGAAAGGTTTCGCGACTTGTTTTAACCGTCTTTGCCCTTAACCGCTCTTGGCATTCCAAATCTGAACTCAACAAAACGGGTAAAGAGATTTTCTCTCCGTCTCTACCGCCAATAAAGTGCATTTTACTCTGTCTATACGGCCCCAAAAATACCATTTTTTGTCAAAATATCGAGGTCACCAAAATCCTCAAGTGAAGCTACTTCATTTTCCAGATGCTATCAAACTTTTAGTATTCGGGCAAAGCTAAACAAAATCCGATATTGAACGCGCTTTTCGGATTTGACACATTTTACAGTTTTCTCATTTATGTAATTATTTTCTTCAGAAGGACCACTCTAAGCCTGGTAAAAATTTATGACGATGGTTTTTAATTATGACGCCGTGATGTTTTTACGTGGCTTTAGGGCTCGCAAAGTAGGAGGTGTGGGCCTACATATTTTAGTTGCTCTGTTTGGGCAAAAACACCCTCCACATGTATTTAAACGTCGCCCTTGACGTTACTTGCAGGTTTGTCCGCTATATTGCCTAAAGAGCAATGCGTGAGATGGGGCACGTGTGTGCCATGTCTGTGCCCGCTCTGCAGAGTAAGCCAGGTCATGCGTAATGCCCTGGTATAAGAGGAAGGCACCAGTGTTCCTACGGCTAACACATACCATGACAAAATTCCAATGGCCATGGTGACAGTGGAGATGACGTCCGACTACTAGCTTCCATAGGAACCACCTCAACGCGACGCTCTCCTCTAAGGTGATCGTGCACCAAATATCCTTGTTCTTGAAACAGTGCGGAAGAATACCACATCTTTGTATTGCCCGTAATGTGGTTGCGCGTTGCAGTAAATATACGTACGAAATAACTCGCGGCTCCTTCTATTAATCGCTTTCTGGTAAAATCAGTATAACCGTGCATAATGCCGTTAAAGAGTGGCCCCGTCGTTTGCTCGCCCCATTTCTTTTAAGTCCTCACATGCAGAAATATGTTATACCGTTAAATGTTACACGTTATGTTATATGTTTTAACGTTATAGGTCTGTTGTACGTAAGAATGAATAATGAGTGGGAGCCCTCTCTGTTCCTTCATTTGAACCTTGGCACACAGTTCTTTGGGCTTCAGTCTGAAATTAACCATGCGCAGGCAATTTTAGCTACGTAGTAGGCATAAAACGCTGGTTTTCTCTTATTGGACATGTATTTATGTAGACCCTCGCGTTTCCCTCTGAGTTTTCATCAAACTGCTACAGCGAAAAAATGTTACAGCTAAAGAAGTGTACTCCACCTAACTTGAAATGTAGGTTATTGAGTAAAAAACGATCGTTTTTAGTCATGAAGCTGTGACGTTTTTTACATGGCTTTCAGGCTCACAAAGTAGGAGGGGTGGGACCACGGAGTAAGATAAAGTTGAGCGCCGACTTCGCTCTCTCCAACGGACCCTTAATGTTCCTCACTCGCGGAGCACACTCTAGATGGCGTGGCGAACGGGCGCTGTTTATCGGCGTTCCCCGCGCGCCTGAGCCTGCTCAGCCAGGTGGGCAAGACGGGGCAACCATTCCGCCAGCTTTGTCATCTGCTTCACCGACGGTTGTTTTGGACCTTTTTTTGCGCAGCTTCGTGTCTTTGCACGCTATCTCCACACCGGTTGATGGGCTTGTTCGACAGGACTTCATGGGTAACCACTACCTCACGAAATGCAGTTGTCGTGCGGTAAAGATACCGCAAGGATTGCTTTGCAGGGCGGGAAAACAAAATGTAAAAACCACATACAGACATCTGCCCACTGGAGAATCGCTACCGTTTGCGCAATGCGTGCCACGAATGGGCGTACGTCCCGTAAATTGGGGAATACAAATTCGGCTGTGTTCTACATTTAGCACAAAAGCCGACAGAAGCCAACTAGTACTAACTGCCAGCAATCTTAAAGGTGCCCGATACTTTTTTGCCATTTGTAAGCTATACTCCCTGGCTCAAGCTCGGTATGAATGTTATTGTCTGGTGTCAAAGGCCCAGTGAGGTGGCGTTCAGTGCCGCCTCTCGCCTTGGCACCAAGACAGACCGCTATTGAACATTGCTTTGTCAATAAACAATAAACAATAAACAGCAACTACTCAGTTGACATGCCGGATTGCTTTAGTGTCACTGCTCGTGTCGCCCGGGGGTGTAGCGCCGAGCTCCTTTTCTTCTCATTTTTGGAACTGCATACGACAGGGCCCATTGCATTATGCGTAGTGCACACCACACTACTGATATTGAACGGCGCTCCTGAGAGCTACATCCAAGTAGCCGAAAGCAGCTTGCGGCTTGCTGTAGAACGCAGGAACGCACGTAAAACGCGGAGTGCATGCTTGAGCAATGATGATTGGCGCTAGGTTCTACAGAAGGCGACAATACCTTTCAAATCACCTTGACGATGAATTGCATGATCAGCTTTCCTTTCATAAATCATGATCAGATCCTTGATCAATTGCATGATCAGATCCTTTCATAAATTCAGACTAGTTGAGAGTATTACCGAAACAACCCCGGCTGGGCTCGCTGGGGGACTATTCGAGAAATACTTCCGTATCAAGGCTGGCTCCACAGCACTTGCCCCCCCCCCTCCCTCTCCAACATGTGAACACTTGTGACCTCTTAACACGCCGTCCAACTGTTAATTACGACATGCAGACACGACATTCAGGTGGCAGACGTCCATCGATTCCAACATTATTAACATAGCGAGAGGTGTGGATGTAAGCACATGTTTCAAGTTTTCATTTGATTAAGTTTTATTTATCAATTACACTTCATTTTTAAAAAATGCGAGAACTTGTTATGATGGAATATAGGTCATTATGCGGCTTAACTGTATTCTAGAAAAACTATTTCCACAAATCAGGACATCAGATCACGTTGCTCAGCAATACATCTGGCATTATCTGCTGGCGGCATCGACTAGATTACACAACCGCACAACCGGTTAAAACAAAGATAGCGTTCGAAATTCTTTGTCGGCTAATCACGCTCAAAGCGCATTTCCCTATTCATTGAAGGCGGCAGCCGTAATTTTCTAGTGTGGAGATGTATGCATCATTGGCGCACGCCTATAGACTGCGGACGACCTTCGTTAAGGCTGTTTGTGCGCAGAAGAAGCATAAATCGATAAGCACGTGGCAGGATATCGGGCGGGATAAATAAAGGCCGATTTTCGCGCGTCATCGCGTCACTGTAAACCGAATGAAGCAAGAGTCCATGTTGTAGGGTGCGATATTGCTGTAGTTCGTTTCTTTGGTTTTTTTGTTTTTCAAAAATCGTCGTCGAACGATTGCATCTTAGATTTGATGGATTTAACAGACATTTTTCACCTAGCCTCGATTATTTTTCACGAAGGTTCCTTGATAAAGAAGAGCGATCGTCACATTTGTGGCTTTACGATTACCCTACCGCTCATTGTGGCGGCGCCCCGTGATTTGGATTCCGAGCGCGTCTCGATAGCGCGTGCAGTTTAAGATATTAGAAGGCAGATGTCTTGGCGGAAGGAAACAAGCCGCTGGGGAGAGCGAGCAAAGGGAGAGCAGTGTACAACAACAAAGGCACAACGACCACAGGGTTGCGAAAGAGGAAAAGAGCAAAGTGAAAGCTGGGCGGCCGGCGGTGCGGGGACAATATTGGTCCGCGCAGATTATTTTTTCTGAGCTACAGTAAGTGCTCCTCTTACTGTTACTGCGTGGGTGGTACTGTACATTTTAGTTCGAGTATTATTGTGTAAAACACTCATAAATTGATAAAAATTACGGAGGCATCCAAATTCTCTTATCATATAATGAACGCGAATGCATTACGGGTACTTGATGAAGGAATAAGCCTGTATTGTCGGCGTGGCCATCTGCCCCAGGGAAGAAAGGAGCAGAAGCGGCCGCTGCTTAGGCACCAAATGCAGCGGTGCCTCGCGCACAGCCCTTCGGCTCGCTGGCATCTGCTGCAATGCTTTGTGAGGCGGCGGCGGCATGACTACGAAACTCTGCGGGGAGCACGCCAACGTCGTGTACTATCTTCATTATCCACATCATTCTGTTATTACGGTAGCCATACGTATCTTATGTCAACAGAAGTGTACGCCGTTAATTCACTTCTTGAGAAGTAGAATAGAGAAGAAAACCGTGACTGCGGTGGCTATCTTTTTTCTGCTGCTGACGTTGCTAGTTAGACGTAAAGACGAAACGTGGCTCACCCGCTGCCCATGGAATGCTCCAGTCACACGCCGCCTCAACAGGTTCCGTGACTCCCTCCGCCGCTAGTGGCGACAGTAAAATCGAGTGTGCAGCCAATGCAGGTGACCAAAGAGGAACGAACGAGAACGCAGCAAAGAAACATTAGTGGACAACCAATTAAGAGACAGACAAGCAGTGCCGTAACTAAAGCGAGCAAACGTGACCACTGAGACGGTTGGGGCGGTGTCAGAGGTACCTGCGAGAAATGCCGCTTTGCAGACTCCAGAAGGCGCAGCAAAGCAGTCGCATCGAGCCGATCGTTAACTTCACAAAGGACAGTGACGAGATGCTAACGTTTCGATAAACATACTCTAGCTAAACGCTTAGTATGCGTAGAAGCGATGACGTAGTCGCTGGATTCGTTCCTTCCTAGCAACGCCTCCGTGGTAATGTTAGTAGTGGTGCAAAGGCACCGCCACGTCAGCCACGCGCTCTATGGCCAGCTCGGATCCGGGAGGTTGGAGGGACATGGTTCATCGAGCCTCGAGAGGAGCAGAAGAGTCTGGCGCCGAGGACGGAAGGACCCGCGCGTAGCCAAATCTCAACCACTGGTTCCGAAATAAATGATTTAGTGCGCAGAACTCAAGCGTCCACTCCTGTGGCCTGACGGTGTCACCGGCCTCGTAACCAAGCAAACGAAGGTGACACCGAAGCCAGAAGGAATAGCGAGGAGGAACGTGTGGGGAAAGTGCGAGGGGGAGGGCGGAAGTGGCGTGAGAGGCTCCCTACGAACACGCGATACCATACAACCAAAAAACAAAGAGGCCACAGAAGATGAACCCGCAGGAAAGCGGAGAATTAAAGTAATGTGGCCGTATTAGGGAGAGGGCAGCATGCTAAGACCGTGCCCCAGAAGCCCAGCACACATTGCGTGCTTGAGTGCTGCACATCAATCGGTACTTCGGCGTCGTTGCGTTGCTGATCCGAACCACGTGACAGTTGCGCGAAAGGTACAAACATGATTTACAACAAGCTCGGCGTCGGCGACGCTGCGAGATAATGGCAGAGTAGCGCGCTCCGCCTGTGAGTTCGCTGATCACGCGATCTTTCCTGAGGCGCAGCAGCTATGCGCCCCGCACGGGGCACCTTGTGTATTCAAGGTGATGATATTGGCGACACCGCCGACCTTGAGCCCCCAAACAGAAGTTGTAACTTACCATGACAATTTGTTTGTAGGTGGTGCGTATGAAATCACAAGCGGTGGCCGTCGGAGCCGTGGTCAGGCTTCGGCGAATGGGCTCCCTCTCTTTTTACCAGGCAGGGACCTCAGGGACCTCTTCTGCTACCAGGGTAAGCCTGCAGAAGACAAAAACCCCGTTCCATGCTTTAGGCTACTATATCATTAGGTATTTTCTAAACCCCCTCCAAACGTGATCAGACCCGGAAACGGGACCGCACCGAAGTATATTTTCTTCCATTGCCATCCTTGAGCTTTTCTGAACCGTAAAATTACTCTTTATTCCTTGTTATGGAATGTAGTGATACAGCCCGCTGTTTTGCAACAAAATCAGTATTCGTAATTGCAAAATATCTAGAAGGTATAATAGGAACATCTTACAAGGCCAAAAAACGCAGGAATAGTCAGGTCATTGTCGAGGTAAACAACAAGCAGCAGGCCGCAAAGCTTCTAGCTCAAGCTCAAATGGTTGATCTGGACATCAGGTTCCCACCCCACCTCAAAAGCTCGTAGGGTATGATTTCTGAGCCAGATCTGCTGAACGAAGCGGATGGGTGTCTCCTTGAAAGCTTGAAGGATCAGCGTGTCACGGCCGTGGGCCGCATCACTATCTGTACAGACTACAGGGAAATTCCCACCCAGCACATCATCCTTACAGTTGACCCCTCGGCACTTCTACAATATATAAGAGCCGGTTTTATCCGGCGCTCCATCCGTCCTTACATCCCGACCCCCGGCGCTGTTTGAAGTGCCAGCGGTTCGGGCATGGTACAAATGCCTGCCGCGGCAAAACAACCTAGGCCAAATGCGCCGATCAAGACCACACCACTGACAACTGCAACTCTGTTACCCTCACTGGTTCTAACTCCCAAGGCCCACACGCGGCCTACTCCAGAAAATGCGAGAAATTCCCACAGGAAAGAAAAATAACGTCAAAGTCACTCACAACATCTCCTCCCCAGAGGCGCGAAATAGGTGCGCCTCGTTCCGTCTGGAAAAGTACGCCGGCGCCGATCACCGGGGGGCGGAACGGCGTCTGGCTTCGGCAGGGGCTCAGTATTGTGAAACGGACATTGTCCCATCCTCGCTCACCCTTCCTGCGTTACCTGAGCAAGGCCAACACGCCACCACGCCGCTTGATGAGGCCGCAGTGGTTGTGGTGCCAGCCGTGTCCTTCGGGACCGATGCCGCTCCCGCCCCCTTCCCTCACCGCCCTTCAGTGCATTGGAGGGCGCCGAGGGAATGGACACCGGGGCCCCGCAACGGCTGCCACTCCCCCTACACCGCCCGTTCCACCTGTGGAGCCGCCACCACCTAGGGTGGTGGTGGCTCAAACAAATGCACCGCAAGGGGTTCCAAATCGTCCAGGATCCCAGTCCGTCAGGCACCCGCCTGACATCTGAGGAGGAGATGGATGTCGGGCGGTTCCTACCTACAACGCAGCGCAAGAAGTGGCCTCCGACGTACAAGCCAACAGAAAGGTCCAAAAAGTCTCTTTCGAGTGTACAAGCCCCGAAAGACAACACATGAACACGCACGCACACACTCCTCTCATTCCTAAGAGCAAATGAGTACAGAAAACATGATCAACGGAACTGCAGAGGCCTCATAAAAAATCTCCATGATGTGTATGAGATGCTGCATGCTAATAAGCCAAGTGTCTTGTGTCTCCAAGAAACACACCTCAGTTACAAACTAACAAATTTCTTATATAGGTACATGGTATTCAGAAAGGACAGTGTTGGCTGCACACACTTTTCGGGTGGTGTGGCCATTGTAGACCATAAATCATTAGCATGCCACCCTCTCTCTTCAAGAACCGCCCTTGAGGCTGTAGAAATGCGCACGACAGTATTTAATAGGTTGATAACGGTATGCTCCCTCTACATCTCCCCTAACTTCGAGCTTTTGAGCTCTAATTTGGAGGGTTTTCTACATCAACTACCCAAGCCCTTCATTCGCCTAGGCGACCTCAATGAGCATAACTCGCTTTGGGCTCCTCCCGCACTGATGCCCGAGGTCGCCTTATCAAAAAATTCCTAACAACTTCAGGAGCACATCTATTCAACACAAACAAGCCTAAATACCATAATCTACAACAAAACACTTACTCACACCTTAACTTGGCTACTGGCTCTGCAGTACTCTTTCCATCGCTTCAGGGGGATGTTGGCACGAACTATCTGGTCGTGACCGCTTGCCTACCTCACAAACATATACAGGTAAAGGCCAAAGTTGTCCGTCTTCCCATAACAGGTTTAATGAACAAACGGAAACTGGAATACATTCACATGTGCATCTAAACTACAGCACGCAGCCACAGCACACTTCATGTAGACGAAGCCACCCAACTCCTCACGGCGCACATCCCCGACTCCGGTAGAAGTCCATTCCCCAGGCCTACGCTTCCCCGCGCAAACCAAGGAGGCCCCGGGGGAACGAGGACTGCAGGCGAGCATGAGAGGCCCAGAACAAGGCGTTGGGTGCCTTTCCCCGGTACCCCACCTCGAAAAGCCTTCTATAATTCATGCGGCAAAAGCACTCAGGAGAGGCGTGCGCCGTTAGGCAAAAAGGGACAGTTGGCGCACCTCCCTCACAACAATAAACGCGTACATCGACAACCCACAAAGTTAGGACACATATACGAAAACTTGGAAAACATACCCACAGCGTACCCCGGGTTAGTACAACAGGGGCACACTGGGATACAAGGCTAATAATCTCGCACAATACTGCCAACACGTGTGCAGTTCTGCACGCTGCGCAAACACTCTCATGAACTACAAACCTTCTAGTGAAAAGAAGTCCTGGTGAAATAATAATAAATCAAACACCTCGTATGACACACCCTTTTCACTTTATAAGGTGAAGCTGGCTCTCAGTACTTGTAATCCTTCACCTCCAGGTGGAGACAAGATTACACACCCTATTATACAACACTTACACACAGACACTTAAAACACGTCTACACGTCTACAACAAAATCTGGCTTTCGGGTTGCCTTCCAGGTTCTTCGAGGGAAGCCATCTTAGTGGCTTTTCTGAAGGCGTGTAAGGAGCCATTTTCCATGGTAGTTATCGTCCCCATTGCCCTGCCAAGCTGCGTCTGCCAGCGGCTTCAGGAGATTATCAATGGGAGACCTGTGTATTTTCCAGAGTACAATGATCTTGTCGAGGGGCGATCCACATATGATCAACTAGTTGTTTTAGAAGCCTACTATAACCTCTTGTGACCTGTTGTCGCGATTTCGCATCACACCAATTGTAAGCAGAACAACCAAAGAAAGAATCGGTAGCGGCAACTCCTGCACTCACATGGAATCTACACATTGATGGTAACATATGGACCAAGTGGCATTATATAACCCCCTTTCAGTAAAGTGGTGACTGCTCCCATTCCTCCGGTTAATGCCAATGATCGCCGTTCCTCGGAGGCCGCCCATTTACACCTGTATGTACTAAAAGAATCTAAGTATTCTGATTGCAATAAAAATGTCACTCAATTGTTACTTTGTTCAAGAACCCACGTAGTTGCCTTAAATATTTTTGTGTTAAGAAACTTTAACATGTACTGGCCAATTATGACCTCATGTTTTGTTGTTAAAAGTTCTGCTGATTCTTTATAAGCAGGCTAGCAAAAGCGATAGCAAAACTATTTTTTTTCGTGCCTTACAGAAAATGCAGGCTAGAAGAGGTCAAAGATGCACAAATACATAACCAAAACTGCATGAAAGTATGTTTTGGTATTGAAAAAGCTTATGCTACGGCTTGGCGCTGCGGCGTCTTTAAAGACTTAAAATCTTTTTGTATTTCAGATAACATGTAGAATATTTTTTTCTAGTTACATGTCTACACGAACATTCCGTGCTACAGCTGGGTCGCACTATCAAACGTTCACATGCAGGAGAACGGCGTGCCTCGAAGGGGCGTTTTGAGCTGCACATTGTCAGTCGTTCAGCTGAACTCTCTCCAAAACGCACTTCCAGTATTATTTCTTGCCTGGTTTATGTAGATGACGTTCAAATATCATTTAAATCATGTAACATGTCCACATGTGAACGTAAGGTCCAGCTTGAGGTAAAGAAACTTTCTGACAAGATGGTTTCCAGGGTGCAGCTTGAGGTAAGAAACTTAAGGTCCAGCGTAAGAAACGTAAGTTCCAGCTTGAGGTAAAGAAACTTGCAGACTAAAATGGTTTTAAACATAGTCCAGCGAAGAGTACCGTGGTTGAATTTGAAGAACGTGCGGAATCCTGCCCGATTCAGACATAAAACTCAATATTCGCCCAATTCCTGTGAAAAGGGAACGCAAGTGTTTGCGTGTAGTGTTTCACGAAACATACATTCATCCATCCCGTGAAATGACTCAAACAAAAATGCCTAAAAAGAAATATTATTCTGAAAATCTTATCTCACCAATCATACGGTGCACACAAACTCCTGCTTCGACTTCGTGGCGTGTTAGTAGGGTCACGGTTGGAATACGGAAGTGCTGTGTATGGGTCAGCCCCGAGAACAGCCCTTGCAATTCATGACCCAATGCTTCACTTGCGGCTTCGCCTCTCTTGTGGCACATTCCGCACTATTCCTGTCCAGAGTCTAAGCAAACTGCGACAAAGAGGGCTCATCCCACCAGCGAACTTATGTTGATCTTCTATATTCCTATAAAATCTCCCGTGGATAACCATTCCTTCCACCGGTTTATCACACATCCACACCTCAACACTTATTATACCACGCATCAATTTCGGGTTCCTTCTCGCAGAGAGTGAGGGACGAGGTGACTATTCGTGAGGTGTCCTTTTTAGACACATTCAAATCATCTCACACTGATTCTACAGCACCATGACCTCTTCGCCCGGTAGGGTGTGACTTGTCTTTCCCACAATTCAATAAAAACAAGGCACCGAAAACTGAAATTTTGCAGCATTTCATATATCTGCAGGATAAATATGGGGCTGCTCAATTTTTACACGTTGTGGCTAAAACTGTCACTTTCGTATCTTGTGCTGTGCGTGGACCCAATTTTAAAGCAATGTAAAGAGTATTTTTACGGCAGAAGCATATGGCACTTTTCTTGTGAGTTCTGAAAAACAAATTCAAAATTTCATCATTTGTAGAGATTCTCTGAGCGTCATCCGTACATATTCATCTGGAAAGCCATCGAAAACCATGTCATTAATGTTTTTTTAAAATAATTATGCTCGCTTATTCTTCAAACCTTGAGGTGACAGTGGGCTGGGTGCCAGGCCACTCTGGCGTCGGCAGAAATGAGCTCCCCGATGTAGTGGCCGCAAGTGCTGCACTCCGGAACACAGTAAGCGTAACACTACCTTTTAAGCCAAACATCAGACAAAACTCCATGAAACATGGCTACAGACTGGAGCGAACAGACAGACAGCAAACTACACGTAATAAAACCACACTTGGGACAATATACTACTGTGTCACACAACAGACACATTGAAGTTACCTTGGGTAGGCTACGGATACACATGTAACAAACTCGCAGCTGCTCCCTGGGTTTACACGACCCTTGTGCAGCAAGTGTGAGGAGGGCCTATCCCTGATACACATACTCATTCAATGCAAGGAACTCGAAATTACACTGCGGAACAACTTCACAGAGCTCTAGAGACAACATATTCCATTACATTCGCCATACGTTTCAGAAGACAATGCCATGTTTTCCGTTCACCGCACCTTTAGGTTTCTGTCAGAGGTTCACTTCTGACAGCCCATCTCATAGACCCACCGTTTCATCACTGGTCCTATACACCAGCTACCTGATTTATCTTTTAACCACCCTTGGTCTTCATCGTGGCCCTGCACACCACCGCCCTCATCGTCTTTAATTGATTTTATTCGTGCTCACTCTAATCGATTTTAATAGTCACCTTTTCAACACAATACTTTCTTGGCGCTATTGGCCCTATTTGGCCTTGCGCAATAACAATCAGACATCATCACCAGCAACTTTGCGCCACTGAGAAGACTGCAGTTTCGCATTAGGGAGTAGAGTAATCATCAGCCATTTTTCCCTTTTTCCGTGTTTCCCCGTTCTGTTTTCATGGTCCACGAATCGAAAGCGACACTTTTTGCTTTAGGCGCCATATATTGCTCAAGAAACAATAAAACTTCCGCAGACACCTGACATCGTTTTATGGGTTGCGAATGTGAAAGCTTGAAGGTTCAGCTGAACGCTTCATAGCTTGTTTCGCCTATCATTGTCGAAGGGCTTGAAACCTTGTAGCGGAGGCGCTGCGCTGTGGGAGCAGGCCTAACGCTCCCGGGTGGCATCCATAGGTTTCCTTCGCGTCGCCCCGCTGCTTTCATGCCGTTGTGTAATTGGAGATTCGACGACGACGGTGAATTTCGGTGCTTTTCATTCCCCTGCTTCTATTTGTGGCACACTGCGTGGAAAATTTATTCAAATTCTTTGTGTGTTCCCCGAACCAATAACAAGAAAACATAAAGTGGGGAGCAACACCAGCACTACAAAACTTAGGCCGGTTTGCAGACAGTTGGATAAAAGGGGCAGAGGCAAGTGCCCAAAATCTTCATTTAAGTAAGAAAAGCCAATTAGTAAATTAATATATGACACCTAAATTAAATGGAGATATCGCTCCTGGGAGCGAAAAAGGCCAACAGCGTAACACTGCACAGTAAAAACACCGCTAAACTTCCAGTCACAGGATTCGTAATCTACACTTTATGAACAAAGAAGGTCTCCATGGCAAATTACGCCTCTACCGAAGCACAGCACGGAGCACAATACCACTGCACAGACCCCGAGGGTAAAAAGGCGTATAAAGTAAAAACCAACACACGGAGTACCCGAAATTACTCTATAATAAGCCTTACAAGGGGCCTCAGAGGCAGTCAGCAAACGAATCTGTAGTTTAGACCCAATTGCAACACGGCCCCACTGCATCCTCCTTTCCTAGTCGCACTCACAGCAAGGATTCGGCAAGCTGTAGAAGCCCCTCCAACTCTCGCAATTCTGTGCATTCAGCCACTAGTTCCTAATTCCTAGCCACTCTGCACTCCGGAATTGATGATTTCCCAAAAGGGTAAGGAGCAGAGACGGACCACTCACCGTAGCCGTGCAGCCGCCAAGCCTAACCACGAACCCGAAGCCCTCTCGACTCCCGTGGCGATAGCATGCTGCTGGGATGCCTTTCTGCAGGGACACTAACGCATTCTCTGCCCTATAGAAGGCTCGCGGCCGCCCAACTTTGTCTTCGCACGTTCTTGTAGTCGACTTCCTTGTTCACCTACTCTCGAGCTGTCATACGTAAAACTACCGTCACTGTCACCAGTTTTGTAGTAAAACCAAAGATGACGTCCATGGCGCTGTCGGGCTGCGCCAGTAAGGTTCGGTGTGGAAGGTTTTTGTTTGCAGTTAATGAGCGTGAAGTTAAAGCTACGACGCCGATAAATATAACTGAGGCAGAAAGAGCTTAGTTCCAAGTATTTAAGCGGCCTGCAACACTTTCGATAAACGCTTTCACTCTTTCCTTCGCGCCTGGAAGCACTGCGAAAGCTATAGTTATACCCAGCATGTAGTGGCGCTGCGTGATTTTCTTGCCTCACCAGATACACCTTCCGGTTCTGCTTTGTTTGTGTGGCTTTATTTTTAAGGGTGCTATCGAAAAGCGTTAATTTCTGCAACTGTTGGAGAACCGGCCAACAGCTGATACAGGGCCTGAATGACATAATTCCAGCGGGCGAAGAACGTCAAGCCCTGAAAGAGAGAAAAATTTTTGAGTTTGTTTCCAAGTTATCTGATGGGCATAGAGCAGTAATTTTTGGCTGAGGTACTTTGTGACCCCCTAATCTGAGTACTGGGTGTGTTGGGTGACAAAGTAATGCGACATTTTAAGATATCAAAAAAGTTAAAAAAGGGGTGCCGTCATTTTTCTCGCGTTCACCATTCTGTGATAGCTTGCTCAGACCCATCATCAGATATCGCAAGCTCACCTCCATATATATGGGTGCATACGTGCACCCTGTTGTAAATAAAGCATTATAAGATGGGCGCAGACCGAGGGAAATAGCTGGTGGTGAAGATAAAGACGCAGGGGTGCCAGAGTGTGTTCCATAGCTTTCGAGAATGGGGCGTCTAGGTCATGCTTTCTGTCTTGTACCCTCTGCAAATCCTACTTCTCCCGTTAGTCGCAATCCATGTAGGGGACACGTTAAGCCCAACACTCACTATTAAGGGTTTTAGTGCACACCCGTTGTCATTGGGAAGCTTCAACACCAACTTTCGAGGCAGATTCCCGGTGGCCTCTGTCTCTGGCCAACGCCGCCTGTATAAACAGTGCCTAACGCGTGAGCGAATAATGGCCAAACAGCCACTCTCCTGCTGCTCTCTCCTACCCTTCCCCGCTCCGTAGCCTTCCAGCGTGCTTTCGTGTCCGCCAGCCAGCGCCGCTTCTCGGAAACTATGCAAAATAGTGGAAAGTTTGTTTAGCGTTCCCGAGGCGGCGCTCCTACGCCTTCTTGTTTTTCAGCATGCCTGTCTGTCTTGGTCTGTCACTGATAAAACTTCCTTTGTCACGAAGCGAAATCCCTTGCGCTGCCGCAGGCTGATGCCGGCTTTGCGCGCTTATCTACGCGGATCAGAGGCCCTGAAATGTTTTGAGTGGGGCATCCCCCCCTCTATCCCCTCTGCATTTAGGTATTGTTTTGGCCCCCCTGTTCGCACTCCGCATCGGTACGCACTTCTAAATTTGAGGACTGTACTGTAGAAGCTGCCGGACAGCGTGGCGGGATCGCAGCTGCTTATACTTTTGTTTCCTATAATTTTCTGAAGTTTACAAGCACGTGATATTATTGGAAAGTAATCGTAGAAGTGAGCGCCTGAACAAAAACGTGGACGCAATTTTTTCTTCTCTAAATACTCCAGAAAGAAAAATATCTCTAAAAGAATGGCTGCCCCGTCCGAAAATATCGTTTTTCTGTTAGCTATATGTCTACCCGACAATCAGTATGTTCTTACACTATTTCAGTCCGCCTCCGTCTTTATCTTTGGAAAAATGCAGCAATTATGAAGTGAGCGACATGTTGAACGAGATCCCCAGTGCGCCACAGAACTAGCGCCCCGTCACGGCTAAGATGTAAGCGAAACGGCCCTTGAAGCCCAACAGGCAAGCTGACAGACACACGTCGTAGAAGTGGGTGCAGCGTTCGCGACTCGCGAGCAGTGACGTAAGGCGAGATGTCCGCCGGCACGCGCCACATAGCGGATCAGTGCCTGAACTAAGCGTCCCTACCCTTCCCATTGAAAAGCGCGCGACGCGCCAGGCAATGTTAATACAGGCGGCGTTGCTCTGGCCATGGGTTGTTCAGGTGTGCTGAACGACATACGTTTCACTTTTTTACATGAGACGAGCTAAGAAAAGTGCTTGAATTTAAAATACTTACTATTTGTGTCGCGTTTACCATCCGGTTATCAAAACTGTTCGCAGCCAGCGAAACCCAAGAAAGTGACCATATTCTTACGCATTTACAAGTAATTGAACTATGAAATCGTTCATTATTTTGTTATGTCATTCAGGCTATGTCGTTCGGGTTACTGACAGGGACAAGCATAAATTCCTAGAGGAAGACATTTCCGGGAACTATTTGTGTAAATCTGGAGTTTTGCAGTGGAGGCACCTTGAAAATTTACGAACTACCCGTGGGTCGGGCCCATGGGCTTCGACATCGTGGATACTTCGGCATGGGGATCGAACAGGTAGAACTGCTCGTTGGGGCACCGCATCAAGCCACCGACGAAGGGAAGCACTTAGGGATGTCCAATGTTTTACGTGAACGCAGAATATCTACTGCCGCACGGGTCAAGCACCACCACAACGCCGGCAGTCCGTTTGTGAATTGCTTGACCCTCTGAAGCCTTCTTGTGAACCAGAAGATCTTCGCGAGGCTGACTCAATTGTAGCGCTCCATATTAAAATATTAGGCTCTTTACTAGACCACCAAGACCTCAAAGTAGCCAAGGACTTCTTCGTTGGGATTACCAGTGTACTGTAGATGGGAATTAACAAGTTAAAGAGAGTCAACCAGCACTGTGTCGCGTCTTCCTTGGTACTATTTTTAGCGGTTATTCCTTTTGAGCCTCGATTCATAGAGCAAATTATTTTGAATCATTGCTAGCCAGTGACCTGCCAACATTGCAAAATCCACGGTAGGATGTCCCGTTTAGCCCGACGTTAAGGAAGTACTGGCAGCATTGGCTTTGTGTAAGCGGTCGTCATTGCCTGTACCAGATGGATTCCCCCATTCCAATCTGTCACCTCGGCAAGGCTGCCTAGCCCGTCATCTTGAAATAGCTTTTCCAACTACCTCGCATGGCTTGCCGCCTTGAAAGTGGAGATGATCTAGCTGTCTTGTTTCTCTCCAGACCCCAGAAAGTGTGTGCCTCAACCGACAGTATACCGTCCCATTAATCTTGCCAGATAGTTGCATTAGAAATCGTGTGAAATGTGTCATCCTTGCACGTCTGGAGTAGATCCCAGAGTAGAGCCTACAACGGTTATCCGGACGGATTGATTCGTTTCTGCCTTGACCCCTCATCTATTGATTAATTGACCTCAGCACTTTTGTGCACAAAAAGGAAAGCACCAAAGAAACAAAACAGCGTATGCTCCGCGTTCTTCTCGGGCGTTAAAGGAGCTCATACCAACGTGAAGCAGGATGTCTTGTCAATTCCATGCAACCTGTAAAGTGGGGAGGCGGAGGGACTACCAACAGGAAGGTAATTATTCGTAATCACTGAAGCAATACACTACACCCAGCGAAGTGTCACCAAAGAGGCATCCTGTGCCCCACGTTGTTTTTTCTCAGAGGATCGAAATGGAAATCTCCTTTGCGGTGGCAGCTCACCTTTACAAATACGCCCACGATATCTTGCTGTGGGCTGATGGCGTGACTTTTAGATGTACGCAAGCGCGGCGGCAAAATGGCGCAGTTTTGACCATTTGCTGTTCTCATGGATAGAGGTTTGAAGTAACCTAACGCAAATGGGCATTACTTGCGTTTTCATGAAAATTTTTGTTCACATACCATCTCTTTACTAATAACGGAGGCGTAATTCGTATAAAAAACTGCCGAAGCTCGCACTAAGTCGCGGAAGGCCGCATAATTTCTTTATATGCTAGCACTAAAGGACACATCACCACTTGTTTCCACAAGTGTAAATTGTTTATTACTACTGTGCTAGTAGTACTCATTGTCATCTGCATCGATATCATCGTGTTCCCCACGCCAAGCATTACATGCCCGGTAGCGCTTGACGACAGCTGGTGCGCAGCGCGCCGTGTATGAACACAACGTATGCGCGGCGTTCCTGTAGTCGCGTCGAGTTTCCCTGGTGCAGGTGTGGAACCAGCTGAGGTGTTACTGGGCAACGCGACGCACTCCTCGTGGTTTCCGCCATTTTTTTTCTAAAGCCACTGCGCGCGCAGGGGGCGCTGGGCGGTCGCCGCGAGGCCTGCGCTCACGAGCGCCCGGTATTTTCTTGGTATTTTTAAGACGTTGCGCGTTGCGCGTTATGCCCCCCACATTACGGCCAGCTACAACAGCTCGGCTGTTAAACGTAGGACACCTTGTTTCGAGCCGCCATGAATGTTCTTTGAAGGAACAGCTGTAAGCGGTGGCTCACAGGTCCCGTCCATAGACAGAAGGCCGTTACGACCTCCAGCGATGTAAATGTGCTATTCTACAAAGCACTTTTCTTGTGCTCTCTTTGCTACAGCTAGGCCATCTTTTCTAGCACGTGCCGCGTAAATAATTAGAACCTGCACATTACGCAAAGACCGGCCCTGTTATTGAGCCTTGGCCTCCCATGGCATACCCGAAAAACAATCGCTGTGTTTTGAGATTAATTTTTCGGTTTACGCGAACATTTACGCACTTAGGACGCATATTGAGAACCTGAATTCTTTTCTCGGACGTAACTTTGCTGGAATTTCAGCTAATCCTTCCCGCACATCGTTTGCAAAAGTAGTTTTTGCCCACATATTAGATGTGCCCTTCAACTACACGCGAAGAGAAGGCCACTCCTCCTACCTTGGTATGTCATGCAGCCTCGAGTGTGCTTTGGTTTTTCCAGCCATACGGAAGACACGTGATCTGTCAACACCGGCACTATAAAAAATTAACTTTGATCAATTTTTTGGAGACGCACACCTATGCTGGAGACGCACACCTAGGCTGACCTATGATTTGGTACAACTTCTGTTTCATCAGCGCAATTGCCATATCACAGATGGTTCGCTCTGCCGAATTGAAGGTCGCCCATTTCATCCGCTCGACGTCTACAGAGGTTAGACCATTCATTTCCTCATTCACTCGGGGTGTAAAGCTCGTGCCGAACATGGGTGATATCCGGCTATTCAAAGCATCCCCTTCCTTCAACCCTGTGCTTTGACCTCAAGAAAAATGCTGACCGAAATGTCTATTACAATATGAGTGTGTTGCCCAAGCCGGACCCGATGCATTTATGTGGCTTTCCAGTAAGTGGGACTCCGTATTCCAAATTCCATAACATCCCATTTCACCACTTCCATGGCTTCTTCACCTACGGCCATCCGTTCCGTCCTTCCCGCTATTGAGCACAGCGCACAAAGATCAAGGTTGATACTCTGCAATAGAAAGCTTGTGCTTCAGAAAGCCTTGTTTCATTTCTCTCACTCTATCTACTGACCGAAATAATATTGCTGGTAACCATGGCCTTTGACTTCTTTATTTATATTTTGTTACGGGCTTCTGGCTGCGCTGGGATCATCTTGCCTCGTGTTCTAAGGAAAGTGCAAGTTTACTTCTTTTGTATGCCGCACCTTATATCTTGTTTTGGTTGTTGCCTTGTGGTTATTATCCTCAAGTATTCCTGCTTCATCGATGCTTTTAGACACGCGAGAACTGTAGATTTTGTGTGTACAAAAAACTGCGTTGCATTTTATCCGCCAGCGAACGTCGGGGCATGTCTCTTTGCTCACTGCTTCTTCGTCGATCGGGTATTAGTCAGTTCCTTGTGGAGCATAAGTTTGCTGCGATAAATTCTGTTTTATAAATGACCCTGCGCTATCTTTGGCTTTGCGTCAATAACATTCTATCACCGGGCTGCCCAAGAGAGTCATAATCTGGATCCTAAGCCAGTAGGCCACCTCACACACTAGCTCGTGGTATTGTTATGCGGCGGCAGGACGATGATTACACGGACCATTGTAGATGAGGTGATGATTTCAATGGGCAGCGAAACGATAATAGCATGCGCGGACACCGTGACTATGTCACAATTAGGATGGATGGATGGATGGATGGATGGATGGATGGATGGATGGATGGATGGATGGATGGATGGATGGATGGATGGATGGATGGATGGATGGATGGATGGATGGATGGATGGATCGTTCGGTCGGTCGGTCTGTCTGTCGGTCGGTCGATCGGCAGGTAGATAGGTGTGTAGGTAGTCAGACAGGCAGGCAGGCAGGCAGGCAGGCAGGTAGGCACACTTTTTAAGTCACGAGAAGGCGAGGACGAATCAGGCGCCTCGGTCCAGGCAGCCTCTGAGGGCTCTGATTGTGGGCCGATGTTCACCTTGTTCTTTGAGATACGCCGCTACAGCCACCCACCCTCTGGTGTATTTTGTGGTTGTGTACGGTTGTGGCGGCACTCCCACAGAATGTGGTTCTGGGTGGACAGAATAAGGCAGTGCGGGCACAGCGGGGCAGGGGTGTGTGGCGCGTGTAGGAATATCTGGAGCCAAGTGGGCGCGTGCAGTGTATATGCTTGTACCTGCCTAATGATTACTTGATCGCGATGGGTAAGCCCAGCGGGGAAATGAGAGAATACGTAACGGATACCTACAACATTTGCAAAGTTTGGGAGAGCAGGGGAGTACAATGGTGTGTGTCGCGGGCGTCGTCAGGAGCACGAAGGAGAGTTTCGCGGAAAAACTGATGTTTGGCGTTCGTTCCTTGCAACGCCTGCGTCACCAGGGATCCAGTGCACCTGAAAAGGCCTTCTAACGTTGTTATGGAGCAATAATGCGGAAAAGAAGGCGAGGAGACCCTGGGCGAGAGGGTGGTAGCACGCAGACTTGGAATCGCTACATGCAGGCTTGGAATTAGGTAATGGTTGTGCAGACGGAGGATGGATTGTCAGCAGCGGCAAAAGTGATGACGAAAAATTCGTCTTTTTCCGGGGGGGGGGGGGGGTGCAACTTCGAGTGATGGAGTAGTGCGTTCCCCCTGAAGTGATTAAAGGGGACGCACCGAGGTTATATTCAAATGCCGCATCTGTGAATACGTGGTGGCTATCGGTATCGCAGTTTTATTTCTTGGTGTTGTATGCGGCACGAACGAGACGTCGCTGGGGTTACGTTCCTTGTACATGTGGTGGGGAATTGGAAATACGGTAATTTTTTTGAATGATTTTGCCATCTAGAGGAGTGTTCGAAGCCGTGGGTGCGGGTTGGGTATCTTAATCTGGGCAACATAGGAAGACCGCGGAGTTTTGCGTGAGTAGTTGACGTTGATGGCTGCGATAGATGTCACTGATACCGGAAACCGTGAGAACACCTACCCTGCTATTCTCAATCATTCCTTCCCTCGAGCGACCATTAAAGGAGATCCTTGAAACCAGTTTTTGATGTACAAGCATTGCGGAATCTTACCCTCAGCTGAGTATAGGGAGAAAATGGATTGGTGGGGACTCAGAATACGGCCCCTAGTTGCGCAAGTCAGGTGGTGCTATTGGGGATCGGGAGATCCAGAGATATCTTTATCGCTTCGCGGATCAGAGCGTCAAGCTTCGTCTTCACTTAAGCTTCACTGGCGGTGTTCACCAATATGCATCTCGTCTTTCTATTGTAAAAATATAACATTTAGCAAATGTACCACCTACCAATTTATGAGTGCACATATCGGCGTCCATACCTGCCCCTTAACCGCCCCTTCCACTAACCCTCCCAGGATCGGCCGCTACCACCCGTTGCCCTCGCTTGCTTAGGTAGAATTTATTGTTTACTTGTATTTTATCAGAATAACTGCACGAAACGTCTGTCAAGCTTGCGGCCTAGCGGAGACCATACGGCACGTTTTATGCAAAATCTCCCTAAAAAGAGGCTGCTCTCGTCCCCTCTGTCACACCTACACTATCGGCAGCCTTTCTCTGAATAAAATAATCTCACGTAGCTTATCTTCATCGTTATCTCTATGTAAAGGTACGTAAGGTGCTCCAACACTTTCTGTGAACGACGAACATGTACTAAAGGTTAAACAAACCGGTGTACTCCAACGTATAGTACCCTAAGACTGGACCCACTTACCTACGCTTCGTTCGCTTCATGTACCTCTTTCTGTTTTCTCATATTTACCGCGTGATATATCTCGAACTACCAGGTTAGCATTCCTGCCATTTTTGTTGCTATTTTTTTATTTCTGCTAATAGGCATGCGCGGTATTGTTTCCGTTCCACTCCACTCTTGTTTAAAACTTCACCTTTGAAATGCGTAAGGCGCTCGAGGAAGTTTTGGTGCTTTGCACATTTTAAATACACATAAAATAAGCTTTGTGTAATTAACAATTCTATTTGGGAGATCTATATCAGAAACTTAGTTATTATCTTTGGTTTTAAGATTTAAGGACCTTTTCTTCACAAAATTAACTTTCTTTCGGAAACCTTCAGTTCTCGTGCCCCATTGTCGTTGGCTGCACTTCGGCCTTATCAATCATTGTAATAATCTTATTGAATTCAGCGGTAGTAGTCAGGTGGACTTCGACGTAGTGGAATAAATGTTTCGTATTTATCGAGCTTCTTCTGCACGAACACATAATGCAGCAGTTTCTTACAGTATTCCCGCGCGTGTGTGTAGTAGGTATTTGCAAACACTCTTATTTTCTTATGACTGTAAGTCCGCATTGCAACCCCGAAAAAGCAACAGCAGCGCCGTCAAAACTACACACAGACCTATAGTATTGCAAAAATTTAAATTATAGACGTTTTTTCGCAAATGTCCTTAAGGGCAATATTCTTATAGGCCTAAACAAGCTCTCGAGGTGAAGGCGTTCCTGGGTTTAATCTGGAACATTTGACGCAGGGCTTTGACTCGCATTTAAGCACAGCTTTTCTGCACCATAAAAGTCGCGGTTAACTATGGGCGCAGAAGTAAATAGAACACTGAAACATTTAGGAAAATTGAGAGAGCATTGCTCGCCCCAGTAAAATATTCTATGTGACGTGAAGAGTTTTCAGCCTTTGGCTGATGCTTCACAGTCATATCTGTTTGTTGCCGAGACTGAATGTCTTTATTCTGTGGCCTCAGCCCATGTATTTCGCTCTAATGATAATAATTGTGTTGCTACTCGCTCATTAAGTCGTGCGTCCTTCACTGACGTAACCATGACCGCATGATGGGGATACCTTAGATCCCATGGAAGTATCAAAGAGACCCCGCAGCAATTTCCTTCTTTTTACCGAAACAGTGCCTACAAGTACTATAAAACCTATAGGTTTACTGCACAGACAGGTGCTGTGTGTTTTGCCACTAAGCTTTGAAGTTTGAGCCTCGCAATTGTTCGTTTTTAGCAGAGAGTTTGTAGTTCCAACAGAAAAGGTAGCCATTCAGTATGTGTGGCGTCGCTCGAATGCCGTAATTCGAGCGTATGAACAAAGGCACTTGCGTACGAGTTCTATTACCGTGCGGCGTGGAAACGTCGTGGCAGTTTATAATTCCTGTCTCTAACCGTAACCTTTGTGCATTCTGTTACCATGAGTGAAAGCACGGGAGCTTGAGCGCTGAAGCGGAACTCTCGCGTTTGTAGTGGTCATTTCATCGAGAGTCACAGTAATTCAACCACCCAATAGCCCAAGCTATACACCCACTCCTCTCCCCTACCCATTGTTCCACCTGTGAGAAAAAAGGCTTGTAGCCATAGACTGTCCAGGCGTTCAAAAATGCGGCAGAGTGTTAGCGTGAAGCTGTTTTTAATGCATAAGCATTCTTTGTCGAGTACTCAACTCAAACGGTGTAATGCCTTCTCAACAGATTGATCGTTATAACAGTAAATGTAAATCATTGAAATAAAAAACTAAAATATAAAAAAACGGACCAAAGCTAACCCAATTTGGGTAGTAATAGCCACATCTTCCACATTTGGGAACCACCGTCTATTTTAGAAATGCACAAAACTAGAACTATTGAAACTGAATTAATAAATGACATTCTAAGCAATTGTGCCCTTTCATGCGTGCCTAAAAACAAAAACAGAGACTTGCGAATGAATGGAAGAAAACGACATACATTCGGATCTCTTGCTTTCACGTGCTTGGATGTCTGTATTTAGGCATTTAACGTCTCCGAGAAAGCGCAAGTTTGGCGGAAAGTAAATCCACATAAGAATTTAGGCATCAGTACAGAATTCACAAAATATCTGCAATTTTGTTGTACCGTGGGCCTTGTTTGGTGCTATAACATGACAGCCGTTTCAGTGCAGCGCAAACGACAAAGCTTGTTTATTGAAGCGTAAGTGGCAGGTTGTGGTAAAACACGGCCGCAGCATTCAGTAGTCAAAGTCAAGGCAGGTTTTTTACGCCCTCCTTTCGCTCGTCGTTCCGCCACACAGTAATTGTTTGTCGAAATACATTTGATGACCAGCCTAAAGCCACCTCTCACCACATGCGTAAAGCAGTGCTTTTCCACGTCAAGATATATCTTTCTGCTGTCATGCGTTACTTGTTCTGCAAACGATCTCCGATGGCTGTTGTAAACGTATCTCTGTCAAATCAACCACGCTACTACCGCAAGCTGTAGCCACTCGATCCCTATTGTCTTCATAAACACCATCACAATGATCACCAGGGGTGATTGCGCAGCAGCGTCAAGTTTGCCACGAAACATATCGCACATGACTACACGCCTTCCTTCAAAAATCCTGGCTGTCTAGCGGCAAACCATTTACTCGACCCCATTTTCGGCTGTTTCGGTTGGATAAGAACACAGGAGGGGGTGGTCTACTCATTCTAATAGCTACAAAATTTTACCACAGAGCCAAGCTGTCCTTCCAACTTTTACCGCCGGGCAGCGAAGTCATGGTGGTTGATGTAATTCGGCCTGGTTCTCTTTCCTTCTCCCTGCTTAATACCTATTTCCCCAACACAGTGTCCGCCACATAACACCTGGATTTCGACCTTTCTTCCTGTACTCAAAACTTTATAGTTGGCGCAGATTTAGGTTCACAGCATGTTAGCTGCGGCTTCAGGACGTACACTTCTGCTTCGCGTTTGTTAGACTGGACAGATGAAATGTTAGGCGTAGCATTCGCAAAAGGTGGGTCATTTTTATTATGGCGCACACTAGATATTCCTACAAGTAGCGACCCCGTTCCAATTGTTTTTGAAAAAGCGGTTTCCCTAAGCACACCTAATCATGTTGTGCTGACCTTGGTTGACTATGAACTTAAGAAAAAGAAGTTGAGTTCGTCTCTTGCATCTCTGCCCAGTGATTGTATAGAGATTATGGCCATGAATGCCACAGCACTAAGGAAAAGGTCACTAAAAATTTTGGACTTTATTGTTTCGCCAACCAACACAGGCGGTATATGCCCGTGGT
Source organism: Haemaphysalis longicornis (assembly GCF_048455015.1). Classification (NCBI taxonomy): domain Eukaryota; kingdom Metazoa; phylum Arthropoda; class Arachnida; order Ixodida; family Ixodidae; genus Haemaphysalis; species Haemaphysalis longicornis. Next base: position 98,448,971 of record NW_027526233.1, on the reverse strand, counting down.
CGAATAATCATTGTGCTAGAATATATATGCGTAGAGAAGCGGCGTGTAAAAAATGTATTAATAATCAGAGCACTGATAATTCGTACAATTTCAAGTATTATTACGCAAATGTTCCCTGAACCATCTCAACGGCTAAGCAAAAATATCATTCGCAGTGGTTCTCCGCGCTTTCGGGAACAAAAAACCGGTGTACTGTTTTTGCTTTTTTTTCGTAACCGCAACAGCACTGATGATAGAAGCAGTGGTGCGTCCATTGTGGAAACGCCGGAAAAAAATCTTGGATTCCCTAGAAAAGTCCCCAGGGCCTAGAAAACAAGGTTCACGGCTACTGTCCAACCCATGATTATTGAAAATGCCCGTGTTTGGCTTTAAATCTGTCACGATGAAGGAAATGGCGGATATAGTTTTGTGGCTCGGGGCAGCTTCCCCAGGTCACAATGGCATCTAGACTTCAGCGACGAAGCTTCTCTTTGACGAATCTCCTCACGATAAATTTAACATTATTAATATATCATTAGAGACATCGTAGGTGCCCGAAGCTTGAAAATTGCAAAAACTATACCATTACTTAAAAATCCCAGTATTGGCGTTATCCCGGACAATATTCGCCCAATACCCTCTACCAGTAACTTCTTGAAAATGATAGAAGAAATTTTGCACGGCTGTTTACTCGATTCCTATCTAAGGAAAATGTACTGAGTAAACATCAGATTAACTCCCATTCAGGCTGCTTTATTTGGCCTGCCCATGTGGACCTGGAGAGCCGTATCCAGTTTGCCCATACAAACAAACAAATCTGCGCGCTTACCACACTGAACATTGCTAAAACATTCGACAGTGTAGGATACACCGTTGTTATAGCCGACCTTAAAGAAGGGGGGATACCCGTGCAATTACATTATTTCAAGGATTCAGCAGTTTTTATCTGGCCGTTACTTCTTTTGCTCGAAAAATGGCTTCGACTTTTACACTACACCAGACAAAGGGCTCTCCCCAAGGGTCAGTGCTCTCTCCTGTTTTGTTTAACCTACTGATGAGGTTCATTCCCACCAGCAATTAGGTCAGCTGTTATGTTAACGCGGATGATATAACCTTTTTCGCAGCACGGGACATTCATGAGCTTTATCAAGTGACACAAAAATATTTGGATTCTGTCGAATGGTGGGTATCAAGTCTGAATTTGCGCATTGATGTTGCCACGTGCGTGGTCCTCGTATTCCCCGTATCAGTGCCTTACCTTCAGCCTGACACACCGGGAAGAGATTATTCCGTAAGTGACAAATTTAAAATACTCGAGGAATATTTATGAGAGCAAACTTGATTGGCGGCATCATATTAAGCACATTGCGACGAAGGGAGAACGGTCACTTGGTCTGTTGCGCAGAATTAGCCACCGGAATCTTGGGATGAGAAGAGACACGTTAATATTCCTTTGCGGAGGGTACATGGGCCATATCTTACAATTTGGTTGTGTCCTCTTTTCAGGATCTCCAAAATATAAACTCAATCAGCTTATTCTACTGGAGTGACGAGCCCTGAGTTTGTATCTCGGCTTTACAGCATAACATTGAATTGCCTCCACGCTGGACCATTGTCACTGAGATTGGTACTTGGACCATGGCCCTCTCCTTCCGCTCAGCTCAAAACCCTGGCCGCCTATTCGAATTTATCGAAGGCATTCCTGTGCAAATAAAATTGTAGTCGTTCCTTCATTTCAAGAAACCTTTAATCCAATGCCCTGAAGAAGGACCGTATTTTATTGGATTTTTTCTCTACTACTATTCTCCCGGTCGGGGGCACTATGGCTAGATAGGATACTGGCAAACTTTCACAGGAGACGAAAGATCTAACCAGGAAACAGCAAACCATGAGAATATCCACCGCAGGTGACAGAATAGAACTAGCCGAGCTCTCGAAGTTAATCAATATGGGCAAGACAGCTGACATAAGGAACTATAAAATGGAGAGGATCGAATACGCTGGAAAGAACGCAGGTAGCCTGAAAGCAGTGAAGAGACGTCTTGGCGTGGGGAAAAATCAGATGTATGCACTTAAGGATAACCAAGGCAATGTTATCACAAATACGGATAAAAAATTACATTGGCCGAGGAGTTTTATAGAGATCTGTACAGTAGCCGGGACATACAGGATAATGCCGAACGAGACAGTAGTTCAGAGGAGATAAACATCCCACCAGTAACGACCGAAGAAGTAAGGAAGGCTTTGAAAGAAATGAAAGGGGGCAAAGCAACTGGTGAGGATCAGATAACAGCAGACCTCTTGAAGGATGGCGGAGAAATTGTACTTGAAAAACTGGCAAACCTGTATACGCAATGCCTAATGACCGCAATGGTACCGGAATCCTGGAAGAACGCCAACATCATCCTAATCCATAAGAAAGGCGACATGAAGGACTTGAAAAATTACAGGGCGATCAGCTTACTGTCAGTCGTCTACAAGGTATTTACCAAGGTAATCGCTAACCGAATCTCTGCAACCTTAGATTTCAGTCAACCTAAAGAACAAGCAGGGTTCTGTAAAGGTTATTCAACAATGGACCATATTCACACGATCAATCAGGCGATAGAGAAGTGTGCTGAGTGTACTAAACCCCTATATTTAGCCTTCATAGATTATGAGAAAGCCTATGACTCGGTCGAAACCCTAGCAGTCATTCTGGCATTACGGAAACAGGGGGTAGATGAGCATTATGTAAGGATACTAGAGGATATCTACAATGGGTCTACAGCTACCCTCATCCTCCAAAGGGAGAGCAGGAAAATACCTATAAGGAAGGGTGTCAGACAAAGAGACACAATCTCTCCAATGTTCTTCACAGCATGCTTACAAGAAGTGTTCAGAACGTTGGATTGGGAACAGGTGGGAGTAAGGGTTAATGAAGAATACCTCAGTAACCTCAGATTTGCTGACGACGTTGCCTTGCTAAGTAACTCGGGAGACGAATTGCAAAGCATGCTTTCCGCACTGGGCGAACAGAATGGAACCGTGGGCCTGAAAATTAATATGCAGAAAACCAAAGTAATGATCAATAACCTCGGGACAGCACAGCAGTTTGAGATAGGTGGCGAGGCAGTGGAAGTGGTAAGCGAGTATATCTACTTAGGCCAAGTTGTGACCCCAGATCCCAACCATGAGGCAGAGATAATTAGAAGGATCAGAATGGGGTGGGGTGCATATGGCAGACATTCTCAGATAATGAATAGCAGCCTACCATTGTCGCTGAAGAAGAAAGTGTATGACAGCTGCATCTTACCGGTACTTACCTACGGGGCAGAAACTTGGAGGCTCACTAAGAGTGTTCAACTTAAATTGAGAACGACTCAGCGCTCAATGGAGCGGAAAATGATAGGTGTAACATTAAGGGACAAGAAGAGAGCGGAGTGGGTCAGGGAGAAAACTGGTTTTAAAGACATATTAGTAGAAATTAAGAAGAAGAAATGGACGTGGGCATGACATGTAATGCGAAGGCAAGATAACCGCTGGTCATTAAGGGTTACAGAGTAGATCCCTAGAGAAGGCAAGTGCTGCAGGGGGCGGAAGAAAATTAGATGGGCAGATGAGATCAATAAGTTTGCGGGGATAAATTGGTCACAGTTGGCACAGGACCGAGGTAATTGGAGAATAATGGGAGAGGCCTTTGCCCTGCAGTGGGCGTAGATAGGCTGGTGATGATGATGATGATGACTATTGTCCCCTCTTTCGCTACACTTACTACCTTTTCCCCTCTCCTTCTTTCCCCGCAGAGAAGCATGCCGCCGAACTGGCTTCAGCAAACCTCCCTGCATTTTCCTCTTTAATAATGAGTTTCTCTCTCTTCTCCGCGCTAACATGCTGTGTTTAGGGTCCCGGCTGCCTTGAATAAAGTCTCGGTTTAACCTTTCAACTGTGCTGACGGTGCTTAGGATTTCCGAATCGCCCCTGAGTAGTGATTTATCGCTGATGCTGCTCGACCGGTGTTGTTTTTAACTCGTGGTGGCCCCATCACCACTACCCTCAATGTGTGTATGTCCAGACATTACTTTCCCCCCTTAATATTACATAACGTCTGTTATGCCGATTGCCTGGTGAGTTTTACCTGTTCCCCCAACCTTTATTATCATTTTCCTAACAATGCAAAACAGCTGCCTACACGGTTGCTAACCGGTTTGTTGAACGACTACCCAGCTAGCTTGAATTTAACCATGGTACTATCGATTCATGCGTCTCAACTTGAGAAGTGGGCGGGTGTGGGTGTTCTCAGTCCACAACTCAACTGGTCGCTTTCCATTCGCGTACCCGACTTCACTCCAAGCTTTCGTGCTGAGTTCATGGCAATAGTCCTATCATTGAAAAACACTTCCTCAGATATTAAAAGTCCTTATTGTGTCCGATCCATTAGCTGTTTGCACCGCTATGATATCCCCCCAAAATTCAGATCTTTTTCGCATATTTGGTTTTTTGGTTCCATCCCACTTACGAGAAATCCGTATGAGAAATGATATTTAGCGCGGTTATCGTTAAACGGCCCTCCTATCGACGTCTGTCCATTTCCATGTGTAATGGCCGGAGGACCGATACGTCGATGTGAACGTCTGGCCAGGTAGCAGGAAGGTGTTTTCACTTCCTTAGATGATTACGTCCATTTGGCATATGCGTGGAACTCCCGCTGTTACGGATCTAGCCAATGCGAGGTTACTTTAACTAGCTTACGCTGTTAAGTTTCACAGCTCAACTTCTATATTCACCGCACTGGTTTCACGTCCCCTGGTCGTTGCGCTCATTGTGATCAACCTTAACATTCCTACATTGACGCGGTTTCTCACTAATGAGATAAAGGTACCTCGCTGAGCATATTCTCCGACTTGGACGAACCCTTTCAATGCCGGTGTTCCTTTCGTTTGGGGCCATTTCGCTTGGGTTTACTCACAGGGATTCGGTTGCATCCATCCACACATACGTCTAAGAGATCAGGCCCATACCCTGTTAGACGCTGCTCCCCAGTTTAGTTCAGCTGTACACACACACGAGACAGGAGCCTTTTCTTCAAACTTCTCGCATTGTACGCCCTTTTCAAAGTTGTATATTTGTTTCGTGGTCATTCTTCTTAATTCTTTTTCTCCAAATCTTAGTTTCGTAAATTGCGCACAATAGCCCAAAAAACTCCCCATTCTGGCCAATCCTCCAAGAGGGTATGCGTTCAAAACACAGAAATAACAACAACTTGGTTGTCGCTCGTCTTTAGCCCTCCAACTTTTGTACAGGTTTGAGCATCCAGAATGAATGTAGGAAGTCGGATCTTCTACAAGCGAGTCTGCTTCCTACAAGTGGGGACCCGGGCGTTATCCGGGGTGGCCACCGGGACGTTGGACTCCGCATCGCAGCACAAACATTCCAGCGTTTCAGTGATGCCGTAACACGAGCACTACCGTTCATCTACACCTACGTTGACGAAATTCTGGTGGCCAGCACATCCCTGCAAGAGAATCTAAAGCACCTTCGCCTTCTCTTCGATCGTGTCTCTTCTCATGCTATCGTCATCAACGTCTTGAAGAGCGAGTTCGGTGAGACAGCTCTGGAATTTCTTGGTCATCGATTGGGCGCCAGTGGCATTCGTCCACCTTCCGCCAAGGTCCCGGCAATCCTCGACTTTCCCAGGCCAGTGTCGGGGACAAAGCTCCGCCAGTAAAAAAAGCTGGTAAATTTTTACCGCCATTCCATTAGGAATTGCGCCACGACACTCGAACCTCAGGACAGGCTGCATTGCACCAAACGTTATCCACTTCCCTCTATTGGGACGCTGTAGCTGAAAGTGTGGTTGCAGCCATCAAACGCGCTATCGGTTACGCTGCACTCCTGGCTCATCGAAATCCGGTTTTTCCGTTGGCACTTAGGACCGACGCGTCAAGTTCACCAGTAGGAGCTGTCCTTCAGAAGCGAGTTGAATGTGCGTGGCAACCGCTAGAATTTTTCTCCATGTGCATGACTCCGGCTAAGACCCGATAAAGTGTTTTAGGCCGCAAACTGCTAGCCATGCACATCGCTGTTCGACAGTTCAAACGCCACCTTTAAGGACGCAAGTTCACGATCGTCACCAATAATGAGTCACTCATGTTCGCCATAATCCACCCTGAAACCCTTTACACTCCCTGAGAGGTGCGTCAACTTGCATATTTCTCGGAGGTTACCTAAGACATGCAGTACGTCAGTGGAATGGCCAATTCTCCCACAGGCACTGGTCGTATGGACCATGTAAATGCCGTTTCACTGAAAATGCAGGAAACACCTATCGACTCGCTGGACGTCCATGCACTGGTTGCGACGCAAGCCAACCACAGCGAGCTCTTTCGTTTGCGTGCAGCTCATGCCGCTCTCAAGATTGAAGACGTACCGTTTCGCGGTGTGTTCATCATCTGCGACATGTCTACAGGCATTCCTGACCCCTCCTGCCTGCCTTAGATCGTTGCTGCTTGTTTCACGCCATCCACGAAATAGCCCACCCCGGCATTCGGGCATCTCAGAAACTCATTGCTTCCCGCTACGTTTGGCCGCGTATCAATGCTGACGTTCGTGACTGGGTACACGTCTGCACCCCGTGCCAGCGTTCAAAAGTGAAAGGGCATTCTTTGTCTCCTGCCAAGCCATTCCTCAATTCTGATGAACGTTTTTCTGTTGATCACATTGACCTCGTCGGTGCCCTACTCCCTTGCCAAAGTTACCGGTACATCCCGACCTGTGTTTACCGGTGCACACGTTAGCCAGAAGCCTGCCCACTTCTCGACATCAGGGCCTTCATAGTAGCTTCAGCCTTTGTTTTTACCTGGGTGTCGCGCTATGGATGTCCTTCGACTGTCGTCAACGATTGCGGCCGCCCCTTGGAGTCGTCCTTGTTCACCGAACTCCTACACCATCTCGGCACTACTACTCTGGAAAACACTGCATACTACTCGCAAACGAACGGCCTGGTGGAGCGGTTTTATCGACACCTGAAAGCTTCACTCACTGCGCACGGCTGCCCAACTGGCTCCAATGACTACCTCTGACGCTCTTGGGAATGCGGTGCGCGTACAAAGTGGACCTCTCGGGCACGTCTACTGAGCATGTCTGTGGAACATCTATACCTTTGCTAGGGGACTTGTTCGGCAAGCCTTCGCAACCTGTCTCTGCCAGCGACTACGTCGACCACTACGAGCGGTGTTTCGGCACCTGCACCGTCAGAACACGCACCTTGACAAGCACCTCACGGCTTACATGTACCGCACCATCAAACAGCCACGCAGGTTTCTGTGCGGTATGCACCCGTTCAAGGAGCACTGTGGCGTCATTACGTTGGTGCATACCCTATTACTAAACACCACTTGTTCACATTCGTACTGGACATCAACGGCTCCCAATACATCGTGACAATTGAGCGCCTCAAACCCGCACCCATGAATACACCCGAAGCCAGTTCGTTTGAACCTGCTCTGCCTCTTCAAAAACACTACCTCGGCGTGTCCACTGAAAATTCGCATGACATTTTCGCTCGTCACTCTCACCCCTTTCTTGAAGGAACCATGTAGCTGCAGCTCCAGCGGCATCGCTGGATTTAGCGCCGCTCCTCGCGCTGCAGCCCGAGCGACACGGCGGGACAGACTGCGAGGATACAGGGCTTCGCTATGTTCCGTCAAATACAACCTCCTTTGCCTTGGCGACGAAAGGTCGTCCTGTCCTAGGCTCCTTGCTTTTGCCCCGTCATAGTGCCCTACAAAGCAATCAGGTTTCGTAGCGTCGTCACTCAGCCTTTTCATTTGGTGTTTGCAAGTACCACAAAACTTTGTGTAACGCTAGTGCATGACGCCGTTTCTTCTTCAACTGCCAGTGTCCAGCACTGCAGCATACTTAGATCGGCTGCCCACGCCGTATTTGCAGGAGCATTTAGCTGCTAGGCAAATCATAGACATGGAATGCCTCGTAAAGGTCGCTCCTACTTTCGATATTTACAGATCTGGAAAAGCCTTTGTGGTTTTCTAGGCTTTGCAAGCCTCAGCCCAGCAGAACGGGCGGCGCTCTTCACTGAAACGATGGTGGCGCCATACGACAGCTGCCCGGTCCCTATACCGGTCCGGGAGCAAGCACATCGACATAAACACTCCTTCTCGGTCTCCTGTAATAATTAGACGCCGACCATTTATCCTCTGTATATTGCACTCTAGCCCCCCTGGATATCACCGACGGGGCTACTCAACAGACAAAGCATTCGGGAATTGCTTCCACCGTGGAATTTCTGTCACTTTTGTCGCCATTAGCCGCGCCCCGCAGGCTTTCCCGTCAACCTGTTCGCTTCGCTGAAAGTGACCAGCTCCTCTACCACGGTCATATTGTCACGAATGAAGCGAAAAAAGTGGTGTTCACTAAACCAGACGGGCGTAATGATGTAAATTGAACTGGCGGTGTCCAAACATCCCAAAAGCTCCCGAGCTAACACTTCGGCGTCCTCGTCTTCTTTACCCCCATTTTTGTAGTAATATGTGCATACCCTGACAAATAAATGACACGGCGTAAGAGTCAGGGCAGAATACCTGTGCCATTACCCTCTCCCCTGTGAATGAATCACCCTGATGATAACGAAGCCTGTGCCTCGTTAGCATCCCTAGTATGCTCATTTAGCATGCTGCGTTAGTAAAATGTAGCGTAAAAATGACAGAAAGCCCAGCCACATGGGTCCAAACAGAGAGAGAGAGAGAGAGAATAAATATTTAATAGAGCAAACGCTGGTTTTTCAGCCGACACTGGGTGGGGTGGCTTTAAGATGAAGTCCACTGGGTGCTGTAAGGCCTCTTCCTTGCAACGTGAACAATGTCAGACTGTGTTGCGGTGCGAGGGGAATGCGCAGTTCTCTCAGGACGAACTTCGTAGTTGACATCGCTTGTGCGAAGCAGGATCTTCCAGGGACCGAAGTAGCAACCCATCCCTTTTTGTGAATCAGACCTTTGGCGAACAAAGCTACACATCGAGACCAGATGTGCTCGCCGGTATGTGACTTGTCGATGTTGGGCGTTATACCACCGGGCGTCATTTGCCTGCTCACATTGAATGCGCTGTCGTGCAAGTTAACGGGTGATCTCTGCGCTCTGAGCAATGTCGTAAGCGTCTGTAGTTTCGGTAGTGCAGACGGCGTCAAGCAAAAGCAAGTAACCTAACATTGTAAGAAAATGTCGCCAATAAAGAAAGCGAAGAGGGATGAATCGTGTTGTTTTCTGGACCGCAGGCGAATTCTAAATACAGAAGTATTGTTTCCTACTTTCGGTGGTCCACGTCGACATACATGGAAAGCATGTCAGTGATAGTCTTGTGGAGTCGTTCGGAAAGGTCGTTCGCCTTCATCTGATACGCTTTGTTCAGCGATGCCTCATGAAGCCATGGCCACTCTGGACGCATTCGCGAGCTCTGGGCTTGCTCTTGAGCACGTCCAGGACGGCGGGGATGCAGCTGAGCTTCAGGGGTTCTTATAAAAGTTATGCGGATAACGCTGCTCTAAGGTCATAAGTATTTCCGAAGCACCATAACGAAGTACAATTTTCTGTATAAAGAACTTCGCAGTTCAGCCGCTGTGCTTCGTGGAAGGGCCTGCATTTGACTGTAATTCGTCAAGTATTTCGTAGCAACCCCAATCCGCCACTTGATGACAGAGGGAAAGGCCGAGCAAATCCATACCAACCTGTCCAAATTGTATTGTCGGGGGTTCATTCTTTTGGAAGAATCCAGCTGGATTTATAGAAGGCGGTTTTTTTTCTTCTGGGAGTCGCGGCGGGTTTTGAAGATACCTTTTTGCGTTGTCGGCGGGCTTGGGTCAATAATTCAGAAGACGTATGCGTGCAAGCGTACAGGAAATGCCGACAAGACAAGAAGATGCTTCGGCGTGTCCGGACTGCAGGATTCCTTCACATAGCTCTTTCGGTGCAAGGAAAAGGTACTCATATTCTGTAGCATTAAAGTTTTTTGTATGGGAAGTTATACTGCAAACAAAGCGATGTATGGCTGAGTATAGAAGGTTGGGGCACAGCCCTCGCAATCGGCTGCCGGCTGCGTGCTGTTAACGACGCGCCTCCGGCACCCGACCGCGGAGTCCGTGGTTGGGGCAATCGAGAGGTGCGTCCTTCAAGGTGATCGATAGCAGGGCGAAGTTCGGAATCATTCGTCTGCTGTTGAATAAGGTCAGATGGCCGTAGGGGTCCATAAACGCCTTCGTCATCGTCTGCATTAGCCGAGGTTGCACCGACTAGGTCTCTGGACAGGCAATCCGCATCCCTATGGCTGCGACTAACCTTGTATACGATACTGACCTCAAACTCTTGCAAGCGAAGGTTCCAACGATCGAAACGCCCTAGAGCGTCTTTTAAATTCGCCAACCAACAGGGAGAGTGATGGTTCGTAGCCACCCTGAAATTTCAACCGTAGAAGTACCGTTTAAATTGGGTTACAGCCTACAAGAGTGTTAAGCATTCTATTTCTAGTGTGGAATAGTCCACTTCCCTGCGTAACAGAGTATGGCTCTCATAAGCTATGACGCGCTCCACACCATCTTGCCACTGCACAACAATGACCCCCAATCCAGATGTTGCTTGCGCCCGTCTGCAGTACAGTGTCAGCACCCTCATCGAAGTCATGAAGCATAAATGTGCTGTGTAACCGACGTTTGAGCTCGCCTAACACTACAGACTCTTCCGGGACTTCATTACACGGAATACTATCTTTTGTTCGTCGAGTTAGAAGCTTGGCTATGTTGGGCAAGTTTTTACAACACGTCGATAGTACACGCAGAAGCCAAGAAAGCGCGCACCGCACCTCTATTCTCTGGCGCTGGAAAATTAGTGACAGGGCCGTTTTAGCTGGGTCAGAGTGGATTCCTTCGACGCTGAAGACGTGACCCAAAGACTCTAACTCTTCGCAATCAAATCGGCACTATATTTGATCATTATCAGGATTCTTTGACCGACATTCAAACAACCTGGAAGTTAATCCCCCTTTGTGTAAGTCTGCTCGGAAGGCGAAGTTATATTTCTTGTCTGCCTTTTGCTTCTGTCGCGTGTATGTTTCATAAATATAGTTATCCCACCTTAGGTTAAAACTTGGGTATCAAACTTCTGCAAGTGTTACCCCGCCATGTTTAACCCCACATCTCAATGTGCACAAAACACTTCCAGGCTATGGATCAGTCCTTATCATGAGCCGCGGAACGCCCACCTCAAAAACGTTGCACTGCCTGAGAACGAACCCGCGAGCCCCACAATTAATCCCATTTAATGGAGAAGGGTGAGGACATACGTGCAGTGAAAATGATATTTGGGCACTGTGCAAGTAGTTACGTCTTCCCATTCTATGCAATTCCTGGCGACATGGTTATAAAATAATAAAAGCAGTTGTGCTCGTGCGTGGAACAAATAACCAATAACTTTGGGATCGTCAAAAATCTGTTCACTATGCCAGCTTGTAACTGGAGACGCACGGGGAAATAAACGATCAACGATGAACTGCCTAAATGTGTACGGAGAAAAGTTGATTGAGTTTGTCCGAGCTGAAGATGGTAATAACCCAAATAACAGTTAAGCAAACGAACAACTTTGTGTTTACTTTCTGATTTCACTACATCCGTAATTAGGGTCGTCTTAGAAATCTCGCCTTTATCTACGTGACCTTAGCTATCAACAGGTAAGGCTGTCGGTAAACTATATTGAAAATTCCGAAGGTCCGGAGTTCTGCGGGAAAAAGAATAACAGGCCAGGCAGGCGGTAGGTACTGGAAATGTGTCACCAGAGTTTCCCACCAGATCTGCCCACCAGGCCACCCGGTCTTCTCCTGGCGGCGGCGCGACCCAGTCAATGAAAGAAGAGGGATGGGGGGGGGGAAGGAATTCAAGATGCGCTGAAAGTGACGTTTTTGAGCCGGGAAAGTCCCACGGAACATGCGGCGAATTGAGAAAGCCTGAGCAATGGGTGAACCATGCTGGGCTGTTATTTGTCGTATTCGTCCTACAACAACTTTTTTATACTGTGACTGTTATTTATAGTATTTAGAGAGAATTCTTGTAATCTTTCAAGGTGCACTCAAACGCGTTCAAAAACGTAGAGTTTACTTGCGACTACAACACTTTTTTCAGCCTTTGGTTTTGTCTGTTGGACCTTAAGCTTACTTAAGCGTCACTTAGTTATTCTTAAGGTCTAAACACCCCCCAACAGCTTCGATATCCGTTTCATTGAAAAAAGTATTTGCGATCAAGACTTTTTCCAATGCGTTTGTTATGTGTTTGTTAACAAGCATTTATTTTAAGTTTATTTCAAAATATTCCTAAAAGCCCTGAGTGGGAGGGGTCGGGGCCACTGGATAAAAAGACAACTAAGCAACGTGTTGTGCTCGCCCCGTGTTGTCCCCGGCATGATCAGGCGCTTCGCATCGTCCCTTCTTTTCCCCTTGAGGGCTGCTGCCGTAAAAAGTCCCTCCTCGCAACATGTTTTTTCTTCAACGAAATGGTCTTTCGCGCAATATTCTGTAGTTGGAGCCGGCAAAACCGCATGCATGTTTGTATCTCCCGGAATTAATTAATCCTCAAATTAGGGGCGTGAACTGCTCTGTAGCATCAAAGGCATATATTTCCATAGGATGAATTCGGGGATTCGGCGTTACACAAATAAACCTTGGCGAAAACAATGGGCTGCGTTTTGCACGAACTTAGGCGAATTCACTTCGTGGCCACGTTTCTGGGAGTGCTAACCTCCATGTTTGGATAGACTCTCCCACTCAAGCGTTTTGGCATACAGCTTTGACAAATTAAAAGATTTTATAACTTCTGGCTGAGGAGTTCAGTGATGTGTTCGCATTTTCAACGCCTCCAGGGGTGGCCTGCTGTCGCCAAAATTAGGCAGCTGTGCATCAATGACCTTCCTTGTTCCTCAGCCTCAGCTGCTCATACCCCATTTACGTCTAGGTAGCTTTTCACACCTCTCGCTAGCTCAAGTAATAGGTGTGCATTTGACACTGACGGAATCACAAACCAACTGCGGCTTAACTCTTCACCGGAGTCCCAACACAGTACCCCAACTTGTTTAACCATATTTGGCCGACAGACGACATTCCGTTGTCGTTCAGGCTAACCTTGGTGTTCCCGGTCCCTAAATTTGGCAAATGTCTGCCAGACCCCCGTCATACAAGCGGGTGTCTGGTCGCGGGAGTCCCAGCACAGTCTCCTGTTTTTAAATTATATTTGGTTGATTGATGACATTCCGTAGTTGTGGAACCTAACCTGGGTGGTAACAGTCCTTACACTTGGCAAGGATCCGGCAGACACGTTATACAAGCAGTTGTCCTTACTTTTTGTCAGTCAAATCTATTGAACGTTGGAAAAGCAAGTGTCCGCCAGACTTACGGGGTGACTAAAGCACTGCAAAAACCTTCTCGCCTGTATGGCCGCCTTCCGCCATCGTCTTAGCACCAAAGATGGCGTACTCGACTTAGTCAATTGGATTGTAATAGAGCACACTGCTTTTCAACTGCTGCGCTGTTCCTTCTTTTGTGTAAAGAATACTACAGCGAATTGCCATTATAAGTCATTTGCTAGACATAGCCGTTACAGCACACCTCCTCCGCTTCATTTGAGTTTACTTGACCGATCACTTCTTGTAGGGGGTGCACGGGGAGCGAAAAACAAAGTGTACTTCCAGGTGTACCCCAAGGCAGGGATGTGTCCTCCATTCTGTTCAATAGCTGCATGGCTTGCCTACCTATCGGTCAAAAGCACATGTTTCAATATATGAGGACGACATCTGCATATAGGTCACCGGATACTAGACAAAGCAGTTACGTGTAACAGCCCCACATGCAGTTTCGTCTGGCCAAGCGTTCCGTACTACAGTATCAACGACGCTATCAGCGGAGAAATCACGCTTTCTTCGGTTTTATGGGGTGCGGCGCAGGTCTGCACTTCTAAGAAGCATCTTAACGACATGTTAATCCGCCAGGCTACCCATTTACGATTTCTTGGAATCGTTCTTGACAACAGGATGCATTGGCAAAAGAATGTAGTCTCTGAGGTTTCATATGTGGCTTCCAGGCTGCATATACTGTGGATAATCGGCAGTGTGACGTGCGGATTTGACTAAACGTGTATGGTCAAAATGCATGAAGCCCTGATTTTGAACGGCACGGTTCATATCGGCCGCCTTTAATACCTCGTTTAGAGACAGATTATCAGAGTTTGGAAGCATTGCATAAAAAACGCCTTTAGCTTTCTTTTGGGCTTTTTCATGCAGCTGGAAACTGTAACAACCTCCAGTAGTCGCAGTCTATACCAAGCTGCTTCCGGGATTCTTATCGGTTGCTAATGGAAGTGATGCGCCGTGGCGAAACGAACGCTGGACTAGTGTTACTCCGGCTCTTACAATCAAGGTTCAATGTAATACATATACAACACCAAACGCTCTTAGGGTTCGGTGCCCCGCTGACAAGGAAAAAAGCTCTTTGAGATGCGCCTTGATTTACATGAGCATGAATTGTACACTTGCTATAGCTCACGTTCTCGCGGTGTTGTATACCTCTGACTGAAGCAAGGTCATTGGTGCTGGATCATATGGAACGAGAGTACAGCGAACCCTTGCACATATACACCAACGTCAATGTTGGCGGAAAAAAGAGGAGTGTGCGCAGCGATTTTATTTTTCAGTCCCAGTTCCGATATTATTGGCCTGGAAGGGTGAAGTATTTGGTTTCATCTACCAGACGTGTCTCACAGTGGAAGTTGCATTGCGCAAACTGTAACCTTTTGAAGCACAAGCCCTAGCAATATTCAGTGGTTCACAATCAGCCTTTCAGCTGTTCCAGCAGGGTTTACCTTTTGAAAAGCCATCTCAGCGATTGTTACCTACTCAAGCGTGTTACGCGTGACGGTTTCAGGGTTCACCGTAAAATTCCAGTTTATAGGGCTCCGGCGCTGCCCAAGGGGCGCTGCGAAACCAGCTTCCGGGCAGTACTTCCTATTAGTGCGAAGCTGCGGGGTCTCATAGGATCCTGTGTTGACAGAAGCAAAATGAGCTTCATACTTTGATTGTTTTGCTACACGGTCTCCAAACCATCCCCCACGCGTCCGATCTGGTCCGGCGATCAACTTGGCATTAGGGGAAAAATATTTGCTACGCTAAATACGTCTACAGCGTCGAAAAAACTGCTGGGAAAGTGACGGCGCTCTGCCACTCGCAGATTCACCGATAGATGGTCATATGAAGTGAAATTTGAAGTGAAAGCATTTTGTTTATACTACTACGCTTAGTGACAAGGACGTTTCAACAACAGCCGATCAAGAAGGAAGAGTAACGCAATCGGCGGTGATCGCCCCTAAAAGCCAGCGAGTCTCGCGGACCGCAGGCTTGTCCGCTCCGGTAAGCCGTGCTTTTACGCACCTGCGTACTTGTGCGTGCATTTTCAATAAATACTGCTGGTTTGCGTCATCGTTACGAATACGTATAGCAGCGCTAGCTAGCCGTTTTTTCCCGTGGCTCAGTCACAAATTGCAGAGAGCGTCAGGAGCCTAATTGATTGTAGGGTTTAACACGCCGACGCTACGCAGGTGATGAGGCGTGCCGTAGTGGAGGGCTCCGGATTAATTTTGACCAACTGGGGATATTTACCGTGCGACGAACTCTCGTACACATGGGCGTTTTTGCTTTTCGCCTACATCAGAAAAGCGGCCGTCGCGGACGGAAATCGAACCCGCGACCTTGTTCTCGGCAGCACAACTCCTTAGCCACTGAGAGCGTCAGAAGCGTGACATATGTTTGTGATTCCGAAAGTAGTGGCCGTAAAACAAAGTGGTAGGGCGAACTCCAGTGGCTGTTGCGTTTTCTTGATGTTCTCACTTTATTTAATTACGCTCTTGCATCATATATTCCAAGTTCCCACTTATAGACTAGAATAAGGGACAGCAATGTTTCAAAGTGAAGGGCCGAGTTGCATGAAGCCGACACAGCGAAGGGCTAAACGGCAAATCGGTTGGGAGGGGAAGGGGGGGTGTGGCTTTGAAGGCAAAGAGAAAAATTCAGGGAATTGCAAAAAATATTTGACAACAATCTGCCGAAGTGGGGACAATGCAACTGGACAATTGGGGACAATGCAACTGGAAGCGATGAATTCTGATCTGTTCTTGTCTCGCCGCCTAACCCCATTTGATGACAAAACTGGCGTGTCGGCGTTCATATTGATAGCGCCAACCCCTGCACTAGAAGATCACCAACACAGTCAGTGACTATCTTACGTAAATATTTTGGCCGTGCACCGTGTAGCGGCTGCGTTATGTTACACCTCTAAGACGGCAACGGACGTGCGATTTGGTGCTTCATTCGCATCCTTTGATTGCGTTCAATTTGTTTATTTGGTGACATTGCATCAATTACTCGCTAGTATACGTGTACCCTGGTGTTCGTAAACCATGTGGCATAAAATTTTAAGCAAGAATCATTTAGTTTGTCAAAATACAAAATAAATTTTTCACTCGTTTTCAAGGCGGTGTAAGGCCAGTAGCGTCAGCTGAATAGGCTGCGCTTTTCGCGTCTGCTGGCATGCTCCCACTGAAGCAATAATTTACAATTACCTCAAGCTCAGCAACGTTCCGTTTAGGCTTGTGTTCGTGGCTCAGCCGAACGACGTGACATTTGCGCTGGAGGTTCAAACACCATTTGCAACAATATACTAGCCGGCGGCGACGCCCTGTGAGAGGACAGCAGAGTAGGGCCTGCCACCGTGCGTTCGCTGATCACGCGATCACTCCCTACGATGCGGCAGATATCCGCCGCGACCGCAAAGACTGCAGTTGACGCTGCGCACAAATTTCACACTAGGCAATATAGAAACCGTGAGTGCTTTTTTTGTTTCTTGCACCCATTTGCCCTGTGGTGCGTACATGCTTCTAGCTTCTAATGGCTGAAGGCCAGCTTCAGGAATGGCATTTCTCACACGTGTGAATGATGTATGTTCTTTTTAACCCATGGCTTAACAACACTTCCTGATAAGGACTTTCCAATACCACCTGCTCCCCTTCTGGCGTTCCCGATAGCCGTACTCTAGTTCACATGGCGTAAAAATAAGCACCTTCTAGCCCCTTCCCTATGATTTGCCCGGAAACTCTACAAGCCCTGCCCTCCATTTACCAGCTGTCGCACCTCTATAATTGGCACCCGTGTTACCCTCTCCCACACTCCTCACACTGTCAAACCAATCCGCTTCGCACATTCTCCTTCCTTCTCGCCAGCTCCTTCTATCTCACTACAATTCTCTCCTGGAGAGTTACCCTTAATAGGCGTGCAAGAAGTGACGGTGTTTTCCCGCATAAAGGCAAGTTCTCTTGCCGAAACTTTAGCAGCACTATAAGACTGCTAGCTTGTTCAGTTTCCTTTTTCTTGCATATATACGCGCCAGAATGTATACATACATACATACATACATACATACATACATACATACATACATACATACATACATACATACATACATACACACATGCATACATACATACATACATACATACATACATACACACACATAATTGATTTGATTGATTGTAGGGTTTAACGCGCCGACGCAACGCAGGCGATGAGGCGCGCCGTAGTGGAGGGCTCCGGATTAATTTTGACCACCTGGGGATCTTTATCGTGCGCCGAAATCTCGTACACACGGGCGTTTTTGCTTTTCGCCTCCATCAGAAAAGCGGCCACCGCGGCCGGGAATCGAACCCGCGACCTCGTGCTCAGCAGCGCAATGCCTTAGCCACTGAGCCACCGCGGCGGGTCATACACATACATACATACATACATACATACATACATACATACATACATACATACATACATACATACATACATACATACATACATACATACACACATACACAGATACATACATACATACATACATACATACATACATACATACATACATACAGTAAGGTGTAAACTTCAATTCAGGATCGCGCTGCACAACCGATATTCCGCTCTCACCGAGGAAGCAGAGTTTACGACATTGGAAGCCAGTGACAATCTCACTCGCATTATCAGAGTCTGCAGTAGAAGTCGGGAGCACAATGGCGAGACAGGATACTGGTAAACTTTCCCAGGAGGTGAAAGATCTAATTAGGAAACGACTTAGCATGACAATCTCCACCCCAGCTCACAGAATAGAACTGGCGCAGCTTTAGAAGGTAATCAAAAAGCGTAAGACAGCGGACATACGAGAGTATAACATGGAGAGTATCTAATATGCTATAAACAACTCATGCAGCTTGAAAGCAGTGAAGAGGCGTCTTGGCGTCGGAAGAAATCAGATGTATGCACTTAAAGACAAGCAAGGCATTGTCATCACGAATAGGGGTAAAACAGTCATAGTAGCCGATGAGTTCTATAGAGATCTATATAGTAACCGGGACATCCAGGATAATGCCGAAAGTGAAAGTAGGTCAGAGGAGTTAGACACCCCACCAGTAACGATGGAAGAAGTAGGAAATGCTTTGAAAGAAATGAAAGGGGCAAAGCACCTGGTGCAGCTCAGATAACAGCAGACCTCTTGAAGGATGGCGGGCAAATTGTACTAAGAAAACTGGCAAACCTGTACATGCAATGCCCATGACCGCGAGTGTAGCAGAAGCTTGGCAGAACGCGAACATTATCCCGATCTATAAAAAGGTGACATGAAGGACTTGAAAAATTTCCGGCCGATTAGCTTACTGTCAGTCTTCTACAAGGTATTTACTAAGGTAATCGCAAACAGAATTTCTGCACCTTAGATTTATTTATTTATTTATTTATTCATTTATTTATTTATTTATTTATTTATTTATTTATTTATTTATTCATTTATGTATTTATTTATTTATTTATTTATTTATTACAATACTCTCCATGCCTCGCAGGGCGTTACTTAGAGGAGTGGTTAAATTTTATACATAGTGTAATATGGCCGTCTTGAACGATGATGGTTCAGGGTTACTGGCATATGAAGGCGGGACGGTAGTTCCAGTCGGTAGCTGTCCTTGGTAAGAATTATATAAAGTGCACGTTTGTTCGAAAGCTCGGCACACTAACTTTGAATCTTTGGTTAATACGTTCAGAAATATAAGCAGGTGATGAGAGAAGGTCCTATTTAGTATGAGGATTGCTGAAGTAGATTTTGTGAACGAGGCAGGTGCGAGATAATTTTCTCCTGAGATCTAGGTTTGAAAGCCCAAGGTTAGACTTAGTAATGGATATGCTGGCGGTGCGGTGGTAGTAGGAAACAAAACGAGCTGAGCGGTTCGTGATCGATTCAGTTAGGGAAGAAAGAGATAGCTGGAAAGGGTCCCAAATCACTGAAGCATACTCAAACTTACTTCTAACAAGCCTCTTATAAAGAAACAGTTTTAAGGGGACTAGAGCTAGCGAAAAATTTCGGTGGATGAAGCAAAGCATGCGGTTAGCGTTGTTAGTGATACAATCAGTATGCTTATGCCATGATGACCTTACTTATGTGAGCACCGAGGTATTTGTAGGGGAGAACGGTGTCTAATTGTGTTGATTTAAAAAAAGTATTCAAGCAAGTTATGGCAATTTGTAGTGTTACAAACCCTGATATCTTTGCACTTGTTTGGGTTCAGGTTCGTGAGGCAGTTGTTGCACCACGACGATACGTTATTGAGGTCAGACTGCAGTAAAGAGGAGTCTACGGAGTTGATTACTTCCCGATAGATTACAAAGTCATCCGCGAAAAGTCGAATCGAAGAGGAAACGTGGTCAGCAAGGTCAATAATATAAATAAGGAAAAGCAATGGACCCCAGCAAAGAGCCTTGAGGAACCCCGGATCTTACATGGCGTACGCGTGAATTGCAGTTATTGGCGGTTACATACTGCGTTCGAATTGTTAGCAAAGCTTCTGTCCATTTAGATAGGCTGTAGTGTAGTTTAGCTTGCTCAGTTTATAAAGAAGAAGGTAGTGTGACACATAATCAAATGCCTTCCGCAAGTCGAGAAAGATGCAGTCGGTGGCAGAAGCCTGAAGAAAGGCGGAGTACAGATCGTTAGTTAAAAGTAGTAGCTGTGTTTCGCAAGAGTAGTGCTTTTGGCACCCATGTTGGAATTGAGTAAAAAAAAGATTAATTCAAGCGAAGTGGTGAGATGAGAATACAATATGTGTTCTAAAACTTTGCACGATATACTAATTACTGAAACTTGTCTGTATTTCAAGGGGTCAGAAGTTTTACCTTGCTTGGGCACTGACACCACCTTTCCCGCCTTCCAATCACTGGGGAGTGTAGAGAATTGCAATGGCTATGTGAAGATGTAAGACAAGATTATAGAAGAATACGTTACAGTCTCCTTTACAAACTGAGCGGGAACTCCATCAGTTCCAGTTGATGAATTCTTCCTATTGGTAATGACCGATTCAATTCCTACCCAGTCAATACAATGAAATCCATTGGCGGCAGAGACACATTGCAAGTGCTGGGCAAAATCGTACAAGGATTATTACAAAATGAGACAGTAAATGCATCCTGTAAAACTTCACAACACTGCTTAGAAAGAATAGCAATGCCTTGTTCAACGCAAAGGTTGAGTAGTTTTTGTTTAGGGCCATTAGTTAAATTCCAGAATCTACGCGGGTTAGTTTGAACCAATGAAGGTGAGGAGGCTGCGAAAAACTTCGATTATTTCTCTTTAAGTGTCCGTTTGTACTTAGAAACAGCGATATTATAAGCGGGCCATATTCCTGACTTATCTGTCGACACAGCACGCCGGTACAGGCGATTTGTCTTATTGCGGAGCCTGTTTAAGTTAAACGTAAACCAAGGAGACTTGAAAGTAGAAGATATTGTACGGGCGGGTATAAAGTTTTCGATCAGTGATAATGCTTTCACTTTGAATGCATTCCAGTTAACTTCTAAAGTGCGATTTTCTAAAGCGCTTGTGAAAGAATCTGTAAACGCTTCAAGTTCTACATTGATGGCAGCAAAATCACCACCTGCATACCACTTAGGGAGGTCACAGGCGAAATGGTGTCAGGGGTAGGGGTAGCACAATGGAAGAAGTAGGCGTAACGCGTGTAGATTTTGTTACCAGTTGGGTTAGATTGAGGTCCTCACAAAGGCTAATGAACCTTGTACCTTCAGATGAACGGGCCACAGGTGGGTTACTAGTTCCCTTCCAGGAAATATCCGCAAAGTAAAACCACAAAGAATCGCGAGGCGGTATAACGAACGACCAAACGGTGTAAAGCGTCGTATAATGGGTCGCAAAACGTGGATCAGGAATTTGGCGGGCGTAAGGAGGCACATAACACCGCTTCTTTGTGGCCGATACGAACGCATGCGCAAGCAAGCTCGAGATGGCATCTTATGGGAATGATATGGAAATGCAATTGTGCAGACAGCGATTAAGACGCCAGCGGCGACTCTTGTCCCGCGTTCGGATATGTAAAATCTATAGTCCTTTGCGGTTTGAAAAATTTCACTATCTTTTATTTTGCTTGACATTCATGTCTCCGTGAGAATTAGAATGTCTGCGCCGCAGTCATTGATTACAGAGGTATAATCGCCACGCTTTGCAAAACGCTACGGATATTGGCAAATAGAAATGACACTGTGTTCTGTAATACCAGCATTATTACGGTTTTATTGTAGACAGTCGAAGGGCTAATAGACGCTCCGAGAGCACATGACGCCGGGGAATCAGAAAGTCTTTGAACACTAAGCGAGCGAAACAGTTTTTGTTAATACAGAGCTTGTTATACCGGAGCGAATATTGCTGACCCCTCGCTTTGCCGTAGTCGAGAAGCTTTTAAATGCGGAGCATTTCTTAGGCTCGCGATGTCACTCGTCGATGTTGTCGGCGCCGTCTACACGCTCACTGCGCATGCGCGTCGCGTCGAGGCGCAGGTGCGCGTCTCTCCCCCGTATCCTCCTCGCTCTCAACAACAGGTGCGGAGACGCGGGAGGAGCGCGTGTACCCCGTGCGCTCCGCCTCTGTCAACAACAGCTGCGGGGGTGCGGGGAGAGCGCGTCCCTGCGCGCATGCGTCCTAGCTACCCGTGCGCTGCGTCGCGCTCAACATGAACGGCGGCAGGGCGTGTACACGTGATAACGGCCTGGTGGGTGCGTGGAACGTTGGCACGCATGTGTACGGAAGTGTGCGCATGCGCGTCTCTCTCCCGTACTCTTCTCCCTCGAACGCGGGCGGTGTGTATAGAGGCGGCGGAGCGCGAGTTCGGAATTCAGTCAAGGGCGTCTTTGCTTGGCTTTCGCTTGACTTGACGCTTTGCTTGACGGCACCAAGCAATAAAGACAGACTAACTTTACATTCCTTGCCTTCGCTTCTCCTTCATTCAATAAATAAGAATAATAAAGACGAAATAACAATTAAGCATTCCCAAACCATACCCAATTACGCAACATTCACGCGATACCCCCACCACTCCACGACGCATTTGCTCGAGTTCCCCACGTGGGAAGATGCAGGCGGGTTTTTTTTTCTTGAATTGCGCGTAGATTTTCAAAAAATCCTCCTCAATAGATACACCCGTACCTTTTAGTTTGCTTCTGCTAAAAAAACTTGGTTTCTAACTTTTGCAGACAAAAATTTCACAATTATGGGACACCATTTGGTTTCAATGTTATTTCCCAGTCGATGCGCCCTTGCAATGCTGTCCGAGGGTATTTCAACCTCAAGTGTAGAAGACCCGAAATTTCCTATTCGTTCTTCAGATTCTGCCCGTGATTCTATTGAAGTGTCAGCCAGGATACAAACATATCACATTTTCTCTGCGAGACTGATCCTCTAGGTAGTCTAATAGGGAATTTATCTCTGGGCTTTTTCATTTCAGTCAACCTAAAGAACAAGCAGGCTTTCGTAAAGGTTATTCAACAATAGACCATAGTCCCATGATCAATCAGGTGATAGAGAAGCGCGCGGAGTATACACAACCCCTACATATTGCCTTCATAGACTATGAGAAAGCATTTGACTCGGTCGAAACCACAGCAGTAATTCAGACATCACGGAAACACGGTGTAGACAAGCATTATGTAAGCATACTAGAAGATATCACAGTCGGTCCACAGTTACCATCATCCTCCATAAGGAGAGCAGTAAAATACCTATAAAGAACGGCGTAAGACAAGGAGACACAATCCCGCCAATGTTATTCACAGCATGCTTACAAGAAGTATTCAGAACATTGTATTGGGAACAGGTGGGAGTAAGGGTCAATGGAGAATACCTCAGTAACCTCAGATTTGCTGATGACGTTGCCTTGCTAAGTAACTCGGGTGAGAATTGCAAAGCATGCTTTCTGCACTGGGCGAACAGAGTAGAACGGTGGGCCTGAAAATTATTATGCAGAAAACTAAAGTTATGATCAGTAACCTGGGGACAGCACATCGGTTTGAGATAGGTGGCAAGGCAGTAGAAGTGGTAAGGGAATATATCTTCTTTGGCCAATTTGTGACACCAGATTCCTATCATGAGGCAGAAATATTTTCAAGGATAAGAATGGGCTGGACTGCATTCGGCAGGCATTCTCAGATAATCAATGGCAGCCTACTATTGTCCCTGAAGTAGAACGTGTATGACAGGTGCATCTTGCTGGTACTCACCTATGGGGCAGAATCTTGGAGGCTCACTAAGATGGTTCAACTTAAATTGAGGACGACTCAGTAACCAATGAAACGGAAGGTGATCGGTTTAACATTAAGGGACAAGAAGAGAGCAGTGGGTCAGGCAGCAAACGCGGTTAAGGACATATTAGTAGAAATTAAGAAGAAGAAATGGACTGGGCCGGGCATGTAATGCGAAGACAAGATAACCGTTGATTGTTAAGGGTAACAGAGTGGTTCCCTAAAGAAGGCATGCGTGACAGGGGCGGCAGAAAGTTAGATGGGCAGATGAGATGAAGAATTTTGTGCGGATAAATTGGTCGCAGTGAGCACAGGACCGGGATAATTGGAGAACAATGGAAGAGGCCTTTGCCCTACAGTGAGCATTGGTAGGCTGATATAATGATGATAATGATGATGATACATACATACATACATACATACATACATACATACATACATACATACATACATACATACATACATACATACATACATACATACATACATACATACATACATACATACATACATACATACATATATACATACATACATATGTAGATACAAACCTCAGAATTCGATGTCATGCGAAATTTCCGTTTGCTGCTAATGGAAAAGCGAGTTTACATAAAGCTAATATAGAAATCTGTGTGGCTTTTTGTGAGTCAGAGGGTAAAAATGGTAGCACAAAATAATTATGGTTTTGTAAAATTGTTAAATGAACTAGCGCAGCGTAAACAACCAGGCATGTTTCCGCACTGGCTCGGAAATTGTTAGTACAGACACGTTACTCCCCTCTCAACGTGCTTGCGCATGATTTCCTCAAAAAACTATCCCCACCCTCGCTGCAGTCAGCCCCTTCATAAATACGCGTTTGAGGACTGCTACAACTGGGAAACTCAGCAGTATTTCCTGAGGTTTGAGGTGGATGCCTTCATGCATGAATCGGTGTTCTTATTTCTGGATTTATTTATTTTCCTGCTGGGAATAGGTATTTGTTGGCGAGAGTGAGAGAGTAAGCTTTACCTTGTGCCAACGAGTCTAGTCCCACAAAATGGCGGGCTTTCCTTGTCAGGGTGGGTGGTATTCGAGTGAGCTGTTACAATATAACGACCGGAAGGAAAGGAACTGAAACAATAAGAGGGTTGACCGAATTAAAAAGTATGGGTGGAGAGAAGTTTCGAAAAAAGTGTAAAAAATATGGCAAAATCGAAGCCCCTTTATTAGGAGAGAGATATTTGAAACGCGAAGTATTCACCCATGCAACCTGAGTCAATATCGAAGTCCGAAATGCAAACTGCGGCGACAGTGCCGAAATGGCGCAATAGGAGGCGGGGTGTTGTAATGCCCAAAACACGAAACAAATAAAAGGAATCGTGCAATCGGACAATCGTCCGCTTAATAACGCGAGGGACCCAGGTTCCATTCCTAATACGGGAATGATAGTAAAGCAGGAAGCATTGTATAGGCAATAGTCTTTCTTGGGCTACTTGAAGGGGAAAATTTTGGTCAGTCTGTCTGTATCTGTCTGTCTGCCCCTCGATTCAGGCTGCCTGAGAGACAGAAGCTGCGCAGTAGTCTTATATACTTACAGCCATATCTAAAGGCCTAAGTCCGGTGTTAATGTTCGTATTTGTCAGCATTGTTAAATAAGAACAAGAGATCACGCAAATATAAGGCAGAAAGTAAATACATGAGTGATATTTGGAGTGTTCGTTTATTCAAACACGCTTTTTATGGTCGCACAAGAACTGGTGACAGAGTCTCCACCCGAGGTAGTGCAGGCATTTGTGGATGCTGGGGCCAAGGACGACGTGGCGACCACAACACTATAATGTCCTTCCCAACCACAGTCCTGTAAAACGTGCTTCTGCGAAACAAGCCGCACCATGTCATCTATGCTAGCCGAGCTTTCGGCCATCTTGCACGGCTTGAAAGCACTAACTCCTGCTCTTCCTCAAGCCCCTAGAGTTACCATTTTACAAATTTATACAGACTCCCCGGTGGATATACGTGATATACGCCGAGTAAATAACAACTCAGCTATCTCGAGGGACATTCAAGACATTCTGGATACGTACCCCTGCCCTCTGCGGCTCTCGTGGGTCCTTTGAAATACCCTCCCCGCTCACATTGCGGCGGATGGTGCCTGCCCCACGGCACTTGTTTTACGACCATTGCTTTTACTAACACTAGACACCCCAGGACAGTTTCTCCAAAGGAAAAAAAGGTCTTCCTCGCACCACACGATCTTTAATTCCACCGTGTGGAACGGACCTCCCTAGCAGGCTCGCTCGCTTGGAGGAGGTCTTGCTGCGAAGACTTCGTGTTGGTGTATCCCTCTCTCCCACTGTTACCTGGGAGTGGCCACCACGCTACCAAGTCCTGTTCGTACAGAACTGCCTCTTTTGCACGGATCCTGCCGAAGATGCTGACACTGAACGGTTGCTGTGGATTTGCCCTTCATTGGAAGCGGCGAGAACAAGACACCTTCGAGGAACAGGCCTCCACCCTGGCAGACCACCTGACCTTCATCGCTGGATTTGGGACTCCATCATCGCTTTCTCCTTGCGTTTCTTCGGAAACGGGAGTTAATCTATACTTGTGACATAGTATTTATGCCAACGGGCATACTATCGCAATAAAAAAATTTAAGGTTGCTTGTTTTTTGCGATAAAAAAGAAAATACTACATCAACTACAGAAAACCGTCACCTGCTGCCCGTGCTACCTGGTGGAATTCTAAAAACTCTAATGGCAACAGCAGCTAAAAAAAAGGGAGGCCTTTACTTGGGAGGGGCGCCAGCGGACTACAGGGAAATCTCGATATAACGAACTTCCGGGGTCTGCGGAAAATTTCCCGTTATTCTGAAAGGTCGTTGTAGCGAAAATCGCAAAATTTAAGACAACACATAATAACAAATAATAGTCCCATTACAATTTATAACTCTAGGACCCATTTCTGTATGTGTAATTTTACACACGGTATTTTCAACAGGAATAACCTGAACTGAACTAAAAAAATGTATAAAACAACCTAGCTGTAGAGCTGTTCATCTTTGAAGTCATTTTTCAGAAAAAACTAACAAGTGATAATGAAACAATGTACGTTTATTTAAAGTAGTTGTCAAAATTCTTCTGGTGCTTGCCGCACAAGCTTCCTAGCGCAAGGGACTCTAGATCATTCACATTTCTGTATACTGACTCAGTTTCCGTGCAGTTTTCGCCGGAAATGTGCGGTTTTCGCAGGCTGTCCAGCACATCTGCAGTTGTCACATGCTGGCCGCAGTCTCCGAATGCTGCCGCGGCACCTTCAGAGGCATCGTCGTTCAAGCCGTCCTCAGTGCCTTCTTCATGCTAAACGCTCATGTTCTGGAGATTGTCCTCTGTGGTCAGCTCAGCTGATGTCCGTGAAGATCCACCAATAAACCCGAGCAGCGGCTGAACGTAAAAAAACTCGAGGTGGGGCGCAAATAGCACGGCCGCGGGTTTCAGAACGAAGGAGGCCACCCATGTTTCATATTTTTCCCTTCCCCTCGCCCTAGTTTTTTTTCTCGCATCGGCTCGCGCATTACGCAGAGCAGGTTGCAAGGCGTCCTCCTCTGCGCTGCGTTTTGCCGTGTCGTCTGCTAGCCTACGGCTCCGGTTGCCGCGATTGCTTAACGAAAATCTAAGAATCTCCGGCTTTTAAAATATGAGTTCGTAGTACTGAGGCGTTGTTAACGTGGCATGGAACTAAATAAAGTCATCGTTATTTTGTAAAGTTCGCTATTCTGAAGAACATAGTAGTGAAATATTTTACATTGAAATTATAAGCACTCGGCGTGGGATTTCTGATATGCTCGTTAATATGAAAAGTTCTTTAATGTGGTGTTCGTTGTACAGAGATTTGACTGTATCGCCTTGCGTCGGCATTGGCAACAAAAGTAGCAGATACGCGGCCATTTTTTATATTGATGCCCTTGATGGGCGTTTTGAAGAAACCCATTGTGTTAAGTTGGCTTTACTGCAATGCGCCTCGAGCGTAACGATGCAAGGTAATAGTGAGGCATTGAAATGCTTGCTTTGCAGATATCTGAGGACTTCACGGTTATAGAAACTACAGCAATCCTCAATTAGTTAGGAAAGTCATGAGAGCGTTTTTTCCCGCTACTGCGTCAGCATATATACGTTTTGGTCAAACAAAGTGTGTCAGTTCTACACCCTTTTTTCGTTAACACCGCGCCGGCACTCTTTTTGTTTTCTCTCGTCATGTGGTATGCAGCAGGAAGTGGCACATGATAGTCGTGATGCTTTTATGTATAGCAATCTTTTCGGAGTATCCCCAAACACAGGACCGCGTAACGCCAGCATTTTAACAGAAATGCCTATTTGGCGGCAGTTCCACCTGTGATCGTTATTATAGCGCAATTGCATATAATTTATCGAACGAAGAGAATTTTGAAAAACAAGAAATAGGAAATGTAGAAAAAAATAAGGAAAAGTGGCGGACCGTCTAATGCCCTGCATTTCCGAAAAAATGCCATATTTGGCTGACGTTTAACCTGCAATCATTATTATAGCGTTGGTGGAGATGTGCAGTCGAACAGAATTTTGAAACGTAAAAAATAAGAAAATATTTCTCCCACCTGCCGTCGCGGGAACCCCGGTGTAGATGCGACGCATAGGGAGTTCCGTTGTTGTTTCCCTTAGGTTGATTCTCCCATCGCGTGAAACGTGACGTGAACCCCCTGCCGCGGCTATGACGCAACGTGGCGCGGCTATGTCGCAACACAATACAACACAATCCACTTTAATCCTATCCAATCCAAATCCAATCCAATCCAAGCCAAGCCAAGCGAAGCCAATCCAATCCAATCCAATGCTGCTCGCGAGAGCGTGTTCGCTATCGGAGAGGAGAGGGGGTGAGCGGCGGAGAGCGCAGCTTGCGAGGCGAGGAGAATGGGGGAGGGTGCGTGGACGGACAACAACAACGTTGTATGGAGGGACAAGGCGAGTGAATGAGATGCAGTCGCATCTTAAATAGCAGGGTGGCGAACCGCAACTAAACCGAACCGAAAACAAGAACTCAACCGGTATTTTTGCCGGAACTAAACCCGACCCTGAACCGCTATTTTTTGAGCACGCTGAACCAGAACCTGAACTGATCCGAAAAAAGAAATAACGGTTACCGGTTCCTCCTGAAACGGTTCTACCCTCCGTTCTTGATATTGCACAGTCAATGCGATTCGGGCGTTTTTTCTTTCACGTACCATCAACTCGTACTCGCTCGCGCACTTTCCCCTCCAGAATATTGAACACTATCACGCTGTATGTAAAAACAGGGGAAATGAATGAGCAGTAATGAGCAATGGTCTGTTGCTGCTGGAAGCGCGAGCCTAGTGCAAGCTGCCCAAACGAAATGTCATTCTATGCAGCTGCCAGGGGTTATAAAACGATTTTGCCGTTCCCTAGCTGCGACTTTATTGGAGCAAGCACGCTGCAGGAGCGCTCAACTGCGGAACAGCGAAAGCCCACACCCGATGTGTGCAAACTTTTTGCATATCGTAGTTTGTTTAAAAGGTCCGACCACTGCAAATTGTTAAAACATTGACAAGTGTTACCGCAGGAGCTGCTCAATGGCAAAGCTGTTTGCTGCTCACCACAAGTGGCCTCGATCTCCTTTCCCAATGACCGTTTTGCTGAAATACATGGAAATCGAGAACGCCCGTGTAAAGAGATTTTGATCTATGTTTAATATCACGAGTTGGTTAAAATAGGTCTACCGCCCTGACACACATGCTGCGCCTTGGAGCAGAGATATAGCACGGGGCATGAAATGCATCACTTTAAAAAAAAAAAAGTGTTTACACGGAAAACAACAAAAAAACAAAAGGCGAATCACGTTGTTTTATAATACTAAGCAAAAAGTAAGTAAAACCGAGTAATTAAAAAAAGCACCAAAACATGGATATTGCTCAATACTTTCCTTTGCCCTGCCTTTCACAACCAAACCTGTCATCAATGCGAAGGAAGTGAGTTCCGAGGTCACTTTTTGAGGATAGTACAGTGGACAAGTTCCGTTTTTAACAAAAAAACTGCTTCTGCTTCCAAATAATAACAGATACTTCAACAAAACCTCTTAAGGTGCGCAATTATTTCTTTGCAAGAAACTGCAGCCCTCGACCTTGTCTTGGAAGCAGAAACAATAATAAAGCAGGTGACACGTGCAGAAAGGCAGGCCGGTACCTCACACTGTCTCATTCGCCCAGCGATCATCTTTTCTCTTTGTTCTGCAGTTTTCTCTGTTTCAGATCTGCTTTTTTTCGAAGGTGCACTTGTACTGACTTCCCGACTCACTACATTACTTCTACTGCTACTCGTTTCGGAAGGGAGTACTGCTGTGGTCGAAATAAAGAGCGTCTACCCAAAAAAGTCCCATCTCATGCTCCCTGCGCCACATTTCCCTTTCATTTTTTAACAGCATAATCTTTTACAAGATTCCGCAGTGTAGCACATGGAACGATGGCCGGGGGCCAGGCGGTGCAATGACATACTGATTGTAATGCACACATCCGGTGATCCGCCAGGCGGCGCATGAAGGAGCAAGGTGCGCTTGCATAAAGCTCTGCATTTTGCGACTCTGTGTGCTTTTTGGGGGGCTTAGTCAATCCAGAAACTACTATTCAGTTCACGGAACTTGCCCTACTCCACCGGGTAGCAAGGTTTCACCAAAACCAAGGACTTTTTATCGACCACATCAACTTCGCCGCAAGGCTTCTGTGTGGCCTGTGCTGCCGACAACACAATGAATGTGAATGTGATTACCGCGTCATGTGGTGAGGACCCTCGGAACTCTACCATGCCATAACCATTACCATCGGCGCATTTTTCACCCGGAGAAGCCAACGAAATGAACATTTCGGCGGCACCCAGTGCTGAAATCACTTCCGCTACGATGACGACAACTGCGGCCGCCATCATCACCACTCCAACAAACCACACCGTCGTTGGCATCCAGCTTAAAACAACGGTCCAGGCAAGTGACCTCTTTACCTCACCCACTCAACCGCCTAAGCTATTTCGCCCTTCAACGCCTTTAGAGTCTCATCACCACGAGACCACGTTTAATGCAAAGCCTAATTCCGAACAGCTGAGCGCCGCCATGTTGTTCAGCTGCAAGCTTCATGGAGCTCACGTGCGCCAACCGACGAAGACCTGCTCGCGGTTGGCGCGTGGACAGACGTCACTCAACGCCGAAAAAGAGCAGTCGCTCCAATCGCTCAGGTTGCTCCTACGGCGAAGAGCACGCTCCCTGTAACGTCGCAGCACACTGTGATTCTCAGGCCATGAGAACCCCACTGCCTCTCGGACTATTCGCCACAAGACATTCACCTTGGCTTCACTAAGGGTTTACCGCTAGCCATTTCGCCTGTAGCCTACCGAATTCGTATTATAAAGGCGTCTAACACGTTAGTAATCGATATTTGGCAACCACATGTGTTAGACATCTTCCTTGGAATTATTCAGATTGGCATCTCAACGTCAACAATCCCTCTGCAAGCCTACGAGGCCCTTTCTGGGGGCCACGTTCGCGGCGTAATATACAGAATAGACCCAAACGATGCTGAATAGGAACTCATACAGAACCTTTCGTGCCGTAGCCACTGGATCGTGGCTGCACGACGTTTGGGTAAAAAACAGCCCTCATTACTTTTGAAGGCAAGAGACCGCAACGTTATGTCCGCTATTACAACTGCATGATGGCAGTTGCTCCATACACGCTCAAGTAAGCCATATGTAACCTGCGGCATGACATTGGGCGTAAGGCGGACATCTGCCCCAATTCTCAACACCCTCGTTGTGCCAATTGCGGCAAGGAACACGACGATGGCATCTCGGACTGCACGGGTAGTTCGCCGAGTGCAGAAACTGTGGTGGCTCACACGTAGCAACGGATCCCCGTTGTAAGAAGCGCATTGAAGCAAACAAAGGCATCAGAGCCAGGCAGCCAGGTCACCGACCATTTAGGTGTTCTACGCACAGTGATAAATCACGAATACCTCCGAACAATACCATGCGCCAAAAAGGATGGCGGGATTCAACCCCCCAGAACAGCACGAAATACCACTGGACATCGTCCACAAACCTGTCGGCGTCAGTACCACCCGAGTCGTCACAACAACCAGGCACAGATCCGCCTACGGCACTAACCCAACCGTAGAAGGTCACTTCACGCTGGAAGGGGCGCCTTGAACCGCCACCAAGAGAATCATCGTTTCAATATCCGCTATTACCAACAAACCCTTAGGCATCAGTGTCACCGCCAGAGGCACCAGCGGCCCCCCCACCATCCGGCGTTACAGCTCAGGATCCTGCGCTTACTTGGGCGCCACAGTTGGTAAATGACCATCGCAACGCAAAGGGCATACGTCAGGCCCAAGAACTGCAATCGTCACCGCAAGGAACACGTTCAACTACAACTTCTTCAGCGCCCCCACCGGTGGCACAGATCTCACAGGCCGAACCTTGCCGTGAAATTCAAAAGCTGCGGGTGGACTTTAGTCACCAACAATCGCTCTTACTCCAATCAATACTGAAAGAGGTTAGAGTCATAATCTCTTTCGAGATACAAACCACCATTCAAACCATTATTGCGGAAGGAATACAGAAGGCCCTTCTGGAACTTTTGCCTGAACTCCTCCGCGAAGCCCTATCAGGCTAATCCCACCTTGTCACGTCCATGTGTCTCGATTGTCAGGCTGCTTTCGCAAGCCAAACCATGACCACTGACGTCCTCGAAGGCGCCAGTGCTGTGCACCGTAATGCTGCATCCGGCAAGTAAGCGCACGGGTCGGGTCACTCTATGACAGTGATGCAGTAGAACTGCCGCGGGCTGACCACACGATCTGCTGAGCTAAACCAACGCTTTGCAAGAAACGAGACGCCAACAATCCTGCTTCTACAGGAAACAAGCACTCCCAAAATTACGTTGAAGGAATTCATTGTCTATCCACCCCTGTTATTCGACAAAGTCACAGAGGGCGAAACAATGGTGACACATCGCAGCCAGATGTCTGCAACGGTCAAGCTGCAGTTCTTATCGCCAAGTCCGTGCCGCAAACTCAGCTTGACACCATGCATCTGTGTGACCCGAATCGGGAAGTCGTAGCGGTGAAGACTCAGCTCCTGGGGCAGACGGTTACATTTGTTTCAGTATACTGGAGGCCCATCGGGCGCAGCAGCCAAGATGCAACATGGGTGCACTCCCTCATGCAGACCCAACAAGGTCACTGAGTACTTAATGGCGGGGACTTTAACGCTTGGCACACCACTTGGGTATATCCCCGAAACAACATCAGAAGAACCCAGCTGCTTGCTGCTATGCGGTATACACGCCTAGAACTCCTCAACGTCCCTGAAGTTCCTACGCGCATAGCAGCGTTTGCGTCGCAGCGAGACACGACACCGGACCTTACTTTGCATTCTCCCAACCTTCGAGGCATTTGGAAGACCAGACCAGACACACTCGGGAGTGACCACCTGCCGAGATAAATAACACTTCAAGCATTTGCAAGCAATACCAGAGAAACGACAGACCACTTTCGTAAAATGGGATCCATTTCGTACCATCGTAAATGAAACCGATCCTGCAGATCCGATCTGCACACGCATTGGTACTGCTCTGCGGGAAGCCACAAAATCGATTCTAGTCAAAGACGGTGCACCAACACCCAACCTACATTTGCTAAATATATGGGGCAGCCCTCTGCAAGCATTCCAGCAATTTCGCAAAGGAGGGAGGACATCTCTGCTTCGATCGCGGCCTTAACCAAGCAACTGCGAAGGCACGCCTGTACTCCTTGCAGCTTTCAGGGATAACTGGAATCGGCACTGCGCCGCCTTCAATGCACAGACCGGGTTCAGCAAAGTCTGGACAACATATCGTGGCATGCAGGACAAAAGAAAGAACAAAACGGTGGGCCAGAACTTAGCTCTTCGACTGGGCATCACAGAGACGGATCTTGCAATAAAGGCAGGCCAACTTTTCTTCCCACAACCCCCGCTTTGGGTGAAGCCAGGAGCGCCGTTTCTTCCACGCACGACGCCTCCCGAAATGAACACCAGTTTAAATGACCCGTTTACAATAGCCGAACTTCTATAAGCTCTTCATGAAACCAAAATAACGAGCGCACCTGGTCCAGATGGGATCACGTACGCCGCCCTACGCAAATTGCCTTAAGCGCACAAGCAGCAACTATTTGACTGGCTCAATGCAATCTGGCAATATTCAGTGCCGCCTAATGACTGGAAGGAATCGTGGGTGGTACCCATTCCAAAGCCTGGCAAGCCTCTCACGCAAATAGAGAATCTGAGACCCGTTTCTCTGATTTTTAATACTATGACCCTATGGAGAGTATGGTTCTCGCAAGAATTCATGGCATTTCACCCACGGCCAACTTCACTGAATGGCGAACTTCACCCACGTCAAACGTGGTTCCGGAGGCACCTCTCTACTCTAGACGGCTTAAAATTGCTGTCAGAAGATGTTATAGCTAACACCTCATCATGTTATCCCCGTTTAGTTGTAGCCGTCGACATAAAACAAGCATTGGACTCGGTACTTCATGAGTCAGTTACCCAAGGCGCACGCAACCGAGGACTGGACTGAAAGCCACTCGCCTTTGTACAAGATTTCCTGTGAGACCGCCACTATCGAGTACGAGTTGGTGACACACTCGGTCCCAAAACAGCAAAATGCGTCGGAGTACCTCAAGGTTCAGTCTTATCGCCAACGCTCTTTAATATTACCGCGAATCATGTATACGTTTATAGTTTGTTTTTGCTTCCCGGCCATGCCCGGCTGTGTTATCTGCATTCCAAGCAAAGCGCGTCTTGCATTCATTATCTTTACGCCGCACGGGCTATCACATTCAGATAAGCAGACTGTTTCGCCCTAACATCGCTAGCCCAGAGTAATCTTCTGTGATTGAAAATGACCTGGATGTCAATCGACGGTTCTGGAAACACTCGCACCGAAAGATAAAAGCCCGCAGAGCATACGCCGCGGCATTCGGTTCGATGACACTCGCCTGTGCAAGTCACTTTGTTGGCCGCTGCTTCGCCGCCTCTGTATGCTTTCCAGTTGTTAGGGGAGCACAAGGTCGCTCCAATAAACTTGTTTCCCCTGCCAGACAACTGCGTCGTCCTTGGCTTCATGACAATATTGTCATGGCCGACCTTACTCCACTCCTGGATGAGATTGAAGGCTTGCGTTTCACGATCTATGCAGATGACATTATGTATTGGACAAAGGGAGTCTCTATAGGCGGACAAGAACAAGCAATGCAGCAAGCTCTGAACACAATCTCTTGTTTCTTAACAGAGGTACGACTCGCTCCATCGCCAGAAAAGACTGTTTTTGTAGTATTGGGAAACAAGCGGCTACACAAACAAAACATATAGAGCCAGTTTAAGCTCACCATAAATGTAGCACAAATTCAAGAACGACCTACTGTCCGCATTGTCGGTCTTGACATAGACGAGGATGGTGGCGCCACCACGTGGCTCAAGAAATTGACAGCTACGTGGAAAAGCACCCTTTCCCTGATCCGTCGGATTACTTCAAAGTGGTGCGCCGCTGAACGCATTCTTTGCGTTTTGTTAAACGGCCACTCGGTATAACTTCTATAGACTCACAAAAAAACAACTAGAGTCTGTAAATACCTTAACCGCGAAGCCATGCGAGTTCACTCTGGTCTTCCTCGCTTCGCAAAGGTTTACAACCTTCACCTTCACTCAGGGATGAACACCATTGAAGACAGAAGTGAAAGCTTACGAGTTTCAAACTACTACGCCTCGAAAGCACTCAATTAGGCAAGGCCATTTTTCGTGAACTTGGTCACTCGCTGGACAAGAAGCCTCCGATCTACCAACCGCCTGAACATTGGAAACAAATAGCCATCGTTAATCACCGCCGCATGCACAAAAACACAAGCGCAGCACATCCGACACGTCGCCAACGAGCAGCAACGACACACATGAAAGAGCTCCAGCGTACCGCCGACGACGAAGGGGTGCGAAGGATTTACACTGGCACAGATCTTCAAGATGATCAGGTTGCCATAGCGTGGTACTGCGACAAGACCAAAACAAAAGGAGCCAAGGCTCTCCGTGGTACCCCGTCTGTGAAGGAAGCGGAATTGAGGGCCTCACTACTAGCGACGGAAGAAGCGCGCAGAATTGCTGCCACAAGCCGGACTGAGGCACCAACCACTTTCCTTCTCTACACGGACACCAACGAAGCCGTGAGAGAATGCGGAAATAATACCACGCACAGTCGGACGGTCACAAGAATTCGTGCAGTCGCAAGAGTCCTTCGACAACTCGGCCGCACACTTACAATTCGCTGGGTCCCGGGCCATAACGGGATACCGGGCAACAAGGACGCACACAAGGCAGCACGGGAGAGGCTTTGCAACCCCGATAATTGCCTGAAACCTCCATCGCGACCATCGAACGTCTTCCCCGCTGCCCAAGCGTCGACAGCTCCATCTTTGGAGCTGCTGCACGACTAGTCGGAAGAGGAAGGGTATGACTACGAGGAAGCTATGGCCAAAGCACGTGCTGAGCGACGTCAGCACTTCGACTTCGTCTACCCGAAGAGGATGACCCTATCCCACCCGGCTACAACCGGTGGCAACGGTCACACTCCGACGCATTCGGGCGAACACTGCCGTAACATCGCACATCATGGCACGCTTTCGTCTACACCCCGGCGACGGTACCTGCAAACTCTGCGAATCACCTGGCAGACAACAAGTCGCTGACCTTGAGCATCTTCTATGGAGATGCTCTGCCTTGAAGGACCAAAAAAACCTCGCACATGCGCTCATTCCTCCTCAAGTCAGGCCACAAACGCTGCGGGAGTGGACCCATCCCGAAGGGTCTACAGAACACAGGAAGATGATCTTCGATTCTCTTCTCGTATATGTTCATGAAGCCGCCCTATAGGAGCACATTTAGTGGGTGCACTCACCACCCTCCCTCACTCCAACTCCCTTCCCCCATCTTCCCCTCCGGCGATGACAAAGGTGAAGTCACGGCGTGTATATAGCATTATAAATACATATTACAACACACATCCGGTATAGCTCTTGCAAATGTAATTGCAGTGGTCAGAGCAATGATGGAGTGACTGCGCGGAACTAAAGCTTACTTTTAACAAATGTGTGGATAACACATTCGCTAAGGTGACAGCTAACAAATTATTCAGGGTGACCAAATAATCTAATTCACTGGTAGTATTTATGTGCATGTTGTAGGATTTTTGTTTTGTTAGAAATATAAAAAAATGTGCGCCATTGTTATTAAGCGCTGGTATTGAGAGCGCGCCAGTACGCAGGCCTAAATTTAAGGCTTCAAGGTTAGCGGGATGGGCCATTCCGTAGCGACGATTGCGATTTCAACAAAAAAGGAAAGGGCAGAATATATATACCATCATCATATCTCTTGGAGCTGACTTTATGAATAGTCGCGAGGACAACATAAAGTATGGGCGATTTGGTGTCGTCGCCACTTCATCTGTTTTTGTATATCTCGTAATTGTTTTCAAATGCGCCACTGCCCTCAGGGAACAGCAGAATTTTGAAGTTTGCGTCGTATTTTCGTATGAAGGTCGTTTGAAACGACTAAATGTTTTTTTTCTAATTTCAGTGATAATTCAACTCATCCAACCAGTCCGCGAAGCGGTTCGAGCTCCCTAACCGGTTCGCGAACCGGTTCGGTACGTGATTTTATCGAACCGGAACAGAATCGGAACGAAATGATTTCGCCTGAACCAGAACCGTAACCGAACCAGTATTTTTTTCGGTTCGACACACTTCAAAATAGAAAAAAAAAGCTAGAGGTGGCGGACCTCACTGCATTGCCACAAAATTGCACATTTGGCGCAAGTTTCATCTGTAATCTTTCTTATAGCGTAAATGGTGATAATTTGTCGACAAATATTGCGAAAACCCACGAAATAATAACCCAGAACAAGCAAAGAAGTAGCGAAAATTGTAACGCACTGCTTTTCCACAAAAATGCAGATTTTGCGGAAATTCACCCGTAATTGTTATTATAGCGTAAATGAAGCTAAATTGAGCACCAGAATTTTGAAAGACCAAGAAATAAGAGCAATAAAAAAGGAACAAGTGGCAAACCGTGTAGCGCCCTGCATTTCCACAAAAATGCAGATTTGGCGGTAGTACCAGCTGTTATCGATATAACAGCGTGCATGTAGATAATTGGTCGAGGATAATTATGAAAAACCAAAAAATCAGAACAATGGGAAAAAACGCGACCCCGTATCTGCCCACTTGGCCGACAATGTCGATGAAAGACGATAGTCATGTGTCGCCCCTGCCAAGTAAGTGTCTCCCTCATCTTTCCCGCTCACTTGTCATGCTCTCCCTGTCGCGTCTCGCTCCTCCAAAGATAAACAGCGTACGGTTTGCCCTAGTGAATTTACATTTACCGCGTTGCACTGCTCCTGGCAGGGTGTCTCGACACAAGAGCTGCCGTATGGCGGAGGCGTGCGTGCACTCAGGCGGCATACTTATTCCACGTTCGTTCCAAACAGAAAGTAAAAACTATTTTGTGGAGCCTTTCGTTACTGTTGCCATTTTCTTTTTAAATGTCGCTATGGGAACCGCGGGCAAGCGCTTTTGTATTTCGCTGGAGGTACCTCTTACTAAATCAACCACCCATGTATATTTTATAAAGGACACAGTGCGAATATCACCGATGTATTGATGTCTTGCCCAGATAAGCGTAATATTTTGTCCTGAACAATAATTTTGACAAGTATAAACATTTCACCGGACGTAGTCTTTTAAATTTTGCTGTGGGTATACAATCCTATTGTGCAGCATCTTTTGCACTTCGGCCGGGTGGCTGAATCGAGGGAGAGACAGACATGCAGACCGAATGAAAAATTCCGCGTTCATGTCGCCAACTATCGTCTTTAACTTGGCGAAAAGTGGCGAACCGTGTCACGCCCTGCATTTCCACAAAAATGGAGATTTGGTAGAAGTTCCGCTTGTAGTCGTTACAATAGCTTAAATAGAGAACAATGGTCGGACGTTTATTTTGAGAAACAAAAATAACTAAAATAGAAACACTAGCAAAACTAGCGAACCGTGTAACGCCCTCCATATACACAAAAAATTCAGGTTTAACGAAAGTAACACCTATAATCGTTATAACAGCGTAAGAGGTTGTAATTGGTTAGAAGACTTTAGACAAACCAAAACGCTTGGCTGCAAAACTCTCACGCTCTAGACAAGCAGCATAAGAATGCTACGTATTAGTAGAAAAATTCTGAGAATTTCCGGAGGTTGTTCTTCCCAAGAGACACCATTCGCAATAACGATTTACCCATGTTTTTTTTTTTTTACAAAATGTTTGCCATTGAATGCATCATTAGGTAGAATTCGGCCAGGACACTCCCAGTTTGTTTTAACGCGAAAGTGTTTTATGCCCTGGTACACCAAGATCTCACCGGCGTCGTATCCGTCACGGAAATGACATCGCCAGCAAATGTTCCATTGGTGCGATTGCGCCTGGATTGGAGCCACGAACTCTCTTTTTGCAACGGGAGGTACACAGTGCTATGCCCACTGCACAGTTAATTCAAGCGAAAGTTGACCTACGAACGCATCTTATATCTTTCCCCCTACTTTATTAGTACATATAATGCGGTTGTCTAGGAGAGGCCAGGCGAAGTGGTTTAAGACGGTAATGAGCGCGGACAGTTGGCGTGTCGATGCCAGCATTTTCGTTTACGCGAGACGGGGGTGAATTGAGGCACCATCTGCCACCGGCTGCTTTCGTTTTTGGTTCGGTTTTGTTCGCACAGTTTTCAAGGGGATGTGATTTCCGTCGAATTTGCGCAATGTTCCGGCGCGTGCAATCCACTGTTGAACGTTCCTGCGTCCAACGGCGCCACACCGACGTAATATAAATAGCGATGTGCAAGGTCATGCGGGTGCACAATAAACATTTAAATGCTCCTGTGGACGCATATTTTACTTACGTGTGTTACCGATTCCTATGTTAGCGATATCAATCACGTTTTTTCTGGGGCTTGCATTAAAAAAAGTTGCGTTGGCGGATAACACCACAAGCATGTGCCTGCGCGCACGAAATCAATCGCGTTCTCGCATCTACCACTCCACAGTAAGCGGAAGCAAGCTGAACTTGGTGATGTGCACGCTTTTTTTCAACTCAACGACCGGAACCCTGAGCATTGATATTTGTCGAAGTTCTTATCCCATCTAGTCCCCCAAATTGTGCTGACAATATAGGGGCACCCGAGGTGATATGATTGACACACGGGCCGACAAAGGCATCGATGAATGAAAACCAATTAGCACAACTGTAGATTCTGCTAAGGCCACGTAAGCCGGAAGCGGGCTTTTTTATGCTACCCACCTTTCAATACTACCGTCTTTGAAACCTGTGCAGCTACCGCACTCACTATTGGCAGATACGGCAGTCCTTGCACCAAGCATGCTAGGCGCCTTGTGGCATGGCCTTGCACAGCTATATATTGCTGGCGTGCCATTCCTTCTGCTGTATCTTCAATACGAGTACCTCTGTGCCTAGCATGCCCGATGCGCTTGGCCGTTGCCCTGCAACAGTATTTCCTGCCCTAACAGCTCTTTTTTTCGACAACGTTGATTAAGAAGGGTTCACGCTACGGCGGAACAAGCATGATTTTCTAAGGTGGGAAACTAAGCGCTCTTGCACTAAAAATGGCCTTATCAAGAATAACTAGGGAGCTCACCCCGCTATGCGATACCTCTCACATTTACCCTGTCCGAACGACATACGAATTTTATATGGCAGTGACACCGACCCTTAAGGCAACCTTCGCACTTTTCGATTTTAGTGTCGCGTGGGGGTTTTTTGTGTGAGTGATCGTTATTCCTCTTTCTTTCTGGCACCAGAGTCTTAGTTACTTTCCTAAACTAGATAAAACGTGCACAAGAACGCCAGCGCGCATACTTTTTCATAGTAGCATGTGGGCCAGGGAGTCGTCAATCGATAATTTATTACTAAGCCCCCCCCATCAAGTTAACGTTCATTTACTCACCGCACCATGCCCGGCGGCACAAGCCATATGTTTGTAACTGCTACCTGTTCATAAGCGAATATAGAGCGGAAATTTCGAAACTTTTCGTGTAAAGTGGTAGTAATATCTTGCAGCTTGTGCTAAGTAGCCAAGAGGTCGTTGAAACATCTTCCTAGGAAAAAAACTCAGGCTGGCCTATTTTGAAGCAATCGATGAACCAGCACACACAAAGATTGACAGTCAACACATGACAATGTATTCAAATATTGGCCAAAGAATGCAGGAGCAACAACCAAAACTCAATTTGCGCCGTCCCCGACAAATAGAACGTTCAGCTGTTAAAAGTAGTCAGACACAAACAACCCAGGAGGCAATTTAGGAATCATAAGGTGCAGGTAGTCTTTCCTGCGGAGGGGGCTTCAGGCAACAGCCTTGTCAAAATATTCCCGCACAGAAAGTTACAAGTGGCAAAATTGTCTTTACTCAAGCAGTGGCAACAAAAAATAAATGGCACAGGAGATGCATTGAGCCAAGCACTACAGCAAAGCACTTCATTTTCCGGAGGCTTACGGCACGGCGGTACGGAAGGCTGACCTCTTGCTGTCGTGCGAGCTCTTTGAAGGTGGCTGACGGTGGCTTGTCTCTCCTGGCTGGCGGCACTCCCGGCTGGTGACCCCTCGGCGACTCCACCGGTGACAAGCGCCGCTGCGCTTATCTACTTTCCGAAGTACGTGTCACGCCCTCCTCCGCGACACAGTATTTTTTAAGTGCGAATGCACTTCTTAAGCGACCCTGAATCACGCGTCCACCGCCGTCCGTCCATCCGCACCACATACCCACTTAGGGCGATTGGCCAAGAAGAGTTTTTAAGTGCGAAAGCGACCCCACCACATACCCACTTAGGGCGATTGGCCAAGAAGAGTTCCTTCGCTACCAATTCGGCATATCTTCGCGATACTAACCACTTCCTACGGGAAATTGACAACATAAAAATCCCTGATGGCGACTTCCTTGTAACTATAGACGTAACTTCTCTGTACACAAATATACCTAACCGAGATTGGATTGAAGCCCTGGTTGAATCCTATAGCATACATCGGGATCACGAGGCGCCAAGCCCACAAGTCATTTAAACTTTGACCAGGCTAGTGTGGAATTAAATGGCTTTTAATTCCACAATCAGTATTATCTTAAGCGACCCTGAATCACGCGTCCACCGCCGTCCGTCCGTCTGCACCACATACCCACTTAGGGCGATTGGCCAAGAAGAGTTTTTAAGTGCGAAAGCGACCCCACCACATACCCACTTAGGGCGATTGGCCAAGAAGAGTTCCTTCGCATCACCTGTGCATTCGCACTTCCCCATGCTCCCCTTCGGGAAAATGCGGGTGAATTTTTACAGTTTGCTTTCAGATGGCAGGAGAAGGGGTGCCCGGTCATTGGAACGGACCAAAGTTCAGAGGTGAAAATTAATACAAAGTTTATTTCCGAAAACCATCTTTTCCTCATTCAGCGGTACGTGAAAAGCTTTTAACGCCACTGGGATATCATCATCAGAAGCAACAGCAGCAGCCTAACCATCTTTAGTGCAGGACGAATGCCTCTCCCATTGACCTCCAACTGCTCGTGTTCTGCGCTGCTCAAGTCCGCCATTTGCCCCCTAATTTCTTTATTTCATATCTCCATCGGGTTAGTGGCCTCCTCCTTCTACTAGACACATCTCTTGGTATCCCCTCCGTTGCCCTAATGGTCCACTGCTTTTTGGTTCGTCTCACTTCATGGCCATACCAAGTCCATTTCTTTTTCATTACTTGAACTATGATATATTCTACAGTGGAACCCCGCTGATACGGCCCCCGGAGTTACGACGACCCGCTTCTTACGACTGATGACCGTGGTCCCGGCAAACTCCCCATAGAAACAGTGCATTAAGAACGTGGAGGATTTGACGCTCGGGTGCACGCGATCCGCTTCATACGACGGACCCTGGCGCGGATAAACCGGCGCTTTTCTTATATTTTACACCACTTCGGCGGCCCGTCCAGACCTTATTTGTTAACCACCGTTTGATGCTGCTTGTTGTGCATAAGGTCCGCTGGCGGGCCAGACCACTTCCTGAACAGACAGACGCAAGCAAGCAGGTGGGTACTCGTGAGTGGGTGTAAACATGTGACGGCCCCACGCGGCATCAGCATGCCCCCTTACCAACCACGAAAAGTTGAAGTGGAGGTGGCAGGTCGACCGTGAAGTTGACGCTGCCGTTGAGCTGCCGACGAACGTTAAAACACTTACGCCGCACCCCCATGGCGATGACGGAACAGCCGCTTTTTCCGCGTGCTCGCTCCAAGTTTCTTCCTTTCATGACACTCTTTCTCACAATTCTCTGCTTATCAGTATCTTTCAAAGCCGCATTGTCACTCCGCTCTTTTCTTTGCGGGAATGCATCAATTTACACACGTCCACCACGAGGGGTGGAGAAAAATGCAGGAGGTGATGGGTGGAGACACGTACCTCTTGTCACCGCCATTTTGGGACACTCGCTGGCTGCCTTAGCAACTTACTGTTGCAAGACCACGCTATATTTTCGCCGCAAGATGGTTTACTCGCGAAGGTTAAATTATGTGTTGAGCACTATGATCCAATAGCGACCGCACTGACCGTTCGCAGGGTATATAACGCGATACTGAGCTACGCTCGGAACTCGGTGTCGGAGTGCGCAAACAGGGTGTGCGGGGCCCTGCCCCGACGGACGCTACCGGTGGTCCTCAAGTGGTTCCCGGCACACGTGGGACCGGTGGGGACCGGGACCAACCGCAACGAGGAGGCGGACCGAGCGGCGCGCGTGCTAACGAGACACGATGGCGCCGCCGTCGCTGGTGCGGCCGCTGCCACGGCTGCTGCTGCTGCGCCCGCGGAGGGTGCGGCGGCGGCTCGGGCGGCGGCTGCGGCCGAGGTGACTCTGCCTCCTCCTCCTACTCCATCGAACGCGGAAGACTACTACAGGG
This sequence comes from Haemaphysalis longicornis, assembly GCF_048455015.1. Taxonomy (NCBI): domain Eukaryota; kingdom Metazoa; phylum Arthropoda; class Arachnida; order Ixodida; family Ixodidae; genus Haemaphysalis; species Haemaphysalis longicornis. The sequence goes on along the minus strand of NW_027526233.1, from coordinate 98,405,230 downwards.
AAGAAGAGGAGGCAACCCCGGTCAGCTCCTACAAGGATGTGCTTGCGTGGTACAGAGAGACTAGGCGCGCCTTCCCGCCGCCACACCGTAAACTCACCAGGAGGGAAGGGGTGGTCGTGCGACAGCTCCAAACGCGGGCGATATGGACGCCCGTGGTCGCCAAGCACGTGTGCCCCGAACTATACCCAACGGACGAGTGTGCGCTGTGCGGGAGCGCTCGTGCGACCATGCAGCACATGCTGTGGGGTTGTCTCAATCAACCACCGACAACAACAACGGAGGAGGACGATGATCCGCTCCCACCAAGCGTGAGGGACGCGGTCACCAGCGTCAACTACGAACTCCAAAAGATGGCTGCCGAGCTCGCGCTCGCGGCCATCGAACGCCAGCGGCCGAAAGTGCGACTTTCCACCACCCCTTGCACGGGGTCCGGCGAGTAGCGCCAGTAGGTAACCCACCGGGTTTACGCAGGCATGAATAAATGTTGTTTCTCTCTCTCTCTCCACCATGTATGGCGATGCTATTTTTTGTTCATCTCCGTTTTGTACTATTGTTCGTTTCGCTTGGACTTGACAGTTTCACACTGGCCTTTTCTGCTCTCAATTTTCTTGACCACGTCGTCTTATCTCGCGTAGCGCGTTGCGCTCTTCTGGCGGGCAAGCTGCACGCTATGGAGAGGAGCGGAACACAACATGACGGTTGCTTCTTTAAACTCGGAGTTTTAGCTAAACATTGGGACATCACGCTAGAACGCACTAAATATATCAGTTTAATTAGGTACTTAGCCCGCCGGTTGGTTGAGAGTGTCTACTAGCCAGGCATTTACGCGCCCCCGTCGTACAACACCCCGCTCATACGACGCTTTTTCGCGGTCTCTTGAAAGTCGTATTATCGGCGTTCCTCTGTACTTCAGTTTGTTCTCTGATCTAGGTAGCTCTGATTTCAAGCGCAACACAAAAACACTGACGAAGAGCAGAGTAGACGAGACAGGCGCCCGCTCGTTCCCTGTCCCTCATTCTCATTCGTAATAATATTGGTTCAAATGCCCGTTGAGCCGACCTATGTTTGTTTTCTAGTTCTTTAGTAAGGGGCCAAGTTTGAGTTGCGTATGTCATCACCGCCAGTGTGCACAGGTTAAAGGTTTTTTTCTTGTGAGGGACAGAAATAGCTTACTCTACATAATATGGCAGAGCTTGCTGAATTTTCTCCGACCCACACTTCTTCTGCCCCAGATTTCTCTCTCATGGTTCGGGTCAGCACTAACCATTCGTCGGATGTAGTTATGACTTCTTTTATTATTTTGTTTCCTACGCTGAAGAGGACGGTTTTGACAAGCTTATTCCTAATTACTTTAGATTTATTCACTCTTATTTTAGCCCCATGGCCGTGCCTTCTGATTTTATTTTTCCAAGTATTGTTTGCAAGTGTTCTTCAGTCTCATTCAGCAGGACTATGTCGTCCGTATACCTCAAATGGCTCGGGTATTCCCCTAATCTTTGTGAGTTTTCCAGTCAAGCTTTCTAAATACCACGTCCACAGATGCTAAGAATAATTTTGGTGAGATGGTAAGTGCTTGTCTTACTGCCTGTCTGATCTGAAGTTCATCGATTTTCTAGAGGGGGGTTATCCTGCCTGTGCCTTCCTTATACGTATTCAAGAAATCTTATCAGTGTGTTCTATTCCCCCGTTTGTAGTGATTCTCGCACGGCTGCGGTGAGTACAGCATCAAACGCTTTCTCATAATCTATAAATGCCAAATAAAGGAGTATAGTGCACTCTGCGGATTATGCTATCACTTGATTAACGACATGTATTGGAACCATGGTTGAGTACCCTTTCCTAAACCCAGCCTGCTTACTGTATTGGTTAGAATCCACGCAGTCACCTATGCAGGTAACTATAACCTTGGTAAACAGCTTGTAAACTACTGAGATTGAGTTGATCGATATGTAATTCTTGAGGTCCTTGGGATCTCCCTTCTTATGTATCAGAATTATGTTGGCGTTTTCAGTGCTATAGGCACTTTTTGAGTCTTCAAGCATTCCGAAAATGATACAGCAATCTTTTTCAGAATAATATCTCCTCCCTCCTTCAAAAGATCCACGGTTATGCAGTATTCACCTCCAGCTTTTTCCATTTTCGTACCGTTGAAAGCCTCTCCTACTTCCTCTTTATTTACTAGCGGGCATCGCAAGTTGTGCTTGTACTCTCAGTATTTTTCCGTGGTCTAACGTTGTTGGCATACAGCCTGGTGTAGAATCGTTCTGCTAGCTTCATTATCTCGTCCAGATTGCGCGGAATGTTACCCCCCTCGTTTCTCAGTGCGTAACTCCGGTCTTTGCCAGTGGCTAGGTTTCTCTTAGTTAGTTTCAATCTTCCTGCTATTTGCAGAACTGCATCGATTACTGCCATGTGATATGCATGAATGTCGTTTGTTTTACTTCCCTTAATCAATTTTGACAGCTCGGCTAATTCATTCTGAGCCCCTATACCTAAGAACTTTATGTGAAGTTCCTTAAGAGAAACTTACTCAACCTTGGGGATTCCCCTAAATCTCGTCAATTAACACTTTCTTGTTCTTATGTTTCGCCACTAGTTCTTTCGATTTCCTAGTTTTCCAATTCGTTCCCTACAGGTTGCTTCTCCCACAGCTTCTGCTTACTCACTGAGTTCCGATGTTAGGTTGTCATTTAGGCTATATACACTGACCTCGTTCTGCTCGATTTGAAGCGCGAATTTGTTTCGAAGGGACATGTTCAACTTCTGCGATATGGCTTTGACTGAATCTATGCGAGGTTCCTTAGTTTTCACCAGTTTCGTTCTTTCTCTTTTGAGATTCTGCCTCAGCTTGCATATAAATATCCAATCATCGTTTCCCCGCATCTTACTTCGCTCCTCAACGTCTTGCTCAACACCCGCATTAACATGAAGTCACTGGTTTATTGTTGTCCCATCGCGACTTTTAAAGGTCTATTTCCCACTCTTCCTTTTGTAGAAGAATGTTTTCACCAACCCCAGGTTATTTCTCTTTGAGAATTTAGCAATTCTATCTCCTCGGATGTTGCGATTGTCTATTCCGAAGTTTCCGACTTACCTTTCTCCCGCTTGCATATTACCGATGTCGGCGTTAAATTCTCTCCTCACAATCGTGAACTGTATTGTTGCCTTCATTGCTGATTCGTCGTCCTCATAGAAGCTCTCTACGGCTTCATCATCATACCTTGTTGTTGGTGCATAGACCTGTAGTATCTTTAGCTTGTATCGCTTGTTTATCTCTATCACAACAACCCAAATCTCCCGCTAATGCTGAAACCTCCTTCACGTTTTCTGCTATTTCTGTGTGGATCACAAATCCTACCCCGCATTCTTTCTTTCCTTGGCGTCCACTCCAGCAATAAATATGCCCCCTAGTGATCTCCGTGAAACCTTCTCCTTTCCTCCTCACTTCGCTTAACCCTATATAACCGAACTTAATATCCGAGAGCTCCTCTAGTAGTAAAACTAGGCTTCACTCTATAGACAGAGTGCATGCACTCCAGAACTAAATACGCCCCCTAGTGAACTCCGTGAAGCCTTTTCCTTTTCTTCTAACTTCGTTTCACCCTATATGACTCTCTAGCTCCTCTAGTAGTACAGCTAGGCTTCCGTCTCTACACATAGTGCGTGCATTCATCGTTGCCAGGGCCAAGTTGCAACTCGTATGATTTTGTCTGAGAAAAACTGACTTTATCGAATAGGCCTTTTCCCTTTAATGTTTATATACTAAGCAAAAATCAATTTTAACTTCAAAAAACAGCGCTGAAGGCGAAACTGAGCAAGAAACACACAACACAGGCGCCGCCACTTTATGGCTATGCAAGACACAACGGGTTATTCTCGCCTTCTACATTCTTTTTGAAGCTAAATGTACCAACTAGCCCATCAGTACACCCTCATAAAAATTCAATGCAATGCTCGTCACACATCTACATCCACATACTAATTGACGGCGTTAGACTTCAAAGCGTAGCGCCACTTGACCAATGTCGAGTGTAGCCAACCAGACAAGTTAGAAGACTCCTGAAATCGTTGAGTCTGCACGTATCGCAAAAAATCTGGATTAGTGCATACGTTTCTCTTCTGTATCAGTAAGGAAACGAAAAATTTGAACACCCGGTCCTGAAGTAACCGGCAGCTTACACATGTATTGCCACTTATTTATGTTATCCCACTCATTCTGCGGCTGATACCGTTGTTGTCCACTTAATTTTTAGGCAGTATTTATGGATACTTCTTTTAAATATTTGAGTGAGATAAACACAAGGACACAGAAGAGCCACGACCACACAAGCGCTCGTCCCGTCGTGCCTCTTATGTGGCGCCGTGTTTTATCGCTCTCTTATATTTAGAATAAATATAAACTTCCCAAACAGTGTGTTTTACTGAAGTATTTTTGTTTACTCGGGTATTTCTCATGCCTGTTTTTCTTGCTTATGACGTTTCTTCCTCTCTCATTCGCTGTCCCTTTTCTCGTTTCTTCGCGATTGCTTTCAGAGCACACGTTTACCAACTCTCGAAATTGTATTTCTTCCGTTATTACATTTCTTCTATATCTGTATTTTTTGATAAAAACATTAAGGCCTACCGGCCTTGCCTTCGTACCCTTCCAAATCGTCGTCTCAAGGAAAAAACAGCGTACGGCACATATGGTATGGCAACTGCATTCCAAAATTTTAGGTGCTTGTTGGCTGTTTTTGCATTGTACAGGACACTTACGACGCATATGTCACCTTCTTCCTCCCTGTGGCGTCACGTACGCTATTTCTACCACTTCCTTTTTGTGTGCCTATGGATTGAACCCTGACAAGCCAGCATGACTTCCGGCGCTTCAGAGACAAAGGCAGAGCTTCGTAATACCGAGATGCGTGTAAGAATGTACTGAAGTTCTTGAACAAATAGCAGGCTCGAAACGCAGCAAGCGTAGTAGCAATCTTCTGTTTCCATACTCATAATACATCAATTGGCGCGTTCCAACTTAAAAAAAACCCTGCAACACGTTTTTCAACTTCTTTTCAAATCTTAAATGCTTGCAGAACGTAGTCACCCAACACACCCAGTGCTTAGATTAGGGGGTCGCAAAGTACCTCAGCAAAAAATTACAGCTCTATGCCCATCAGCGAACCTGGAAACTCGCTTAAAAGCTTTTTCTCTATTTCCCGGTCTTGACGTTCTTCGACCTCCCGAATTACGGCATGAGGGCACTTTTCATTTAGTTGCAGCAATGAAAGCTTGCTGAACGCGATGACGCGGTTTCGATTCCCGGCCGCGGCGGCCGCTTTTCTTCTGGAGGAGGAAAGCAAAAAACGGCGTTGTGTTTGAGATTTCGGTGGACGGTAAAGATTCCCAGGTGGTCAAAATTAATCCGTAGCCACCCCCTACGGCTCGTCTCGTCGCCTGCGTTGCGTCGGCGAGTTCAACTCTACAATCAATCACTCAAGCAATGAAGGATTTTGCATATCAAATTAAAAATAGAGCCACAAAACAAAGCAAATACCGAAAGCGTATCTGGTGCGATGAGCAACTCACGTCGTGCCGCTCCGTGACGGCGATAACTATTGCTTTCGCATTGCTTCCAGGCGCGAAGGAAAGAGTGAGAGCGTTTATAGCTATTGTTGTGGGGTCTCTTCAATAAATATTTTGATGCGCAAACAAACAGTTTTTAGGGGGAGATTTAAAACGGGAAAGCTAACTAAAAGCTGCGCTTTTTGTTTCGTGAAATGAACATTTGTAGCGTTTCTTTTTAAAGATATAGTAAAGAGCGCAAAGCTCCTACATATTGCATTTTTGTCTTTTGAGATCACACAAATGCCACTTCGGGATACACCGTTCGAGAAAGAGACCTGGCTATATGCTGTTTCCCGTTTCTCCAGTGCCACCTTTTCTTGTTACGGACTCTTGCCGAGGGCTGACTTCAGAAGCTGCAGTGGATATTTGAAATCATAAATCTTGATAGTTCCACTTTATTGCAGATAATAATATCGTTTAGATGGTACCGCGAGAGAAACTAACAATGAAAGCAAAACTTTGCGAAATAGCAAGGGGGATTTCGGAAAAGGCGGTTTGTTTCCCTGCAATGTTTCAAAGGAAGCTGCACTGCTGCTTTCGAACGAATTGTCCAGAATGGCACAGTCCGCATAGTGTGAAGAAGTCTGTAGGAAGTGAAGCTACGACGATATCCTCGTCTTTTTGCGAACTTTTTTCCATAGGGTTAACGCAGGTGTTAAAAATGAATAGGCGTTGCCTTTGTAAGCGCGTCTCACAGTATTTTGGGCTTGCGTAATTTTATAGTTGAGACGACATTACAACATAGCGTTCGTTTAAATTTTAAGAGCTTGCGATAAGCATCGTTCACGAAAATGTCTAGTTTTATTACCCCTTTGCGCAATCTAATGCACTTTGTGGGGCCCCCGCACGGGGCATCTTGAGCAATCTTGGGGACGGCACTGGCGATACTGCGGACCCCGAGCCCCCTTACTCTTGCTGTAATCTACCGTGGCTACGAGTTTTAAGGTGAAGGGCAGAAACCACAAACAGTGGCCGTCGGAGCCCAGGTCAAGCTCCGGCGGTTGGGCTCCCTGTCTGTTTACCAGGCAGGAAGCTCCGGGACCTATCTCGGTATCAGGGTAACCCGAGCGAAGGAAGTACCCCCGTCCCCTGCTTTTATACATGCTGTATGGATTTTTCTAAATTTCCCGAACCCAATGATCGGCCCCTTAAAGGGGCGCCCCAAAGTATCCTATGCCCCCCTTCCGACCAAGACAATCCGAAAACCTGATAACTACCCCCATTTCTTGGTAATTGAATCTCTTGAACAAGCCAGGACTATTGCATCATAGTCCGTGTTATTGATTTCAAAATTTCTGGAAAGTGTTGTAGGTGAATCCTATAAAGCTCAAAACACAAAAGTCACAAAACAGAGAACACGTGAAATCTTGGTCGAGGTACATAGTGATCAGCAGGCCACAAAACTCTTGAAGCAGACCCGTATTGCCGATCTTGACATCAAGGTCACGCCCCACCGCAGCCTCACCTGCTCGCTGGGCGTGATTTAGGACCCAGATCTTGCAAATGAGACAGAGGTCGATCTTCTTGAAGGCCTGAGAAGACAAGGTGTGACGGCTGTCAGGCGCATAACAATAAGGAGAGACGATAAGGTATTACCCACAAAACATATCATCCGGACAATTGATTGTTCTGTACTTCCAGACCATGTAAATGCTGGTTTCATCCGGTGCTCCGTCCGAGCGTAGATCCCGAACCCGCGGCGGTGTTTGAAGTGCCTGTGGTTCGGGCATGGTACCAACTCGTGTCAGGGCCAACTAACATGCACCAAGAGTGCGCAACAATGTCATCCCTCTGATAATTGTAGTTCAGAACAACTCCTCTGCAATAACTGTCAGGGCCCACACGCGGCGTACTCATGAAAATGCGAGAAGTTCCACCTAGAAAAGAAAATAATAAACATCAAGGTCATAGAGAAGATAACCTTTCTGGAGGCGCAAAAGAGGTTCGCCTCTTTCACCCTGGGGAGGTAGTACGCCGACGCAGCTCACCGGGTGGCGGAGCGGCGTCTTGTTTCGGCGGGGACCCAGTACCGAGAGTCGGACTTGGTCCTGCCCCCGCCCCCATCCCCCCTTGGTCGCCTCTTGCAGCCCAACCAGCCTCCGCACCGCTCGCTGAGCAAGAAGCGGGTGTGGTGGCATCCACGTACGGTGGGGATGCTGCTGCACCCACCGTTTCCTCCTATTCACCGGATCAAAGCACACTCGAGGGCCCGGAGGAGATAGAGACGGAGGACACTGCAGCAATTCCCACATCCGCCGCACCACATGTGCCACCAGGGGCGCTCCTGACGACCTCGGCGGTCGCGGCTCAAACGAATTGCACCAGAGAGGGTGCCACGTCGGGGGGGTCCGGTACGCTGGGTACCACTTCCAAATCTGATGATGAGGTGGATGTGGGACATTTCCTGTCTGCTTTGCAGAGGAAAGAGCACGTCCCTCTATCTAAAACTCCAGAGAAGGCAAAAAAGCCCCTCCCAAGAGTGCAAGCCCCGAAAGACCTTCCGTAAATAGTCACACACCAGTAGCTCTAACACATCATAATGAGAAGAGAAAACATAGTTCAATAGAACTGCAGATACTCTTGACGACGTGTATGAGATTTTGCATGCCAATCAGCCAAGTGTAATGTGTGTCCAGGAAACACATCTGAATTCCAAACACACAAATTTCTTGAATAGTCACCTAGTATACAGAAAGGACATATATGGCTGCACACACTCTTCTGGCGGTGTGGCCATAATTGCCCGAAAATCCGTAGCATGCCACCCTGTCACCTTGAATACCGCCCTGGAGGCTGTAGCCATCCGCCCAATAATTTTTAATAGGGTTGTAATGGTAGGCGCCATTTACATTCGTGCTGATTATGCACTTTCGAGCTCTGACTTCGAGGCGCTGGTCGACCAGCTGCCCGAACCGTACATTCTAACAGGCGACCTTAATGCACACAACTGTCCTTGGGGCTCCTACAGAACAGATGCCCGAGGTCGCCTGATTGAGAAATTCCGTACATCTTCAGGAGCAAGCCTTTTCAACAATAAACAGCCTACGTACCATAACATAGGTCACAACACATACTCACATCTTGACCTGGCTATTGGTTCTGCAATTTTCTTTCCATATCTTGAGTGGGATGTGGGCACGGACCCATAAGGTAGTGCCCATTTCCCCGCTTCATTAACGTATATAGGTACAGGCCTGGTCAGTCCATCTTCCCATAAAAGGTTTAATGAAGCAAGAGCTAACTGGAATACATTTACACAGACATCCAAACTACACCACACATCCATAGGAACCCTACACGTTGAAAAAGCCACCCCAATGCTCACGACGCACATCCTCGACGCCGCCGAAAAGTCCATTCCCCACGCCTCTGGTGCCCCGCGCAACCAGCGGAGGCCGTGGTGGAATGAGGACTGTAGGCGGGCGCGAGAGGCACGGAACAAGGCGTGGGGTATCCTTCGTCGGTACCCCACGTCGGGTAGCCTCATTTTGTTCAAACGGGCCAGGGCATTAGGAAAACGTGTGTGTCGTTAGGCAAAACGAGAGAGTTGGCCTTCCTTCATAACATCAATAAACTCCTACACAGACATACGGAGAGTATGGACAAGAATACGCAAACTCAAAAGACAACAAAACACACAACCTGCCTCTGGGCAACACAACAGGGGACTCACTCGAAGACCAGGCTGACACACTCGCGCAACACTTTAAAGACGTGTCCAGTTCAGCACACTACACAAACACTTTCATGAAACACAAACAAGCGGCCGAAAAGAAGCCTATAGAAGATAACAATACGTCAACTTTTTCTTATAACATAGAGTTTTCACTGCATAAGCTGAGGGCTGCTTTGAGCACGTGTAAACCATCAGCTCCAGGCCCAGACAACATCACATATACAATGATACAACACCTACACACAAGCACACTTTATGCACTTCTAAATCTATATAATAAAATATGGCTTTCGGGACACATCCCACACTCTTCGAGGGAGGCCATAGTGGTGGCTCTCTTGAAGGAGGGAAAGGACCCGTCGTCCCCCTCAAGCTGACGTCCTATAGCCTTGACGAGCTGTCTCGGCAAGCTCTTCGAGAAGATGATGAATCGCAGACTCGTGTACTTCCTTGAGTACAACGGTCTTCTCGAGAGCTGCCAGGCAGGTTTCAGGCTGGGGCGATCGACAAACGATCAACTGGTAGCACTTGACTAATACATCAAGGATGCCTTCGTGCATAAGCAGTACTGTTTAGCTCTCTTTTTCGACCTCGAGAAGGCCTACGACACCGCTTGGCGTTATGGGATCCTTAGTGACCTCAAGTCATTCCGTCTTTCGGGTAACATGTTGAACACCCTTGTTAGTTACTTGTAAGAGATAACGTTTCGAGTAAGAGTTGGCTGTGCACTCTCAAAGGTTCACGTCTAAGGAAATGGCGTGCCGCAAGGTGGCGTGTTTAGTCGCACTCTCTTCATAGTAAAGATGAAGTCTCTTGGAAAAGCATTGCCACCAACAATCTGTTATTCTATGTATGTAGATGACGTGCAGATATATTTTAAATCATGTAATATATCAGTATGCGAACGTCACGTCCAGCTCGGCGTCAAGAAACTTGCCAGCTGGGCAGAAAAGAATGTTTTTAAATTGAATCCTGTAAAAAGCTCCTGCGTTGTGTTCTCCAGAAAGCGCGGGGTTACTATGGACCCAGACATTACTCTTAATAGCATTTCGCTTCTTGTGAACAAGGAGCAAAAGTTTTTAGGTGTGGTGTTTGGCCACAAACTCACATAGATCCCACATATCAAGAAACTTAAGCATAAATTTCTGAAAACAATGAATATCCTTAAGGTTCCCTCCCACCAATCCTAAGGGGCTGACAAAGAACTCCTACAACGGCTCTATACTACTTTGGTTGGTTCTCGTTTAGACTATAGCAGTGTGGTATATGGGTCGGCGACGAAAACAGCGTTGCGAATGCTTGACCCAGTGCTGCACTTGGGGCTACGGCTTGGGTCTGGTGCTTTTCGCACCAGCCCTGTCGAGAGTCTGTATGTCGAGTGTAATAAGTGGAGCCTTGAGAACCAACGGACGTACATAAACTTACTTTATGCTCTGGTAACTTCAACAGCGCGAACTGACAGGACGAAAGACGAGAGACACAAACGACGTAGACGGGCGCTGACTTCCAACTGTTTATTTCCGAGCGTCCAAGCATGCTTATATCTCAAAAAAAAAACTCGTCTTTCGTCCTGTCAGTTCATGCTGTTGAAGTTTCTAGATCATGAACCAACTAAATCGCACCAGAGTCTTGTTTACTTTATGCTTTTAAGATTGTATCGCTGAATAAACATCCTTTTTATCCTGTATTCAACAACACATGTACATCTGTTCTGTTTGTAAATCGCCCATCCGTTCCTCTGCCCTTTTCACTTCGAGTGAGAGAGCGAGCCTCGGATCTCAGCGCTTCGTTTTTAGATGTGTACAGTTCACCCTTTTTAAACATTTTACCGCCTTGGCAGGTTCGCCATTTGTCCTGTGACCTTTCTTTTATAAAATTTGACAAAAATCGGGTAACGCGAGCTGCAATACTGCAGCACTTTCTCTCTCTGCAATTTAAATACCCATTTGCAGAATTATACAGTGACGCTTCTAAAACCTTCACTATGGTCGCCTGCGCTGCTCATGGTCCTAATTTCAATGCAGCCGATAAAACGATGAGCTTGCACACAATAATTTTTTCAGCAGAAGCGTATGGAATTTTACTGATTGTACGACACATACTTGAAAATCAAATTCCGAATTCTATCATCTTCACAGATTCCTTGAGTGTTGTTCGCGCTCTGTCATCGCATAAGCCCTACAAAAGCCACATATATAATCTTGTACTCAACACCATCATGTCTGTGTATGCGGAAAAGCATCAGCTGCTCCTCTGCTGGGTCCCAGGACACGCTGGGATTGCTGGGAACGAGTTGGCAGACGAGAGGGCAGCTGCTGCTGCAGTCAGGAACGCTGTAAACATTACAACGATACCATATACAGACGTCAAGCCACACATAAGACAACACTTGCGCAGAACATGTCAAACACACTGGAATGAACAGACAGACAACAAACTTCACGTAATAAAGCCACAGTTGGGACGGTACACATCTGACTCACACAACAGGCACATGGAAGTCGCCCTGCCTAGGCTGCGGATAGGGCACACTCATGCAACACACTCGTATCTGCTGACGGGATCTTCTAGACCCCAGTGCAGCACGTGCGCAGAGGCCTTATCCGTAGTGCACATACTAATCACATGCAACCCACTTCACACAACACGACACAAACACTTCAGAGAACTCTACATACAACATATTCCCCTACATCCATCGTTGTTTCTAGGTGACGATGCCATGGTTTCCGTGAAACGTGTGTTTGATTATTTGTCAGACGTCAAGTTTTTAAACCTCATTTCCTATCACACATAATCAAATCTGGCCCTATACAATAGCCATCTCCATTATCTTTAGTGATTTTACTATGTTCGGTTTACACGTTTTTATACCTGCCCTTGTGTCGTAATCACTTCTCTTCATTAAATAACCTCTTCTCTGGCGCTCTTGGCCCTCGTTGGCCTTGCGCCATTAAACCATCATCATCATCATCATCATCATCCTCACTTTGTGGGGCCTCGGCCGCGTTTTGGATCGCGAAGCGCCGTTTTTGTCGTGCGGTCAAGAAAAAGGTAGCCGGTGTAAAAAGTAAATAAATAAAGCTGCAGGCGGAATCTGGTGGGATTTGAATCCGGGTCTCCACAGTATTAACCCGACGCCCCACCAACCCGGCTATGTTTTAGCACGTTGTGAGAGGTACAACAACAGTTTTCACTGTTTCTTTCTGGGCAACGCATGCTTACGAACGCCTGAATCCCATGACTTCTTGGTAACCCCTTAATCCCAAGCTTGGGGGTCAATGTGCCTGGTTTCCAAAAATCAGAAAACAGTAAATTGGAAACTTAAACGTTGCAGAACAGTGCGTGCTCTATGACATGTAATCAGGATGGCACGTGAGTAGAACAGGCGCGCACCATTCGCACAGAAACCTATAGGGTAGCTGTTACGTGTGCCAGTCTGCTTCCCGACGTAATTCTGGAGAGAAAACAACTAAACAAGATATGAACAGAGGGAGGGAGAGAGAGATTGCTTTACTTGGGCAGGAGGAATAAAAGCAAAGAAACAGACACAAGTACAGTGTACCAGAAAAGAACCCCGTTCATGTCGTTTGCGCCAAAAAACATAAAAACCAATGCGAAGAAAGAGACGCAGATGCGATGTAGCAGCAAAGACGGTAATATATATAGCCACGATTTCACCCTCAAACCATGTAAGTAGACTTAAGTGCCTCAAGGGTTTCGTTCCTCGTCATATCTTGTTTTTTTCTCGTACGGTCTAACCCACTTGTCAACAACGGTCCGCTCATACTACTACCCTGGGAACTGGCATGTTGTTATCGTGCAGCAGGCAGTCCTATCAAAATCTTGTCCCTATTGTCCAAATGTCACCGACGAGGGATCGACAGAGAGGTGAAACGCCGCTGGGTTACCTTCCTGGTGTTTGCTATCAAATTCTAAAATGAGCGAAATCTGTGCCACTTTCTGTGTGAATCACAAATCCCACCCCGCGTTCTTCCTTCTCTTGGCGTCCACTCCAGCAATAAATATTCCCCCTAGTGATCTCCGTGAAACCTTCTCCTTTCCTTCTCACTACGCTTAACCCTACATACTCGCACTAATGTCCGAGAGCTCCTCTAGTAGTAAAGCTAAGCATCCCTCTATAATCAGAGTGCGTGCACTCCAGCACTAAATATGCCCCCTAGTGAACACCATGAAGCCTTTTCCTTTTCTTCTAACTTCGTTTAACGCTATATGACTCTCAAGCTCATCTAGTAGTACAGCTAGGCTTCCGTCTCTAGACCGAGTGCTTGCATTGATCGTTTCCAGGGTCAAGATCCAGCTCGAATGATTTTGTCTGTGAATAACGGACTCTAACGAATAGGCCTTTCCCGCTTAATGTTGATATACCAAGCAAAAATCAATTTTAACTTCAAAAAACAGCGCTGAAGGCGAAACTGAGCAAGAAACACACAACACAGGCGCCGCCACTCTATGGCTATACAAGAAACAGCGGGTTCTTATTTATTCTCGCCTTCTACGTTGTTTGTAGAGCTAAATGTAACAACTAGCCCACCAGCACACCCTCATAGAAATTCAATGTAATGCTCGTCACAAATCTACCTCCACATACCGATTGACGACTTTAGACTTCAAAGCGTAGCGCCACTTCATCAATGTCAAGTGTAGCCAACCAGACAAGTTAGAAGACTCCTGAGATCGTTGAGTCTGCACGTATCGCAAAAAACTCTGGATAAGTGCATAAGTTTCCCTTCTGTATCTGTAAGGAAACGGGAAATTTGAACACCCTGTCCTCAAGTAACCGGCAGCTTACACATGTATGGCCACTTATTTATGTTATCCCACTCATTCTGCGGCTGATGCCGTTGTTGTCCACTTAATTTTTTAAGCGGTATTTATGGATACTTGTTTTAAATATGTGAGCGAGATAAACACAAGGACACAGAAGAGCCACGACCACACAAGCGCTCGTCCCGTCGTGCCTCTTAAGTGTCGCCGTGTTTTATCGCTCTCTTATATTTAGAACAAGTATAAACTTGCCAAACAGTGTGCTTTACTAAAGTATTTTTGTTTACTCGCGTATTTCTCATGCCTGTTTTTCTTGCTTGTGACGTTTCTTCCTTTCTGATTCACTGTCCCTGTTCTCGTTTCTTCGGAATTGGTTTCAGAGCACACGTTTACCAACTCTCCAAATTGTATTTCTTACGTTATTACATTTCTTCTATATCTGTATTTTCGGATCAAAACATTAAGGCCTACCGGCCTTGCCGTCGTACCCTTCCAAATCGTCGTTTCAAGGAAAAAACGGCGTACGGAACGTACGGTATGAATACAGCATTCCATAATTTCAGGTGGTTGTTGGCTGTTTTTGCCTTGTACAGGTCACTTACGATGCATATGTCGTCTGCTTCCGCCTTGTAGCGTCAGGTACGCTATTTCTAAGGCTTCCTTTTATGTGCCTATGGATTGAACCCTGACAACCCAGCATGACTTGCGGGGCTTGAGCGACAAAGGCAGAGCTTCGTAATACCAAGATGCGTGTAAGAATGAACTGAAGTTATTGAACAAATAGCAAGCTCGCCACCCAACAAGCGCAGTTAAAAACTCCTGTTTTCATATTCATAATACATAATTGGCGCGTTCTAACTATAAAAAACAATGCAACACTTTTTTCAACTTATTTTGAAATCTAAAATGCTTCCAGAACGTCGTCACCCAACACATCCAGTGCTTAGATTAGGTGGTCGAAAGGTACCTCAGCCAAACATTACTGCTTTATGCCAATCAGCGAACCTGGAAACTCGCTTAGAAGCTTTTCTCTCTTTCCTGGTCTTGACGTTATTCGACAGCCCGAATTACCCGAATGAACGCTTGCTGAACACGATGACGCGGTTTCGATTCCCGGCCGCGGCAGCCGCTTTTCTACTGGAGAGGAAAAGCAAAAAACGGCCGTGTGTACGAGATTTTGGTGGATGTTAAAGATTCCCAGGTGGTCAAAGTTATTCCGTAGCCACCCACTAGGGCGCGTCTCATTGTCTGCGTTGCGTCGGTGAGTTCAACCCTACAATCAATCACTCAAGCAGTGAACGTTTTTGGATAGCAAATTTAAAAATAGAGCCACAAACACAAAGCGAAAATCGAAAGCGTATCTGGTGGGATGAGCAACTCACGCACTCCCGCTCCATGATGGCGATAATTATTGCTTTCGCATTGCTTTCAGGCGCGAAAGAAAGAGTGAGAGCGTTTATCGCGAGTGTTTTGGGGTCCCTTCAGTACATATTTTGATGCGCAATGAAACAGTTTTTAGGGGGGAATGAAAGCGGGAAAGTTAACTAAAAGCTGCGCTTTTTGTTCGGTGAAGTGAACATTTCTAGCGTTTCTTTGTAAAGATATAGCCCTTTACGGCCCAGCCCACACAAACGTGCGGGTCAACAAATTCGTTTACTAAGTGGCACCTGTTTCGGTTTCGGTTTCAGAGCCCTGGGTAGTCACTGCGAACGCTTCAGAGACTTTATTGGTTTCGGTAGTTCACTCATTTCGCTACCAGGGGGCGAGAAATCGCACATCAAAAACGGCGCCCCAGCCGGCGCATCACGCTAGCCGCCTTCACATTGAAAGCTGGTATTTCTTCGTGCTATTCTCGTGTTTTCTGAATAACAAGCGTAACATGCAATTTTCAGGACTTGGGAAAACACGATCGGCTAAAAAACACAACCGTTCCCTTCGTGTGCGTACCGTCATCACGCTTGAAAAATGCACCCACACATATGTGTGGGCTGGGCTTTCGTCGTCACGAAAATTTTGCTGGGCGGCACACGGTTGCGGGCTGGTGCACTGCAGCGCTTGCGATAAATAATTTGTTCGTGCTTTATTGGTGTCTCATTTATTTGCGGCTTTGTTCTGATTCATTGGTAATGTTTTCTTGCGCCTTAACTTTCAACTCGTTGCGTAATTACTTGTGATAATAGTATTAATTATAATTATTAATTATGTTATTAAAACCTCGTTATTATTTATTTTCACAAAATCCTATTTATAATATAAATAATCCTGAAAACACTATAAAACTTATAAATAATACGTAAAAATGTAGTTTTTCGGCGCCTGATGCAGTTTTTAAGGTATTCTTACTACCTGCAGATCATACAAATAGAAGCCCAGCCCACACATATGTGTGGGTTTGTTTTCTGTGTGAAATACTCTGGGCTTTCCATTTTAACTTGTCGAAGCATCATTGGGAAGGGGTAAATACACAAAATTTAATTACTTGTGGCTATTTTTTTTTAATCTTTATGTTGGGCAGGAAAGGGATAGTAAAGAGCGCAAAGCTCCTACATATTGCATTTTTGTCTTTTGAGATCACACAAATGCCACTTCGGGATACAGCGTTCGAGAAAGAGACCTGGCTATATGCTGTTTCCCGTTTCTCCAGTGCCACCTTTTCTTGTTACGGACTCTTGCCGAGGGCTGACTTCAGAAGCTGCAGTGGATATTTGAAATGATAAATCTTGATATTTCCACTTTATTGCAGATAATAATATCGTTTAGATGGTACCGCGAGAGAAACTAACAATGAAACCAAAACTTTGCGAAATTGCAAAGGGGCTTTTTGAAAAGGCGGTTTGTTTCCCTGCAATGTTTCAAGGGAAGTTGCACTGCTGCTTTCGAACGAATTGTCTAGAATGGCACAGTCCGCATAGTGTGAAGAAGTCTGTAGGAAGTGAAGCTACGACGATATCCTCGTCTTTTTCCGAAATTTTTCCCATACGCTTAAGCCAGATGTTAAAAATGAATAGGCTATCCCTTTATAAGCGTGCCTCACAGTAGTCTGGGCTTGCCTAATTTTATCGTGGAGACGACATTACAACATAGCGTTCGTTTAAATTTTAAGAGCTTGCGATAAGCGTCGTTCGCGAAAATTTCTAGTTTTATTACCCCTTTGCGCAATCTAATGCACTTTGTGGGGCCTCGGCCGCGTTTTAGCGCGCAAAGCGCCGTCGTTGTCGTGCGGTCAAGAAAAAGGTCGCCGTTGTAAAACGTAAATAAATAAAGCTGCAGGCGGAATCTTGTGCGATTTCAATCTGGGTCTCCACAGTATTAACCCGACGCCCCACGAACTCGGCTATGTTTTAGCACGTTGTGAGAGGTACAACAGCAGTTGTCACTGTTTCTTTCTGGGTAACGCATGCTTACGAACCCCTGAATCCCATGACTTCTTGGTAACCCCTGAATACCAAGCTTTGGGGGTCAATGTGCTTGGTTCTCAAAATTCAGAAAACTGCAAATTTGACACGTAAATGTTGTAGAATAGTGCGTGCTCTAAGACATGTAATCGTGATGGCACGTGAGTAGAACAGGCGCGCAATATTCGCGCAGAAACGTATAGGGTAGCTGTGGCGTGTGCCAGTCTGCTTGCCGACGTAATTCTGAAGTTAAAACAACTAAACAAGATAGTAACAGAGAGAAGGAGAGAGAGATTGCTTTATTTGTGCAGGAGGAATAAAAGCAAAGAAACAGACACAAATACAGTGTAGCAGAAAAGAACCCGGTCCATTTCGTTTGTGCCAAAAAACATAAAAACCAATGCGAAGAAAGACATGCAGGTACGATGTAGCAGCAAAGATGTTAATATATATAGCCACGATTTCACCCTCAAGCCATGTAAGCAGACTTAAGTGCCTCAAGGGATTCCTTCCTCGTCATCTCTTGTTTTTTTCTCGTACGGTCTAAGCCACTTGTCAACAACGGTCCACTCATACTAATACCCTGAGAACTGGCATGTTGTTATCGTGCAGCTGGCATTCCTATCAAAATCTTGTCTTTATTGTCCAAATGTCACCGCCGAGGGACCGACATAGAGGTAAAACGCCGCTGGGTTACCTGCCTGGTGTTTGCTAGGAACTTTTAAAATAAGCGAAATCTGTGCCCCTTTTTTTTGTCGCACTGAAAAGGCCTAAAAAAGGCGAATTTAGCGGCAGTGTTCTATATGGTATTACCTCGCTCTAGATGAAGACACTTTCTGGGTGCTTTGATGTCGACGTCTATTTTAGTGGCCTTTTAGGATTTCTCATTTTCCCCTGCCTGCGGGACGGAGGCTCATAAGACACATTCTGTTACTATTTTTTTCGTGTTCGTATGGTTGCGCCCTGCCGTGTTGAATCGTTAAGGCGCCAGTAAAGTGCAAACATATATGCACCAATCAAACCGGCCGACGTGTCAATAAACGTATAGGCAAGCATGGTTGGTTTTTAGGGGCGACAAGCTTGCGCACCTATCCACGCATCGTCAGTCCTGTAGCTGCCAGCCTTTACTCCAGGAAGATAGAATTTTGTGTTCGTAGAGAACTGACGTTCAGTGATATCGTAGAGGTTGCTCGTATATATAGCAGAAACGGGTAATGGCAGCTCCACAAAGCTGTCATCTAACTAAAAAATTGATTACATAAATGCCACGTAAACGACGGCCGCAGACGCCTACGCTCCTTCGTTGCGTTATCGTCTGCTCATCTTGTGGCTCCATGCCTGTTTCGTATATTTACAATATCTAAGACGGTATGTGTACGTATGTTTATGTGCTTTTCAAAAACCTTAGTTACGATTACGGCAGCGTCATCTGTGATTCTTCCCTCGTTGGATTTTATTCTTTCCGTAGTTTTATCTTGCACGTTTACAAAATCGCGCAACTTGACTTGTCTTCAAGAACACCTGACTGCTCCTGCGATAATGTGGAGTACCTCGTTAAACGACACCCCTCTTTACTTTTGTGCCCTACAATGAGGACACAAAAGCAATCAATACATATATTGCCACCTATTCATAACGGTGAGGGCTTTCCATTTTTAATTTTCAGACTAATCTCGCAGTCCAGAATATTTGGGTATGGGTCGTACTCGGACTATGCTCCACACGCGGCTGCCATATCCACGGCGCCGGCCTGGGAGGCAGACAAGAAGCAAAGGCAACCGACGCCAACCTCTAAGGCGGTTTATTTCGAAAACCACCCTTATGCCCCGGTTTATTCCCGTCTTCAACGTCGAAAAAGAACAACCGGTTGTTTTCCATCTTCCGCGCCGTCGACGGATCCCGCGTTTCTCGAGCGGACGGAGTCTCTCGACTCCGGCGCTACTGGTGCAAGATGGTCGGTCCAGTCTGGAAGGGAAGGAGCCGGATTTCTGCACCGCCGCACGCCGCGATGGGCCCGCTCGGCACAAGCACCCGCCTGCGCCGAGCGCCGTTGACCGAACCTCGTCTCTCCACCGCGCCACGGCGCATTCTTCGAGCTCCGTCCTCGCATTGAAGCGGTGGCATCTCTGAGAGGTTAAAAGCCAACTGCTCTCAACGTTCGACAACGTAAAAATACTGTCTCCTAATAGTACATATAAAAAGGGTCCCAACTTCAAAATACTGCGCTTCAAACTTAAACTCGCGCGACGCAAACGGCTCGCAACAGTGGCGTTTTCGGGACCGAAACTGAATAGAAAAGGAGGCCCTTGCCGGCGGTCGGACGTGACGTACGTGATGAAACGGAAGCGGCCCCGCCACAACCGGCGGCCGCTGAGAGGCGCCTTCAAATGCGCGTGGTAGCGTCGTGTTTCGCAATGTTTCGCGTTTTGTCCATTATAATGGAGTTAGGCTCAATACCGGCATGCGGTCATCGCCATTCCGGCAGCAATCGAGATGAAGTACTAGACCGTCCGACAGTAAATTTTTTGCCATCCGAATCACTGCCGGAAGATCAATTCTTGGCATTTCAAATAAAAAGCGGGCCCTAATTAACAAAGCTAGCCGGCGCCTCGGTTATCGCATCGCTCGCTTTGAATGGAACAAACCGCACGCGGGCGGAGATCAATCCCGATTTTTACTATACATTACGTGCGAACAGCTTCGGGAAAATCGGTTGACAATTTTAAAAATGACAGTCTTTCTTGGGCTACGTAAGCCCAGAAATTTTGGTTTGTCTCTATGTCTGTCTGTCGGTCTGTCTGTGACTGGATTCAGCAACACGGCCAAAGTAAAACAATGCCTGCGCAATAGGCTTATGTGGTCACAGCTAAGTCGACCCGTCTAAGTACGGTGTAATGTTCATAGATGTCAACATTGTTGAAGAAGAACAGGACATATGCAAATATAGGACAACAGATTAATACACAAGTGATATTTTTAGTGTTCCTTTATAAAAAATCATGCATGCTTGAGTTTTGCGAAATTAGATACTTCATGAACTGCAGAACAAAAAGTCACTCCACCGTCACCTGCTGTCGCCCGCGCCAGTATAGCTTCTGGCGCCATTTTAAGAAAACAACCGGCAACAGTTACGAAAGGTTCCACTAGATATCTCCCACGTTCTGCTTGCAATGCACGTGCAGTAAGAACACGCGTTCTATAAACGTTGAAGTAGGGTGCCTCGATTTACGCGCCTCTTCGTCGTACGGCAGCGTTGGCATCGAGACCCCGGTTTGGAGCAGTGGAACGCGGGGAATCTAAAAAGATTTAAGCAAACCTTTGCCGTCTTTACGTTGGGAGGAGCTCTACGCAAGAAGAACAACATAAGAGGTGAGCGGGAAAGCGAAGGAAGGCATTTACTTGTCAAAAGTCGATAAAGACTATCGTCTTTTCACGACATTTGCAACGAAAGGAGCAGATACGTGGCCAATTTTTTTCGCCTTGCTGCACATAAAGAATCGAAATATCAAAGTGGTCTGAAACTATAAGCCAGCTTCCTCAGCTAAATGATGCTATTAAACAAGGAAACGTTTCCTACCTAGCGGTGCTTTCTTCTTTCACCAGAGAGATATGTGCTGTTGAAAATATTTTGCGTTCAACTAGACTACATCTAAAAGCGAGTAAATGCTTCACTTTAAATTTGAACAAAAATCCAGTTTATTGAATATAAGAGGACCAGTTTTGTTAGCTTTTGCATTTCTCGAAAAGGACGGCCGATATTTGTGAGAATATACTATTTATTACGAGAAAGGCCGATTTTGGTTCACTTAGCGAGTGAGGCAAAAGCCACACAAAAGTGTTTATACCGCGTGTACAACAATTCGGGTTGCCGTAAAACTTTTCGAAAGGTCTAACGAATGGACGTGGTGCTGGTCGACCGCAAATATAGCTAATATTGGACGCGGAAGTGCAACTGGTCAAGAATTTATAAAATATCTTTTTTTCTTGTGGTAGATGCAGTAGTAATAACAAATGTAGGGCAAGTTCTCCTTTCGCGCGATTTTTTTTAGTAAAAATATTATTTTCAAGTAAAAAACATTTTGCGAACTCCAAAACGTTCACAACCGCGTGAATAGTTCGTAGGCTTGTAATCTTTTTTGTTGCATTAAAAAAATGGCGGCTATTGCTACCTATGCCGTTAGTTTTAAACATGGATGGCGACGGCAGCACAGCATGCTGGGGTAGCAGAGAAACCCTGGTTGAACGCATCCCTGCGCCCAGTGGAGCGCCCTGCAAGTCGGCGGAGATGCGGGAGCTTCACGGGACAGGTTCCCCAACCTCCGTCACAGGCCGCTGAGAACTAGCTTCGGTGACTCTCCTTCAGGTGCAAAAGTCGTCTGCTCGGAGGTACTTTTAACGATGATACCTAGCATGCTCTGTGATTACGGAGCTAGGGATCTCTATATGGTGATTTTAAGAGCATGGACTACTTATTTGGACAAAAAAATTGAGTGAAGTTGGCCTTTATTCGAACCGCGTAGGTTGCCACCCTATTGCCGCCAAGGCTGGTGCCGTCTCGGAGCGCCTCACGCGCCTTGTCTGCTTACGGTGTACCGATTCGCAATAGCGGGTATCCGCAATTTCAACACACCTCTCCATAAATACTGCACGTCAATTGAGTTTAAATGCCGCGCTGCTCAAGATTCGTTCCCAAACGTCAAGTTACGAAACGAAACAAATGCCAGTTCACCCAAATGCCCATATGATGTCGTATCGGCGAAGCTCGCCTGGTAAGCACCCAAATGCGTTGCACTGACTCGAGCCTCTCACGATAAAACTATAGGATGCGATGCTCACGGTTGGGAAGCACAGCAGGTTGGCAGCTCCAGGGGAGGCCGTTAGCCGCAACTGAAGAATGCGGAGGTCGTTTGCTGAGGCGACCTCCACTCCCAGCTCGAGGTGTTCTCCCCAATAGCGGGTCCCTCGGTCTCCTGGTTTACGTGGCTGCTTCGGCGGCCAAACCTCCCGATCGGCTGAGTGGGTTGCCCTGTAGGGCAGTGGCCTGGAAACGCCGGGGTGGCAACTGGCGGCAGCTCACCACGCTGCACTCGGTGCTACCTTCTATCGCCCGCCCCTCCAGGTGGTTCAGCTGGTCTATCCTAGCTGTCCATGGCGGTGGCGACTGGCAACTGGCGTGACTCCTGGGGCTGTCCATGTGTGGGGTGGTTCCGCTTTCACCCTTCGATGCGAGCAATTCCCATTCTTGAAGGAGAGAGCAGCGGATTTCCGCCAACCCCTGTCACTTGGCGGGAAAGCCTACTTGGAAGCTGCTTGTCTGACATAGTATGGGTGTTGGAGTCAAAATACCAATTCGAATTTTCTTTGCCTGGTTGCGTTACTCGGCAATGCTGCGTTAGCGCCAACAAGGCACGGCTCCTACAACTTACCCGCAGAAATGCCAGATGCCGGCACCAACCGCCCAGCGGCTAACGTGCGCGCACCCACGCACACACTCTCAAACACCCCCGGTCGCATCAATACCAGCAGCAGCAGACCCAGGGACTGCCGCCATCTGAGTGGCTTGCGGGCGCGCACATACACTCCCACCTTCACGCTCACTCGCACACACATCACCGGTCGCAACAATACACATTGCCGCAACGCCAGCTCCCACCACGAAACAAGCCGCGTACGGGCGCGGCTCTCCGGTGATAACCACCTCAGGACCTATCCCAGCGAAGCTCAGCCTGCCGAAAATTTAATGTGCGGCTCGAATGTAAAGTAATTTCTAATACAGTTCGATTGCATAGAACCTGACTTCACCCGCAGCCATTGAAACCCCTAAACATTACACCACGGCGTAATATGTTTGCTTTATAAGTTTATCCACACCCGTAATTTCCAAGCTCTCATCGCTGTCATGAGAAGCCAAATATTTTCTGCAATGAGTTTAAATCAACTCGATATAAACCAAGTTGTTCTAAACAGATTTTTTTTGTACTTCTGATATGGGCAAAGGCTGGAATTTCAAGTTGCGTGTTGTCGTGGCATGCTAACGATATTCTCACCTTGGTTTTTAGGCTACGAATCGTAGAGGAAGGTACCAAAAAAACTGCAGTTCCAAATCGGGACCTGCCAAAATCATCATCCGATGATGCAGTAAAAGCAGCTCAACATAACATTGCTGACCGCAGAAAGGCAGCTAAGGATGCAGCAGTCCACTGTCCACAACTGTAAGCATAAGCTGAAAACCCTCCTCTAAAAGGGTACATAGCACATATTTTATGGTACCCTTCTTGAAATCATGGCAGGAAGACGTCTACAGCCGTTCCATGCTGCTCAGGAATTCTTGAAACGCCGCTGATCACCACCGCTGGCCCTTGTGCTGTTCAGGTGACACAATCATGCTCATTTTCTATGTCTTTTTAACCACCATCATTATTCCAGCCGATCACGAATATTACCATTTTACAGGAGGAAGAAGGGTTGGAGCACCAATTTCTTCCAGCTTGCGTCACAATTTTGTCACCACACCCAACAACAAGTGCTGTAAGTCACAGAACCCAAAGAGGGGGCACCTTTCTGCACACTAGATGGTCGGCAGCTTTGAGCCTTCAGAAACAATTGCGAGTGCAGGGCCAACAAGGAAAACAAATTTAGGCAATTACAATTAGGCTATATGGCAACCGCAACATCTTTTGACATACGTTTGCTTGATGTTTATTCGGGGGCAAAAATCTTGTTCAGCACACCCTAAACTTGACGCTTTAAATTGAGTAAAACAATCCTAGATAGAAAATCGGCCACGTCGATATATGTGGGTATTATTCTGGGGCCCACGACTGTTCAGAGCTCCTAATAAGTCATTGTCATTCTTTGGTTGCCCGTGTGAATATGTCACGTTTGTCAGCATGGGTTTCAATCAGCAACAGCACGTATTCTGGCATTGCTGTTTCAACTTCTAGTGAAATGTAACAGACACAATAAATATTTATTTAGCCACACATGCCCTAAAACAGACCGCACGTAAAAAAAAATCTCCAGCCTTAAAAGGTTTTTATCAAAACCTAGTGGGAGGGCAGCCATATTTGCTGCCTAGAAGCAGGGGGACCTTATTTCAAAACCAAAAATTTTCGATCTGCCAAAAGCACTTCTTTTCATCTGCTCGGCCAAGTGTACACAAATATTATATTAGATACAGACATATTGTGATACCCACAGACAAGCCGAGAAAAGAAGGTCCTGTCATAATGACCTACCGACGGTTGTCACAAAAATGACCAGACAAGCACTTATCCACCATTCTTTGCATAAGTAATGAGATGATTCGCTCCTATAATTTTTTTTGAGGAGCACTTCAAGGGTCCGGCTTGTCGTTGCAGCTCATACGGGGCCACGGCGTCACACACCCAAATAGAGGCTCCAAAAAGAAAACCGCTTTCTCTGGTCAAGATCGAACCTGCGTACCCCGCGTTACAAAGCTGATTTAGATTCCGTTGCACCGCAACCACTTTTAAATAACAAAATGACCGAAGTGCACTAGCTCTTTTCCTTAAAGGGAACTCAGGGTGTACACAAGCTGAAAAAATAGACTATTCATCTATCCAGCAAATCCCATTGCTACAACATAGTTGTGTACTACATGAAAAGCCTTGCTGAGTTTTTCAAGCCTGATCACTACTTCCAATCTTCAGGTTTTCTCATAACGGTACGCCGAGTCACTGTTCTGACTGCTAATGTGGTTGCTCCCTCTTATATGTCACACAGACCTGACCACATCATATAATTGTGCAGCACGCGGATCTTTTGAAATCCACTCCATGAAGCAATTACTCTTTCGTGAGGATTGCAAAATTCCCATCCACTAATATTGCAGCAACATGCCGACTCCTGAACCATCTGATTAAACATAGCTGTATGTCATCTTCGCAGTCATGGTAAAGTGCAATACTTTTTTGCAAAGTGCAAAGACAATATTCCTCAGCTGGCACCACAACTACCTTTTTTTGTTTTTCTTCTTTTCTTTGTTTTTTTTGCAGGATACGCACGGAAGCCGAATTTCACTATGCAAGAGCAAGCCACTTATACTACCCATGCAGAACTAGCGTCTCAAGCCGGTGTGAGAATTGGCAAGGCTGTTCAAGTAAAATCAAGAGGACTTGCAAACAAATTTGTTTACACCCTAGAAGGTTCGAATGTTGATTTCTTCATCGGATTGCCCTAACTAGTTCCTAGTGTCTGGTTACGGCCTTTGTGAGAGTACAGCCAGTTGCCCATAAACAGTTCATTCCAGTACAGTCCATGCCTCAAAAACAACAAAAACACTGAATATTACATACCAAGGTGTACTTAAGTGTCCATTGCTTTTAGAAAAAAATATATATTCTTGAATAGCTCCACTCGACTCCTGTTAAATCATCCCTTGCGCACTTGCGGGACTACATGCTGAGGTCGAATAAACCATGTTAACTCAAAGCTCTATTATTTGCTGAAAATTGTTCCCTTGCTTTTCGGGACTGAATCATGCACTAGTTCTTCAGCGAATAAACCAATTTTTAAACGTTGTTAGAGCATCAGACTACAACACAGTATCAGAAATCACAGGTCAAGTTAAGAGATTACTACGAAACGCCCAACGAAAGGCGGTAGCTCAACTTGCTCAGTTAGTCTCGTAGGATGTTTATTTTATCTCGGTTGTACAACGTGCATAGGCCAGAAAGTGACTTACCTGCCAGGTAGCGGTAAGATGACAGATAACGTGAGATTATGCATATAAACGTAACATACAAACGTTAAGCCACGACCCTTATGCGTGGCTGAAATATGCAACACATAGAAGTAATAAAAGTAAACTATACTTAGATAAAACACGGCAATAAAACTGACTTTGTTTACATATTACTGCAACACAATAGTAGATTTACAACATATTTGTTTCAAAAGATTCAAAGTGACCATAATGCGACATAAATTACATTGGTGATTTCGTACAAACCGGAGGCAGGTGTCATAACCATGAGCAAAAAAACCAGGTGGAATTGCGCAAGTACACCCAGTAACACCATGTACAAAACTTACTGAAGTCATTGCTAATGTAATGTGACATGGAAGGCTGTTTAAATTCTAAGCCGATTGTAGTTGATTTCGCCACTGGTGATCAAGCACCGACACTCCTTCCTGTCGATACTACAGAAATTGGCGTGCTGAACGCCCATACCTCCAATATACGGCATTTCTCTTTTTCGCCAGAACCCGAGATACAGCCTCCGCGAGGGCAACGGAGCCCACTAAATAACTGACTTTCAGCTATATTCGAGTGCTCTACTTCTAAGCGCGCCTCACGCCATCAATACAAGTGTAACGTCAACAAACAAAACGCCTAAAGTGTTTTAATTGTCCTGTTTCTTCAAATTTATGTATTTTTTCTGCAGTTTGCGATAACAGCAGATCATTGTTCATGAGGCTATGGCAAATCTTCACCACAGCCAGAACAGTGGTATTTAAACCGCACCACTTACCTATGGAAATGGATGAGCTGCACCAAGGACCTTGCACTTCTGTGGCAGGCACGGTGCGAACGAGAACTTCCCTTCCGCGACTTGCGGCTCGTTAAAGAGGTAGCTATCTTGAGCTTAATGCAATGTGGTTCCTCGGTCACACCAGGCGTTTGCGTGCACATAGAGAGGATCTCAGCTGTTTTGAGCGCTACTATCTTCGACGGGCCCGATCATGATATTGTTACGAGGAAGGCACAAGGAATACTGGTGCATTAGCAGGTATTTACAGAAAATCAGTCCGAGTGGAAATAGTCACCAGTCCGGCAAGGTGGCCGCAATACGAGCGAGAGGCAAATTCTCGTCTTCCTCTTCGTTCCCTGTCAGCGCTAGGCGCATAGCCGGCATGGCGCGGGCACATAGCCCAATGGTCTCTCAGGTGGCAACCGTGAGGTTTCACCACATCATCGTCGGAGCAATATAGTCGTCGTATGAAATCAGGGGCTCTTCCTCGCCTAAACAAGGTGATAAGCGCTGCAGTAAGTATCTTAGTACGGCAGGAATCAAAAATGCTACGCCGGACCTGTTTTGCGACGTCATTTTGTTTGTTTTGACTTGTGCTGGAAGGCCGCGTCACGGAACTTGCAGTTGCGAATAGTCTCGCAGGCGGGAGGAGGTGACGAAGCGATTTTTTTTTTGCAGCGGATGTAGAATTTGATATGGCAAAAATAAAGCATCCATAAATTTTATTACATAAACACTGCGAATGCCACTTATGAATTAATTTCTGGCTCTTATTTGCAATATTTATTGTTCTTGTTCAACAACGTTGGCAAGTACGAACATTGACACCGCACTTGGACGTTTAGATTTGGTTATGGGTATATAAAACTATTGTGCCCTTTCCGTTTTACTTTGACCGGCTGGCTGAATCGAGTCACAGACTGAAACAATTATCAGACATACAGACAGACCAATATTTCAGCGTTTAGGTAGCTTGAGAAATACTATCGTGTTTAAAACATGATTCAGCAGTCGAGATGTCTTTGAGGAGCACCTCCGCGATAATCCTTAGTAATGTTTTCGTTTCACGTACATTGGAGCTTTACGTGCGTAAAACTTTACAAGAGACCGGTGCGCATAATTAAAACGCAAAGGGCGTATACGTGAGTCTTACGGGCGTACGTGAGATTGAAATTTTCACGTTGTGGTGCTCACACCCTTAAAAAATGGTTAACGAGATTAAATTGAAAGTCAATTGACTTTACTCAGTACAATGTCTTGACTGAATGAATAGCAATTTTGTATTGAGTTCTCGTTGAAAATTGGCCGCCGTGTTCCAATTGAAACTCAATGCTGAGTTTTAATTGAAAGTTTAGTTTTGGAAAGTCAACATATCTGCTCATTTCCAATAGACTTTCTGTTGGCTCTGAATACACTTTTCCTGTTGCGTTCTTGTTGTGACATCAATTAAAAGAATATTGAGATATGTTTGTTCAGTTCCAGTTGAGTCTGTGTTGACTCTCCATTGATTCCCATGTTGAGTTCGTGTTGACAATGCCAAATGAAAACCTATTCAGCATATTCAACACAGCCCGTTTGATTTCATTTCAGTTTTTGTCACTTTAACAATTGCCTAGTAATATTCAGTACTGTACTAAATATATATTAGGACTACTTCCATAACAGAAAAATATTCTAGAAACTGTCATCAAGCTGTGCATTGAGCAGGTGAACTGGTCAGGTTTTTATGACAAATCTTGCTTTATGGCTCACGAAGCATCACGGGGGGGGGGGGGCGGAACCTTGCCGGGTTCACTTGGCCCCTTTGGCTGTGTAGCCTGAAAAATACCACAAGAAACAGGCTTGTTTGTTTCCACCAGTATAGTACAATATGATGATTATATCCATACTTCATTTTAAGCATGCTGGTCTTAGTAGCTTGCTATTTTAGAAGTTAAATGGTTTTTATTTTCGGAAAGCGAGGCAAGCAGACAGCAGTTAAAAACCTATAAGCTTTTCTCAGCTTTTAGTGTCTTAAAACAAACTAACCACATCATTTAGTTGTAATATGGGTTGAGAGTGTGATGTCTTTAGTGGTATGCTTTCCGAATTAAAGCGCCTGAAATCTAGAGGAACGACAATGTTTGAATGCCGGCACAGAGCCGTAAAATAACCCGCATGGGTGCGTTATCATGTCTTCCAAAACTTTTAGGCCCAAAAGAAATACACTTCAGGCCCGTCAAGACTGGTTGAGCCACTTCCCATCAGGAGAAACCCCAAAACTGTCCAAAAGCATACCTTCCAACCGGTGGATTTCGTTTTTTGAAATTTAAATTTCTGCTATTCTATAAAACAAAGATAGAAAACTGTCCACTTCCATTAACTGATTCACGAACTTGATAAAAAAACTAGTGTCAGATGGTACTGTAAAGTAAAGTTACTAGAACAGGCAATCATTGCCAATGGTTTTATGAATAGATGAGCACATTGGGCTTTGTAATTACCGACTAATGGAGGAAAAAATATATGAAGTGTTCAAAAAGAACCTGAAAGAAAAAATATGTTGTGACTTGAATTTTGCTGTCTAACACTTGTAACGCTGAAGTATGGTGTGTGCCTCGCAGTACGCTTTAACAAACAAGTAGCACTAAGCAGCAGCTTGTAGGGATCATTTGAGAAATGGGTATATCCACATTTTTGCCTTAATCGTAACAATGTCAGACGAGTGTCCTAGTATAACAAGGTTTACACACAAAGCCAACACGAAACACTTTGTTTGGTGAGTGGGAACAAGCGGCAGAGTTGCTGTAAATGAGAAATAATTTGAAAGCTTTTTTTTTCTTTTGCGTGGCCAGATTTTTATACAGAAGCAGCCCTAAAACAATACAGTGATGCTGTGCCGACTATTCAATTGGGTCAATCCTGCAGACAGAACATCTGCCACAACAGAGTGGATAAGCCCTTGCTCAATGACGATCTGACATCAGTTATTGGTGCATATGATGCCACGTTCAGCCAACATGCTATTCCACAATTTCGCTATGGCTTACCCCACATTCAGCCCAACTTATCCAAATTGCGCCGAGAAAGGCAGTCAGCAGGTTGTGATTAGAAGCAATGGTAAACTTTAATTTATGCCTGCAAGTGGAGCAAATGCTTAAGTCGAAACCGGTATTCATCAGTTTCAAAGTCTGACACCTGTGCATGTTCTAGCACAAGCTGCCTAGCACCTGAGACAAAAAATATGAAAATAAAAATTCACGTACAGATGCATGCACAGAATGGGCATGCCGCGGTAAAAGACTAATATATCACAAATGCACGTTATGTTTCCAACTACAACCCTCACGCAGCACATTGTTTTCTTTATCGGTTTTAAAGCAACAGTGTCTGATAGGCTTCACAGTATCGAGGTAACGCATCAGACATGTGTAAGACACTTTGCGAGCTTTTGCGGACAGATTGTCGTCTGTATTTTTCAAAAGCAATAAATGAATTTGTCATATTCTTGAGCAATGTTTTTCTTAGCTGGAGTGAAGTACGCTTTAGACCACGTTCGTCACCTGAGCTCTTTCTCCAAGCAATCCGTCGCATTAAGAAGCAGATATATGGGCGGCAGCCAGCACATTACTTTCTAAGGATATTTTGCCGCCATGTCTCCTAACTGGTCGAACACACTTGCCTCTATGTGACTGGTAGTTCTGCGTGTCAGCCTACCTCCGCGAGGTGTAAATGCATGGCGCAGTGTTCCCGCATCTGTTATTGATCTGACGGGCACTTGTTAGATTCAACCTCCTCCAATTCGTTTGAAAATAGCGCGGAAGACGGGACTGCGCAAGTAATAGACAACACAAGCGCTGACGAAAAACTGTGTGATTTTAATACGCAAGAAAATCTATACATGAAAAGCTAGGGGAAGAGAAGGAAAGAAACATAAAAAATACGAAATAAAATAAAATGTTGAAAAAAAGGTGATATCAACTGAATATTGAGTACGGCAACGACAATCATTCGGCGCGTGACGATTTGAAGACGACTAGTCACGTAGGTACGCGATTTCCTTATCCAAGAGTTCGCTGATACAGTCGCTCCTTTTCCTCTTGATTTCGAAGGCCTCGAAGATCTCTCTCTAGTCAGGGGGATCTCCCTCGAGATCTTCCTATTGTTAGAGGGGAGTGTCACCGAGGCACCGAGGCACCGAGGGACGGACTGAACTCGTCTGGAGCACTTTCCGTCCAACGCTGCCAGTCGTCAGAAGGAATGCGCCTCTTGAAAGTAAATTCGTGGTGCTAGTAAACGTCTTCTTGGCCGCTCGTGAGGAAAGTGTGTTAAAGCTTGGACGAAAGTTTTGTTTGAATACTCCATTGAAGACTGTTGAACAGCTGGCTATGGCGCGGAGTGTTGCGAAAGCGGTGGCAGAGGCGGAAAGGGATCATTTTGTCGGTCAAAGTGTTGACGCGGTTGCGAGGCGTGGCACTGCTGGTAGAAGGGAGGCTTCATTAAGCTTGATCTCTAGTCGTTTACTAGCTAAAGGCGCCCGTCTTCTCGGGTCGGATAAGGAAGGCCATTTTCTTGTCATCGAGCAGTCTACGTTCGCAGAAAGGGCAGTGGAAGCGGTGCGTAAAAATTTCAAAGTGGTACATGCCAGTGGGACAACAGCCAGGAACCGGGGCCTGGACATGTGTACTTCGTGGAATCTGGATAGCCTAGCCACGGCTATTGAGAAGGAGAAGGAACACACGTTGAGGCTGTTTTTTGCGGAAAAAACCCAAAAGCCTGGGGTGCCATTTCGTTTCATCATTTCAGAGCGAGGGTTGTGGCAGGTGGCTGTTTCTTCTTTTTTACAGAAGCATTTAAAATTTTTGACCATGATTGATCCCTTTTCAGTGCGGAACTCTTAGGCGGTGGTGGAGTATCTGACCTCTGCTGATTGCTTGAACGTCTCGGGAATTAGCGCGGACATTGAGGACCTGTGTTACTCCCTTTCTCATGATGTGCTGATGCGACGTACTAGAGATTACTTTACAAATGACAATTATGAGCTGGCCTTTGTGAATCGCAGTGAAATCTCTGTGGCGGCGTTTTTGGAGCTGCTCAGTTTCTACCTGCAGAGTACTGTTGTGGTGTTTGAAAATAAGGCACACGTAAAAAGCCGGGGTTGTGCATTGGGTCTAAGGTTGAGCCAGTCCTGAGCAAGATTTTTCTGGTCAAGTTTGACTGTGATGGGTATCTTGCTTTACAGGGTGTTGCCACTAAGGTTTTCCGCATTGTGGGCAATTTTTCGGTCCTGCGCTGCAACGTACAAATTGAGGCCTTCAAATGTGCTGTTCTTGATGCCTTCAAGGCGAAGGGTAAAGGTTTGAAGTTCACGGTCGAGGTTCCCATTGACGGCACATTGAAATTTCTTGACCTCGTACTCCGTTTCTCGCGGCATCATATATGCTGGATGTACGCGCCCCGTCCTAGTAAGCCGCTCTTGAACTTCGCATCCTTTCATTCGAAGCCAGTTAAGAACGGGATAGCCCACACGTGCCTCAAATCCGCAGTCAACAAGTCCGGTTATCATTTGGCGCAACAGAGCTCCAATGTTCAGATAGTTCGGCTAGAAAACGCTGGAGTTCCCCTCTCCATGCTCCAGGCGATCTGTCAGCGTTTTGTGAAGCAGTTGAAAGGGTTCGCACATCAGATAACAGATACCGACCAGAGTAACAAAGTGGTGGTCATGCCCTATGTACATGCGCTGCCGCATCGCCTTAAGAAGATGGCTGACAGATTCGGAGTTAAGGGGGTTTTCTCGGCAAGGAACAAGATAAGCAGATTACGCAGCATGGTGAACAGCCGGCTCGATTCCCGTATGACCAATGTTGTGTACAGTCGCGTAAGATATTAAGGTTCTCGCGCGAGCTTCGACCGATAAAGACGATAACGCCCCCGCGCGGCCTTTTTCGGAGCTACTGGGACCTTGTTTATGCATTTTCCTCTCTCTTTGTTGCTGTTCCTTCAAGCAGTGATCACTCCCGCGGCTAGTAAACCACCCTTACCGCTTTGTGGTGATCTTGTGTGGTTGCAATCACTTGTGGGTTTTTTTCTTGGTTATCGTGAGCAACGATAGCACCCATTGTTATATATGTCCAGTATTTCCCGAGAATGCGTTTCTGCACACCCTTTCGAGAACTGCTGTAAAATACGACAAGTGGGAGGTCGTCGCTGTTTTCGCGATAAAAAAAGAGGAAAGGGTTATTCGTTTTGCTGCTGGAGTGATGGCTGCTAGAATAAACAGCGACCGAGGGAGAGAAGAATGCGTAAACCAGGAACCAGGCAGACTAAAACAACCCGCGTGGGGAGTTATCGTCGTGGTCAGTGGACGCTCGTGCGATTACCTTCAAATCGCACGCGACTGTACTTCATTCCAATGTCATGTGGCCGGGTGTACGTCGGCCAGACCAGCCGCTGTCTCAATATGCGCTTGAGGGAGCATCATTCCTCTTTGAAAGGAAGGCCCTACACACACCTGGCGCTGCACGGTTCAGACTGCGGTTGTGACCGTGTTACCAGAGAAATTGCTGAGGCCTTCTATATCCGGATTAACGGTTCTGATTTTATAAGTCACCCGTCGCTGAGTATTCCAGATAGAGAAGTGCAAATCCTTAAGCGGATGGGGTAGAAGATGAGGGAAAGAAAAAGAGAAGGAAATGGAGCGGTTGTCCTCATGTACCGCCGTACGCATGTGCGACGGGCATACATGCTTGATTGTAAGGTCTTGGTGTGGAATAAATGTGTTTTCGATTTTAATACATCTTTCAGTTGATAGTAAGCGCTGGTGTCGTTTCCCTTTCTCGTCCCTGTGTCTGTTCGAGCTTAAGTTTCACTCATAGATGTTCACCAACTAGCTCGTCTCTCCATTTTGCTTGCGTTCACCCGATGCATGATTCGGCCTCGAGCCGCCCCGACGCAAAGATGATGCAACTCTGCAGCACTGCAAGTCTTAGCCTGTCCGCCACGGGAGGTTAGGTCTGGTTTTTGGCGAGGCGTGAATCGGCCCCACTATCGGCACGTGGCCCCGTGCAACGAATTTCGGCCGGGCGGACTGGCACAACAATTGAGAGTAGTTCAGTTAGCCCGAGCTTATTAACGACGATAAACTTGAAGCACACGAACAGTTTTGGGTCTACTTCCCAATTGCACTGCGTTCTTAAACAAGGCCGATTGAAATAACACTTTTATTCACGTGACCTAGACTGCTAAAGAAGTTGCCGTCGGTAAACTTCATAAATAATTTGCGAACCTTACTCGGAGGCGGGAAAGAACGTAACCCGAAGCATTCATTGTGGAATGCCTGAGTTGAAATGACTTGTCGTGCCGCATGTTTTGAGTAGTGGATTGCCTGGCGTAGTTCCTGATTATTCAGAACGGTGACCCGTGGCTAACGAGTCGAAGAATGCGAGATGCAAGGAGAAACGTTCGAAGTTTCAATCTCCCCGGCGAGCACGCCACCAGCTCTAAGGGCACACAATGTGCCCCCTACTTGAGTAGATAGCCTGGCAATGGACTGCCAGTGGGCATGGGATAGCAGCTATGGAGCAATCACTGAAACTTTTCATGCTTCCACACAGGTTAGATCCGTTTAACTTTACTCAAAGTGCTCTAGCAATAGATGCCTTTTTCTGTCCACTGCCCCCAGGTGTTGTTAATGTTGATCATTGAGTATGGGCATGTAACAAATTTTGTGTTGTCATGTGGCGTGGAACTTAATCCCAGACGTGCCATGAAAGAAATACTCGTTCCCATCAAAACTCTATCCGCGACAATGGAATCGCGGCACTCTAATACCACTTCCCGTAATGAGCTGAAAGCTAGCCAAACGGGGCCTAAAGAGCGCGTGACTGACATTATTGCCCGACTTGTGGCTGCTGAATTGAAAGTAAGCCCACTTGAAAGCCTCCAAGACTTATCGGTTATGTCTCAGCCTGTTGCTGAGTTTATCGAAAGTGAGAGTGCGGCGCTTGAGGCTCGCCTTTATGATTACGAAGACAGATACCGTTGCGAAACTTCATTTTTTACGGCATTCAAGGTGTTCGGACAAAAGCATGAGCACAAACTAAAGGGCAGGTGCGTGCAATTCCGACAGACTATTTTCCACTTGAGCTCCCGAGTAAAGGCAATTGACGTGCTTAGAGGCTTGCTTCCTTTGTTATAAACAAGTGTCGTCCTATCATTGTCAAAATCAGTCTTCAAGGTCAAGGAGAGCATTTTGTCGCAACGACCTAAACTAAAAGGGACTAATATAAGTTTACGAGAATATTTCTGCAAACGAACCGTCCCAGGCGGAAAAAACTCTTGGACTTTGGAAAGAAAGCGGTCACACATGCTCATTGTGGTACAATAAGCTCTATGCAAACAGAAATTTCTACGTCTGCTGTAGTGAGACCAGTAGCGTATACGAAGTATCGTAATCACTTCCCTTCCGTTTTGCAACAGGTGAGCTGTAGAGCGCAGTGCGAAACAGTTAACGTCGAGGTAATGCTTTTGAGCTCGCTGCGACGGCCTGACGCGAGGGCCGCCATGCCCATGACTGCGCGTCGCCGTTGCTACGGTGACTCACACGGTGGCCGGCAAGCACGCCACGCCAGTGAATACAACCTATTCGCTTGGCCCTACTGATCGATTAGGTGGCGGCATTTTGACGGCGGTGTTCGATGCCTTGGCTCGTTTGAGTTGCTGTTTCTTAAGCTTCTCTTGAATTTTATGCATTGGTGTTCACTGCAGTCATAAAGATACGATATTTTGTGTCTATTATAGGCTGCCTAACGCCCCACGAACGTTCTGTAAACACCTATTCAATAGACCCAGCCATCTAGCCAAAAGATACCCAAATGTCCACATATTGTTATAGGGCGCCTTCGATTTCCCTGCAATCATGTGGGATGACAATGGCCCAACTGTACTTTCTTGCTCTTCTGAAAGCACAGGCTTTATCAACAGGTGCTCCACTTTAAACCTCCCCCAAATGGTAAATAACCGACTCGCGTTGCTGCGTCATTAGCTAATCTACTCGACTTAGTCTTATCTTTCCAACTTGAGAGGATTTCTGATATAACACTGTTACCATGTTTTAGGGACCACTCTGTTTAACACATTCCCTTTTATATATTTCTCCCCGCGCCTGCGCAAGCAATACAAAGTTACTTGCATTGCAAACTTTCATTCCATCAATGTTAAATTGGGGCTCTTTGTTGATTCCTTCTTTCCTCACTTTTGGGAGCGTACCATCTATGAAAATTGGGAACTGTTTAAGCACAAAGCGAA
Source organism: Haemaphysalis longicornis (assembly GCF_048455015.1). Taxonomy (NCBI): domain Eukaryota; kingdom Metazoa; phylum Arthropoda; class Arachnida; order Ixodida; family Ixodidae; genus Haemaphysalis; species Haemaphysalis longicornis. Next base: position 98,368,985 of record NW_027526233.1, on the reverse strand, counting down.
AGCGCTCGCTGATAAATATATTCTAACGCGTCGATTGTCATGTTCAAAAGCACCGCGGTTTAGTTTATCACTCCAAAGACTTAAAAAAAAACACGCGTACTTCAACGGTGCAGGCTATGTACCTGCGAGGACAGAAGGGAAGCATATATTTCAGCTGCATCTGAGCACAAACGTGATGATGATGATAGTTGGTGTTTAATGGCGCAAGGCCGACGAGGGCACAGTGCCTGTTTTATTGGAAAATGGACTTTCTTTAATGAAACTCTTCCTGGGGCTCCCTTCCATAATTCCGGAGATTGCTCGCTTCCGAGTTCCCAGATTCTCTAGTTAACAAAGTAGTGATGGTACAGTATCCGATAAACTCCAGTGATACCGACACAATCACGCTGAACACGCTTGGCATTACCACGGCGCCCAAGTGACGCCGCTCATGTTGAAAAAGCACGGCTTGCAGGAACACCCGCATGCAGCGTCATGTAGAATTGAGTTGCAATATGTGCTCCGTTGCGTAAAGTGGATAACCCAGCTATTCATGTTAAAACTCGGGCCTGGCCCCGGCCTTCATTTAAAGCTCCGCCCACCCGCCGCGGTGGCTCAGTGGCTAAGGCGTTCGGCTGCAGAACGCGAGGTTGCGGGTTCCATTCCCGGACGCGGCGGCCACTTTTCTGATGGAGGCGAAAAGCAAAAACGCCCGTGTGTACGAGATTTCGGCGCACGTTAAAGATGGTCAAAATTATTCAGGAGCCATCCACTGCGGTGCACCTCATTGCCTTCGTTGCGTCGGTGCGTTAAACCCTACAATCAATCAATCAATCAATCAATCAATGAAGCTCCACCCACTAAAAGCAGCTTGGGGCGGCTCCACTTTTCTCGGTGTTTTGTTCTTCCACTACAATGTGTTTGCTAAGTAGTTCCAGCGTGGCTCCAGCAGATCCCAGCGCAAGCCCAAACCAAGTTAGTGAGCAGTTCATTGTAGTGAAAGGAACGCGTCCTTTACCCGACTGTCAAACATGACCGGCTTTGTTTACATGCGGACGGGGGCGTAGTATCAGACATCGCCCAAATTTAGCGTGTCATGAGCGTGTTTTAACATTTTACGAGTGCGTTTTAGACGGTGAAGGTGTGTCATCTGTCGTCGATTGTGTTTTTACTGTGTATGAATACGGCTGCCTTGGGAAAATCTTGTCGTCTTGGCCGCTCCTGTCGTTCGTACTACAGCTAACTCTTCGTTGGGACACCCGCGCGACTGTGCCAGCAATTTACTGACCATGGCCTGGGGACTTCGTTCATTGTTTGCTGCGAACCTTTGTTACCAGAGCAGCAAATTCAATGCACTTAGTGGCTTCAATGCCACCCCACCGGCGAAGTGGACGCCATGGCAGTCATGGTTGGCTGGGGCTTCAGTCACTACGCCGCGCCCACGAATGGGTTTTGTGTGTGCCCGGCCCGGCGTCTTTCACACACCCCACGCGCCCAGCATCTTCGCCGACCTCCGTTACGCACATGGCAGCCCGGTCTACTTGATGATCATGCGAGGGGTGGCCGGGTGTGCAACTGATGGCTCGTGCGTAGCAGCAGCACCGGCGTGCGCCTGTGGAACCAGCTTAGCAATGAGGCAATTGGTGACGCTCCGCTGCAGCCGGTTGATAAATATACATGTGTCACATAATGCGTATATCGTGAATGGGCCATGGAAGCAGCAGTGCGCATGACATTCAATCGAATCGTAGACAACAAGGAAAGCTAAGAATAACAAGCTGTACCTTAGCTCACGCTAAGTATATTGTGGCATAGCCGAGCTAAGCCACTGCTAATTTTCTCCGTAGTACATGCCCAATTTGGTCACTTGCTTGCAATTGGGAGCCTTGATGAGCGAACGGGCTCGGTTTTGAAAATTCGCAGAACTGTGAATTGGAAAAGTGAAAGTTCTAGAATAGTGCTTGTCGCGCGTGATACGTGAACGTGATGGCATATGAGAAGGACAGGTGCACACCAGCCGCGCTCAAGCCCGATTATCAGAAAACTGTGGTGTCTGCCAGTCTCCTTGCTGACGAGTTCACTACGAAATGAAAGAGAAGTAACTGACGCAAACACGGTGTAGCAGAAAGAAAAGAAGCCGGTTGAATTGCTGCCAAAATTCATGCCGAAAGGCAAAGAAATAAAAGCGAGGAAATATGTGAAACTGCAATATATCATTTAAGAATTATCGCAAGTACAAGTATGAATTTCAAAATTATCGCAAGTACAATGTATCACTTATTACTAAGTACGGTCAAGATTCTGCCTTCAAATTACGCCAGCTGACTTAAGTGCCCCTGCGGAATTTCGTATCTGAACGCGGACAAACAGTTTCGATAACACCGAGCAGGAATTACTTTGAATGTGGCGCGTTTCTACCCCACGCTTTCTTTTTTCGACACTCGACCTTATTCATGTGATTGCATTGTTTGCCAACGACGACAGAAGTGGGCAGAAACTACTTCTTAGGACGGTAAATTTCAAACAAAAGGTTCATAAGAACGCCTAAAATTAAAAAAATGAATGACCATTTCAGTGAAATGCAGATTATTAAAATAAAATTACGATAAAGAAATGTAGATAGATTTTCTTGCCCCCGAAAGCCACGAGTGCAGCAGTGAAAAATGTGCCACGCCCCAGACCAGCCTCCTTGGAACGTGCGGCCCTGGACCGGTTATGTCACCCCAATATTCAGCAAATAGCTTGAATTGCATTTCAAAGCGCTTGATTCCGCCTTCAAATATTATCATTACGTTACGTGGGCCTCGCTAGACCTCATGTTTCCCGAGTTCCGTTCAATCTCAGGCCTTCTGGAATATCACCCCTGGTTTGTTATCTACCAATTTCCTCAAGTTATGGAACATTGTGAACAGACGTAAAACTAATTAAATACGTCTGAAATTCTCGTTGATCCCCTGGTACCACGTAAAAATTGCTGCGGTGTTCACAATTACGCTGTTTGTTTGTTATTTATAGATGACGCTCCTATAAACCTTGCCATTCCCTCTTTTGCGTTTCTGGAAATGGATCCAATTGCAATCGATTGAGACTATATAACAAATATGTTTCCAAACCCAAAACTTTCGTCTTCGTCTGGATGTGATAACATAAATTTCAAATTTTTGAAGAGTAGCGATGCCTACTCATCATTTTTGCCTTCTTACATTTTTTTCTTTCACACAGCCAAGGTGCCAGACGACTAAAGGATGGGAAAGTTGTTTCTATTGATTGATTGTAGGGGTCTAACGCGCCGACACAACCCCGGCGATGAGGCGCGCCGTAGTTGAGGGCTCTGGATTAATTTTGACCACCTGGGGATCTTTAACATGCGCCGAAATCTCGTACAGACGGGTGTTTTTGCTTTTCGCCTGCATCAGAAAAACGGCTGCCGAGGCAGGGAATCGAACCCGCGACTTCGTGCTCAACAGCGCAACGCCTTGGCCAGTGAGCCACCGCGGGTGGGTGGGAAAATTGTTTCCATCGCACAAATCTGGTGACATACATTCACCAAACAGATACAGGCCAATTTCTTTAAAGGAGTACTGACAGCAAATTTTACGCCTGAGAAATAACATTGTTGGCTTCAGTAGTTTTTAGAGATGCCTCACAGAAATTTTTGTGGTGATCCGAGGCCGGAATCACCTCGGAAATTCATTTTGTTCGTCCCTGCTCCGAGCTTCCACAAATCAGCAGCACTAGCGGAATCGCTATCGGTGTGACAACACATTGTTCGACGCATCTGGCCGGTTCATGCTGACGTCATATAGATCGTTTTGGGAACCGGAAAAGATAGCCTGCGCTACTGTTGTCGGTGGTCTTCATTTCGGCAGGAGGCATGGGTGTACGTCTGTGAGCAATGCTTGTAAACTTTGCGCACTTTGCGTATTCGTTGTCTTTCCTCTTCAGTTCGTGGCGGGTGCATTGTTTTCGCTTGTACTGGGGCCTAAACCTGCAGGGTCTCTTATCTGAGCGGCCTATGCTCGTCGCCGAGATCTCCAAAGTTCTGCTATATCAAGCTCGCGGAATGAGAAGTAATCCTCAGTGGATGCCTGTCCGAGCAAATCGACGACGACGCCAAGATGCATTATTTTCCACGTGACGACTCCCGCTAAAGGGCCAAGCGGTGCACACACGTCTGCAATCGGCTCCGTGTTTGTTCCTTCTGTTTACCGGCTGAACGCGTCTACGCTGACCAGAAAAGCACCGCGGGATCCGCGAGGCCCCAAGGAACCTCGCGATACCACGTTCTTTGTTTTTAGTGCAGCACAAGGTCCACTACGACGCGTTGAACATTTTGCCACGCCGCAGACCTGGCTAAACCTAAATAAGCTTCCATGCCGGCTTCCCTCACCAGTGCCAGAACGCACGGGCCCCGTGCGATGCTGGCGGAGCTGAATGCGACCGCGCCAGCTTTCGATCATGGCAGCGGGTAATACCTCGTCATTGCGTCCGTCATGTTCGGAAAAGATATCTCTCCCGAAGAAATGCAAGAACCCGGATGAGCCACCATTCGGCGACGACAAGCCTCTCTGAAGGCCTCTGAAGGACACCCCCGACGTCCCGCCCGACAATACGCCAACTGCACATGACACCTCCAAGCAACGGGAGAAATGTTAGCGCCCTTTTTACCGGCAACCGCCTGAGCCTCTGCCGCCCGGTGACATAAAAATTGTTCTCCGACCGGGGGGCGGTCGCGCGCTTGCCTCGCTGCCTCTGGTTCTACTCGCCGACCACATTCAACACCAAGCGGGTGTTCCACCGAACGGCCAGGACCAACTCCGCGTTCAGGCCAGGTCTAGCTTGGTTGTCGTAACCACCCCAGACGAAGCACGAGCAACAAGGTGCGCAAACATCTCGACGCTCATAATCAACGGCAAAGGATATAACTTGGCGACGCATGTATCGGCACCAGCAGCAACAGGAATCATCTGCATTGTCCCCGAATCAGACACAGCAGAGCAGATCTCTCAAAGCATCTTCAAATTCAACCGCCAACTGAAAATTCTTGACGTTCTCAGACGGAATACATCCAGGATGGTGCAGATACTTTTCGATGGACCCCATGTTCCATACTGGACCCCATGTTCCATGTCCCAGGTTTCATACTGCTACATACCGCTGTAAACCTTTCCGCCGGAAGACTGAAGCCTGCACCTGATGCTGTAACACCAGCCACACGCAGGACGTTTGCCCTGGTCAGCAAACAGCAACAAGATCCGCCCGGTGTGGTGCCATCGACGCACCGGAACAGCGCCCATGCACGCCCAGGTGCATCGTTTCTGGAGGGGGCCATGTCACCGGTTCCAGCGAGTGCCGGCAGCGGTTTCGCCCCGCAACACCTTCGCCACGGCAAGGATCAATTTCCGCCGCTACATCAACGAGAGGACGCGCTGAAACCACCCAAGCAAGATCGCGGCAAGAAGCAACAAGAAGCCGGCATGACAATATCGGGCAACGTCTCCGGGACCAAACGACGCAACCAACAGGTGGGCAGTCCTCGCTTGCCTCCCTCTGCTCACATGCAAACGGATCAGTTTAACGTAACTCCCCCTATTCCAATGACAGACCTATTTCTAGAACTGCGCATTATTAAACTTGAAATCTCCTCACTCAAAGCAGAAAGCACGGCTCTTAGGCAGGAAAATAGGTTACTCAAAGCTCGCATGCAATCGGCCGCACTTGATTCTGACCAAGCAGCATCCCCTAATCCCCAAAAACGCAAGGCACCATGCACGCCGAATCTTGAGGAACAAGGATCCACTCCCCTCTCTTGGAACAACATGTCAAAAAAATCGAGCAGGTTCTAGTGGAACAAAAAACTAAACATACTCGGTTACACCAAATCCTCCTGCGAAACCTAACCACCATGCAGTCCACCATAGACGCAATCAGAGCAGAAATGCACAACAATATTCACCGGATAATTACAGCATAGAAGCAACAAACCTGCCGGTGATAGATATTACAGATGTCGACATCCCCTGATTCGGCCCAGCAACCTATTAAGAATAAAATCACCAGAATTTGGCAGTGGATCTGTCGGGACTTCTCCCAGAAGAACGCTGTCCTACAACAGTATATTCAAAATGTCGATACCCCCCCTGATATTATAGCTGTAGAAGAAGTGGGCAAGTCTCTAAAACTTCCAGGCTACAAAGCATACCAAGCAGAGCAGAACCCAATCACGGCGATACTGATACAGCGAAACATTCCTGCCAGCAGGACTCAATTTGACACCATCGATATCCCTTATGATTTCATCACTATTGTACCCACAAAGCAAAATCAAACCAAACTTTTCCTGCTTAATATCTACAGTAAACCTTAGGACAAATATCATAGATTTAACTTACTTTTCTCACTTGCCCGCAAGAAAGCTGGACTCCATAGCCTAGTCATAGTTGCAGATTTCAATGCTCCACACACGATTTGGGGATACCTCCAGAAATAAAAGGGCAGGACCTTTGGGATCAAGCCAAATACATCACCTTACACTCGAGAACGAGCCGAACACCCCCACCACGATAGGAAACCCCGTACAATGGGACTCTACACCAAACCTTACATTCACTATACACATAAAGAAATCCTGATGGACTGTAACATACGTTAACCTGGACAGTGTCCACTTTATTGTTCAAACCGATCTTCAACTCAAGCATCCAATTAAGAGCCTACCCAAACAACACGGCTCATAAAGTGGGATGAATTCAGGAAACAACGCGTCTCCAACCAGGACTCAGAAAACCTTGCAGACCTTATAGATCTACAAAGCTGGACCGATCGACTTATGCAAGACACAGAATTTGTCACAAAAACATTATTGTCAGAAATCCCCGCTGACATTAGAATCTAGTACATTTATGGGAGGCACTGAAGAACATTCGTAAGTGGTGGAAAGGCAATAAAGACAATCGTAAACTCAAGCTCAAACTCACCGAATAGGAAAAACAAATACAAGAACATGCAATATACCTTGCACAAGCTCAATGGTATGAAATTTGCAACCAGATGCAGGAAAACCTGAGCATGAAGCAAACCTCGCATTTACTGAAGCATCTAAAATATCACAAATACTCCAAAGCGGAGCAGAATCACAGGCTTACTCCAACCATTCAAAATTATCAAGGCTCTGCTGCAAAACTCCTCAACAAGATCATAGACACATACTTTCCCAAAGGCACCCATGACGGACTTCCAACCTACGCCAACCCAGACAACCCTGAACTAGGTAGAGAGATTTCCGAAGCAGAGGTTAGGGGAGCTATCCTTAAAGTTAGACCTAACTCTGCCCCAGGTATATACCAGATTACCAACGGGATGCTAAGGAATCTAGATAACTCTATTTCAGCCATCACAAACTTATTTATTCACCACTGGACTCAGGCACTTCACCTCAACCCTGGAAACATGCAAAAGTCACATTTATCCCCAAACCAGGAAAACCACTCACGCTTAAACATCTCCAACCGATCTCTCTCACCTGCCTTGGAAAGCTCATGGAGCACATTATAAACAACAGACTCCTCAAGCATTCACAACACAAACAACTGCTTCGCCGCACAATAATTGGTTTCCGCCCTAAACTATTCACGCAGGACTTTCTTCTTCAACGGCCCAACGACATAATCACGTCACATCATAAACATAACAATGCCGCTATACTAGCATTAAATTTAACTAAAGCCTTTGATAATGTTTCACGCACAGCAATACTCAAAGGCTTAAACTCCATAGGCTCTTGTTCAGCCACATACAATTATATCGAAGTTTTCTCATGAACAGGACAGCTATTACACAAATCGCGGATATCACTTCCACTACCCTGACGCTCCCTTCAAAAGACACGCCACAAGGGGCCGTCCTTTCCCTTTTACTGTTTAATCTGGCCATCTTAACCGTCCCCAAACAACTCCAACAAATCCCTAATCTTAATTTTAGTTTGTACGCCGACGACATTACACTTTGGATCAACAAAGTCAGCGACGCTGAAATTGAGAGCACTCCACAAAGAGGAGTAGAAATAGTGATAGAGGAGCCTGGTAGGGCGGGTCTCACCTGTTCGCCAACCGAATCCCAGCTGCTTATACTCCCAGCAAAAACGCAAAACTCATCCCCTCCGATATTTACATACAAAAGAGAGGCGACCCCATTCCGATGGTTGAAATAATCAAAATCTCGGGCTTAACCATCCTAAATAACCAATCCGAAACTCACTTCATACGCCAGCTCGAACAACACGTCACACAAACGATACGTTTACTTCGACGAGTTACCAACAGGCACAGACGCCTCAGGGAAGTTGAACGCCTCCATCTCCTTCAATCATTTGTCCTTATCAGGCTGACCGACTCCCTTCCATGTCTAAACCCATCTAAAAGAGAACCTAATAGAGTCACCCTCATACTCGGAAAAGCCCATAAAACAGCGCTGTAACGTCGCCTCAGCACTTCCACTGACATACTCGAAGCTCTAGGTGTGCATAACACCGCGGAAGAACTTATTGAGGTTCATCTCGTCAATCAAATCACAAGACTCTCAAAAACCACCACTGGCGCTCATATTCTTCAGAGGTTACGAATCTCTCCTCTAGAACCCTCCCCCCCCCCCTCCCCAGAAGACAAAACCACAATCCCTCACGACGAAAAGCATTGACGGACTCTGCCTATACCCACAAACATGCGCCCACAATTCAACACCAAAAGGCGTTCGCAAAGCGCACGAGCATTACATAAAACATACCGCGACAAACATGACGTCCATTACGTCGACGCAACCGAGTATCGGCGGCATGGTGCCTTTGCAATTGTCTCGAATTGCCTTTCCAATCAGTTACAGCGCAACTTATTGACCATTCGCACCACTAACCCAGCCACAGCGGAAGAGGCGGCGGTAGCGTTAGCGCTAATGCAAAGGCCGACCCCCTCCACAGTCATTACAGATTCTAAAAGGGCAGGCCAAAATTTTGCCTCCGGCTGTATTTCGCCTCAGGCACTCAAAATTCTCCAACAAGCACCTCCAACGTGCCCCGTAGAAATCATCTGGGCTCCGGCGCATGCTGGCCTGGAGGGGAATGAAGTTGCCCACAGTATCGTTCGAGAACTCACCATCCGAGCCGGGCCCAGCTCGTTCCCCTACCATGCGCCAGATCCGTTAGAGCACGGATGATGACGTACAATAAAATTACCTGTCATTACCGCCTCTCTAGCCGTGTATACCCTCCGGCACATAGACAACTCACCATCCAGCAAGAATACACATGGCGTCTTTTACAGACAAACACATTTCTCAATCCCGCTAAATTACACCTAATTCAGCCAGCCCTATACCTTTGACCTGACTCTACTGCCTGCCAGTCCCTCGGCACCCTTCAGTACCTTATGTGGGGATGCCCGAGTGAGACCACTTGGCTGCAGCAGTTGCGGTGCAATGAACGGCGTAAAACGAACGCGGTCTCCTTCTGTTTCGCAGGCTGTTTGCGTTCGCCAGCCACCGTGCGCATTTTTCATCGTCCCTGTGCACATCATCGTCGGAACGAAGTAGTAGCAGTTAAGCCCCGCTGCGCCTGCGCCCAAATATCCTGCGACGAATTCTACTGCACATGCGCCGTACAGCCGCTTGGCTTCTTAAAGGGAGGACTAAGCCATCACAAGGACCACTTGCAGCAGCAGTTTCGCCGCAAAGAACGGCGTAAAAAAACGCGGTCTCGTTCTGTTTCGCAGGTTGGTGCTTTTTCTATGCACGTTGTAAATTTGTTTGAGTCGCAACTACTGCTGCTGCTGGTGGTGCTGGTTTGTACACTGCTGTTCTCATTTGCCGCTCTGTGCAACTACGCCCCGGGATAAAAAATGTCCTGTGTGCGATAAGTCGTTCAATGGGGACGTCGTATGGATTTACTCTAGTGACTGCTGTCAGGCATTCCACGCCGGCAAATGTGCCGGAATTTCTGAAGCAACTATCACATCGAAAGGGCAAGCATACTGCAATGCGTGGCGCTGCCCTACCTGTAGGTGGTCGAGGTTGCGAGCAGAACCAGCTAAATCAAAAGAACTGAGCAGTGAAATCGACATGCAAGATGTCCGAATGTGGATGCAAGCTATTAACGACAAGCTGGACAACCTAGTACCGCTCAGAGAAACAGTTGGGAGCATTGACTACGCGATACATGACTTGAGTGAGCAATACGACAAAATACTTAGAAAAACGGAGCAGAATGAGCGTGACGTCAAAGACCTTAAGCGTAGATTGGAAAAGGTAGAGATTCTGGACCTAGAAGTAGCTGAACTACAGGCAGAAGTAGATAATCTTGAGTGGAGGAGCCGCAGACTCAACCTAGAATTCCACGGAATACAGGAAACGGAAGACGAAAACTGGCTAGAAGGGATCTATGCGATGGCAGCTAAACACCAGCTTCCGCTACTCGCAGAAAGTGATGTGGTCGCCATTCATCGGCTTCCGCCCAATAAAGATAAGGCGCCGGTCGTTATCTGTCGTTTTGCGTAGCAAGCGGACCGGTACTTTTGGTGGAAAAACAGAAAGAAACTAAACAGCCTAACTAAGGGCTTCTTCTTGACGGAAAACCTAAAGAAAAGAACGCGGGCGCTGTTATTTAAGGTAAAGAACTTGGCTAAAGTAGAGAATTTTAAGTATTCATGGCACCCAAATGGGAACGTTCTAGTCGGCAAAGCTGATGGGGAGAAAGGCATACGCATTGCAAATGTTGCTGATCTGAACAAACTAAGTTAAAGAATCAGGAAATGGTCGCCTCAACATGGCTAGCGTAGGAAACGATTCTTACGTGCTTCCCCAAGCGTTTTCGCGAAGTTTAGGATATTTGTATTCAAACTCATTTAAATGTTTTCACTTGAATGTACAATGGGTAAAAAATAAACAGTACGACCGTAGTCTTTATTTTAACAGTTGAATCACGTATTCGACGCCATAATGTTAACTGCAACATGGTCGACAGATGAAGCCAGCGTGTTTCGGCTGCCTTTGTACAATACGTTGTACCTTAATCGAAATTCTCGTCGTAGCGGTGGTGTATCTATTCCAGTTAAAAAGGTCTTTGACTGTGACCTAATTCAAAATTTCACCACGTCTTCCATTGACTCCGAGTTTCTATCAGTTAAACTAAAAAATATGGTTCTGGCCGTTTGTTATAGACCACCAAACGGCGAAACGGCATCCTTTTTCGATTACCTGGACACGTTTTTTTGCGTTCGCTAATACAAATTGCTTTGACTATGTCTGCGCGGGGACATGAACATAAATATTCTCAAACAGGAGGCTGTTGTACAAAACTTGATATTTTGTTGAAGACTCATTGCTTTTGATTGTGATCACGGTTCCTACGAGAATCACACAAATGTCTTTGTTATTGATTGATTTGTTCCTAACAAATATACCGACAGGAAACCTCAAGGCTGGGGTTATTACTGTGGATTTGAGTGATAATTTGCGAATATACCTTTGTTGTAGGAAACATTTATGTGACAAAAACAAACCGAACACGTTTTTCGCCCCGCGTATAAACGAACAAACTATGGAAACATTTTCGGATAATATTTTAAGTACTCCTTGGAGGAATGTACTTAAACTAAAAGAGCGAAACAAGGCGTACGAAAAATTTCTGAACACACTAAGGCCAATTTACGCTGCTTCGTTTCCTTTGGGGAAAGTAAAGCAGAACAGAAAGGTCCGTAAAGTCTGGATTAACTCTGAACTTGGGAAAACAATACAAGAAAAAAAATATGTTATTTACCCGCTATCTTAAAACAAGATACCAAACTATTTAAATAATTCAAGGTTAAAAGGAATTGTATAAATAAAGACCTGAAAAAGGCAAAGCAAGATTATTATACAACATATTTAGCTCAGTTTCTGGGTGTTCATATATAATGAATGTGGAAAAGGCTTAATTCTATCTTAATTAGCAGTGCGTCCCCGTGTTCCGTACACAACATAAATCTTAACGGCGAGGTTATTTCCGGAAAGGCCTTGGCCGACACATTTAATAAATTCTTTGTAAACGTCGCAAAAACATGTGATGTGAGTCATAATCTTGGAAATTTCCCATTTATCGACAGTACCATTTTTCTAGATCAGATAGGTGAGAATAAAGTGAAATTATTAGTTTTTTATTTGAAAAATGGTACGACACTTGATGTTGACGGTATACAAGCTAAACCTATAAAACATGTTCTTATGTTCTTTCTTCCATATATAACCCACATATTCAATTTGTGCCTTGGCCGGGTTGTTTTCCCCCTCAAAAATGCACGTTGCACGCGTTTCCGTCGTCTTCAAGAAAGACGATAGGAATAACATGTCAAAGTTCCGGCCGGTGTCCATTCTGCCAGTCTTATCGAAGGCATTAGATAAGATAATCTTGAAACGGTTGAATAATTTTTACAAAAGTTTCAGTTGCTTCATGATTCGCAATATGGTTTCCGCAAAGGCCTTAGTACAGAATATGCTCTCATGCAACAGAAAGGGTACATTTATCAGCAATTCGAACAGGGAAACGTTGTTTTGGGCTTGTTCGTAAATTTTGCAAAAGCTTTTGACCACATGAACCACAAATTACTTATTGAAAAACTGAAACGGTACGGTATTCGTGGAACGGCGGGACCCTTACTACAGTCTTACTTGCCACACCGTAATCAGATTGTTCACGTGGCACGATTCAGATTCTTTGTCAGTCGTTACAGGAGTTCCACAAGGAAGCATTTTAGGGCCTCTCCTCTTCATTATCTACATAATGATATCGTGAACATTTCCTCTAACGTTAGATTTATAATATATGCAGATGATACAAGTATATTTTTAACAGGAAAATCAGTGAACGTACTAATAACACACGCAAATCTATTGCTGGTTAGATTAGAAAAATGGACGAGAGGAAATGGTCTAAAAATAAATGTTGCAAAGACTAAGGCTATGGTATTTCATGCTAAAAATAAAACGGAAATTGTAAATCAAACGATTATTTTGAATTCCATCCTGTTGTGTGGTGTAATGTAGTTCTGTTCATGCCACCAGGTGGCGCACAATGCTAAGGTGGCCAATTTCCAGCATCATCATCAACAACCGCAAGCACGGTTATAAATATCGTGTAAAAAGAATAAAGACTCTCTTTTTCCGTGGGTACGAGGTAGCGTCGGCGTCTCTCTGCCTCGTATGTTGACTATGGTGGGCGGCGGATACAACATATCCCTGTCGAGATAGTCCCTTCTCTTTAATTATTAGGAGTAATATTTCAAGAAACAATATCATGGGATCATCACATACGCTTTTTAGCTGCATAGTCTCTCAGGTAGTCGGCCTTGTGTACCGAAACAAGCACTTGCTTTCTCGGAATATTTTGTTGTTAATTTACAATACCTTTTTTATCAAGAATCAATTACTGCCATTTAGTGTGGGATCTAACTTCTAAAGGAAACATAAGCAAACTTCATAAGCTGCAAAAGAGGTTTTTACGGGTGGTAGACGACGTGCCAAGTACCTATCATACTTGCTCCTTATTTGAAAAATATAACAATGCCAATAATAAAAACGTACGATTTTCTTTCGTCCAAGAAATATAAGAAAGATATAAAAAACTGTAACCCGTTTTAAAGATTTTGGCAGATTTAGTACTTAACCAGCCTAAGTATAATACCCAAAAAAATGGAGGGCGGAGTGTTCGAACCTTTAGAACCACATATGGTCTTCAATGGCTGGGAAATACACTTCCACGATTGCTAAATGAACTTGGAGACAAAGAAATTGACTTAGAAAAAGTCGACGTTAAACAACTTGCAGAATCATTTTCTACTGGTGTCATGATCACTTGCACAATTACTTGTAATTTTCTAAAGAATGTATTTTTGTATCGTTCTTTTGTTGACTTGCATTTTTGCATATTGTTCTGTGTTTTTTAGCGAGATGTTTGTTGGTGTCTTGTTTTTTTTCGCTGTTTTGGAAAATGAGTGTGTATTCGTGGTGTTGCCAAAGCGAATAATTTCGCATGGCAAAATTGATTTGTTTCTGGCATTACACGCATCAATTCATTACACCTATAGTTGCTCCTTTTTTTCTCGTAGACCTTCTCGTATGTTTCACTTGTATATATCACGCGTATGGTTCCTTTTTTAAAGGCTAATGCACCTACATTTTTCTTATTTTCGGAAACTATATTTTTGTTCAAGCATTACACGTTTCGTTTCATCACACATGTACAGTGATGATTCTTCTTGTAGTAGACCTGTTTATTTCACGCACATAATTCGGAATAGTTTTATGAAAGTGTGACGGCTGCTTCGATGTGTTCGGAGAGGGAGGAGGGGCCTGCGGCCTTGTCAAGCTGGCAACGCGCCAGCCTTTTCTGCAGGTTTTCTGCATCCTGTATCCTTGATGACAAATAATGTTATTATCCCTATTCGAAAAAAAAAATTGCCCCCACCTCCCCGAAGGGAATCGTGAGGAAGTGCGAATGCATTTGAGTACACGGCGTAGTAATTCTGCCATCGCCTTGAGAGGCGCAGTACCGGCGAGGGGGAGCTGTCAGGCGAGGGGAGAGGCGCGCGCCGAGGGTGAGTGCAAACCTAACGGGGGGAGAGGCGCGCCAGCTGCAGAGCATGTGACGTCACGGCGCGAGGAGAGGGGGAGCAGACGCAAAGGCGCCAGCGCGCGGTCACGTGGGAGTGTGAGGTCACGGCGCGAGGAGCGGTGCGGGAGCCGGCGCGGGCGCGCGCAGCCATGGCGCGGGAGGCGGAGCGCGCGCGGGTCACGTGGGGTGTGACGTCGCTGCGCCGTTGCTACGGACGCTCCTCTCCGCTCTTCGCGCCGTTGCTAGGGGAGAGGAGGAGGAGCAATGCGGATGGCGGAAGGTTCGGGGTCGCTTATAAAGTGCATCGCACTTAAAAAACACGAGTGAGCAGTGGGAGGAGGCGTTGCGCTGCCCAGAAAAGGAGGCTCAAGCTTCACTGGTCGCGTGGCGGCCGCAGTCGCCGCCAAAACGGCCACCATCGCCAACTGACTGTGCTCCTTAATAAATGCTTCTTCTTCTTCTTCTCCACGTGATCACGTGCGGCGCAAAACTTGGAATGAGTTCGTGCGTGGCGATGAACGCAATAACTGTCGCCAAGCCAGCGAGCAGAATTTGCTCGTTTCACTTCTCGGCTGCTACCTGCAGAGCCGGCAGTTGATGGAGGAACTGCAGTAAAAGCGGATTGGAAGTGATTAGGCAGTTTTAGAATAGGGGAAGCCGGCGTTGGGAGCCCCAAGAAGTTATGGGAACTCAAACGGAACGCGCTCGCACGCGGCGAGTTTCCTAAGAGGGGCGTCGCCACCAGCCCCGCAATGCTGGCGTTGCTCGAGCAGCTTGGGTGTTGGGAACTGTGGGCTTAGCATAATGGCGTATATTTAATTGCCGCTATCTCTACAACTGCGAATGACCATTCATTGCACAACTTTTCGCCACGCTACCATCCCCTTCTTTCGCAAGTGGAACTTTATTTTGGCAATAACTGCGGTTGAGCGATCGTTGACCAAATCATCTGCCATGGCCTGTTTTGATTCTACCGCGCAGGTGGCGCCATCTTTCGGCCACTCGCCACACCGCGGTACCAGCAGTGCCGGGTCGGAGCGCGTTCGGCGCTCTAAAAATATTGTGCCTATTTTAGCCACTATAATAAAAAGATGCCTGGCAGCTCGCCCCGTCGCCTATTGAAGAGAGACGGCCGTCATGTTGCGGTCTTCGGCCACGCGGCGGCGCTGGCGTCTGACACTACCTTCCGTTCCTCTACAAAGTGCGCAGCATGAATCAACGCTGCGCAGCCGGCCCATGTGCGAATTTTAAGTAGTTTTTTTTTCTGTCCATCAACCACTTGAGCAGCCAGTAACGTTAATGCTGCGTCTGCTGGTTAGTGCGCACCGAGTTTGCGATTCACGGCGTTTGGAGATCTCTAACCGGCTGGCTGGCTGCCAGGACACCGCCACTCGATCTCGCGCTATCGAGTGGCTGTGGCGAGTCAAATAACTTTCTGGAGGGCCTGGAAGCTCACGTGGTGCCAGAGAGGCTCACTTTGAGAAAATAAACGGCGATCACGCATCGCAACTCGGGAACAAACTAACTGCAGGCTCTCGATCACTCATCCACAGCAGCCAACCCGGAGAATAAATTGAAAAATTGAAGGCCCCTTCTGTGGGCGATGTGCGATACCTTGAAAATGTCAAAAGGGCGGGGCAGTCAAAGAGGATTTAAGGGAATTCGAGGGAAAAGGCGAGCAGCTCTTCGATTTTAGCCTCAAGCTAACTACGGATAGTCCGAGATGCCCCACGCCATAGAAATATGTGTGAAAAACGGATGCCCGATTGCTTGCACGGGGAATCCGCGGTGAGTACGAGACTGTAATTCGAGCAGCCCCAGTGAGAAACAGTGAAGAGGAGGGTGCTTGCGTCTTCTCTGTGAGCAAAAATAAAACGAATGCACGCAATGAGCAATTGAATACGAGAGGGTGATAAGTTTTCTTGCTCAGGAAAATCTTTGTACAGCTGTCATCTCGCAGGTCATGTATAAGAAACACAAGTTCAAGCCATTTCAGTCACTTATCTGCAGTCGTGAACTGGCTAGCATGCACGGACCTTAATTGTTCAGGAGGATGTGCGTTTGGCCACTGCTTACATCCCACATAGTAAACACTTCTGTATCATATTTCGTGTCTGTCAGTGTCAGCGAGAATCTTGTGAAAGAAGACACCTGGCTCTTTTCAACAGCAGAGCTGTTTAGGCCGACAGAAATCTGATCGGTGGAGACGGAAAACCCTGAGCGCACGTGAGCGCGTGCCACGCGGGCGAACGCCCAGCGTGTCGTTAAAAACGGTTCACGACTCGAACTGCGCGCAAAAAAAGAGGACCAGGGAAGAGAACACACACAACGCAGTGTTTGAGAGAACACACTACGTTGCGTGTGTTCTCTTCCCTGGTACAGTTTTTGAGTGTGTGGGCGCGCAATTCAAGTAATTAACCATTTCAAACTACCCCGACTTTCTACTCTGCTTCAGCCTAAAACGGCTTTGCTCTCCTAAGGTGTTTGCTGCTCCCACTCTTACGGTCGTAGCAGTGGCTACGGCTACAAATTGAACACAACGCAAGTAAGAACTAAAACACGGCGAAAGGAGAACTTTAAAAGCCCGAAAACACCGCGACCCCAATGGCCAGCGTGGGCTGGATGATGATGATGATGAATATGATGCTTTGCGGCTTCCCCTTTGTAACGAGGTGGCGTTGCACAGCGGCCTTAGTCGTAACGCAACTGTACAATCACATCGCCAAAAAATTCAAAAATCAATAATAAATAATGTGTCATACGCCAGTGTCAGATGCCAGCGCCTCTGGCGGCAGTTTCTGCTAAAAAGAGAGAAAAATAGGAGAGGGTGTGGAATGACGGCAGCCGCCGTTGTGACAGGCATATTTTTAGAGGAGGCGATGGGCGAACCTATGCCACCAGTCAGCGTAGGTATACCTTAGCGGCAAATATCTGGTCGTCGCTTTTAAATTTAGTGCTGATAATAATCCCTAGAACAATTTTTCACCACAATAACATATACTTTGTCGCATGTGGAATGTCTCTTCCGCGATCAGATTGATTGGAAGAGTGCCGAAAAACTGTTGCTGTCACGGTCAGCGCCAGTTCGAGCCGCAGCAATATTTAAAAAACGGACGACGGCGAAGACTTCGCCGATCTGATCGCCTCATCCGTGGCGAAATAAAGTTGTTCTGTGTGCCTGTTCGCCTGTCGAGTGCCAGCGAGCCATCCGAGTCTGACGATTTAGACGACATGCCGACTGGGCGGGCGAGCGCGGATCCGGTGCAATTATAGCAGACGATGTGTCAAGTATTCCTGACGTCACGGAAACCGTGACGTACGTCATATTCTCCGCACTGTGTTTGAACGGCCATTTGGCGCGTGCCGACCGAGTCTGAAAGTGATTGGAATAAATCCGCTATAATTAATTCTAACCTGGTGGCTGACCGCTTTTGGTTCGGTTTTTCTAATTACTGGACCAATAGGGATTCTTTACAGCGTACACTCCCACCTGCTCACTGGAACTTCGGGACCCACTTGTAGCAGGTCTGGAAAGGGCCTATCCGTAGTCCATATACTAATCACATGCAGAGCACTTGAAACAACACGACACAAACATTTCCCTGAATTATACAGACGACACATTCCTTTGCACCCATCATATTTTTTAGCCGACGAACCAATGTTTTCTAGTCAGCGTGTTTTTAAGTTTTTAGCTGAGGTGAACTTTCTGCAGCTCTTGTCATATCACGTGGAATCATCCTGGCCCTATACACCAGCCATCTCCATTGTCTTTTGTTTTGCATCACTTTTACTTTTAGTCACATGTTCTAGTATT
Source organism: Haemaphysalis longicornis (assembly GCF_048455015.1). NCBI lineage: Eukaryota > Metazoa > Arthropoda > Arachnida > Ixodida > Ixodidae > Haemaphysalis > Haemaphysalis longicornis. The sequence goes on along the minus strand of NW_027526233.1, from coordinate 98,350,557 downwards.
TACGGTCTCATCACAATTCAGTAACTTCCTTTTGGCGCTCTTTGCCCATAGTCGGCCTTGCGCCAATAAAACCCAACTTTCATCATCATCATCATCTTTACAGCGTAAAAACCGAAAGCGAGAAATTTAGTGTCAGTACTCCTATAACGTCAATCCCATGCAAACTTGTGAAACACATAATTTATACCAACTTGAATAATTTTCTCGAGTGTAACTCACACTTCACTTAACACCAGCACGGTTCCCGCAAGCATCATTCACGTGAATCTTAACTTTTGGTTCTTAATAACGACTTAATTTCTGCCATGGATCACTCATCCGTGACTGAAATTATGCCATTGGCTTTCCGTAGGCATGTGACACTGTCAATCGACCACTACTTCTCTTCAAACTCAGTAAGCTTAATCTTAATACCAATGTAATTAAGTGGATTGAGTGTTTTTTACTAAATAGTACCCAATATGTTTCGGTTAACGACCACGACTCCGACCCTTGCCCAGTGACATCCATTGCTCCGTAAGGGTCGGTGGTAGGCCCTCTTCTATTCTTAATATATACACGCACACACATACACACACACACACACACACACACACACACACACACACACACACACACACACACACACACACATATATATATATGTATATATATAGTAAGGAAATGAGGGGCTTGTTGAGGAAATACAGAAAGATAGGGCAGCAGTCTACAACGCCAAAGGAGGCATAGGGGTGTGGTTAGGCTTTTTTTTTTCTTTTTTTCACTACGGTTAATTAGGTAAACATTTTCTTTTTAATATACAGAAGAAAGAAAGAAAGAAAAACACGCGCCCAGAGTGGGGACCAAACCCACGCCTTTCGATTACATGTCGAATGCCTTACCAATTCGGCTATCTGGGCGACTGTGTTCTCCTTCACTTTCTGGGCTATTTATATTTACTAGAAGTGTATCTGACGCTTGAGGGTGGTAGCCAGCGCCACCTGACTACACGGGGAGAAGGGGACCTTCTTTTCAACCCCCGTGGCGTGACTCGAGCGTCTACAGCCTGTATATATATATATATATATATATATATATATATATATATATATATATATATATATATATATATATATATATATATATATATTATGTTCCTGATACTCTAACTCATCTTTAAGCTTGTTTGCTGATGACTCGGTTATTTATAGAGAAATCTCAAACCCATCCGATATCGTGAGTCTTCAAACTGATCTTAATAACGTTTTGCATGGTGCGAAACATGGCGTATGAAATGAAATGTAAACAAAGGTACGTTTATGAGTGTTTCGTGGACAATTCACTCCACCAACCCCACCACTTATTACCTGTAAATATCTTAAAGTCCATATTACTAATACCTGTCTTGGGATACGCATGTGAAATACCTTTCTAACAGAGCCAATAGCACGCTTGTCTGTATTCGTCGCAACAATTTCCTTGCTCCGAGATCGTTGGACCTAATACTATACAAAACACTCGCCCGACCGAAAATCGAAAATGCCTTATACGTCTGGGACCACGATACTAAAGCGCTAACCACATGGAGCCATTTTGCAAGCAACTTAGGGAGCGACGCGACTAGCGGCGAAATAATTTTTGCCGCGGACCAAATCGCCCATCGAATCGCTCGGTTCTGGGTCGCCAGAAAAGGTAGCTCGCCTCCCGAAAGTGGCCTCAGCGACTAGCGAATAGGAGAGCCCCTACTTAACCACACAACCTCCGGTTTTGGAAGGAACGGTAAGAGATTTTGCGCGCGCGTAAAATCTGTGCAGGCGGCGTTTGCGATAGAGCGGCAAGGAAAGCTTTGCGTGGTAAAGCTTGGGTACATGCTGAAGAAGAAGCAAGAAGGCTCCCGCACACGCTGGCTGAGACCCGTGTAGCAAAAACGATGTCAAGAAAGCTAATTCATCATGGCGTTCATGTTGGAGCTGAGAGACGAGGCGCAGAAGGAAAAGCGTGCGCTATCGCTAACCCAAAGCAGTTTCAGAGATGCAATGAAGTGCAAAAAGCAAGGTTTAAAGGCTTAATACTTTTAAGTCATGTTTTATGACCAATGAACAAAAAAATGTTTGTAAACAACCAGCGTACCAAGCGCGTTACTACGCGCAGTGCAAAAATATTGAAATCGCCGTCTTCAGTCGCTCGAGCCGTCGCTATGATGTGGTTGCCTGGGCGTGCGACTTTGGATCAGCAACTGCGGATCCCAGTTGCATCGCTCTTCGCGTCGCCGTAAAAATGCTCCATGTTGTTAGTGGTAAAATCGCTTACCTCAACGCTAGAGCCACTGCAAAACGATGCTTCTACGTTCATATTATCAAACACTGAGCGTCTGGCCAGTGTAACAGAAATGAAAAAAAACACAGTTAAATCTTGATGATCTCTCTCTATGACTGATCGTTCCGAGCTTGCGTACATTTCAAAAAATTTATCACAAAAACCAAATTCCTAAACATTCGCTTTTTGCTAACCCCACTTATACTTATGTATCTTCCCGTATTGACCACAACTTGAAAGTTAGCTTACCATAGTGCACAATTAAATGGTTCATGGTTCTTTTCTTCTAAAAGCAGCGTGCAGTGGAACAGCCTTCCCGCGTCCATCGTATGCATCATCGAGAGACCTTGAAGTCGAAAGTTTACAATTTTGTTCATTCATTGTAATTTTTTGTCTTCCCTGCCTTGGTGTGTGCGATTGCTGTGTTTTTTTTTTGCTTGATTGCCCCGCATTCTTGTCTGTAAAACTTGAACAGCATTGAGACTAAATAAATGAAATGCGATGTCATACGTGCGGGCAGTGGGGTTTCCCCGTGAGCCTCGCATCGGCCGACCCTTCAGGCGTGGTCCGGGGAAGCGAACGTGATCTCCAGTGAATTCACAGACCCATACTCCCCCGTTCCCTCTCCTCAATTCTGGGAGCAGTTGTTGCGCTCCCCGGGGGAGTCGCGCCTAGTCGTGGGGGCCCAGAGCCACTACCTGATCCCGAAAGATGAAATACCATCTCTCTGTCTCCCTCTCTCGCCATGCCCCACACCCACGAGTCACTTATAAGGCGAACCCCGGCGTGATAAGCGGCGGGTAGCCAGCTAGTAATGCCGAGTTTAAGGTAAAACCACACGACGCACGATTCCGTACTTCAGCGGCAACCAGCCCTTCCGAACCTGACTAAGGAGTAAGAAACGCTTTACTTCAAAAGCCGCCAATGCCGGGGTTTTGGGCTAAAACCAATGAGGAGTGCGCTAGGCAAAATGTTGGTGATAGCGAGTGTGAGCCTCCAGAGCTCTCCATGAGGCCACAAGGTCAACTCATTCCGGCGGCGTGAGCCAGTCTTGGAGGGAAGACAATGGCATAAAAGAAATTTATGATGCGTTAAAAACGGGGAAGACCAAAAGAACATGCGCCGCATTGGGAAAGCCGGGGCAGTGAGGGAAAGCTGCAGGGATGCGATGGCCTTCTAATCGACATACGTGTGAAGCACAATATGTGTAATTACTCTTACACATAATATGACAGCATAACACAACATGGCACAACATAACCGCCTTATACATATTATGTGTAACGCTGTGCGTTTGCGCCTGCCGGATGAAACGACCGTTTACTCGGAAACACAAATTGCAGAGAGAAACATGAGCGTGTTTATCACCGGCTTACTCTCGCGGAGTCGTGACCGCAGTGATATAAGGGTTTTCCTAACGTTTTAGTCATTGACCTTTGTTCGTCCGCGTTTCCCTTTCTGGTAAAGCATCACCTTTAAGTCGGCAATATGCGTTCTTTTTCTTCTCCTGTACATATGCATGAACACCAGGCTTCAATATTCAATCCAGTGTACATCTTTTGGCGAACAGGAAGAATTTCGTTGGCAGTAAAGCGGCAATCAGCACCGAAACGTTATTCATATGCCTCCATCCACATTTATTCAGTATTTTAGCTTCTTTCATCCCGTTCGGCCCTGGGCCAGAGCCACGATTTGGTCTACACGGGGTAATCATTTCCGTTCTTCTGCTACCTAAATACCGAAATACGCCCCGAAATGACTTCAGTTCACCCGGTGTTCGAACTGTTTTTCCTTACAGTGCTTCCAATATACCGTATCCACAAAGGAATTCGTTTATTAATATTTACCCACAAGGCGCCCTTTCAACTATTCACAACAACCTTTCTCTACCGTGGCTGTTATTTCTGGTGGTAGAGGACATTGTTCTGATATTTCCAGAGCACTTAAACTGCACATTTTTACAATCCGGGACATTACTTGTGGCTCTAGAAATATTTGTACATATTTGGTTTCGTCTGTCGGCACCTTACACGTAGCCAAGAGGATATTCAGGAATGTTTGAAGAGACGCCTGCAGCGTCTCTTCAAACATTTTGCGATTCAAACATTTTGTTCGCGTTTCTAACGTGAACTTAGTTTAACACTCCACCGGGGGCTACCCTTCCAAAACGTTTAGTGCGAAAGGACACCAGCCTTGAAAAACCGCAGAAACAAATGCGATTTGTTTCTGCGAAGCGTCTTCTGAATTAGTGAAAATTTTAAAAACGCTGGTTTAGTCGGCATCGACCCTGGGTGCTGTCGGTTGCTGAGCTGGCGCCTTAGAGGCTATGTTACGCGGGCTAGCTGATAACAATGAGCAGAGCGTTTTATGTGATGTCTGTGGTTTTGGGAGAGACGCTGCAGGCGCGCCTAATGCGAACACCCATATGCCTCAGCTGAAAATTACTGAATATATTTACTGACCATCCCTAGTTCAAATGCATGCATTGTGCCACACGCGTGCCATTCACATGACGCATATTCAAAGAATTCATTAACCGGAAAAAGCATGCCCGATATGAGTCAGAGCACCTGTAGATATCCCCACGCTTTTGGCCTGAATGTTCAACGAGGCGAAAGATCCACCGATACGTTAGGTCCAATCGAGCCTAAATGTTCACCGAGACCGGAGATCCACCGGGCCTAAATATCCACCAAGACGAAAGATCCACCGCGACGAAAGGTCCAATGGGGCCTGAATAGCCATCGAGACGAAATATCCACCGTGAATAAAGGTTTAATAATAAGACAGGTTTAGTGTGCTCATTCGAATAAACCAGATTGCGATGTGGTTGAATCAGTGGTGTAAAATTTTACCCCATCAAAATTAACTAGCCGTTTTGACAAATTTGTTCGTCTTTTGCACGCAGGACTCAGCTTAACTTCTAAGTAGCCTGTTGCACGTGAGCGTATTGCCCGCGATTGTCAAGTCAATTTCAGCAATATTGTTTGTCACTAAAGCAAACAATTTTTTTTTTGTTTTCAGTACTGGAATCTGCCTGGTCCTGATGCGTTCGGTTCTTTACACACTGTGGTCGCATCACTAAATGCACGTGATGATTGGCGTAAAAAATAAAATTTCGATAATTACCCTTATGCTAGAAAAACAGACTTCCTGCACTTTTCATTTTATTAGAAATCAACTCATGTTCTATCCTATTGAGTTGGCGGGCACACTACTAACAGTTGATTTAAGTTAAGCTTGACGGGAATAAACGTGCAGACAAAAGCAGCTCGAGAGATAGCGGAATACATAATTCAATCGGCGCAGCATCGGCTACAAGCCCTGTCACTCTTTCGCTCAGTTACTTCAAATAGAGCTGTTAATTTTTTTACAGTTGAAGTGTATTACATGGGCGGGAGGCGAAAAGTGATTCGAGGCTGACAAACACCTTCGAATCGCTAAAATGCAGTTGGAACTTGAAACTTGACGTCTGAGTGATTTGAAGGTACGCAACACTTGAGGTAAATGTACGTTCATGCTTTCTACATTATCGTCCTGCTGCCTTGTTTTTACTTGATGAAAAAACCGACTGTCATTGGCAGGAATCAAGCCGAAATTTTGTGTTCACTTGCGCAGTACCTTATTCATGCACCGAGGTGCCATATTCTCGAGATAAAATGGTTTCAAATGAGACTGTTATATAAAGGATTGATTGATTATGGAGTTCAACGCGGGACTCTACAGGGGCGACTAGGCGTGCCGTAGTGGAGGGCTCCGGATAAAGTTTGAACAACCTGGGGACCTTCAACATGCGCCGGAGTCTCGCACAAAAGGGGGTTTTCGTATTTCGACTCCATTTGTAAAGCGGCTGTCGCGGCCGGTAATCAAACCCGTAACCTCGGGTGTATCTGGACAACCCCTTAGCCTCGGAGCCACCACGGCGGTTTATATAAATACGTTTCTTACATCAATATTTGGAAAGGCAGCAATACCATTACATTATTCTGAGCTCCCCACTTAAGGGTCGCACGAATCCAGCTCCATTTTCCGACTATCATTGAACTGCTTGGTAAAAGTGGAGCCCATGAAGAGTTCCGTGAACATTTAATTGCCAAGAATAAAAACGAGTTCGAATTTTGAGAACACTGCACCCCCTAGTTAATGAATTTATAATCGTAACCAACAGCTTTTTTGGGTTTATTTAACTTGTGTTTGTGTTTGCATTACACAGATGGGCGCAAATAAACATGGTTTTTTACGTTTATGCAATCATTAACGCCGTATTTCAGTTTAAAGCCCGAAGAAGAAACAAATATCAGGCAAGGTCTGTGGCGACCGCAACAACTGCTGCAGTGACGTGAAAAGACGCAAACTCACCTTGGGATGTAAAAGACGACGACCATGCATACGCACCTGTTTTTGTGTAAATGATCTTTTTTAGGAAATACTTCACTTCACTGCAGTCCAAAGGCCTCTCCCATCATTCTCCAATTACCCCGGTCCTGTCCCAACTGTGAGCAATTTATCCCTGCAACCTTCTTTACCTCATCTGCCCATCTAACTTCCTGCCGTACCCTGCTACGCTTGCCTTCTCAAGGGATCCACTCTGTTACCATTAATGACCAACGGTTATCTTGCCTTCGCATCACATGCCCTGCCCACGTGAATTTCAGTTTCAGTTTCAGTTTATTGGTTCGGTAGAAATGGTACAATGCATAAATAACTCTACGAGGTCCCATAGTCATAGACTGGGGAGGGACCTCCTGTCCATTTCTTCTTCTTAATTTCTACTAGTATGTCCTCAACACGCGTTTGTTCCCTGACCCACGCCGCTCTCTTCTTGCCCCTTAATGTTACACCTATCATTTTCCGCTCAATTGCCCTTTGAGTCTTTCTCAATTTAAGTTGAACCCTCTTAGTAAGGCTCCAAGTTATTGCCCCGTAGCGGAGTACCGGTAAGATGCAGCTGTCATACACTTTTTCTTCAGGGACAATGGTATTCTGCTATTCATTATCTGAGAGTGTCTGACGAGTGCACTCCCCCTATTCTGATCCTTCTAATTATATCTGCCTCATGGTTGAGATCCCGGGTCACAACTTGGCCTAAGTAGATATATTCCCTTACCACTTCCACTACCTCGCCCCCTATCCAAAACTGCTGTGCTGTCCCTAGGTTATTGATCATTATTTTAGTTTTCTGCATATTAATATTCAGGCCCACACTTCTACTCGGTTCGACTAGTGCGGAAAGCATGCTTTGCAATTCGTACCTCGAGTTACTAAGCAAGGCAACGTCATCAGCAGATCTGAGGTTACTGAGGTATTCTCCATTAACCCTTACTCCCACCTGCTCCCAATCCAGCGATCTCACTACATCTTGTAAACATGCTGTAAATAACATTGGTGAGATTGTGTCTCCTTGTCTGACACCCTTCCTTATAGGTATTTTACTGCTCTACGAATGGAGGATGATGGCAGCTGTGGACCCATTGAAGATATTGTCTAGTATTTTTACGTAAGGCTAATCTACCCCCTGGTTCCGTAATTCCTGAATGACTGTTAGGGTTTCGAGGGAGTCAAATGCTTTCTCATGATCTATTAAGGCTATATATAGGGGTTCAGTATACTCAGCGCACTTCTCTATCACCTGTTTGATCGTGTGAATATGGTCCATGTTTGAATAACCTTCACGGAACCCTGCTTGTTTTTCAGGTTGACTGAAATCTAAGTTTGCAGAAATTCTGTTTGCGATAACCTTGACAAGTACCTTGTGGACGACGGACAGTAAGCTGATCGGCCTGTAATTTTTCAAGTACTTCGTGTCACCGTTTTTATGGATTAGGGTGATGTTCGCATTCTTCCAAGATTTTGCTTTACTTGTAGTAATTAGGCATTGCGTATACAGGTTTGTCAGTTTTTCGAGTACAATTTGTCCGCCATCCTTCAAGAGGTCTGCTGTTATCTGATCCTCACCAGGTGCTTTGCCCCATTTCATTTCTTTTAAAGCCTTCCTTACTTTTTCGGGCGTTACTGGTGGGATGTCTATCTCCTCTGAACTACTTTCTCGTTCAGCATTATCCTGGATGTCCCGGCTACTGTACAGATCCCTGTATACCTCCTCTAGCCACTGTGACTATTTTATCTCTATTTGGGATGACATTGCCTTGCCTATCTTTAAGGGCATACATCTGATTTTTCCCCAAGCCACGATGCCTCTTCATTGCTGTCAGGCTACCTCCGTCCTTTACAGCGTATTCGATCCTCTCCATATTATACTTCCGTATGTCAGCTGTCTTACGTTTATTCAATAAATTTGAAAGCTGCACTGCTTCTATTCCGTGAGCTGGGGTGGAGATTGTCATGGTTTGCCGTTTTCTAATTAGATCTTTCGTCTCCTGGGAAAGTTTACCAGTATCCTGTCTAGCCATCGTGTCCCCGACTTCTACTGCACACTCCGTGATAATGTGTGTATGGTAGTCGCTGGCTTCCTGTGTCGTAAGCTCAGCTTAGTCAGTAAGATCTGAATAGCGGTTCTGCAGCGCGATCCTGAATTCTTCTACTTTACGCCTTACGGTTACCTCATTAATCGGCTTCTTTCGTACTAGCTTGTTACGGTCCCTCCTCAAATCTAGCTTAATTCGAGATCTTGCCATACGATGGTTACTACACCTTACCCTTCCGAGCACTTCCGCAACTTTCACGACGCCAGGGTTATCGCATATTATCAAGTCTATTTCATTTTTATGCTCCCCATTCGGGCTCCTCCACGTCCCCTTACGGCTCTCCCATTTGCACAAGAAGGTATTCATTAAGCGCAGGGTATTCCGTTCTGGAAACTCAACTAGTAGGTCCCCTCTGCTATTTCTACAGCCCAGACCATAGTTCCCAACTGCCTTGTCTCGAGCCTGATTCTTGCCTACTTTAGCATTGAAGTCTCACATAACTACGGTGTACTGTGTTTTTACTTTAGCCACTGCCGATTCCATATCTTCATAGAATCGCTCCACTACCTGGACGTCGCGGCTCAATGTGGGGGCATAGCCCCCTACCACCTTGAGCTCGTAGCTCTTATTGAGCCTAAGACCTGCTGCCCTTTCGTTAATGCTACAGCATTCTTCTATGTGGCCAGCTATGCTTTTATTGACTAGAAATCCCACTCCAAGTTCTCTTCTGCACACTTGACCACGGTAGCATAGAACGTGTCCATTTTTCAGTACAGTAAAGGCCGCATCTGTCCTCCTTAATTCCCTAAGCCCTAAGACACCCAATTTAATGCTCTCTAATTAATCGGAAAACACCTATAGACTCGTTTCGGTACATAAACTTCTCGTGTTAAACATCGCCAGGTTCCGATTCCGACGGCGGCGTGTCCGGCTCCAGGTAGATTTAGCACCCTTTGCTGCGTCACCGCTCTGACCGCCGCCGTGGTCAGTTGCTTCGCAGCCACTGGAGACTGAGAGCCGTATATGTCGTGATATACTTGTAGTTTATTTTTGGAAAATTTGAACTAGTTTCGGTTTTAGTTCTGCAGTCCAACACACGCATGGCTTCCACCAGTAACTGTGATCTCTCATTAGCCATGCTTCAGTAGTGACAAGGGTCCCCTGGTCTCATGTTTTTGACTTCAGATACGGGTCGGATAAGCCTTCTCTCACCATTTGTAGCGAGGAAGTATCTTTTCATATAACAGGTACGACGCTTCGCCGTAAGCTACATATGCCTAGGCGATGGGTACCATTGTAGAAAATCGAAACACAATAAAAACACAGTAATGTACGCAACAGACATTAAATAATACACTGATGTTTTTATCGTAAACCGTAAAACCTTTTCACGGGCGAAATAGCCCACCGGTCTTCAGTACGACCACACCTTTCCTCTCGCGAATACTGCCCGAAGAAACGCAGTAGCTGCTGATCAGATATTTGTGGTGGCTAGGGTGAAGCCTACTACACAAACGCTATTCATGCGATGCCCAGCTTAGCAGCTCAGCGTGCTGCAATCCAACAAATAAACAGCAATGTCCTATATGACGGGTGTGGGCCTCGACAAATATAGTTATGTATAAACATCGTTGCATGTTCCCGTAGCCTAATATGATGAAGCACAAAGTGAGTGGCATCTACTGCCTGGGTTTGAATCTAGGGGTATACGCCTGTTTTTGCATTGGTCGACTGTATTTAATTGGCCGATTGGTCGACGCCGCGGCATCTAATACGGAAAAAAAGACATGCAGGTGAGATCCGTAGGTGCGAGAGAGCCGCCCCGTGTTTCACCATCTCCGATGAACAGGAGCACCGGAGTTCAGCCACTACGTCCACCTCGGCTCGGCCTTCGTTACTGCATAAAACGATACTTGTCAGGTTGAAGCGGTCCAAGGAGATTTATCTGGCCGACTTCTGCACTCAACAGCATGTGAATAGCGGGTTATATTGATTTCTAAAGTACGCCTAATGCGCGATTAGAGAAAACTTCAGAAATCATAGACGTATTGCACAGCGAAACCGAAACCTAAACAAGCTCGAACTTCTCAAAAAAAAAAAAACCACAAAACTACATTCTCGCCATTTCACTTGATGCGAATAGCACTTAAGATTTTATGAAAAAAAGAAGCATTGACAAAAATACAATAGTGCATTCACGAAACGCAGAGCGATAAATCGTCCAATAGTATCGCAAGACAAGTACGCCTAATTGGTAACTTCACGAGAAATACTAAAGGCGGATCTACACGACGAACCTAATCCGCGGTCAGATCGGTTAGGTGATGCAACATCATGGTGCGCCGTGGTCCGATCCAGAGCAGGGCGCACCCACACGGCGGGCCGGATGAGCGGCCCGCGTTAGGCCGACCGTGTGAGCTCGCAAGCAAGAAGGTTGAACACGGGCGCCGTTTGGCCGCGACAACACGTTTCAACGCACAAGCGTGCTCGAAAGGTTTCATACCCACTATAACAGCCACCCGCCTGCACGGCGAGCGGCCGCGCTAAGGCAACCGCCGGTGTCCTTTGCACGAAGGCCACACGACGAGCGGCGGGCGTAACCACTAGCGCACTGACGAGGACCCGTCTTGTGATGGAATTGAATGATTGCAAATATTTTAGCTTCATGTACAGTCGATTCTGTTTCAATGTTATTTTTTTAGAAAAAAAAATTAGTATACTATTGGCAACAAGCACTTGTATCGGAATGTAGTTGTTGGCGCTTGGTCTTTTCAGAGTTGTTTAAACCAGTTTCGGTTTTGGTTCCTCACTACAACATGCTTGGGGTCCAACTTGATTACTGGTTCTCTACCAGCCCGGCTTTGAATCGTAACCTTCACTAGCTGAGGCGTACGCAGTGGTTAACACCCCATCCGCGCCATCGGAGACGCTCAACTTCGAGGCGCTTCTCCCTCAACTTAGGAGCTTGAGCTTGCCTTTCTCGCCTCTGTGTCGTAAAGGGCGCGTTCGCATGACGCCGACAATCGGTGGATCCGGCACTGTACCTGCAAGCTGCCGGCAATATGCCAACACCACGACAACGGAAACTCGCCAGCACGTAGTTGTCTGTCTGCATGCAGCCTCCAAACTGGCGTATAATGCAATGATGATTGCAGCGTAAAATAGTGAATGGAGTAGACAAAACATATCTTAACTTCCAAAAACCAATTCAACCGGATATTCTGACCTCTTACTACGATGCAAGGCATCTAGTGCTTCAGAGCACTCCTCCATGTCATATTGTTTTTTTCTTTACTGCATGAAAAACATGCAATTACACATAAAAAAATTAGCACTCTTCCCAGAAGAATAACACCAAGGCAGCTAAAATAATGCGGCTGTAAAGACTAGAGACGCGCATCCAACAGGTGAAGCCACTGTGTGGGGTCACTTTTCGCCTCATAGAAGCTCTGCTCCAACGCAGCTTGTTCCTAACAAAACATACTTCGTTGGGCAGTGGGGGGGTTCCGCATTGCGATCAGTCCTGCGGCACTTCTACAAGCTATACAATCCCATCACAAAAAATATATCATAAGGCAATCCTGTAGTATCTCGAAAAGGCAAGAACTGCATTGTGTAAATGGTATTGTCGAGCAAACACAAGCTTAGCTGAGTTGGTAGATATAGCGCATCAGTTACAAGTTGCGAACTACGCTGAAAAACGCTGAGAGTTTTTGCAGGGCGAAACGCCGCCACATGCGTAACCACGGCAAGCATCTACAGGAGGGTCGACAAGGAGCCCACTCTGCGGTCTATGCACGATACGGCCTACGAGCGGGTCTATTCGAACTTCATTCGATCTTTCCTGACCGACCGCTTGATGCAGGTGCGCATAGGGATTGTTTTAGATGCAGAGCATCTTATAGCGGCGGCCTGTCACGCGTCGTCGGCGCGCGCCGTCCATCCGCACCCGCCAGCTGTGCGATAACGCGCGCTCGTACCCTCCTCTCCCCTTCTCCTCTCCACGCCGTCTGTGCGCCGACGCGCTTCTCCCTCCGTGTCTTCACCCCGCCAGCTGTGTGATAGCGCGCATGCGCGCCTCTCTCTCCTCCTCTCCTCGGCAGCTGCTACCGCGCGCTCATACCCTCCTCTCCCCTCCTCCTTTCCACGCTGTCTGTGCGCTACGCGCTTTCCCTCCGCGTCTCATCCGCAAGCTGTGCGATAAGCGCGCATGCGCGACTCTCTCTCATCCTCCTCTCCACGGCAGTTGCTTTATATACCCCGTGCGTGCGCCGCTGGATCAGTTGCTTCTTCGGTTGATTTGCGCAGCGCCGTCTCGATGTGCTGAATGGACGCCAACGAATCTGCCAACGAACTGTCTGGCGCACCTTCAAACAGCGCCAGTCAGTCCGTTATGCTCTGCATCCTCACAATCCCCCTCGGGGAGGTGCTATAATTTTAGTTTTGAGTTGAATTGAAAAACCTTTATTTCGCGCCTGAGGGAGGGCAGACCGGGCCTAAAGGCACACATGGCCTGACTAAGGTCCTGATCTCATATAAACTCAGTAAGCAGCATTGCAACGTCATCAAAACATTCACGGGAAGTATATTATTGTACACTTGTTTACGTATACCATCGAACAGACCAATCACTATCACAAATGGCAGAATAAGAAAAATGATAAGCAACCAGGAATAGAGTATGAGAAAGAGGTAATCAAAACAACAAAAAATTACAGCACAAAGTTCTGACAACTGTGAGTAATCAAAAAATAAATAAAGATGAATATTTGTTTACTAACAAATACATGCACACACACACACACTTATACGCAGTTCAATACAGGAAAAAACGCGCTGAAATACTAATTTGAAAAAAAGCACGAAAATATAAAAAAAAGTTCAGGCATCTCCAAAAGTGCATATTTACACTAAGCCAGGGGCAGCATATCTCCTAACTTAAGAATGTGCGGTAATAAGAAGCAGAGGGAAAAAAAATGCTCATCATTCTCATGTAAACTGAAAGAAAACAAACACAGAGAAAATATTCTACGCTATCAGGGAACCACAGAGATTGAGTAAGCAATATTTGTTTATTTGCTTTTTTTAAGCATTGAAACCTACAACTTTCCCAATGTTATATTATTTTTGTGTCCACTGAAATCGGAAAGTTTCGATTCCGTAATTTGTCCTTGTTTTGGTGGGTGTTGGGCTGAGGCGTAACGCCTGAGAAAAGAGTGGGAGGTAGTGCTGGATATTGTATTTTGAATTTTTTCTTTTTATATGGTTCACAACAGCTTCAAATAATATATCATATGAGCTCGAAGAATGGCAAAGCGCTCAAACAACGGAGCCGTTCGCATAAACGCATGACGCCCATGGGGACGGCAATATACAGTAGAACCCTGTTGATACGTTTCCGGTTTATACGATTTCCCGGTTACTACAATGTCAATTGGGAATACTACCTGTCTTTTTCCACGGTTACACTTGCCTGGCTAACATAATTTCTCGGTAAGTACGTACAAAATTTTAAAAAGTTTATCCAACTACGGTCAGATATGTTTTTATGGGGAACAAAAACGCGCTAACGTGCGGGCTGACGCAACCTCAGCGCGCGCGGTGCAGTCGGCGGTGAGACTAAGGTCACTAAAGCCCCTAAAAGTTTAGGGACCTTAGGTGATACGTTTAAGTAGCGCCCCCCGACTCCTGACGCCAGCTAAGGGACTCGGGCCGTTGTCGTCTGCTACACGCCGCATGTGAGGGGTAGCAGGGCCTGCACTATAAATCGCCCGGTTTGATGCTTTTGTGCAATAAAAGGCGTATTTCCACTTAGTGAGTTATTTTATCAGCTTCTGACACCTCTGAATAATTTTAATTGTATCCCGCACAAGTTTGCAACACCAGAGGAGAGAGACAACAACCTTCTTTGAGCATCGGTCGGGTGGTTGTCTGTAACTCGTCTTTTCTAGCTTATTTGCGAGATACAGTGCATAGACATCCTCGATAAGTATTCAAAATGCGTACACTTCACTAACGTACGTTTGAGACACTCCTATGATGGCTGAACAGTCTGAGGATACGCACCAAGGAGTGGGCCCTACGCGCGCATCGCAATTCACGAAATAAAACGGATGTCTTCTATTTCTTTCGTTGCTGTTGACTTGTATAAGATGATTTCTTTTTTTCAAGCCCAACGCAATATTTTTTTCCACCGCAACAAACGTCTTATAAGGAGGTTTGGCGAATTTTGGCAGGCTCGCAAAGTTCCCGTGGACATTTTTTGCAATCTGTAGGGCATGCAGCACGTTCTCACAAATTGGCTTTCGTTATGGCGGTGTGCACGCAGGTGAACATCCGCAGCGTGCGCTGCTATTCGTACAGGAAATGGAATGAGACAACATCGTCCAGAATACTCGCAGTCGGATTTTGTGGCACGAATTTCTATTGCAACCACAGGTAACATAAAGAACAGACTCTCAACCCTGACAGTTATGACAGGGTTACGGTGTTGAAGGCGTAAAAAGTCGGTAACGCAAGCAAGAAATAGTATACCTGCCATTTTCCGAAATAACAAGAATCTAAACTGATGAATATATCCAAGCAGCTGTTTGTTATTTTTCAACCCTTTCAGGCATGAGGAACAAATTTTGGCCTAGCCGGGATGGCGTTCAATGAATTGAAGAAAATTACCCTTACTCTCTTGTCCTGGACTGAAGAGCTCCCCGACTAACCAGCTCGATTTTAGTATTAATCGAGTTTCCCCTCCTGCTCCTCTTGCTACTCCTCCCTTTCCAACCAACCAATGAGATTTGGGCGCACGTTAAAAATCCACAGGTTGGGAAAATTGACACAAAGCTCTTCACTGCGGCGCGCCATAGAGCTTTGGTGTATAGCTTCGGCGCTTAAAACACCAAAATCCACCTCCCCCTCTTCAGCGCAGTTTTACTATAACGCATATGTAATATTGGGAAGATATGGCTTTGGGAAATGGGCCGTAAATATCCCTCAAGGTCTCAACAAGCGTACTCTTACTACATTTTCACCGTTCACGTGACTCGGTTTGCTCAATAAGCCTCCATACTGCTTAGCAGCCTGGTGTAAAAGCAGCGCGCACCTAATTTCACGGTAGGGTATTCGGAACTCAACATACATTTTTGCGGCCCAAAGTGCATGCTCGACATAATTTCATGCCATGACAATGTAAAGTGGTGCGATACAATACTTCCGAGGGTTGGGCAAGGTTGGAAAAAAGTGTTTTACCTTACATACCTTTACCAGGAATCGGAACGCCTTCTGACAAAGGCGACAGCCCCGAAGGTCTGGAATTTGTTTTGATCGAGCATTTTCGCTGTTGCCGGTTATTACACTCTAGCTGTTCCCTTTGTTTGAAATATTGCTTAATACAGACGCTCACGCATAGCTCCGATTGTACGCGCTCAGCGTAGGACCGGATTCGCCAGCGGTGTTCCTTGCGGAGAGATATCAAAACTGTACTTTAAATTGTGCCTTGAGCTAGGGTATGCGATTTTAGGGTTTTTATTATAATAAAAAGTTATGCACACGCAAAATCTGGTGTGCGCAGGCATCAAACATCAACCGAGCGCAAAGAAGCAGCAAGGAGAACGAGCCCAAGTGAAGCAGACGACAAACGCGAGAATCCCTAAGCCGACGTCCCAGACACGCGCACCGCAGCGCCGCCCGTGAACGCGTTCACCAAAAATAAGCAGGCGCCCAGCAACAGACGGGACACCTTGGTCATCTAGGCAGCTTTCGCTCATTGCTGGTATTGCCGGAGTCACTTTGTAACGCGCCTGCCTTTACCCAACGTAGCTTGTATAACGACGTCCCAACGTGCGAAACGCTAATCTTGGAAGAAATCATGACAGAACCAGGCCATGCAGCACCGCAGGCGCTGGACAAAGCCTCCGAGAAAGATGGCGGCGAGGACGCGTAGTAAGGGGCGCCGTCTCCGGCGGCCAGATATGCTCAGGCCATAGTCGGCTTCAAAGCGGTGGGCAGTTACCTTCACCTGAAGGACAACCCCAGTAAGGACAAATGTCTGCAACGTTTAGAAAATGACTTCTCGCTCTCAAAGTGCAGCAGCAAAGGCCTGCAGACGTTGACAAACATGACAAATGAAAAAGGCTAGTAACTGCTCGTGTTCGTATCTCCATTGCTTTGTTTTCACTGCGGCAGATCACACGTTTTCCGGGATAGTACTTTTTTCACTCGCGTTTTGTTTTATTAACCGCATCAACGAGGTTCTACTGTGTATATGAAGCATGGACACACAAAACACAAAGTAGCCTGAATGATAGTTTTTTGGCTGGAATGCGTCTTTTAAACTCCTCTCGGCAGGCGACCTGCCCCCACGTGTGGTAGTATGATGGTGGAAAAATTTCCAACTTACACCGGGGGCCACGAGCCGTCGTAAATAGGCGCATTTACGACGATTCTACCTCCCCACAAAACGCAGTATCTAGCTGTGAATACAGCGTTTGTCCTAATGGGAGTAATAAAAACTCCCACGCCTCCTCCTTCTCTTCCTTCAGCCTTCCTCCTATACGCCTCCATACAAAATGGCCGCCATTTGGTGTCGTGTGTCGAGTGACCTCTAGAGTCCCCGAAAATTTACTGTCGATGTGAACTTGCGGCCGCACGAATGGATGTAAAGTGCTTCCCGACAACAGAAGCACGTTGCGAATATGATGTAATCAGCCAAGACTAATGTGCGACACACTGCAACGTCGCCTGAGTCACCGACAGAGCGGACAGAGCCGACCGAGTACTCCAACGAGCCGACGCAAGGCCTAAATGCAGTGATAGTTAACGCACAGTGGGTCATTAAAGGGGCCCTGAAAGGCATTTTGAGCACACTAAATGAACTAGCGCAACCGTTAGATTGGGTCGTCAACGACCTCTGTGCCAAATATTACTCTTTTACGCGCAGCGGAAAGCTCACACTTTTGTTGCAAAGTTTGTCGTTTTTTTCTCACCCTTCCCTTCGTGTTTTTGGACGCCGCCATCTTCACATGTCTACATCATCGATTCCCAGATGTTCGTCATGAGCTAGACATCCTGCTATTGGGCGGCTTTTTCACGCACTTCCGGCAAAGAGATGAGTCGTCTGCTCAGCGTCGGCTCGCCGGCTGATCTGCCAGCGGAGTGCCGGAGTGCTTGGGCATTTTACGACAAACGAAACAAGTGTAAACCGTTTGTATTGAATGCAACACGGCCATAACACGACATGGATATTCTCTTACCTGAGTACGTTCCATAAATAAAGCGTTGAAGCCCCGTGGCACTTCTTTCGTGCAATCGCCCTGAGCCGAATGCCCGGGTTTGACGCATACATTTTATTCAACTTCAAAACAATCCAGAGATGCGTTTCTAACGAACACAACGTCACAACATGCGTTGAAAGTCTGGACCACGATTGACAGAGGATGGGTTGCCTCCTGCCCGTCGTAAATTCTGTACTCACCTCGCGCGCGCTTTGCGGGGACGAACAGCAAGTCGCTTAACTCTGACGCACAAGCCGATGGCTTTTAGCCACGCACACTGCACATACCCCATGCGAGGTTGAGTCGTACGTCGCTCGAGAAAGATAATTCAGACCATGGGAAGCACTATCCACCCGCAGAAGCACAACGTCGCATTTCATCGCGAAACAAAGGCGTCCACAACACACACACCATCGCCTCCTGTAATGCCAAATGCATCTCGCACTTCCCAATGGGAGTGAGTGGTACGCCTGCAGTGCCCACATGTCGCGAGGTGGGGCGCCGAGCTGAACCGGGATCAAAAAACCGTAACTGACTTCTGGAGAGGTTTGTGCCTTGTTGCAAGGCAACCGATGTTTGAGATTGTCAAAGAAATGGCGCTCGCTCCAGCGCTAGAAAGCTCAGAGTCGCGGGGGAGCATGTTTTGCCAACGTTGCCGCTCTCCACCACTCGTCGCCCCAAGCTGAACTGGTCACATGATTGAAGCGTTTTGTGCACGGGTTCTGTATCGGTTTAATACGACGTTTTCACATGCCGCCGGCAGGAATTACCACCGCCGCAAAATAAGACCCGGCACCAGCGGGATGTGTCATCTGATACGGCGCTTTTTGGATAAACAGTGCGCGGTGCATCAAGGGAACGAGCGCACGACCCTTCCCGTGCGGCTGCGAGTTCGCCGCCGATAAAAAGTCATGTGCCGCCAGCAACGTACACCGCGAAAGGGCAAGGCCAGGCCGCCGCATACATGCGGCCAGATTTTTCGTTCGCTTTTCCAGCCTTGAGCGGAGTGCGGTATTCATGGTGTCAACAAAGCTTGCCCGTAGCAGACGACAGTCTGAGCAGCGCAATAGCGGAAGTACGTCACCGCTGCGGAGCGCAGCATCATGGGAGGCAAGGCTCACGCGCCGTCAACAGCGGAGAGTAAGTCGAAAGGAGGAGGAAACGCGGAGCGACAATAATGCGCGGTTTTTGATTTACGATTTCTCAGCTAATACTCATCGCTTTAACAAAATTCTTGCGGGAGGAGATTGCAAATACATTGCTTTATTTGGGTACATGTACATCCATGCATCGGCGGAAGGTATTTCAGGACCCCTTTAAAACAACGCGGCTGTGCCTCGGCGAGGTGGTTGAAGGTAAGATTTCCACGTTTTTTTATTGTAACCAAAATTTTGGGAGACTTGTGCCCCTTGTAGTGTCAAATAATCTCAGTGTGTTTCCTGCGTCACTGCCCGGGCGATTCTCAGCCATAGAGGCGAGCGTTGTACGTGAGGGAGGGCGCCATGCCCGGAACGTCAATGGGGAAGCTGATTCATGTGAAAGCAATGCGTATTTGCACGCGTCTCGAGCAAAACACTCAATCATTCACACTCGCGAGCTGAATGAAAATTGTCCGCACTGTGAACGGCTGTTAGGTGTTTTTGTTAGGCTGTGTCTGTGGCTTATTGGCAGGCAAAGGTGAAGTTGGCCGGTCAAACGTAGAAGGGCCGCTTTTCTTGAGAAGTAAGTGTGGTGCCCGACGCGCCTGCTACGAGGGGGGTGACGGCAACGTGGAGGCGGCGATTCATTGCTGTCACTGGAAAGAGAGAATGTCGGCGCCCCGTGGGAGGTCCTTGTGCGCTCGGCGTGTGTACTATAACCAGCAAACGCCATTCGAGGGAGCATTCTGCAGGGTCGACGGACGAGTTCGTATTTTGTTTGTTTTTTCGCGGTGGGGTGGGGGGGGGGGGGGCGCAGGCGCGACACCAACCGAAACTTTTCCTTAACTTTGGGTGAGGAAAGAAAGAGGAAGTGCGGGTGGTAAAACCTGAAGCTCGCTCCCAGAAAACTACACGCGAGGAAAAGAGGGAAAGGAAGATTTTGAGAAGATGTTCGCCACAAGGGTCGCGCTTCCTTTTGTACAGCAGAGCACTTCGTTTTAACCAACCAGTGAGCGCAGGTGTCCTGGTTGGAAGTGCAATTTTGCGTACCTTTAAATAAACATTCCGGCATTACGGAAAGTTGGATACCAGAGTGACAAGTGTGGCGTCACTATAATGCCGTTTATTTTTTTTTTCCGGTCAAATGGCCAATATGCTTCTGTATTTGTTGGCCTAGATTTATAGCGTTTCGTTATCCCGATAATGCATGTGCTACTGTGGTTTCGCGGGGAACGTGCCTGAAGTCGCAGCAACGTGAGCGTTCGGGAGGCATGTTCAAGCCAATAGCGCATCGACGACATCCTGACCTTAATGTTTCCAGTGGCTTACATTTCTTTCGTTAAAGAGTGTTGTAGTAGATAAACTTGTTACCAATATACCTTGTATTTTCATTTTTTTGGTGATTCAGTGTTTTATTGCGGTATTAAGGTGTTCAAACGTATATTGTACTTATGTAATTGGTACGCAATAAATTGACTGTTCGCAGAAAACAAACTTTTCGCGTTTTGCAATTCAATGTTTGAAACTGAAAAACCGTGAAATTACGTAATCCTAAACGAAAAATGAGGCTTCGGCCTGTAGACGCATTATAACAATTCTCAAATGCAGCAATAAATGCCCCTACAGCGCTTATATCAAACGCCCAGAAAGAGAACAAAAATACCCCTAATGCAGGGCAGCACTGCTCCCTACGCGCCCCCTGAAAATTCCCAGTTGAAGGAAACAATATACCCCCAATGGTCCCTCCTGAAAACTCCCGTTGTATTGGCAGTAAAATAAAACCTCCATATGCTACTGAATAAACTGCGGAAATAATGGGAATAAGGCGATACTCCCTTTGTAGGGAGTTTTAAAAACTCCGAATTGGTTCTGAGTTATGCGACAAGCCATTTACTCCTATTCCGGCTTATTTGTGTCCTGCGTGAAGAGCTAGTTTGGCGTAGTTATTTCGTTGTTGTGCCTCGCACCAGTGCACCATCATTAGCTTTGAGTGAGAAGTGCCTTATATAATGGTTGCTCCAGTCAAATCAGTATCACGTGGGTAATTCTAAATATTACACCGACACATTTAGACAGTTCGCTGTATAGCCTAGTGATGTGTTTAGAGCACGTGAGATTACCTTCAAACGAGACACCCAAGGCTTTTTGCTCCTTCACTCGCTCTGTGACACCATTAAAATCAACCAGGAGTTTCCTTTGTATGTTCTTGTTACTGGGTCTAAATACTATGTAGGTGGTCTTTTTTACGTTTAAGCCCAGCTTGTTCTACAAAACCCATTTGGACAAAACCTTGAGGCATTTATTGACCTCCGATTTTAGTTTAGTATATATCAAAACAATAAAGAATCCATTTCTATCTTCTGCGTGCATAACAAGTTCGAGCAATCATTTGGAGCGATCCTGGAATACATATAATATCATGGACGTAAATTTGAAACAGCAAAGGAATTTAAATCCTTGTTGTACACATCGCTGAATACTCAATACTGGGGGGTGAAACTGTCCCTAGCTGCACATACTGTTTTCCATTAAATAAAGAACATTGGAGATTACAATCCCTTATTTTCCAGCTTCGCTAGTGAAACTGCCGTCAATGAAATCGAAGTTGTTTTTAAAGTCCACAACCAACCCAAACGTATATTTTGGTTCGTTCGTGTTCCTGGTTATTTTGTTTGTATTGCTTAGAAGCGCTTTTTCCGTAGATTTGTTTTTCTAAGGCCCGCACTGCCTGTCCGTGATAACGTTGTGGTTGTTTAAGTATGTTGACAGTCTGTCAAAACCTATTCCCTCAAGAATTTTAGAAAACACAGTCAGGATGGATATTAGGCGATAGTTTGACAGTTCGTCTAATGCTTCATTTTTGTCTATGGTATGTGTCACACCCGCAAGGTAGAAATGGTAACGTTAATACTTCGGGCCGTGAACATTGCTCATATCAGTTAAAAGTACTTAATTGACCCTGGTTTCATCCCGCCATGTCCTGCGGAAGAATCATTTTCAGTGTAATTGTCAGTGAGCGTACCCCCTGGTGCATCTGTCGGCTGGAGTGAAATTGTGCTTGCCAATTCCGCAGCGCGTGTGGGGACTGGCCAGACTTAACTATCGCAGTGAGCACCCTTTACGTCCGCCCTCACGAAGTTATTTATTTTTTTCAGTAATACTGCGAGCCTTACACAAGACCCTCGGCAGGAGTGGGTGTACATTGTAACACGTAAAAAAAGGAGCAATCTATACAGTCAAAAAATGATAACCAATGTAAGTTTGTTACAAGCTGGAGAATGACGTGAAGACAGCAAGCAAAAACTGTACAGGAATGCAAAGAGAAAAGAAATACACAAACGCGTTTTTTTACGCGTGCAGCATCATACACACAAGAAAAGAACGATATGATGTAGTAAACAGATGCAAGGAAATAGGTTAGCAGTCTCCTGCGCACATCATAGCCTGCACAAGAGGCGGGGCCTAGTCCCGATAATGACGACACAGGCGGTGAACAGTCTCATTGTGAGTTGATTGATTGTGGGGTTTAACGCGCCGACGCAACGCAGGCGATGAGGCGCGCCGTAGTGGAGGGCTCCGGATTAATTTTGACCACCTGGGGATCTTAACGTGCGCCGAAATCTCGAACACACGGGCGTTTTTGCTTTTCGCCTCCATCAAAAAAGCGGCCGCCGAAGCCGGGAATCGAACCCGCGACCTCGTGCTCAGTCTCATTGTGAGTATCTCAGAAAAGAAGCCCAGGGATTTGTAGCCAAAATAAACTACAGCCTAAGTTGACTGAAAGTGTAAACAACAAAGGCATAGCAAGTTTGCACACTTTCAGGGTGGCGATTGCTTTTTCAAAGATTACATAAATGCATCCACCGTCAAACAATCCATACCATCGGGGCGAAGCGCGTTCCATTCTTGAACAGTTCGTTAGAAAAACGAGTTTTAACACAAATATTCTGCGCGAAAATCTAATCAGTTTCTTAGCGTGATTTGACCATGTCGGGCGTAATGTTACTGGTTGTATGTGTTTAATTTTGTTATTTCCTAATTTCTCATGGAAAAGTAGGTACATAAATTTCAACCTCTCCCATTACCATCTCAACAGCAAACTTTGCAATTCGGACCTCTTCAAAAGAGCATTGGGTGAAGAATTCCAACTGTACGAGCTGTAGACAAACCTAACGACCTTCCGCTGCATGCTCTCTAGTTTGTTAATGTTAATTTTAGTTTAAGGGTCCTAAACAACTGACGCATATCAGAGTATCGGGAAGATGAAGGTTTTATAAGGTAAACGTATTCTGGGATCGCTTTTGACAATTACCTTTTTAGATACATAAGCTTCTGAGTTGCCCTGTACTGAAAGAAAGACACGTGTTCGTTCCATTTAAGATCCGAAGTGAGTTGTACGCCAAAGTACTAGTAGCTCTGCACAGAGGATAAGGAATGACCGCTAATAGAGTATGAAAAATTTAAGTCTTGCCATTTCCGATTTATTGTCATTGCCACTGTCTTCTTAATGTTGAGGCGCATTTGCCTAGTATCGCACCATGTTTGGATTTTACCAAGGGAAGAATTGAGGAGGGCTTGGTCATTGGGCTATGAATTTCGTTGTACAGAATGCAGTCGTCTGTAAATAGTTTCGTTTTTACCGTTATTTGCGGTATGATATCAATGACAAAAATGATAAAAAACAGTGTTCCAAGCACAGATCCTCGAGGGATGGCTGATACCAGGGATGGTGGACTTGAGCAAACATCGTCAGTTTTCACACTTTGGCATGAAGAAGACAGATAGGAATCTAGCCATCCGAGTAAGAAATCGTTTTTTGGGATAGGCCGCAATTTTACCTATAACTTAGGGTGGGAAACGCGATCAAAAGCCTTTTAGAAATAAAAAAAATTACTTCGATTTGGTCCTGTTGATCTAGAACTACCGTAGATTTGGGAATTGTTTACAGAAGTTGCGTAATCATGGAAAGTCCCCTTCGAAAACCATGTTGCTGCGAATCAAGAAGGTTGTGCTATTCAAAAAAAAAAAAGAATAAATGTTTACAAATGATGCGTTCGAAGATTTTCGCTGTAGAGCACAATATTGAAATATGCCGATAGGACGCAAGCTGTAATTTCTGGTCACTTTTTGTAATAGGGGTGATCTTTCCGATTTTCCAGTTGTTTTGGGACCTGCGATTGCGAAAGGGATTGTTTGTATATCACGGTCGGGTGCTTCGAAGACCATTCGCCATACCTTTAACGAAAGGCCCTTGGTATCCTATCGATTGCAGGAGATTTTTTTGTGTTGATATTTACCAGATGTTAGAGCCCACCGTCTTCTGTTATTGAAATTGGGCTGATGGGGGGGATATATTGGGAAGAATCAAAGCTTGGTCTTCTGCCGTTTTCGTTTGGGAAAACAGAGCAAATAACACTGTTAAATGGCTCCACAACTGTGTCTGACACGGGTTCTCCATTTATCAAAATATTCTGAAGTGATTTCATGCGGGAAGGAAAGTGGCGCCAAAAATTTGCCGTTGACGATAGAAGGAATGTTTTCATGGAAGTTTTGTAGTAGTAGGATTTTGCTTTTATTATGCTTTCCTGGAGGTGCGGGCGTAAGCCGGTCAGTTTGCACATGCGTGTTGTGGAAAGAAAGTTCCGGTATTGTTTCCTAATCTATTTGGACTTTCGACTTACTCGCACTATTTCTCGAGATAAGCAGGAACTCTTGGTTTCTCATTTTTTCGCGTGTTTGGCACATATTTTTCTACGCATGTCAAAACAACGTTTATGAAGATGTACAGCCGTGAGCTGAAGTAAACGGACCACGGGAGCGGTGGCCAAAACTAATCACTGTGCCGTCTGGTTGCGCGGCGTCTGCTGTCGAGACCGGGCACAGCGCAGGCGCGGCCTACCAGTACAGCACACATGCCTCTATCGCTCGCTTCTTCGCAACTGTTTCTTGCTTCGATAAATCAGCGCCAGGGGACTCACGCCACGCAGTTAGAGGAACACTGCCGGGCACCGCCCTATCATTGAAAACGATGCGGCTCACCTGATATGCGGCAGTGGTGCTTCGCTGCCGCACATAGCTTACTGTGTCTGCGTTGGGCTCGTAGCCTTTTAAATGCAGAGCATTTCTTAGCCTCGCCTGTTCCTGCGTCGGACGGTGTCAACCGTTTCGCGTCCGCAGCAGGTGCGCCTCTCCTTCCCTCCTCTCTCTCAACAGCAGCTGGCGCGCGCATGCGTCGTAGTCAGCCCGTTCGCTCCGTCGCGGTCTCGGCGTAACAGGTGCGTGATAGCAGCGCGGTGGGTCGTGGAAGGGCGCGCGCTGCTTGCGCTTGCGCGCTCTCCCTCCCGTACTGCGCGCGGTGCAAATATAGCGGCTAGCGGTCGCTCGTGTTTCAGTCACTGCGTTCCTCCTTCCTTCCTTGGTTGACGGTCGTACCCACGTTTACTCGTGTCTGCTACTCCAGCATCACGGAAGAAGCGATGGAAGCAACACTGCCTTCAATCAGTACTGAGGCCCCAATGCTCTGCATTTACTCGTGTTCCCCTCGCGGGAAGGCGCGGGAACTTTTTTTCGGTATCACAAGGTCGCAGCGGGAAAGCATTGCAGTAAATACATCCGAAAAAAATGGCCAACCAACGTGGGTGCTTTCTCTTAGCAAAAAAAGGTGTACCGACTATTTTGCTTATTTTGATATATTTGCGAAGTGAGTGATGGCTCTTTTGTAATGCGTGCTCAGCCCGTCTTCTTAGAATACTGGCGCCGGAAATCAAACAAGGGAATCTTCTCCGCGGAGCCTAATTTTACGCGTGCATTGCATGGCTGGGGATTGACGGAGCACCCGCGTTTTTTTTTGTTAAGTAATGAAGTTTCTCAGTTGAGATCTGTTGTCTTGTTGTTTGTTCGGTAGCGTGATATTGATAAACGCCTTAAAATTTCCGCATGAGAGAGACAGAGTTGGGTCCCATGGCTATTTGTGTACACCCTAATTTACTGCCTTTGTGGCCGCTCAGCAGCCTACTGTTGACTAATTGATAGGCCCTCGTCACTCTCTGTTGTGACGTCTGTTTGGGAGGCGGAATTTTGTAATTAAATTAAGTGTATGGCGTTGTGAAGTAAATAGGGCTAGCTGCTCGCAGGACTTAGGATTTGTGACCTCTGATTTCTCATGCTAGTGGTACTCAGCCGGCAGCGCGCCGAAGACTCCTTTTGGGCTTGCAAATGTGGTGGGGGACCCCACGATGAAATACGGTGATACGGGTCCTATTGTCTCACAATTAATCCTTGCAGCCAAAGTCGCTCAACATATCTCCATGACCGCCTTTTGAGTGTGGATTTTCTGCATGACTGATTCGTTGTTCAAAAAGCCACCTATAAAATTTGTTCTGTGCGGAGGCGTTATTCAAACATGTCATGCGGCAAATCCACTTTGTTTAGTTCGCGGCAGGGTTTGGGGGGAAAAAGGAATTCGGGAGTATGGCTGAGGGACCCACAGAGTCCGAAGTGTCTTCACGTTCCTCTTTTTGTCGGCGGACCCCCATCTGAGAACGACGGCCCTCCCTGAGCAATGCTTTGTAAAATAATACGTGTAAATAAACTTGGCTGTTTGAAGTGTACTGTCGTTTGTTTGCCGCATACCGTACACCATAAGCTAGTAATTTTTTAATCTTCAATCATCGAATGAACTACCCCCCTTTGGGTCAAATCCTTCAATTTCAACTCGTGTCACAGAAGTGCGCAAGAATTGTCAATGATGTTTTCAACTGCAAATGGGTCTAATGGAAAAATATAGTTTGCATGCGTTTCGATAGACGCTGGGCATTCAGGGCGTGGTTCAATATGTATCTCGTATCGCAATGTAGTTTTTGAACATTAAATGTATGTGTCGGTGCCTCGAACCTGAAAAAATTGCTAATCTGGATTTTCCCGAGCAATTGCGAAATGACACATATGCCGCATACGGCAAACCAGGTTTCATAAAGCAATGCAGTACATACCTAAACACCGCAGTATTTGTCAAAACCGTAGCATGTGAGGTTAGCATCAATAATTTTTCGAGTTCGCTACATTCTCGGGACGCTATAATTTATCACCTATCCTCAAAACTGACAAATATGGTGGTTTGTTTTATTTTCTTTGACTGGAGAGTGATTTTTTGCTGCTTCATTTTCTGCTTCAATATACGACGCGGGGATTGGGTGGGGTACAAAAAAAACATCTTGAAGCGCGAGGTTCTCAACAACTCTGCCAGCGGAGCCGCGTTAGCGCCAATTGCGCCAGCGCGCTGTTTCCACGGGTGTGTTGAGCAGCAGACAGCAAAAGGGCAGCGCGGTTCCCCTGGCGTCATTTTATCGGAGCGTGAGAAAATTGCGAAGACGCGAGCGATAGCGGCATGCGTGCTGTACTGCTAGGCCGCGCCTGCGCTGTACGCGGTCTCGACAGCAGACACCGCGCAACCAGACGGCGCAGCGATTAGTTTTGGCCACCGCTCCCGTGGTCCGTTTACTTCAGCTCACGACTGTACCTTATATAAACCATCGACGGAGCATGCGTTCGAGCTCGACAGCGAAATTAATTCGCAAAACGACGTGTCTAGCGCGTAAAGTATGTCAACGTCGTTGGCACGACAAAACAGGGGCACCACTGTTTCCTTCTAGCGCTGTTTTGAGGAATAAATTAACTGTATTGGCACGCGCACTGTTCTGTGGTCAGATTTTACGTCAACGATTGGTACTTAATAATCCAGATGCACTGATCTGTCACTGACAAGAAAAGAAAACAAAACGTAAGGACAAGGAAAGAAGTGTTCATTCATAGCGCTAGTTTGTTTTTATCAGCATTCATATCCAGCAATCGGTTCGTCCGCGTTTTGTTCGTCATTTTGTTAACGGACTTCTAGACATAATAGAAATTATTTTGTACAGGTGCCGTCAGAAGTAATTGGAGCACGGGAGCTGTGGCCAAACAGCATAGGAGCGCTGTGTAGCTGCATCGGTGGCAAACAAAAGGACGCGAAAACCCATGCGCGCCTGCCGATGGTGATAGACAAACTATATATCTTATACGGCTTCTTTTAACCTGGCTTCTAACCGACCTGGCTAACCGACCTGGCACAGGCGTAGCAAAAGCTTTAGCGAATGTGGTTGAAGAAACTACAGCGCAGGTTCTCGAAAAAAAAGGTTCTCGAAAAGCAAAAAAAAATCATCACTAAAGTAGTCGTCGCTGGCACAAGTTCACCATGTCTTGTCTTAATAGATTCCGCTACTCACTTCTGGAACGCCAACTGGGCCGGCCGGGCTAGCGTAGTCTGGTGTATCCTGACCCGAGATTGCAAACTGGGCCCGGAATTCACTGTTCTCTTCCCGCTAAACGAGACGCGAGCTGCACGCCGGCTGGATGTTGCTACCAGATCACTTGCGTGATATCGCCTGCGGCAATAGCTCTGTAATGTTATTATAGAGAGCGGCTGCTCACCCGCGGGATATAAACAGTGTATTGATATTAAGACTTGAAGCAATGCGAAAAAATTAAGGTTTATTCTTAACTGTCACGCCACCCTTCTCAACAAAATTTCGCGTATGAGAGCGGAAAGTGTTCAGGTCGGCTTCACTCAACAACTTATACTACTTTCACAATCGTCAAGACGAGGAAGTTGCGTGCGTGTTTTGCCAGAAAACCAAGAACGGGACACTACAACATCGGGGGGTTGTTAGCCGATGTTTGCTGTGCTAGACCGTGAAATAAAAATTCTTGCAAATCGAGAAGCTGGCTTCCTCGTATTGCAACCGTGCTGGAGAGCTTCACTACACAACATTTTATCCCAGATTCTTCTCGCAGCGGAGCACATCGAGGCAACTTATGACGCTGGTTACGACCACGAATTTACAATATTTACGGACAGCCACGAAGCTCTCGATCCACTTGGCCACACCCCATACGTCGGAACCTGATTGATTGATTGATTGATTGTAGGGTTTAAGGCGCCGACGCAACGCAGGCGATGAGGCTTGCCGTGGTGGAGGGCTCCGGATTAATTTTGACCTCCTGGGGATCTTTAACGTGGGCCGAAATCTCGTGCATACGGGCGTTTTTGCTTTTCGCCTCCATCAGAAAAGCGGCCACCGCGGCTGGGAAACGAACCCGCGACCTCGTGCTCAGCAGCGCAAGGCCTTAGCAACTGAGCCACCGCGGCGGGTGTCGCAACCTGCTGCTATCTCATCAAGACTATTTGTCGCAGACTGTGGGACCCACGCAATATAGTCCTTCCGGTAGACTGGTTCCCAGGACACGCAGGCGGGATGGGCAGCGGGACTGGTGACGCGTGCACGAGCGAGCACTTTGAACTCCGCTCCAACCCAGCGTTACCCGTCCCATTCGCACAATATGGCCCCGACCCTTCAGAACCAAACGATGCAGCCAGGCACGCCTCCAAGCAGTCGTGGCGGAATTTGGTTCCACCATATCCTTCTCCCCTGCCCATTTGATTACCCCAAGGCGCACAAGTTCTTCTGCACAAGGCACGGGCTGGTGCCGCGCTAACCGATGATGTCTTGGCGACGTGGCGTAGCTATGTGCAAAAACGTCACCAGCATGCTGTCCAGGATCAGCAACCTGTGGCCGCAGTAGCCTCACCTCCTTCTCTACAGGAGCCACGCCCACTGTACACCACATGTTTTGGAAGTGTCCCGGCCTTCAAGCGCTCCGATTAAAGTGTCTCCCGCCCGGCGTCCAAAGGCTTGTGGCCTGGGCAACGCCGCTTCAACCCGCCCCTACACGGCAGACGCTTCTGTCTCTGTGGGAGTTCGCGCGCTCCGCAGGCGTTGACCGCCGAATGTAACCTTTAAACTCCCCCCCGTCACCACCTTTATTCTCCATGCCTTCCGACATGTCAACATTCTGCAATAAAGTTTTGTTATGTTGCGTTATCCCAGGTTAGGTAGGTTCTCCAGTTCGACAAAGGCCCTTCTCGACCTGCAGTAAAGCTAGATATACTGGGAGGCATGGCTACCAGATGACAGAAAATACACAAATTAGGACGCAAAGTAGGAGACACTACTGTTATTGACAGCATTACACAAAACGCAATACAATACAATAAAATACAATACAATAAATACAATACAATAAAATACAGAAAATAAAGAAAATACAATAAAAATAAGAAACAGAAGCATCGCAAGGCCTAGACTCGCCTTATGGTTTCAAACGAGGTTCGTAATAAGCTCAGATTCGTCCTTATGTACGCCCACACAGATGGAAGATGTGCACATTGCGACGCCCGGTGCAGACAATGCGCTTGGTTGTCGCGTATCGTCAGGTTGATCGAGCATTGAAAACATTCCACAGCTCGCAGTGACGGCTCTTGCTAGCCATCGTCCTGGCTGCAGAATGCCTGTGCTCCTCGTATAAAATGACCACGATTCGTTCTGGCTTTCCGGCATCAACATTTTCGTTGGCGCGGTAAAGGAATCTCTGTACTTTTTTCCAGAGCCCAGGTATTTGTTTTGCTGTTCAAGGCACCCAGTGGCCACGTCGACTGCTTCTTAAGAGAGCGTCGGGAGTTCTAGAGTGAACTAGAATAGTAGCAGCTCGCGAGTAACAGAGGATGCGCTGCCGCCTGTTGACGGGATCGGGTGACGAGATCGGTACTCTCCTTTCCCCCGCAACGCGCATGAGTGCAGTTTCTGCGAAGCACCAATAATAGGCTCTAGCAATAACTCGCTCCTAGCGCTTCCATGTTCCCACTAAGTATGCCCGCCATACTACAACCTTTCCCGCGCCCATCCCGCATCACGCCAGGAACATATTGCCTCAAAACTTTACCCAAATTTCTCAGTCAGCCACTGCAAAACAAAAAGCAACAATTAAACGCTTCAATTTGGAGCCACCTAACGTAAGTCCAATTTATGCAAATTCAAAATTTATGCCATATTTTGTCCTATATGTGACTAATGTGTTATACACATAAAAGGAATACACATAAAAAACTATTTTGTTTGGCTCTAATGTGTCGCTAAATATGGCGAAATGTAAAACCTGGAAATAAACACGAATGACGCTTGTAGCTACATAGACTGCGCCCTTCAATCTGCAAGCTTACAACTGTCACCACTTTCAATCAAGAACATGCATACACTGCCGGTGTCGTGACAACGTAAATATCAATAAGCTAAAGCTTCCTGTTCACGAAGGTAGCGACTGGATACTTCAACTGGTTATAAAAAAGCACTGAAATTTACAGCAAGTGAACCTTCTTCCTGATTAAAAAAATTAATACTACAACCGGACATCCAAAATCGATATGTCATTATCCCCTGGACGTTCCTTGTATTTTCTGTCCGGAAACTTTTGATTTTAAACATAACCCGGGTGTGTGAAATTACGGCTTAGACGTCTGTCGGATGTTCGTAGGATGAGCAATGCCTTTACACTGGACTATGCCCTGGACATCCGTAGTACGTCCGCCGGCTTTCGGCGGATGTCCGACGAACGTGCCTTCGTCTGTCACCACCGTCTGTCACCACCGAATGTTCGACGGATTTTCAATGGACATCTGGGGTCCATTGAGATAAGTGGATCAAAATATTTGGAGCTGGATCATAATATTATGCAGACACAAATTTTGCACTAGCTCTCGGTACCTAGAAACAACAAGACACAATGCATTCAAGTAGCTTAAAATGCAGGCATAACCTTCGACCTCATTGCGCACTGAAGCGAAGCTCGGGCAACTCAATATGTGTGACGTCTTGACAACGACTTAAATCACGTAGTTGTTTCGAAGATAAATTGGCACTCTGTACTTTGATGAGTCGTTGAGGTAGTCTGTATGGCGACGAAGGGTGATGTAGTGTTTTAATTATCGGGTGCGTCCAGTAACGTGATGCAGCGTTACTTTTTACAGTTCAACAAGAAACTGTGTGCAGCAGTCAGATGAAAATAATACATTTTACCACAGGCGGTAATAATAAAGCTTCTGAATTCTGGAGATTCGGTGTTGTGGATCAAAGACTATGTGGAGGAAAATATGTTACAATAAATGCACACGATGGCATTTTTCCGAAATTAGTAGCTTATGAATATTATTTTAGTTGTACGCCACACCACGCTCCAGGGGGCAGTGGTTGAAGTTGGACCTAAGCTATATTCAGTGGAGGTGAAGCTCCTATCCCGTCTGCATTATCATCTTGTGTACGCGTCTGTTCCTTGCGCCAGGAGGAGAAGTAGGAGGAACAAGTTTTATGGTTATACAGCAAAAGTTTGCTTCTTGAGGTGGTGGTGGGATGAGTAGCGGGACCTCTTGGTCTGGGTGATGCGGCGCTTGGTTGGCATACACTCGAACAACAGCATATGCGTGCTGTGTGAGGCTAACCCGTTGTGTCCCAGCGTCCATACAAGGCGCATGGGCGGTATAAGGAAACTTGGCTTTTTTGTGAGTATTCTACAAGATGTATTTCAGATACGCACTATACAAAAATTACGGCGAGTAGCTTGTGACTCTTTTATTAGTGTTATGCTTTGCTGATTCTCAAACGCGTTAACAATGGCCGAGGCGATGGCCGCTTCCTTTTATTCGATAGGAATAATGCTTTGATTGTCGCAGATGCAAGTTTTGTGAGGTCACTGTTGATTGCACTCGCCACCATAGTTTGGACACCCGGGTAACTGCTGGCGTTCGTGTAAATTGTGTTGCATTTTTTCGCATACAGTTCATCGAGGCGTTTTGCTTGTAGTGCGTGGCTTTCTGGGTCACATCCCTGGGCGTCGGAGCTACTGTGATTTTTGGTCTTGTGTCTTCCTGGACACGCGTCGTCTTATGATATTAGCTGTGAATTGGGTAGCCGAGCCGGGAAAGGGTTCTCCTAATGCTGGGCGCCAGCACTAACCAGTCTAGTTTGTTGGCGAGATGTGCTTCTATAAGCTCTGCATCCATAAGCTCTGTTGTATAGGCCCAAGCCAATTACGCTGTCGGTACAACTATTGGGTGGTAAGCTTGCAAGCCTTCCTTATTTGTCTTCAGGTTTTTTTTGCACAGCGCAACTAGGGTGCTACATAGACGATTCTGCTGATGACGAACACTTGGACTACACTAAGGGAGTCAGCTTCCTGCATACCAATCCTACCCATAATCTGAGCAGAGGCTCGTTTGAGTCTATGCAAGGTGCCTTTTCTGCGGAGGTCTTTTTCTATGTTTAGGCCAAGGATGGGAATGTGGTCAATGCAAGGAATCAGCTCCGTGGGTGGGTGTAGTCGTATATCGGGTTGCTCACTGCCGCACCCTTCCTCGTTAATTATTAGGAGCTCCCACTTTTCGCGTGAGTAGACCAGGCCCAAGGCATTTATATATTCGTTCACTATATCAATGGCCGGTGGCAGGTCGTCCTGAATGGCTCTGTCAGAACCTTGCGCGCCACGAATTGTACTGTCATTTGTGTAAAGTGTATGGTGGACGTTTTGGAGTTTGTCGAGTCTTGTCGGCAGAGCCATCCCAGGCGGCACAGAAAGTATGCCCCAAGACCGGCCCGTCTATGGCCGCTTTCTGGCATGTCCGGCCAGCATACAGGTTCTGGCAGCCACTGATCATGCGTTGAACGGCCAACATTCGGCAACCAGCGCTTCGGTATTTTTCCGTCCGCCCGTGTCCGGACGCACAACGGCAGCTAACCGGCTGCCAGATATTCAGTTCTCTTACGGCTGCCGATGTAGAGAAAGAGAACGTCCGAAGTATGGCCTCAGGGCATCCGTTTTTTCTTCGGGAAGCGGTAACCTTCCGAATTACGGCAAGCGACCGGCCACAGAATATGCGTATTCTTGCGGCAGTTGGTGCTCGAAAGGAGACCGGCCGGAGCGCGGCTGCCGTGCATTCGTTGTTTCAACGGTGAACCGCGCGTCCGGCGGTAGAATATTCGTTTTTTCCGGGCAACCAGTGTTATGAAGAATACCGGCCTCAGTACGGCCTCAGAATATACGTTTTTCATTCGGTTAGCTTACAGCATTACGGCAAGCGAATGGCCACAGAATATTTGGCAACCAGTGTTCAAGAGGAGATCGGCCTACGTAAGGTATCTGGTTATACGTCATTTTTTCGGCAAACGGCATACAGCCGAACAACGGCACGCGCCTGGGCGCCGAGAATTCATGCACAGACGTGTTTGGAAGGAGACCGACCGGTTTTTTCCTGGGGGGAGAAAAAGCCGTTAGGGAGCCGAGCGACGGGGACGCGTTTTTCATCCGCTACGTGTTTCTACGTTTTAAATGAACGAACATCGTTGGTCAAACAGTAATGAGTGTTGTCGGTGAACGGGCAAGGTGCAAGGACTCACTGGACATTAGCAGGGAACCTTTTAGGCCATCGAAATGCCATTTATTGCCACAAAAAGACTGTGCCACACTGACGGGTGACCTAAGCCTCGCCAGTCATCGCCGCTACCACGCCTCTGCCGCCGGCTTCGTCGACGCACCAACTCGAGGCTACTCGCCCCCTCAAGAAATGGACAGCATTGGAGACATCGACAAGGCAGAGATGTCCGATCCGAGATGGAGATGGTTCACCAAAATAACTGGCCTTCAAGGGCGTCGAGCAAGCGGCCGCCACGCAGGAGCTAAACCGCCACCATGTCAAGGACACCCCACCAAAGAAAGGCAAGTGCGAGCAAAAGCGCAAGTTATTCTGCTTACAATTAAACTGCGACAAGCAATGTTGCACTATGTTGTTGGTAATAAACGTAGAAGAGACTTGCTCGTGCATTGGTAGGATCAAATTCATGCACTGCACTATGTTACTTCATGGGATTTTACGACTGCCTATTTAGAAAAAATAATATTTTAAATTTGCGATAACAACAGAGCCTTGTCACTGACGAAGCCTAGCTGTTAATTTAGTTCCGATGTTTGAAGGTGAGCTTAGCTACTCTTGGGATATGACTCATTTGGTTAAACATAATCGCCAGCATCCTAGCAAACACGGATTTTGTCAGGATTTTCTTGCTCAACACAGATTGTTGAGTTCACGCACAATTTGGCTCTTGCAATAGATAAGCTTAAAGTTGTTGACTGTATATTCTTGGACTGCAAAAAAGCAAATGATGGTGTTCCATATCACCTTCTGCGTAGTACATTTCATCCTATGAACTGAATGAATCTGTTTTTGCATTGTTATTACTATTGGCCCTATAGCTTTGTTCAAAAGTTCTGTGTAGTTTACCGGACTATAGGGAATGAACGTGATTCCGTATACCTGCAGCTTTATTCGAATTTAATAACATCCCGGTGTGCTGATTCGGAAAAGTTTTTGGATGTTAAACAGTGTGTTAGCGGCACCTTTACAAGAAAACCTTCATTCCAATTGAATACGTATACCGTAAATTATGCTACTGTGACAACGGCCGAGGAATATAAATACCTAAGAGTTTATTTAGGGAGTGGTTAGAGGTTACATAGGCAGGTTCACAACGTAAAAGTTACGGCTGCATATGTTTTTGGCTTTCTGAGACGATATTTCAGTAAACCTCCATCTAACTGAAAAGAACAACCGTATTATTTCACTCATGTGCGCTCAGTCTTGGAGTACGCATGTGTTTTCGTGGATCCCTACACAAAAGAGCTGGTTGATACGCTCGAAAACATACAGAATATGTCAGTGCAATTCGTATTAGAAAATTTGCACGCTCAACTTAGCATGAGAGAATGTAAACTGAAATGGCAGGACGTGAAATATCACAGACGAAACCACAGGTCGAACTTTTTTCGTAATGTCTATCATTCGAAAACTGGAGTAGAAGGGGAGAAGTATGTCCAAGCGCCATTCTACATATCGCAAAGTGGGACCGCTAGCTTAAAGCAAATTTTTAACTTTCCTGTAAAGCTGACGCCTTGCGCGATTCATTTTATTTTACATCAATACTGCAGTGTAATTATCTTCCACGTATGATTGCATTAACTGTTTATATTGACGATTTTCAGCGCGCTTTGTAGAATTATTTTGTTATTTTTTCACATATTTAATGCTTAGTGTTATGTATTACCCTTCTGTAATGCATGCAAAGGCAAGCAGGCATCAAATAAATAAATAAATAAATAAATAAATAAAGCAATGAATAAATAAGTGAATAAAAATAAATAATTACATAAATAAATAAATAAACTTCCAGAGGCACAAGTTTGCCTCCGACGGTTTCAGAACCCTACGCATTCAACCTTGACTAATAAAATATTTATTGCCCTATTCGTTGCAGTATGCAAGGTTTCCTGTATGCATGTAACCATTGCTATGTTATTGGTTTGAAACAAATTATGTAACTATAATTTTACGCCTTCTCTTGCGTGAACACAGAAGGATACAACTGCAGCCACCTGAAGCAGGGCGTCATTCGCAACGCGTCTAGAATTTTTTGAACGTAGTATGAAATTAGAAGAAAATTAAATTCTTT
This sequence comes from Haemaphysalis longicornis, assembly GCF_048455015.1. Lineage (NCBI taxonomy): Eukaryota > Metazoa > Arthropoda > Arachnida > Ixodida > Ixodidae > Haemaphysalis > Haemaphysalis longicornis. Next base: position 98,314,009 of record NW_027526233.1, on the reverse strand, counting down.
TGGACTTTTAAGTGGTGTGGATGTATACTCATGAAAACAACATTAAAATAGATTGAAAATGAAAGTACCTGTTCGCTCCTTCTTAGGATCAGCCGTGCGCAAGATCATCGTAAAATTTGATCGAGTAGAAAATGTCTTTGCAAGAAAAATGGGCAAAAACTGGACATGCTTTTTTTTGAAGGAGTTATATTAAATGCTCCTGAGTGTTTTGTTTAGTACCAAAACGCTTCGTAAAGGCATTCATGCCGGTTTTATATACATCAAAATTGGTCACGCAACTGTTATAAAAATAGTTTATGTAGTCATAGCAAGAAATTGTTCCGGAATATTGTCCTAAAAGAAATTGGCTAAAAGCGGCGCAATTTATCTCTCTGAAATTCAACCCACTAAAGTTTGCGCCCTCCGCCTCCCTCTCCTCTTTCCTCGTTTATTACAGGTAAGCCGCCCCACAGAGGATATCAGGACCTGGACAATACATCTATTCAAGCTCTACAAAGAACTGCATATTGGACAATACATCTATTCAAGTTCTACAAAGAACTGAATATTTTCTGTGTTCGGAAGTAAAAGAGGCACAGCAATTAAAGGAACGACAATTTGTGAGCACTGTTTAATAAATGAATTTTGCTGTCAACTGAGGCTGGTAATTAAGCAAGGCTGCGCTGAAAGCTTGACGGCTGGTGGTTGCGCGCGAGCTCACTTTGATGTGGCTGCATTGGACCCAAAATGCTGGGTTTGTGCTGCTTCTGCACTGCGCGAATGAGTCATCTGCTTGCGCGACATGCAGTGACTGGCCTCAGTACAGTTAACGTACTGTGGCTGAACTCCAATGCCCGTAGCACGGCTGTATTTCCGGTAGCTTTAGTCCGGCTGGAGTCCGGCGACCGCATCTCGGCTGTCCTCCGGCGGCCGTAGTTCGGCCGTACACGGGTGGCTTCGGAATGGCCGGAGCCCTACTGCTGGAATCTGGCCGTATGACCGGAAGCCGGTCGACTGGCCGACGGACACTGGCCGTTGGACAGCCATGGGAGTACGGCCGTATACGGCCAAAAGGCCCACATTTGGACATGGGCCGAACATTGCTGCCGGAAAACGGCCGTACAGAAAATCACCGGCCAAAGTACACCGGCCTGTTTTAGGCCGAACAGTCCTGTACTGCCTGGGATCATACCTTTATTGAAAAGCAACGAGGAGAAAACCACATCTCCTGGTGTTCCTTTGTTCGGTAAGCGGATCTTGTCACTTGCAAAAGGCTCAAGGGCAGTTGTGGCTATTCCGTCCGTGAGAACCTAAAAGTCCGAAGTCCAGGTCTTAAACGGACACTGATGAGATTTTTTCACGCTCCCGCTTTTGCTTGCACTGCGTAGACTGGCTCAAATTACCACACATTTCATCGTTTATCCGGTTGATAAGTCGTTAATTATTTTATAAAGCGGGAAAGAACAGAAACTATCATGCGCGGTGTGTGGCGGCCGCACCAACTAAATGTTGCGACGTCAGGAGGAGGTGGCACCGTGATTGGACGATGTTCAAGGTTTGCATTCAAACTAGTTTCGGTTTCGGTTCTGTGAAACAACTTGCTTGACATCCGACGGCATCGTTCGATGGGCATTCTCGATATCTCAGTAATCGTCGTAACGCGCTTCTGCCATGTTGTCTGCTGTAAAACGCCTAAGATAAGCCTCCTAGGGCCGCTTGGAATCATAGAGACCACTAGCCGAGGCCTACGCAGTGGATGAACGCCCTCCGCGTCACCACAGACGTTCAAATGCAGTGTGATTTCCCCGCATATTCGGAGCTTGCGTCACTCATGCCGTATCGTAATGATCGTGTTCGCACCAGGCCAAGGGTGTTCTGATTCAGGCCTGGGCCCGCTGCCCGCAAGCACTCACTGCTTGTGGCACCAGGACTCCAGCGAGAACTCACCACCTTGTCAGTGTCCGTCTGCGCGCGTTGTGCGAACTCGCTTGTGGAGCAGTGAACGTTACGGCCGAAAAATGGTGAACTCAGTGTAGAAAACATCGACCGCAAACGAAAAAATCAACTTGCAAAAATAGAGCTTGTACCTTCGGAGATTCGAACTTGCGACTTGCAAAACAATAATCCTAGCGCTTTTGACCAGTCGGCCAGGAGCCAGCCCTGTCGAGGTTGGATATGTAAGGTATACAATGTACATCAGTTTAACACTTTTATTTAGTTTAGCATTTCAAGTACTTTCGCTGAATATTTGTTGTATAGCGCTCATGCAGTAAGCATCCCCCAAACTTCCACAATATCTCACGTCTAGCAATTGCATTTCTTACACAGAAAATTGATCCCAGATATGTGGTCCTGCTGCTGACCGCTGGGCTTGTTCACCCAGCGCAAAAAAATGCTTCCTGCGCCCTAGTTTTCCGCTGTACGGAAAAATTTCAGTTGATTTTATTTCCTTGGCACCTATAGTGACTTCGCTGACTCTTCTCCCGCCTTCAATTGGCTTTACAATTTCCTACTAGCTTAAAGTCAACGAAGCGTCGCATGTGCACTTGTGCAGCGCTTCTGTGGAGCGACCCGGACTCGGAGATTGATACAGTGTACAAACTATGTAAACAAAGGTACATTCTTCCATTCATAAACGTGTTGTGGCTTAGTTTCAAATGAGCGAACGAAATACAGCGACCCGTCGGCGGCCGGCAAACTAAACGCTGGGCGACTGACTCGGTCGGAAGGTGGGCGAGCCGTGCAGTAGCGCAGAGAATTGCCAGCTCATCTCCTCCTGACGTCACACAAAAACGCCACAGAAAATGGACGACGGTGCAGGGAGGAGGATAGCATTTTCGAATTAATTTTTCTAATAAATAAATTCGCGTAAACGCGCTCAGAGTGGTCGAAACATGGCCTATAGACTCCGGACTACAATTGGTGCTACTAATCCCGCAATGTTTACAAATAACTTCAGTGTCCCTTTAATACCGCCGTCGGTCGAGCTGAGATTGTCTTGTATGGTTTGGTGGCTAACGTCATTGAGATAGAGGGTAAGAATTCCTCTTGTTTGTTTGCGTGATGCGCTCAGGATCACTTCTTCTATAATGTGAAGGAGTACATCCTGTGTAGAAAGATGCTCTCGATTCATGCCTGCTCTCGAAAAGCAGGCTTAAAAATGTTTTGAAACATTTGGACATTTAAAACATATAGTGGAATATGTGAAAATACTTCTCTCGCAATAACGTTTCGCAGTTTGAGAGCTCTATGTAACGCACAATACAAGCTGTAGCCCTTGCGTTGGGCACTTTAGAAGCAATAGAAAAAAATGGGCTTCGTGATAGATAAGGCGCAACCTTTTCTGCCTGTCACTGTTTATTGCAGGTTGGCAGTGACCAATAACATTTGAGGTGCCAATGTCTAAGAGAATGTTCTTATTTCCTTTTGAATGGCAAAAAATAAGAGATGAGTGCTTCTTTGGGAGGGTGGGGGTGTGTGACAATATGTTAGTGTTGTGCCTGTCTTGCCTTCGTGTGTTACATTGATAACAATCCACAGAGTACGGAGGTGCCATCAAGCAACCACATGGAGCTTGAGGGCCTCAAGACGGCTCTGAAAGAACTCACTGACCATGGTGTTCGTGTCACTGAGATTTTGACTGATCGGCATCCCCAAGTACGAAAGTATTTCCGGACGGAGCAGCCTGATGTTGACCATCTTTTCGACGCATTGCACGTCGCCAAAGGTAGGTTTCACAGGTGTTCTTGTGTTTTAAAATTGTGTAGGCTGGTACGGCGGTTGGGCAGCCTTTAGTAACAGCTTTCATTTTTTTCTCTCAACAGAGAAAAGGCTGCTTATCTAAGCAGAATTCATGCCTAGTTCTTGGTCAGCATCTTTGCTCTGCAAAAGGCCAGCTAGGAATAAAGCAGGTTAAAATTTTAGGAAATGAAGCACCATCCCAAACATGAAAACCCGAAACATGAATTTTAACACGAAAGTGTTTTATGCCCGGCTACACAAAGATTTTGGTGACGTGATATACGTCACGGTAGTGACATCTCCAGAAAAAGTGCCATTGATGCGGCGGATCCCGCTTTCGATCCCACGACTCTCAGGCCGTAACGGGAGGTACGCGGTGCTCCTCCGACTGCGCTACGAACAGACACGTGAATGGGACGACAAACGCGCCTGATAGCCTTCCTTTCAGAGGGTGCTGCGTGGCCTCTGCAATCTGCTGCCGGCGGCGTGCCAGCGCAAGGCCGGCAGCAGATCGCGGAGACCATGGTTGCTGCATCATGACACTAATGACCGCCGAGAGTTGGTGCCTGGATGCCAGCACCTACGTGTACGGGGGACGCGCAGTGTAAGCGGCGGAGAAGCAGACTTGCGCATGTCGCGCTCGTCGCCGAGTCTGCTGCTTCTTTGCCCCTTTCACTGCAGCCGACCGTGTGTTCAACAAACGATTCGCTGTAACCCGTTTGTTTTCCTTCGCAAGGACGGTTTGCGAGCGCCTGTGGTTTCAGTCGGATTTACGCAACGCTCCGGCGCGTCTAACGGTGCCATTCTCACGAAATACAAATAGCGACGTGCAAGTTCATATTGATGCACAATGAACATTCAGCTGGTCCTGTAAATGCACATTTCACTTTCATGTTTTACCGGTTCCTCTGGAAGAGGAAACAACCACATTTTTTTCTGTTTTCCAGGGCTAAAAAAGAAGCTTGCGGGAGCTGCAAAAGTCTGGGGCTGTGAAACTATAGCCTTGTGGTCGCACTCCATTATGTTGCAGATGTACCATGCCATAGTGGTGGGTGCAGGTGATGGCGAGCTGGACTTTGCTGTGTGGCTGTCCATGCTCAATCATGTGCAGGACATTCATGACGGGCACACCGAGCGGATCCGCACCTGCCAGCACGGACAACTCCAGCCACGCAAGTGGATTTACCCAGGTTTGTTTTTGTTCCAATTCCATTTCATGACTTTGCCCATACACTATTCCTCCGTGCACATGAGCAACGAGTGTTTGTTTTTAGAAACAGAAAGCCATAAGCAATAAGCATTGCCTCCTTTATCTTACAATGTCAAACGCATTGCGTGCTTCCCAGTGCGAGTGTGATTCACCTGCAGTGCCCACATGTCGCAAGGTGGGGCCCTGATCTGAACCGGGATCACCCAACCGTGTCTGAATTCAAGAAAGGCTTGTGCCTGGTTGCCAAGGCAACCAGTGTTTGAGATTGCCAGGTTGATGACACTTGCACTAGCGTTGAAAAACTCAGAGCCGCATCGGAGCACATTTTGCCAACGTTGCAGCGTTCCACAACGCGTCGACCCAAAATGAACCGGTCACGTGACTAAAGCGGTGGGAAGTCTATCGATTAGGGGAGAGTGGCCTGAATAGGAAAAGGTCCGGGCTGATGCGTTTGGCATTGTAAAAATATAGGGAGCGATGCGAAAGTATGGGTCTCAAGACTGCTGACGAATCGTGTACAGTCGGACCACGCAATAACAAAACCGCCGGGAAATACCCAAAAATTTGCTTTTGTGGGAATTTCGTTGATGCGACAATAAAACAAACGACCGGAAAATTGGCCACAAACGAAAAATGTATTTCGTAAAGTCGGTTTTATTACTTCGTGAGCCTTACCTTGCAGCCAACGTCACAGTTCAGCTCTCACTGTGCAAGTAGTTCATTGCTAGTCGTCGTCCGCGCCCAAGAAACACGAGATTGTGTCAAACGCATCCAAAACATTCCATGGGTTCACCTTCTCTGCACGTTTTTTGCCCTGGCACTCGGCACCGAGTATACCCGATCATGCAAGCGAAGCCCAGCTTCTTCTGTTTACGAACTTTGCTGGACAGAGTGGCACCTCGTTACACCAGTATTGTTTAGAAAACTAAGTGACCCCCGCTTTGTTGACGTCCAGAAAAGCCACATCCGTCCCTGTTTTCTCTTGCACACTTGTGCCGTTGAGAACTGGTGGGATCTTTGCTTTTCGAAATGCTTTTCGAAACTCGTCGGCACTATCCTCCCTTTATACTACCTTCCTCCACTTTGGCCACTGACTTGGGCAAGGATGGCTGCTTTATGTCGTAGCGATACAAACCTCAACTTTTGGGCTGGCGAAGGCATCTTACTGAGAGCCAACATGCCACTCGCCGCACACAAACAACAAACGCACGCGCACTGTTCAGCGGTAGTGGGCGAGCGTAGCCCAAGCCAAAGCCGCAAATTGAGTCACCATGTGTGGGTGGTGCCGCTGTGAGGTTACCTCCACGGGTATGGACCACAGCGGCCATGCAAGCGCGCTGTGGCAGAAGTTTACGCACTTTGAGTACAAAAAATGCATTTGACCACTTATTGAACACAGTTAACCTCCAATGGGTAAATAAAATGCCGTCCTAACTTGCACCAAATTTTGTTAATGCGGGATCAGTTTCCAAAATTTTTTCATTGCCGTGACATATAAAATATATGGCCCTCTATGGACGTTCGCCGGGGATGCGGCAATATTTTGTTGCCGCGGGAATTTCGTACCCGCGGGATTTTGTTATCGCGGGGTGTGACTGTAATTGGAATTTTCGGTACATTAGAAGTGGTGTGCTGCTCCAGGCAATTTTGTCTGCAAGACAGTGGGAGGAATTGTTTGATCATTGGAAGCTAAAAGCGAGTATCCTACCACTGCGCCAAATTCTGAAGTCTTGCGATCGCAGTGCCCCTAACGACTTTTACCCGTTTTTGGCTTCACTTTTGATGTATCAACGGGGTAAGCGTTTGAACCACTCTGTGTTACAGTTCACTCTAGCGATAAGTCCCAAATACCATTGCAACCAGCGCCGTCTGCTCAACTTTGCGGCTAGTTATTGAAAAGGTCTAGTTATCGAAAATTGTTTCTGAAACTTGATTTTACATACGTGGAAGTATCTTTCATTTCGTTTTGTTGCTGCAGGGACAGATGCACATGAGAAGCTGCGTTCCATTGTCAGCACTAAGCGGCTCCTCGACGACATCCGCCAAGTGTCGCCAAATTTTCAGACTTCTGGAGTGGAATCTTCTCATGCGATCATTAATCGCTTTGCGCCGAAAGCATTGTCGTTCTCCAGAGCTGGAATGGAGGCACTGTAAGTACAATAAATGTAGACTGTTCATGCTATCTGAAGTGCAACGCACGTAAATAGGTAATACAGTGGAGCCGGCCAGCACGTCCAGATAACATTTTTAATATCTGGGCAGTCAGTTGTGGGAAAGACAGACCTATATGGTAAAGTTGACTGCAGCTTAACCAAGTTAAACAAATTAAGCTTTCTGTGGTGGGCAGGACTGTGGAGGCACAGTAAATGTACAAGCATGCAATGTAAGCTTCCACCACAGTGTCCTACCTGCCTGACCATGGAAAAAAAATGCAATGGTTCAGAGTAAAGTCATGGACACAAAATCATGCGTCGCGCGAGTGTCGGCATCGTTCGGTGGCACCACGCCAACCCGCAGGAGAGGGAGAGTAACTGCATAAGACCGACGAAGTCACACGTCAGCCGCTGCGTCAATGTGTGTTGGGGGACACATTTGTATGAACTGTGCCATCATTTAACAGTTATTTATGACCGTTTATGAGCAGTTATTCTCGATTGCCTAAATTCAGTAATCAGGACCGTATATTTGGCCTAAAAATACACTTGCCTTATTTTATTTATTGCTACGAATGCTTGCGGGCCAATTTTGAAATCCTGCAAAATGCACTTCAAATTATCACTATCAAATCGCAACATAATAAGGGAGGTGGATAGACAAAAACGAACTTCGGACCATTTATTTCCTTGCAACTTGGTGCCCTACCTTGAGGTTATGTACTCACTGCGTAAGAAAAACAAATTTCAGCACTGCCTTGCTACTGAGGTTATAGCCGAACATCAGTTGTAGATTAAAAGCAAAGGTACTCAGTCACCCTTTGTTTATCCTGCAAAAAATAGCTTATAAAACGCCCACAGCACAAAAAAAAACAGCAAGGCATTGCCAAGATTCGAACCATGGACCTTAAAAAGAGAAGCCAAACTCACAGCCTCTCAACCACGCCAAGACAGGGGGCGGATGTCAGGGATTCGATGTACTAAGCTAGTTTGCCATTGAATATTGTCAGGTGTGTTTTATTTAATTATTTATTTTTATTTATTACATACTGCCAGCCACCTCGTGGTGGCCCAGGCAGGAGTGATACAAACTTGTATACTTGTAGCCGCGCAACACAGTATAGTTCATGGTACAGAAATAAAATCACCACATAACGGGCTTACGTGGGACTTGTATACTCGGGTTACAGGAGCAACACAACAGCGGTGTCGAAATGCAATGCAACTTTTGTTCACAACACGAAGTGTAAGAGCACGATAAGAGGAATTAAAACCTGCGCATGTCACCGGACAGCTTTTAGTACAAACAGGCAGTGGCAGCTGATAAGAATGCGTCGGGTGCTGCAATGGTAGTGACTTCACGGGGTAGTTCATTCCAATCGGAAATCGTTCGTGGAAAGAAGGAATATCGCCGAGAATTTGCTTATGTAAGCGGCATCACTATGGTTTAATCTTGTTTGTTCCGAGTTTTTGGTGATGTATTTTAATGCATGTACGTGTTAAAGCGAGTCCTGAGTGTCCATTGACTATGTTGTACAGGAAGTTTATGCGATGTAGCTTTCTACGGGACTCTAATGTGGGAAGACCGGATCTATTACGGAGTTCAGTGACTGAAACGTGTCTACTGTACGTGTGGTAAATAAACCGAAGAAATTTATTTTGGTTTCGTTCAAGCAAGTGTTTTTCTACTTGTGTATGAGGATCCCATACAACGTCAGCATATTACAACAATGGGCGTACCAATGGAGTGTAAGCGACTAGTTTTATTTTGCTGGTACAGTGCCTCATGCGATGCTTTAAGAACCACAATCGCTGTAGTGCTGCTGATGTAATACCTTCGATATGCGTTTTTCAGCTCAAATTAGAAGTGATTATCAGTCCAAGGTATTTGTACTGGTTAACGGTTGTTATAGCGGCGTTGTTTAACACGTAAGTGAATTCTGAGGGGTTTTTTTACGTGTTAAGGTCATTTTGACGCACTTTGCTATTTTGAGGCTCATTTTCCAGGAGTTACACCATGCTGTAATGACCGATATGTATTCATATCGGGTGGCGTATTCTCATTTAGGGTGGCGTGATTTTGGCCGTATGTAAGCAATATGGGCAGTGATAACGCTTGCTTCTTACACACAGATCTCGGAGGCGAACCCAATTATGCCTAGTACTGCAACCGATCTACCCAAAGCCCCCTTATTTTGGTCAAGAAGAGCTATCGCTCCCCTACGCTAGCCACGGTAGCCGCGAATGAAATGGAATGCGGGGCCAGAATTCTGGCGCTGATAACGCTTGCTCGTCACTCACCGTTCTTGCAGACAAGCCCCTTGATGCTGACACTGCAAGCGATGTAGCCAGATATTCCTTCTTTACCTTGGAAAAGGTTATCGCAAATCCCCGATTTCCCGATGAGAGCCAATGAAGCCACGAATGAATGAGCGCTTTAGAAAAGAAATCGCTTGCAATTTGTCTCAAGGCCGCCAATTACCGCAATTTAAAAAGAAATTGATTGTTTTCTGCTAAAAAGAATGACCCCAAACCACGAGACGAACAAGAAACCCAGACGCTGCAGGCGCTTTGCGGTGCTTTCTCGCGCCACGTTGACGCTGATATCTGGCGAGCATATACATCGGCCTTTTAAGTGCGAATGCCCTTTATAAGCGACTCCAAACCTTCCACCGCCGGCGGCGGCGGCGGCGTCCGCAGTCCTCCTCTCCCTAGCAACGGCGTGGAGCGGAGAGGAGCGTCGGTAGCAACGGCGCGGTGACGTCACTTCACCACGTGACCGCGCTCGCTCCGCCTCCTCGCCGTGGCTGCGCGGGTGCGCGCCGCTCCCCGCAAAGCTCCTCGCGCCGTGACGTCATGGTATGACGTCACAGCGCGCCTCCTCTCCCCAGCAGCTGCCGCGCGCCTCTCTCTCCACCGTGACGTCACACTCTCTCCTCTCCCCCTCGCTCGGCTGCAGCTGCCGTGCGCCACTGTCCCTCTCCCCTTGCGCTCGCCTCCTCTCTCAGCCACCTGGCTCGGCGCGCTCGGCGCGGCGTACCCCCCTATATATGCAACGATAAACTGCCAGACCTCCGTGGGTCGGCTCGCGCGCGCTCACGGGCGAACGCCAACGGATTTTAACTTTACTCCCCCTCATAGCATCACCCCATGCATTCGCACTTAACCATGTTCACCCTCGGGGAAATGCTTGGGAGTTTTTTTTTAGATGCGACGCTGAGAGCATATCTTGTCGGCGTCCCTGTCCTTCCTGCGTGCGTCCGTCTTCGTCGGCATCCGCACTCTCCTCTGCTCACCCCTCTCCTCTCCGATAGCGAACACTCTCTCGCGAGGGGCATTGGATTAGATTCGATTGGATTGGCTTGGCTTGGCTTGGTTGGCTTGGCTTGGCTTGGCTTGGCTTGGCTTGGATTTGATTGGATTGGATTAAAGTGGATTGTGTTGGATTGTGTTGCATCATAGCCGCGGCAGTCCACTGGCGCCGGCGCGTGCCAGGTGAGAGCGAACACTCTCTGTCAACACGTGCGGGTGTGTTGCCCAGCACGCTCTCACTCCACCAGTGGGCGGCGCTGCGCGTGGTGCTGGGCATGTGCAGTATTCTCTCTCTCCGTGGTCTCCTCTTCTTCGGGCGCGCTGCGCATATACCCGGTGTGCCGCTCTCCGGCAGCCTTTCGGTCGACGGTAGCTCTCCGCTGCGCTTGAACCACCCTCAGCGTCGCATCACACTAGGGTTCTCGCGTGGGTAGGTGGGCGTAATTTTTCTACTTAGTGCTGCCACACCTTATACTTGCCAACCTGAGGATTTCAATCATAAAAATCCTGGGACCAAGTTTACATATAAGGATTTCTAACTTGTGTTGTTACCCACACATTAAGATTCCAGATTTTGCCGTTTGTGTGTAATGCACTTGGGCAGAAAATTTGAACTTATATCACCCCGAAATTCATATTAGCCACAGTCGTAATTGAGATTCTACTGGATACCAAGGTTTTTTGACAACTACATATTGTGAAATCTGTGGCGGAATTTCTGAAATTGTAAAGAAAACCTAAATTCGAACATTTCACTAAGAATTTTAGAAACTTGATTGGCATGCAATATGCTGTTTTGCATGACAATTTGCCACAGGTGTACACTGGCGGCCCTGCACTACAACGAGAATGCGGGTACAGACCAGGCGGTGACCATGGCTGGGGAGCCGCGGTGGCAGCTGAACACGCCCAAGGCCGGAACTGGGGACTGCACTGTGGTTGCAATCAAGAAGCCACCCACCTACAGTGCGTATATATTGGCACTCTAGTTTTGAGGGTGACTGCAGTGAAGTGCAGCCATTACCTAGCTATAATAACGTTATGGGGGCATACACTGATGCTACTACCCCTTCAGGACCTTCAGGTGCACTTGATCTGCTGTTAGAATGGCCACTTGCAGTAACCATTGTTTGAAGGTTAGCGGTTCATTCAAGTCTATCAATCTACAAAACTCTAAAAAGGTGTCATTGAGTGCTGCACTATAGCTCAGCTGTAACGTAACACTGGAGTCGGTGTTTGGAAGGGTAGTGACATTGGCTGTTGGCGTTAGTGTCTCTGTTACAAAAGCATCTACTGGCATTCTGTGCCGACTATGTGGCACGTCTTCGGGAAGCTGTGGGTAACATCCTCATCACTGGAACTCCACCACCTGATGGTGTGTTGGCTGGGAGCTGTGTGCTACCTAATGAGAGCTCAACAAGTGCCGCTGCGCTGCTGGGTGAACCTGTGGAAGAACAGCCAGCTGTACCAACCACTGCTGAGCTGAAAAAAGGCGCTTGTAGCAGCCCGCATGCCACGATATGGATCAACATAGGCAATCGACAGCGTCTTCTATCGGAACGGGCACCATCTTTCAAAGTCTCCTGACAATTTCCATCGTGTTGAAGGTCCAGAGGATTGAGGCCCTCAGAACATTCTGGCTGTGCAGAGTCTTTCCACGAAGCCCTTGCTCATGTGCAGCCAAGTAACCGGTCCCTTTGTCAAATCGGCAACCAAGTACCGACTGATACACTGTTGCAAAAGGGACGGGTTTCACCGGTACTGTGAGCACATCGCCATCTGGTAACGAGCCTGTGTTGTCCTAACAAAGTATTGCACACATTTGCGCGCTGAACCTGAGCTTCTATAGTTCTGCATGCTCAGAGCAACTGTGCAAGGGTCACTCCAGGTGCGAACAGGAGGTGACTGTTGGGGCAATATCATCGACGTACATCAGGCTGGGTAGGCGCTGTTGGCTGGTCCTCCCCTGCCCTATATAAGACCGTTCATACCGAAGGGATGTTCCTCTTCCTTGTGAATGAACATCGTCCGGCTATGGCTTCATGCCTTCCCCTTCGCCAACAGGGTGTGAAACCTATCTCTACATGCGTGGCACTGCATTGGACGTAGGCGCTTCAGAAGAATTGCTGTAAAGCCGCCTAGACGTGTCGCTGTGCGAGTTAGGATATGGTTTAGGACACACTTCGATTGTTTCACTTACCGACCCAAGGCGCTCCTCGAAATCTGCTGTATTATGCGTTCCGGCCTGCCCTTTCCCATACGTGCGTGTCTCTGCATGGGTCCTGCAGAGTGCATTCATGCTGCATGTTGCCTGAAGCAGGTTCTTTGTTGATCACAGCTCCAATAGCACACAGCGTCGGCTACGTGGTGTCCACCTCTGCAAAAGAATCTGTATCTCTGGGTGGCCATATTGCTGCTTAGACCTGGCATGTTTGTGTAAGCGTTGTACATGTTGCCAGAAATTACGGAGTGCCCCCTGCCTACTCCTTTCGAGTTCTCAAACAAATTCATGTTTACTTGTCAGATTCTGCCATTTTCTCTGTAGCTGTCCCATGGGTGCTTGCAAACTGGCTCAGGTTGTTAAACCCGTATTGCCATGTAATCTTGTCGGCGTACTTCCTTCCTCTCCTGTAGTGCAGACGGGAAAGTTTTGGTTCCACCAGCTCTACAGACCATTCTTGGTAGGTTGGTTTTGACCTTGCTTTGTCTTTTTCAAAGTCTGCACCTGTTTGGCCTACTTCGAGTACTCCACCGCAGGACTTTCTTGAAGCAGTTAAGCAATCTGTTCCACCAACTGCTCCGTCAGGTTGTCGGAACACTAGCAATGACCCTCCTTCCACATCTTCTCCCGAATATAAGCCACAGCCGGTTACTTCGCCGAATTCGGGTTTCAATTTTGTCAATCGTCATTCTCGTAAGCTTGTCATGAGGTCTGCTGACATCACTGCGAGGTCAATGGCTGATGATTGCTTTCCTGACGACGAGGTTTCTTACCTCTCACACTTTTGTTAGAGGTTTACGACGACCATTTTCTATGGTGTCCAGCAACTCCTGGCCATTTCTGTTTGTCGCATCATTAACGTCTTCTGGGTGGCTGTTGGTATTCCCTAAGAGTAGCACCTGCTCTTCAGTCTGAAGACACTTCAGGTTGTCTCTTAGGCACTTCTACAGCTTCACATTTTTCTTCCTGTCGGCCTGTCTGCACTACATCGACCCATCAAGACACCTGCCAGCCGCAGATGATACGGCATTCTAAGTGCACTCTGAAACACCAAAGGTCCCGTCAGAGCAGTACTCCGACTCTTCCTCCTTATTTCCAGCCTTCCTGTTGCACCCTTACCAACTCTGTTTTCACCAGGTAGCTCCCAAAGGTGTGATTCTGCCACTTTGCATAATCACGTGCTCTCCCTTCAGAGGTTAAAATGTCTCCTCCGATTTGCTTAGTGATCTGCCGCCCTCATCATCTGCATCTCTTTCCAGTTGTGCGGACAAATTCCTCTTGCAGTCCCAGCTGCCGATTCAAAGCCTGGACAAATGCGTTCTACTGGTGAATTTTGCTTTTGGTATACTTTCCTCCCCTCCATACTTGGGATTACATAAAGCAAGTAGTCGTTCTGTGAGAACTGCTGTATCCTCTGGCCAGCCTTTTCCCCCATCCACTTCACCTACGCCATCAGCCGCAGCACTTTTTTTCCCAGGGGCTGCTCCTGATTACTGTGCTCCTGTTGTTGTGTGGTGAATTAGTGTGTGTGCCATTTGCGTTGCAAAAGTGGTGTTCACATGTTTCCCTGTGGACATGGGAAGATTGGTCTGTTCTGGTGACATGCTTTATGTTATTGCAGTATGGGGTATCTGCATGTGCAAATTTTGCTCACGTGAGGATGTGAGTGTCTATGTGGGTTTTTATGAACTGCACAAAAGCAAATTAACATGTTTGAATATTTACTTTTGCATTCTACTAATTGACTTTTCAGTGAGAGCTATGTTTGGGCTATTATCCTTGTTTATGCATTTGCAATTGTTTGTAAACCTGCCACAGAGTTACTAAAGTGTGTGTTGTTCCCCAGTTTATTCTTGCTAAGACGAAGTGGGTACTTGAAAGAAAGAATGGAACGTGCAAGTCATCTCTGAGGTTAACTTGGCCTGTATATAGTACCACCAATGTTGGCAGTATTTGTGCATTCGCACCTTATATCCCACTTTCACAGAGGCTTCCTGCCATGTTTCTAAGCCATTGCAACTGTCTGTCACTTCCTGCGGCTAGCTTTATGATCAACACCCGTGTGTCGATGTGTGCACATTTTTTTTAGTATTTCACTTTTTTTCTTTTGCTGTTATAACCAGTGTATCACGACTGCGGGGGCTTTCGGGTATGTAGCGTTTTTTATTACTCAATGTTACAAAGTCAGAGATGGGTGTGGGTGTTTTTTTTTACAAAAGTAGAAATAAACTGGCCAATGAGTCCCAAAAAGCCACCAGCACCTGCTGCAAAATATAATACCGCTGCCATCACTGTCACGGTTATCAGGTTCCTATTGTCACCTTGATACTGATATACAATTTTGTTATGAATGATCACGCCAGAACTTTGAATAAACTTCATTTATTTCTCTTCAAAACTCGGGGTACTTAAATCCCGTGTATGCTTCCGATGGGAAGGTGTCCCTGACACTGTGTACTACACAGCTGGGCAGAGGGACCCGGCGGCCCGCAACCAGGACGGGCCAAATCCACCGTACGAACTGACGATACGCGGTGTCCCTTTAGCGGCTGAAATGAAAAACACGTTACAGCAGTTGCCGCAATGCCAAGAAAAGCACACTGCTTTGTTCGCAACAAACCAAGTATCTGTTGTATTTTCTTTGCTTCCTGGGAAGCTCTTTTCAATGAATCCTTCACATGGGTGGCATTTCCACGTAAAGATTGCGAGTTTTCATTTTCAAAGGTTAGTAAAAATTAGGCAGTCTTAAGGGCGACGGTATGTCAGCGAGTTAGCCAGGATGTATAGCTTCTCTATATATATGTACTTTTGCTCGGCCGGGATAATTCTCTGTACGTGGATGACAAGCTGGCGAAGCTTCCTGCACAGTGCACGGCCTTCCTAAATGTTTATCTTTCATGCATTCTTGTTCCTAGATTTTATTTTATTGTTTTATTTTTATTACTCGTAATTATAACTCCGAGGCACACATACCCCCCAAAAAAGACACAATTGCACGCGCCAAGTGCCTTTACACTTCATTTTTTCAAATGCATGCCGCTCCCAGTGGGAACCAAGTGCTCCCCGGTTAAACCGATGAATTTTTTGAAATGGCAGACGATAGGTGTGGACGCCAATGACTTTGCAAATTATAACTGCCGTGAGACACAAGCCTTCCGCCTGAATAAAATTACACGCACAAATAAATTGGGCGTCTAAATCACAGGAAGGGACACAAAGAGCTTTCCGCCTTCGTGGAAGTGAATAGGCGAAAATAAAGCAAAAGCAAAAAAAAAATGCAGCACAGCAATATTACCTGTGGATGCCCATGCCGTCTAGGAGTGCTGGACGGTACTCAATCAGCACATAGTACGCTATTTCCAGCGTGTGGATGTTGAAGCAGCCGTCCCGAAAAGTCTGCTGGGAAGTTATGCAATTCTCTCCCTCCGGCACCCGGGCATCCACGCTCGGGATTTCACGGCAGCACCGCGATTCTGTGGAGCTGGACATTGTGCGGCACAGACCACACTGACACCTGCGATGATTGCATTTGTACACCTTACCGTATATGATTGTATCCAAGTTCAATGCAAGCGCGCGAGTGCACTGTTTGGTGTACACGTGCTACAGCTGCGCCGGTATCTTTATGCACGATTTTAATTTTCGCCTGCTTGATTACATCCTACACGAAGTCTAGGCCACCGTGGCAAAAAGCGAAAAGAACAAGAACGAAGCACACCCGTTTTGCATTCGGCACGCGCGCACGCGTCTATTGCATTTCTCCCATTTCTAATATTACACCTGCTTGAAAAAAAAAACAGGCCCCGTTGTTAAGAATGTGTACGAAGTTGCTGCGAGTCGAAAGTCGTGGGACGCTACCGAAAGGAAAAAACATTTCAAAGAACACCTACAAAGGTACCGAATGGTTCCATGAATGCGAAATCACCGGCGTGACTAGTTAGCACTTGAAATTCAAATAAAAAGATAGGACCTACAGGAAAGCGGTGTTGTGCTGTTTTTTATTATTATTATAGCGGGCTGTACATTTCGCGTGAAATAAATCAGCCTACAAGTTTCGTATAACCGCGAGTCGCTGACTTTTCGCGCCAAATAACGCTGCAGCGCGGATCGGCAGGCATGTAAAGAAAGGCTTTGCTCACCCCGTCACAGCCTATTCTACGGCATCACGTGATTTTCTTGTCCAAGCAAGATTTGTTTTTTCGTTCAGCACAACATTTCTGCAAAAATTATTAACGCTTCGCATTCCGTATCTGCCGGTGCATAACGTAATGTAACCTTAACAGTCAGTGTTCGCGAGCCGCCAATCTTCTGGGTCGTCGTGCTAGACGGCTTCGTTGCTGTCCGACTCCTCGCTCGCCAGCGGGTCAAACTTGAAATGTTGGGCCTCGCGTACACCTTCAATGTCAACATCGTCCAACTACCACGAATATTCTGAGTCGGAAGACGAAATGCCGGTGAATGCGCGCCGCGCAGCTCGCGCTGCGAACGTCACAGTTTCTGTACTTACGTCATGTGCTGTGGGGGCCTGCGACCACAACAGTGACGTCAAGTACGTTGTCCTGTCATGGCGGCCGCTTCGCTGGTGCTTGAGTCGAAACCGAAACTGACACGTATAAAGAAGCCTGTAAGTAATTATTTACGCTGCTGCAGACCATTTAATGTGCCATTCTATGATCACTGCTGTGGTAGCCACCCATTGCAGCGAAAAAAAAACGCAACACGAAATTTTTGTGTCAGTACTCGTTTAAGAAACAGACACTTCTCAACGGAAGAACCACCATGGTCGAGCCATGTATACATCAGATGTCTAATAACCTGAGAAGACAGCAACCGCTGCGAAGTCAGGTTTTTCGCAGCACCTGAAATACCTTTCAGGCTATGCACAGCTGTCAATGGTCACCCCGAAAGGCTGCCGAATTCGAAACAAAGAACTGCCAGCCCATCGTGTCGTGTGCCTACAGACAGGTGTACTCTACACCGCCTTGTGGCAAACACTACGTTGCACACAAGGCCTGAACGCCCAACTCAAGGAGCACCAGAAAAACTTTTCAGTGGCAGCGTGGAGCCATGTTGCTGTACATTGCTGTGGTTCCGGCCACACCACAGTTTTTGACAGGGGTTCGGTTATTGGCAGGCATAGTAAACAGTTGGGGGCAGCAGAAATTCATATTTGGTGATAATTGTGTAAACAGGCCTTCAGTGTACGTTTAAAGACAGGCATGGAATTTCTTGCAGCTTAAAACTAACCCTGCTAACATTCAAGTATTGCATTCTTGTGTGTTCTGGGGCACTTTAGGCCCTTTTATCTTAGTTACACGTTATATTAGGCTGTGCAAGAATGCCTGCCTGTATGATGCTTCGCTGTTAGGAAATTTGTTTTGTCCTTTGTCTGGCCCCCATGTGATTTTGTTCGCATTGCAAGCATCCATGAGCTATGTTTAGTTTCTTTTCGCTGGCTGGGTCTATACGGGGTATTCAGATGACGTCAGAGCACCTGCTCTGTGAAGCGGCCGCCATTTTGAAGTCCTAGGTAAATCAAAGCGGCATCGCCAATGCCACCGAAGCCAGCGTTTCGAAGCATTCGCGTGCGCGGCAGGTTGCCCCCAAGTTGTTTTTGTTTTTATGTGCCGTTCAAGTGACGTGAACGCGATTGTGCCGCCGATAACACGATGGCAGGGACGTCGGCTGCGATTAATACCGCTATATGAGTGGCTTGTGTGACATAGACACAGAGCGCTATGCGCTAAAGGTCCATCTCTGCGGCTTCGACCCTTTCGAGCTTGACGCCCGGAACTGCGAGAAAAGCTGTGCCCTTTTGCCCCGTGTTACCATGTGCGACATATTTGATTTCCTCGTGCTGAGGACCAGCTTTGTCACTAAAAATCAGCTGAAATCGTACAAGGCCCTAGATGGGCATAGTTATGTGACCAGCGGATGGGTACGACAACCATCGACGAAGGAAACAGGCCCGGAAACTGTCGTCGTCGTAACCCAGGTAGGACGTCCTACATTTTTTTTGTATATTGCGTGTAGCGCTCATTTGTTTCCTTGTGCATGCAGGTGAATCACTCACAGAGCCTCTCGGTCCCGCCTGTGAAAGTGTGGATTCATGCCAGAAGCGACGGCGAGGTGCTCGCTGCTCACTGTTCGTGCACGACAGGGAACGGAGAGGCGTGCTCACACGTTGCTGCACTACTCTTTTACACCGAGTGTGGGACACGGGCACGTGAGGAGCGTTCTTGCACCGACAGCGACAACGCCTGGCTTCCAGCACATGTTCGCAAGATCGAAGCTCGACCAGTTGCTGAAATGGATTTTTCTTCCGCAACAATGAAAAAGCGACGACTCGATGAGAATATGTGCGCTCCTCCACAGCTCCCTACGAGAAAATCGGCGCCACCCCCTACAGCGGAAGAGTGGAGTGAGTTTTTTGGTGCTGTGACTGCCTCAGGGCTTCGACCAGCGGTGCTCAGCGCCAAACCAGAGTACAGCAGTTTGTACATGCCAGCTGTGAGGACGCGCAATGGTGCTGACCTACGCCTGCTGTATGACCAAGGAGCAGCGACGAAAAGTTACGATGAACTTATCGAGCAGTGCGAGACGACCTTCAGTAGTCTAAAAATCAATGAGGCAGCAATCAACAGCATAGAGCAACGCACGCGAAACCAAGCAAAGAGCACAAAGTGGTTTGCCTACAGAACAGGCCGCATTACTGCCTCGACACTGTACGACGTATGTCACACGCAGTTTAATGCACCCTCCAAGAGCCTGATTAACCGCATTTGCATCCCGAACTCCAAAGAACTGTTTGTCCCTTGAGTTAAATATGGCAGAGAAAAGGAGGCAGTGGCTCTTGGACAGTACAAAACGTTGATGGCAGCTGGTCACACTGACGTGCAATTCAAGGAAGCAGGACTTTTTATTTCTACGGATCACTTATATTTGGACGCAACCCCCGACATGCTCGTCGAGTACAGCTGCTGCGGGGCTATTGTTGTTGAAGTAAAGTGCCCATGGAAGGGAAGAGATGGACTCCTCACCGACTTGCTTAAAGACACGAACAGCTGTGTAAGAGAAGTTGATGGTGAGCTGCAGTTGAAGCAAACCCACCGCTACTACCACAAAATGCAAGCGCAGATGTACGTGTGCAAGAAGAACTATGCAGATTTGGTACTGTGGAACGCACAGAAAATTAATGTGCAGAGAATACAGAGAGATGACAGCTTTATTTCACCGCTTGTATCAACAGCAAGAAGATTTTTCAAAGCAGTTTTGTTGCGAGAGCTTGTAGCGCGGTGGTTTTCTGAAGGCAATAACATTCAGGACACCGTTCATGGCGCCTCAAGCAACGACAGGTTACCTGGAGAGAGTACTGCACAATTGGTACCGCTTGCATCAAACGCTGTCGTGCTCGACAACCAGGATCCACAAGGTGGTGATGCATGCAACACTGCAGCTGACACTTTCTGTGTTTGTGGAGGACCCGATGAAGGGCGAATGATTGCTTGCGACAACGAAAACTGCCGTCTGAAATAGTGTCACTACAGCTGTGTGGGTTTAAAAAGAGCACCAAAATCCAAGCTGTTGATTTGCAGCTCATGCCGCGATGCTGCTAAGAAAAAGTGACTTTTGCAGCAAACATGCTGTCGTATTAAACACTTTTACATGTCTTGCCATGTTCAATGGTGTCTTTTCTTAGTGAATGTATTTTACAAGTGGTTTTTGTTTATATGTCGTGCCAGCTACTTCTTTTTTACATAATTGTATGAAAGCAGTTAAGCGTGAAACGTTAGGCAAATAAGCATTAACAAAGAAGCAATCGCATATTTAGTAGCAGTGCTCAGATATAAATAATTGTTCACGCACAACAGAAGAGATAATACAACGTAACTTTACAAAACCAAAATCGTTACACGTAAACTTAACAGAAGGTTCCACGTAACATAAATGTTCACACGACCTTTACAAAGCATATGTTGGGCATTTGCAAGTAAGGTTCCCTGATCACTGCACTCCTGAATACCACAGTCATCTACTGAGACGTTTAATTAAACGGCACGACGGAGTTGCACAAGTTCGTTAGGGCACAGCATACCTTAACAATCCTGTCGATTTGGCATTAATTCGTGCCGAAATTCCTTAGCATTTCGACCGGCAATGTGTGCTTCAGTAAGGTATACTTATTTCGTACCATGCCAATGACTCGCTCCACGTGAATTCGGACTTTGGCAGACTCGCTCCACGTGAATTCGGACATTGGCAATTTCTTTTGTACGTTCGACCTCTGTGCTGGACAACTGCTTTTTTCCTTTCGTAAAAGCGGGAATGGCCAGTGTAGCACAACACATCCCAACACTCTCAACTATCAGGAAACGCCTATCTGCTAAGACAACATCGCCTCTGTCCAGAACCTGCAGTACCTCACTATCCTCTGTGATCATTTTGGCACTGGCACGTCCGCCAAAGGATTTCGAAATGAATGTAATCACGCCTTGTGGACAGATGCCTATAAGAAATTTCACGGTATTGTGGTGCTTATATTGGGACCACGTCTCTGCCCGTTTAATTAGTGAACTTGGCCTCTGAATGAAAATTTCAAAGCAGTCCAAGATTATTCGTACTTTTAAGCCAAAATTCTCAACAAAAGCAACTGGCATAGTTTTCATAATGTCTTCTTTCTCTGACCAATACACAAGTGGACCAAGCCGGTCATGGAAAACATCTAGCCACTTCTCAAGGATTCTGCATGCAGTGGGCTGTGACACATTAAAACGATATGCAAGATCCTGAGTGTGAAGTCCCAACCTCAGCCTCATAAGAAATAAGATCATTTCCTCGAACTGTGTGAGGGCATTCCTTGAGCAGTGCGAGGCGTGATCTTTCAAAAGCTTGAACAAAGAAAACAACATCAGAAAGGAAGGCAAACTGGTGTAGAATGCAACTTTTTGATCATCTTCCCTAAGACTGTCTTCCGTAAACTTGGATGCTAACAATTTCGTCTTGACATCTGTGAGCTCCTTCTGCAGATTGGCCGCCGCATCTTGAAGCTGCTGGATGTCGTTGCCTGTCATATCTATTTGGCAGCTGATGCCTAGCAAGAAAAGAAATGCATAACAGACAAGCAGTTTGAGAAGCTCATTATGTAGAATTTAAAATGAGCGGCTACTTTCGCATGCCAGGAAAGAGCGCATCAGCTGATAATACAGTATGTTATTCAGACTACACTTCGTAAATGTAACTTGATAGAATCAGGTTATGGGCTGCGAGCGGGCTCTGAAGAAAATTTTTACTGTGGCAGAGTTCCAGGGCTGGCTCCTCGTCCACAGCTGGCTCCTCGTCCACAAATGTCCCAGCTGGGATGTCCACACTTGCAACTGCATTTGAAAGAAAGGCATCCTAGTACCTTGTTTCTACAGTGAAATGTAATGGGATGTAAAATATCAGACCATTTACACCTGCAGAAACTTGTTGCTGACTCTGAGTGCGTCGTGTTTTCAGGCGATTGTACCTGCCCTCGTTGGCAGGCTTTGCTTCATAGCCCAGGGGAAGCGAAGGAGCCCAGTCAGGGCTACACTCATCAAAAAGCTTGGCTGGTGAACCTGCGTGTCAGAAAAATTGGCGTTTAGATACACACACTTGTATGGCTACACTCGTCGCAGAGCTTGGCAAGTGAACCAGCGTCCGAGAAAATAGGGCGTTGAAATGCATACACATGCACAGCTGTTTATTCTCAGTGTTTCACTTGGGTGTGACTTACTCCAACTCCAACAGCGTTTTAGCAGTCTGGGTTCGATATGTCCTCGGAAGTTTCGTGGTTTTGACGTGCATCCTGAACGACAGCTTGCCCGCAAGCCACTCTCCTTTTTTTTCGCATGCCATGCTACGATTAATGCGTCGCTGTTTCCAAAGCGACTACCCTGACAATTTTTATCATTTCACTGCCAATTAGCTGTCGCGAACATAAGCTCCCACAAATTAGCTCCTCGATATATATTTTTCTTCCCCGCTATGCCCTCGATACAGCTTAAAGATGCTTCCTTGAAAAGCTTCGGGATTTCGCCATTTCACGAGCACAGTGGTGTTGCCACTCGGTCATTTTTTTTCGCACACGGTGTTAAATTAATGAAATGACGCTTACGTACCCGATAGAAAATGTCTTGAACACACTCGGTACCTGTCGGGGTCCATGGTTCCCGGCCGGCTGATCCGCGCGAGCCACTCGCGACGACGCTTTTCCGACAGGAGCTTCGTTTTCTCGCACTCCGTTGAGCGCACTTTCGGGAATTTGAAGAAGCCTGGATCTTTGCTGTTGCTTTCCATTTTCCTTTTTTTGGTTTGCGTACGGCTGGTGGAACCGACTATCGCACAGTAAACCATTGTCGCACGTAGTAGTAGAATACGCGATCACGATGGGTTCGCCAGAGTGCTCCCGTAAACGTTTTTCCGGTGCTGCGCCGACTGACCGAGGACTTCAAAATTGCGAACTCTCCACAATGCACCGCGCGCTGCGCGTCAATGAATACCCCGTGTAGTGAAGCATCCATAGAAGTCACCTTCGGTGTGTTGTAACCCAAGTCTTCTTTCATGCAACAATGATTGAATGTGGGGTTTAACGTGCCGACGCAACGCAGGCGATGAGGCCCGCCGTAGTGGAGGGCTCCGGAATAGTTTGGACCACCTGTGGGTCTTAAACGTGTGCCGAAATATCGTACACACCGGTGTTTTTGCTTTTCGCTTCCATCAGAAAAGCGGCCGCCACGGCCGGAAATCGAACCAGCGACCTCGTGCTCAGCAGCGCAACGCCTTAGCCACTGAGCTACCGCGGCCGGTCTTTCATGCAACAATATGCATTTCATTTCGTTTAGCAGATTTCATTTAAAACAGAAGGCACCTAGAAAGCATGCATTTATCAATGTGCATTTATAACTATCCGTACGAACGTCGCCATACCTTTTGTAATGCTCATGGTTTAAGAGGAAAGTTGTTCACAGGTTGGTGGGAGGGAAAGCTCTTTCAAGTATTTTCTATAATCAGGTTACCTTCAGGCCAACCTTTCACTGCTAACCCGCCGTGGTGCCTCAGCGACTAAGACGTTGTGCTGCTGAGCATGAGTACATGGGTTGAAGTCCGGGCGGCGGTGGCAACTTTTTTGATGGAGGCTAAAAGCAAAAGCACCCACGTGTACGAGATTTCGGTGCACGTTAAAGACCATCAGGGGGTCAAAATTAATTTTGAGCTCTCAAATACGGCGTGCCTCATCGCCTGCATTGCGTCGGTTCGTTAAACCCTACAATCAATCAAACTTTGACGGCAATTCTTTGTTGGCATAGTTTTCCACATTTTATATAATCAGAGGCCGCACGCCATTATTTTTTGTGATTGTTTCTTATATAATGCTTGTTGTTTTGTTACAGGTACAGCAGCTTTGGGAAGTTGCAGCAAGGAGGGTGCGCATTTCAAGAAAAACTCTATGCATATGCACACTATGGTGCAACTGCTTGGGCTGTGCTTATTTAGATGTGCCAACTTAGCAACATGAAAATTGGGGACACCGCAGTGATTGGGGGCAGGTTATATTATTAGTTTAGAATTTCACAAATTACCAACACTGGAAACTGACATCAGAAAGGGGTAAGGGTGTTTATTTTGGGCTGATTTCTTTTTCCACCATAGGAAACTCTACTCCTGGTTCTTGTTGCGGAGACCGTGAAACATCTTTATTTGGGCAGGTACCTACTGAAAAATTCAGGAACTGCCCCACCCGTGCCAGGGACCCCAAAAATTTACTGCTAATTTCAAATTTCTGGACCGTTTTTGAATAGGGCCCTTCTTTTTTCGCTCCATATTATCCACACCCGGAAATCCACCACACCCAGGCAACACTGGCGCGCCAGAGCCAGTCCATAATCCAATTCAATCGTGGTTAGCAGCCTGATAGCCCGATAACTACGCGCGATTTGTCATTTTTTCTTTGGTGGTGTCGGTTTATTTTGGCGGAATTATGTGCTTGAATTTGTGGCCGAGGCATGGAACGTTCTACACGAAGATGCTCTTGTACGGTCTTGTGGTGGCTGTGGCATAAGGAATGCACTGGATGGTTCGGAGGAAGGCAGCCTGCATGATTTACTGTCAGGGCACGAGGATACTGGGGCGGACTTCAAGCGGAATTCGGTAAATATTCTTTGAAACTGACTCGGTGAAACTGTCTCGGTGGTTTTGAAAGCGATGAATAACATTGGTGAAATGTTAGGTGCATGTACATCCTGTATTTTTTTCCTGGTGAGGAATCGTTGCTGCCATCTTGAATTTTGGTGTTTTGGGATAGCGCTCTTTCCTAACTTTGCCGTTGATCTGGACGTGCGTGCAGGGGGGCACTCGCTCGAACTTTTACGGTAGCAATTGCGGGCTTCGCATGCTTTCAAAATTTCTCAGAATGCATATGTTGAAGACATTGACCGGTTTAGTTACTCGTCATCATAAGTAAAGCACACATTTACGCACACGCGGCCGCATCAATTGGCACTGCCATTAGAGCGCATGTTTGCTCACAGTCACCACTGGACTTGCATCAGTGCTTCCTACCGATACAATGCGTTCAACGTTAGCTACAACAGGTAGACCCAGCCGTTGTGCCTATTTTAACACTTTTATGGAGTTAGCAGCTTTTCTAAGCTATAAGCACCGTTCGAGCAGCATCTAGTTGCACTTAGTGGTACACTACATTATGGTTACAATGTTATATAAGTATTGTGGTGAGTGCTCATTCGCAGCACCACAACTGTCGCAGCAGCAAAAACTAACGTGCACGCATCATTAAAAAAAACCTCCGTGTTGTGGCGGCCGCTTCTTTTTTTTCAAAACAACGTGCACGCACCATTGAAAAAAAACCTCTGTGAGGTGGTGGCCACTTTCCGGGAAATTCGAGATACCATTCGTACAATGGTGAGGGGGTTTAAATTCAAGGGCACATCGAACGCATTGATTGATTGATTGTAGGGTTTAACGCGCCGACGCAGCGCAGGCGATGAGGCGCGCCGTAGTGATGGGCTCCGGATTAATTTTGACCACCTGGGGATCTTTATCGTGCGCCGAAATCTCGTACACATGGGTGTTTTTACTTTTCGCCTCCATCAGAAAAGCGGCCGCCGCGGCCGGGAACCGAAAACCTCGAACGCAGTCCGGGAGAGTTGGCAGGTCTGCTTATTGCTTTGGTTTCATTTGTTTGTTTCATAATAATTTCATTTTTAATTTTCGGGACCATCAAGGCAGGCCAAGAATCCGACATGGGAATGGGGGCAGCCACTATGAAGAATTCATGGGAAAATAACGCAAGGAAAGGCGTAGCCAGAGATATAAAGGCAATATAAACGAGCACGACGCTGAATAATGCTGATTATTGAGGAATTGGTAAATATACTCTGTGAATGCCATCTAGGTGCACTGAAAACCAACAAAAAGAAATTGCATGCATTGCGTAAGGTCAAATAAATACATAAAACGGACTTTGGTTTGTGTTTTAGTTATCTAACACCTGTGTGCCATTAACAGGGCCGAGGTTAACGGCCGGCTGTACGGCATGCATGGCAGCAGCCTTGTGCAGGCTTCCTCTGGCCTGCATAGAATAATCTGAATCTGGCCAATGGTAGGCCATACATAATTGGGCAATGGCAGCCATACATAACTGGCCAGTGGTAGGCCATTTATGCTTGGCCAATAGTAGGCCATACTTCTTTGGCCAATTACAGGCCATACATATTCGGCCAATGGTCGGTCAGCCAATAGTATTAGCGGCCAAAGCAGATCGTCTAATGAATGGAAGCCAAGCTCCATCTTACACGGCCAAAGACCATTTTAGACTAAGGGCCAAACACTTTGGCCCAAGATTGGCAGGAAGGAAAAGAATTGGCCAAGGTTCGTTGGGGAAAGATTGGCTGCACATGCCCGTGTTGGCTGGGGCACGCACAAAAAAAATGAGTGGTTAAATTCAGGCACGTTTGGGTTTTGCCCGGGTTCTTAACGGAAACAAAGGTAACGACTTGCACCGCTGTCGTGTCCCTTTCTGGTACGGTAACTTCCTCTTTGGCTTCTCTCCAATAGCTGGTTTTTGTAATCGCATTTTTCTCTTATTTTGTGGGCCTCAGCAGGTGGCGAGGTTTATGCTTGCGCTGTGTTCGCAGCATGTGGAACAGCGGCAGTAGCATCTCTGGGCAGCCAGTTTAAAAGACGATAATCTTTCTTCGGCCACCAATTTTGCAATACCTCCAGTTTTGCTTCGTTGTACCCAAAGGTCTGTGCTTCTTATGAATGCAGAGAAGCAGTCCTCCGATTTGACTAACAGGAAGCGACTACAGGTAAAGTTGGATATAATGAAGTTGAGGGAAATTTGTATTTTTTTGTTAAATCTAGGCATTTGTTACACGCACATGTCGAGTCTCACTTGAATTAAGCACAAAAGAAACCAACGTGCTAGACCTAAGTGATGGTGAACTAAATCTTAAACAGTATTTCACAGTAAAAAACCGCGTGATTTGCGCCTGCTGCTTTCCTTCTTATGTAGTCACTAGACAGTACTCCAAAGAAGCAAGGTAACCTACACCCGTATTCACAAACGTAACTTAAGGTATCACTTATGCCTTTTGATACTATTCGTTGCCTCAACCCGTTTCGAGCACAAAACACGTGGTTAAAGGATGCGTTTTTTGGAACCTAATTCTTTTTCTGCGTCCCTAATTGTTGAGAGGGTGCTGCTAACTGGTATACCGTGACGGGCGGTAACGTTCTCTTTCTATCCGGGGCAGACGGTATTTGAACTTGCGATCTTGTCTTGAACAGACAAAACTTTTCGTTTTCTGGCAGCAATACTCATCACCGGTGAACCGAAACCACAGACAGCAGTGCAGACGCGCGATTACGCATCGACAGGCAGACCTAGAACCTAAACTCAGCCTGGATCCCCTTCTTTCCCACTCAGCTACAGAAGAAATGTTACACCTACAACGCTAGCATTGACACTGTACAGCAAACTGTAACTCGAGACAAGCGCTCTCACCGTACTACCAATGCCGCCTCTCCTGCCTTATCGTAGTAAAACGAGGGGAGTGGTGATCTGTGTTCGACGTTTTCTTCCCCTAAAATTCTATTATTTTTTTGAAGTGTAAGAATTGCACTTAAGCTTGAGTCGTTATCTTCTGCGATTGGAACATGTTTCGCCGACATTATTGCACTAACAGAAACATCGCATTCCACGCATGTGCCCGACATGAATTTTTTGCGTAATGCTTCTTACTTATCTATTTATCGCTGCGACAGTAGTGAACGTCGAGGAGCAAGCGTATCCTTTAGCCATATCAAAAGATATTCCATCCACGTGCGTAGATATGAACAGTCGTTATGAAATATCTTGGGCGCGATGACGCTTCACCATGAAAATATTGCCTTTGGTGTTTGGTATCGATCTGCTTCTTCCTCAATTACGTTTGTAAATGAGCTACATGACCTAATAAACTCAATTTTATCCCTTTTTTTGCCTCGTGCCTTTTTCTCCTGGGTGACTTTAAAGACATTCGTTTGAGCACGCATCCAACTCACTTATCGCCACTTTCGAACGAGGTAAGCATTTTTTTTTTAGATTTGTGCTCTGTATTTTCTTTGGCCCAATTGATGACACAACCGACTAGAAGAATTAATAACACAGCAAGTACTTAAGACCGTATATTAACAAACCCAGCTGATTTTGCTTCAGTTGTCACTTATTGCCCTGGACTGAGTGATAATTTGTTTACGTTTAACATTGACGCAAGCACTCCAAAAAAGCAAAAGAGACAGTATATATTATGAATACAAGAACGCTTAACTTCGAAGCTATTCATAACGAACTCTCAGCCTTTACCGACACATAATGCGGCACGTTGATTAGCGATCTGTTAAATGAAATTGGGATTTATTCTCGATTGAAATTCACCAACTAATAAATCAATAAATTTCAAATCATGTAGTTACAAGTCATCCCCACGCACCATGAAACAACTCGTATATCAAACGCCAAGCAAACTTTAAGAAGTGCTTTTACCGATTAGCCAAAAATTTCAGAGCTAGAACCCGCTGGGATACTTATCGAGTCGTTCTGAAGCTTAGTTTCCTTCCAATAAAAATGAAACAAATCATCTTATCAACAGCGCTGCCGTCTATGCTAACAACTAATTAAGAAACATTGGCGCGTCATAAATCCACCCGCTAATGATGACATTGGCCTCGAAGACGCCTCTAACAATCCTGTGCCATTTAAGACCTGCGTGTCTATCTTAAACGACACCTTTGCCAAAAAGTTCTCTAACACTACTGTTGATAAGCTTCCGGCCGTGCAACGTTTCGAGTATGTTGTCATGCCCCAAGTGACTTTCGATGTTCTTGGCATTTCTAAATTAATTCACGGTTTACAGATTCATTCATTCTGTGGCTAATTTATTCATTCTAATCACTGCTAATTTTTTGAAAAACACAAATGCTTATTTTTATAGTAATAACAAAAATGTTTTCCAGAAATCCCTGGAAACATTTACGTCAGAAAGTGCGTGTAAAATCCGGAAGGTTGTTCCTCCGTGCAAATCTGGAAATAAATCTGATCCCGCCAATTTCCGCCCCATTTCACTCACCAGCAAACATTGTAAAATGCTCGAACATGTTTTTTTTAATATGGGTAATTTTCTTGAATCTAACTCATTTTTCACGCCGGCACAGCACGGCTTCCAAAAATCATACGATTGTGAAACTCACCTGGTAACCTTTACACACAGTGTTCACCAAATTCTTCATCTTTCGTTTAATGCAGATTGTATTTCTTGTATTTTACAAAGGCATTTCACAAGGTCTCTAAGAAACTACTACTTCATAAACTACGGCAAATAAATATCGATGAAAATTTTTTAAAATGGATTTAATGTTTTATTCCTGAAATGGTTGGCAATTCGTTAGAGCAAACAGCTGCAACTCACCCCCGCGAGACGTGCACTCGGGTGTACTTCAGGGGTCATTGCTCCTGCCGCTCTTATTATTAATTTACCCTAACGATCTCTCTTCCCTGGTAACTTTTAAAATTCATGTTTTTGATGCCGATTGTGTCAGTTCCCGAGCAATTACCACCGACAACAATTGCGCAATTCTTTAGTATGATCTTCCTAGTATCGCTAACTGGTGTCATGCAGGGCGAGTGGAGCTCAGCAGTAACAAATCCAAAGTCATGCGTAAATCTCGTACAAACACCACTCCGTCACTTTATTTTCTTAATAGGTGTGCTTTATAATTTGTTGTCACCTACAAATACTTTGGCGTTCCGTAAAATTCAAGTTCACGACGCTAGAAAATTCAAGTTCATTCGGTAAAATTCAAATTCATGACGCTAGGTCATGCGGCATATTAAAATAAAAATCTCAATGAGGGTAATCACGTGTTTTCTAATTAGTATCATGACATAGTCAAGGTGGGTCATAAATTAGGTTAAAATTCACAATGAAGCCACTGCGTGTGCGGGACATCAAATTGAAGGTTCTGATAAAGAAAATCATGTGGGACAAAAATGCGGTATGCCTATATTATGAGATGGTCATGGTTAGTCAATAATTGGTTTAAAATTCAAATTCATTCCGGTAGGATGTGATGGGTACCAATTTAATAATCTTGATGAGCGGAATCACGTGAGAGAAATACAAAAATGCTTCCTGGTTATAACCATGAGATAGTCATGGCGAGCCCTATATTGGTTTAAAATTCGAAGTGTCCCCGCTAGGGCGTGTAGGGTATCAAATTTACGGTCTTGACGAGGGAATCACGTGGTAGAAATAAAAAGGCTTCGTGGGTCTAATCATGAAATCGTTATTATGAGTCATACAAAGGGTTAAATTAACGGTGAGGCCGCTAAAGCATGTGGGGTGTTAAATTGAAGGATTCAGTTAGGGGAATCACGTCGGACATTTAAATATTGCCTCCTGGTTACAGTCATGAGAGTCATGGTTAGTTTGACTGGTGTGAATTCCATATGATCCTTTAAGGCCATGCGGGGTATCAAATTAAAGCTCTCGTTGAGGGGGATCACGTGGGACAACCCCGCACGGGGCACCTTGAGTATTCATGGTGACGGTACTGGCGATACCGCGGACCCCGAGCCCCCCAACATAAGCTGTGACCTACCGTGGTGATGTGTTTTTAAGGTGAAGGGTAGAAACCTGTAACGGTGGCCGTCGGAGCCTTGGTCAAGCTCCGGCCGATGGGCTCCCTGCCTGTCTACCAGGCAGGGAGCTCCGGGACCTCTTTGACTACCAGGGTAACGTCAAAGGAGAAAGTACCCCCGTCTCCCTGCTTTTATACATACTGTATGATAATTTCTCAAACCCCCCCCTCCAATGATCGGCCTCCCAAAAGAGGCCGCACCGAAGTACTTGCTAAAGAGAAGGCAGAACATTTCTATAAACATCTTGTAGTTCATTCCACAGGGGACACCCCTGTTGGCAAGAAGTCAGTCATTCTTTTGGCTAAATGCATTGAGTCGGTTGTCGGCTCAGACTATGATGCTAAGAAGCTTTCATCCGGAGACCTACTTGTTCAAGTAAAAAGAAAAAATCAAAGCGAAAACCTCCTGAAACAGACCACGTTGGCTGACCTGGCTGTTACTGTGACTCCACATAGAACTCTCAACTCCTCTCAAGGTGTAATCTCAGAAAAGGAATTACAGTCTGAGACAGAGGTGGAACTTCTTCAGGCGCTTCAACCTCAAGGAGTAACTTCTGTCAAACGAATTGTAATCCGCAGAGCAAATGAAGAAATCCCAACAAAGCATCTTGTCCTAACATTTGACTTCACAACCCCACCCGAAAAGGTCAAAGTGGGCTTCCTAAGCTGCAATGTACGACCATATGTCCCTAATCCCAGGCGATGCTTTAAATGCCAACGATACGGTCATGGAACTCAATCATGTCGAGGAAAGCTGACTTGTCCTAAATGTTCAGAGTCCGACCATTCGTCGGATGACTGTCCAAACATCACAGTCAAGTGCCCGAATTGCAGTGGTCCACACGCTGCTTATTCGCGAACCTGCCCAAAATTCAAAGCAGAAAAAGAAATACTACAACTAAAAGTAACAGAAAACATCACCTTTGCTGAGGCACGCCAAAAGCACAAGCTGCTTTCGGCTACATCTTATGCAGACGCTGCCCGCCGGGGGCTGGGGCGGCGTTTGGTCAGCACAGCGACACAGTGCAGCCTTGCTGCTGATGTGTTGCTGTCCCAGCCCCCAGCTGAGCAGCCACCTGCTGCCTCTACAACACCTGTAGAGGCTGCGGGGGCCCCGCGTCTTGCCGGACTGCCTTCGGTAGTCCAGCGGTGTCAGGACTCGCCCAGTGTGGCGACTCCAGCAAATGTGGCGATTGGAATCGCCGCTGGGAGCTCTGCCGCTCTCACTGTTTCCTCTTCACCTGCCCTAGAGACACCTGAGGGCAGGGAGATGGAGACGGGAGGGCCCACAGCAGCGCCCATCCTAGCTCCACCGCCTGCCCCGCCCGCGGCGCAGGCAAAGAACACCCGACAGGGTACCAAGTCAAGGGGGCCCAGTCCACTGGTCACCCCCTTGCCTTCAGATGACGACATGGACGTCGAGCCCTTCCGGCTTCCATCCCAGCGGAAGGAACGGGCTGCGGCGTCCAGGTCAGTAGAGAAGGCCAGAAAACCCCTTCCAAGAGTCCAAGCCCCAAAAGACCCTACATAAATAGTCACACTCTAGTAGCTCCGAACACATCATAATGGGAAGAGAAAATATTGTTCAATGGAACTGCAGAGGCCTTCTGAATAATCTTGATGACGTGTATGAGATCCTGCATGCCAATCAGCCAAGTGTAATGTGTGTTCAGGAAACACACCTGAATTCCAAAAACACAAATTTCTTGAACAGTTACTTGATATACAGAAAGGACAGGGATGGCTGCACGCACTCTTCTGGGGGTGTGGCTATAATTGCCCGAAAATCTTTAGCATGCCACCCTGTCACTCTGAACACTGTCCTCGAGGCTGTGGCAATTCGAACAATAATATTTAATAGGTTGATAACGGTATGCTCCATATACATTCCTCCTGATGTTGCACTTTCAACCTCTGACTTCGAGGCACTGGTTGACCAGCTGCCCGAACCATACATTCTTACAGGCGACCTTAATGCTCACAACTCTCTTTGGGGCTCTTCTCGCACGGATGCCCGAGGTCGCCTGATAGAGAAATTTCTTACATCTTCAGGAGCATGCCTTTTCAACAATAAACAGCCTACATACCATAACATAGGACACAACACATACTCTTATCTTGACTTGGCGATTGGCTCTGCAGTTCTCTTTCCTCTTCTCGAGTGGGGTGTGGGCACTGACCCATATGGCAGTGACCACTTCCCCACCTCACTAACATACATAGGTAAAGGCCCATGCAGTCTATCTTCCCATAATAGGTTCAATGAAGCTCGAGCTAACTGGAATACATTTACAGAGACATCCAAACTACACCACACATCCATAGGACACCTCCACGTTGAAGAAGCTACGCAACTGCTCACGGCGCACATCCTCGACGCCGCCGAAAAGTCCATTCCCCACGCCTCTGGTGCCCCGCGCAACCAGCGGAGGCCGTGGTGGAATGAGGACTGTAGGCGGGCGCGAGAGGCCCAGAACAAGGCGTGGGGTATCCTTCGTCGGTACCCCACGTCAGGAAACCTCCTCTTGTTCAAACGGGCCAAGGCATACGGAAAACGTGTGCGCCGTGAGGCAAAACGAGAGAGTTGGCGTACATTCATAACATCAATAAACTCCTACACAGACACACGGAAAGTATGGACACGTATACGCAAACTCAAAGGACAACAGACACACAGCCTGCCCCTGGTCAGTACAACAGGGGACACTCTGGAAGACCAGGCTGACACCCTCGCACAACACTTCCAACACGTGTCCAGTTCAGCACACTACACGAACACTTTCCTGAAACATAAAGCCTGTTGTGAAAAGAAGTCCCTACATGACAACAACAAATCACAGACTTCTTACAACTCCCTGTTTTCACTACATGAGCTGAGGGCTGCTCTGAGCACATGTAAACCCTCAGCTCCAGGCCCAGACAACATCACTTACACAATGATACAACACCTGCACGCAGACACTCTTCTAACACTCTTACACCTATATAACATGATTTGGCTTTCGGGGCACATTCCAAACTCTTGGAAGGAGGCTATAGTTGTAGCTTTCCTGAAGGAGGGAAAGGACCCGTCGTCCCCCTCAAGTTACCGTCCTATTGCCCTGACGAGCTGCCTGTGCAAGCTCTTCGAGAAGATGATAAATCGCAGGCTCGTGTACTTCCTTGAGTACAACGGTCTTCTCGAGGGCAGCCAGGCAGGCTTCAGGGCGGGGCGATCCACGAATGATCAACTCGTAGCTCTTGAATCGTATATTAAGGATGCCTTCGTGCATAAACAGTATGTCGTAACTGTCTTTTTCGACCTCGAGAAGGCCTACGACACCGCTTGGCGCTACGGGATCCTCAGTGACCTGAAGTCTTTCGGTGCTTCGGGCCATATGCTCAACACACTGGCTAGTTATCTGTCCCAAAGAACGTTTCGCGTGAGAGTTGGTAGCGCACTGTCAAGGATTCATGTGCAAGAAAACGGCGTGCCGCAAGGTGGAGGTCTAAGCTGTACTCTTTTTATAATTAAAATGAACTCTCTTGGGAAGGCATTGCCACCTACCATTTCTTACTCTATGTATGTAGACGACGTACAGATATCTTTTAAATCTTGTAATATGTCAATCTGTGAACGTCAGGTCCAGCTTGGTGTTAAAAAACTTGCCAGCTGGGCCGACAAGAATGGTTTTAAACTCAATC
Organism: Haemaphysalis longicornis; assembly: GCF_048455015.1. Lineage (NCBI taxonomy): Eukaryota > Metazoa > Arthropoda > Arachnida > Ixodida > Ixodidae > Haemaphysalis > Haemaphysalis longicornis. The sequence continues at coordinate 98,279,487 of NW_027526233.1, read as the reverse complement.
CAGGAAAAAGTTCTTGTGTTGTGTTCTCCAAAAAGCGCGGGATCCATCCGGACCCAGATATTACTCTGAATGGCGTTTCAATTCCTGTTAAAAAGGAGCACAAGTTTTTAGGCATAATATTCGATAACAAGCTAACATTTGTCCCACACTTGAAACATCTTAAGCAAAAATGCCTAAAAACTATGAATATTCTCAAAGTTCTCTCTCACCAGTCATATGGTGCAGACAGGCAACTCCTTCTGCGGGTTTATAGCGCCCTAGTGGGATCCCGCTTGGACTACGGCAGTGTTGTATATGGGTGCGCAACAAAAACGGCACTGAAAATGCTGGACCCGTTGCTGCATTTAGGGCTACGCCTCGCATGTGGTGCTTTTCGCACTAGCCCTGTCCAAAGTCTCTATGTAGAATGCAATAAATGGTCCCTAGATCACCAGAGGGTGTACATGGACGTTTTATATGCCTCAAAAATCATGTCTATGACAAATCATCCTTTTACTCCGACCATTAATGATGCATCCTCACAGCAACTCTTTTTAAATCGTCCATCAATCTCCATGCCGTTTCATCTAAGAGTGCGAGAAGAAGCCTGTGAGCTTGAAGTCTCGTTTTCAGGCATTCACAAGACGCCCATCATTGATTCAATTCCACCATGGCATCTCCGCCCTGTGTCATGTGACCTGTCTTTTATGCAGTTTAGCAAGAACAGGTCACCAAGGATTGCGATTCTGCAGCATTTCTTGTTTGTGCAGCATAAGTACCGCTGTGAAGAGTTTTACAGCGATGCTTCCAAGACTGCAACTGCTGTGGCTTGTGCTGCGCATGGGCCAAACTTTAACGTCAGTAAAACAATGAACTTTTGTAGCAGTATATTCACAGCGGAAGCATACGGTATTTTAATGGTAATAAATCACATAGTCCAACATCAAATCGTAAAATCCATCGTGTACACGGACTCTCTTAGCGTTGTACAAGCACTTGCATCAGGAAAGCATTCTAAAAACTTTGTCATCAATCACGTTTTTAAGGCTATCATGTCTGCATATACATCAAACCTTCAAATAACTTTCTGTTGGGTTCCAGGGCACTCTGGAATTGCCGGGAACGAAACTGCAGATCGAATGGCCACTGCAGCTACACTCTTGAATACAATGGACATTGCAACAGTGCCATACACAGACATGAAGCCACACATCAGACACCAACTTCGCAACAGATGGCAAACACACTGGAGTGAACAAACAGATAACAAGTTACACGTTATAAAACCACGCTTGGGACCATACACCACTGACACACGCAACAGATACACAGAAGTTGCCCTTGCTAGGCTACGGATAGGGCACACACATGTCACACACTCGTATCTCCTCACGGGGTCTTCAAGACCCCAGTGTGGCAGGTGTGGAGATGCCCTATCTGTAGTTCACATACTCATTCAATGCAACGCACTTCACACAACACGACGCAAACACTTCCCACAGCTATACAGACTACACGTCCCACTACACCCAGCGTTTTTCCTCTCTGACAATCCCATGTTTTCTATCAAGTGCGTTTTTAAATATTTAGAAGAAGTTCAATTTTTAGAGCTCATTTCATACCACGCGTGATCACTCCCTGGCCCTATACACCAGCATGCTCATTGTCGTTTTGTTATTTTACTTGTGTTTTTGCTGACTTTTCGTAGTGTTTCAGGTTTCACCCCTCATATATTACTATTGTCTTGGCGCTCTTTGCCCCAGTTGGCCTTGCGCCATAAACATCCAACCATCATCATCACGTGGGACAAATATAAAAACGCTTTCTGGTTATAGTTAGGAGGATATAGCAAAAGGTATCGTTCTTCATTGCTGGGTCGGGTTTAAACAAAATTCGTTGCCAACCCGTAAGGCAGTTGTGGTATATACATGCGAAGGTTTGTCCAGAGATGTACATCAATGCGGTATATAGTAGTAAAAATATTGGCTTGTAATTGCTGAATCATCGAGGCAGGATGGCATGGGGTAAAAACAAAAGCCATGCCAAGCTCTCGAACGTAAATTACAGACTCAAAAACTCTCAGCTAATAGCTGCCATTCAAACGTTACTTCCTCCATTTTCCCATGTCCAAACAAACAAGCAAATCCTTCGACACATATGGTGTCGTGGAAATAATGGACGACCACAGGTAACAGGGGGCATCAAACCTTATCAGAAAAGCGAATTTAACATTTGTTTAGGAATAGGCCTTGTGGCCGCGTTTCGTGTCCGTACTTTCCTTCTTCCCACAGTCTACCAACGTGCACTCGGATTCAGAATTGGCCAATTACATGTGAGATATTCACTCCTTGATAGAGTGTAGAAGATAGAGAGGCAACAGAACCTCCCCGACATAACCAGACATTAGGACAGAACAAAATTTCTTCAGAAAAATAAGCAAGCGCAGTTTGTGTGTGCGCTCGAACTGATAATAATATAATAACAAATCTGCGCAAGATATCAAAACTAGCACATGATGACAATGTGAAGTAAAAGATTTAACTCGCGCTCCGCAGTTCTCCAACGAATAAATGTCAAACACAATGAAATAACAGATGACTGACGCAACACACACACACACACAAACACACACACAAACACACACACACACACACACACGCAAACCCACGCACACGCGCACTCGCAATCGCACAGGCATATGCGTGCATGATTGAAGTAACAGCTGGGTATGGTGGCGGCAATTGCTTACAACGATAGCGCGGTGCTTTTCCGAGCTACGAGAGCTCATCCCACATAGCAAATGCTAATAAAAACTAATACAAGTGCCTCAGCCAACAACGAGGCACTTTTTTGTTAGTCCCACAAGATTTCCCTCCTCGAGACCCTCAATTTGATACCCCACATTCTTTTTTTCTGATTTCCTTTTTTTTAGTTTCGTTTTTAGCTTTTAGTTGTCTACATTTAGGCTTTTATAATGATTACAGGTTAAACTTCCGTGATATCTGCATTTTTGTGTTAATTTAGGGCGTTACACGATCCTGGCGGGGGGAGAGGTACGGGGTACTCAGCAAAGAATGCTACGCATTAATAAACGCAAAGGCATATCCATGAACGCCCCGCGCTTCAGAGACGCGCGGGACCCTTCGCTTTGACACAAGGTGTTTTTTTCAGGATGCAGAGCAAGAATGCACAGAACCGTAACCCTAAACACCTTCGTCGTAAATGAACAGAGCAGTGAGCCCATGTTCCCTCGCCCAATATTGCTTTTTTCGACCCAGGGACCCAGCACACCATCGAGTCTGGACAGCCTCTGTCATGAACACGAACACGGAGCCTACATCAAGAGTTTGGTATCCAATATATACGTACAATTGCTTGCAACCTGCACTAGTCATAATGGGCGGCAGGTGTAGCTGTAATAAATCGGCAATGAAAATTTTCCTACTTCAAAGGAGCTACGGTGTTATGTCGTGCCGAATGCAAGAGTGTGAGCTCACTAATTTGCACCCGTAATATTTTTACTATGCGTGAATTTGACAACACTGAACGCTAGTGAAATCAGAGTCCATCTGAGCCCGAGAAAATTTCTAGCACGAGAGAGATGTGAGGCCACTTGAGTTCTGAATTCATTTTGAGTTCTCAGCCCTTTTTGAGTTCTGAGTTCATTTTGAGATTTGAGTACATTTTGAGTTTGACTACATTTTGAGTTTGAGTACATTTTGAGTTTTGAGTACATTTTGAGTTTTGAGTATATTTTGAGTTTGAGTACACGTTGAGTTTGAGTACACGTTGAGTTTTGAGTACATTTTGAGTTTTGAGTCCATTTTGACTTTGAGTACATTTTGAGTTTTGAGTACATTTTGAGTTCGAGTACATTGTGATTTCTGAGTACACTTTGAGTTTTGAGTACATTTTGAGTTTGAGTACATTTTGAGTTCTGAGTACATTTTGAGTTTTGAGTCTGAGTGAGTTCTGAGTTGTGCGCTCAATGTAACTTTGAGCTTGAATGAGCGCAGATGTGCTATTCAGCATTGAGTCTGAGTTTGAGTTAGTGGTGATTGGAAAAAAAGAATTTGTGAGTGAGTCGAGCCAATTTTGCCGAGCCAATTTTGCCGAGTCAGCCGAGCCAATTTCGCCGAGGTATGTATATATGATCTAACATTGTAACAGTTACTGGTATACGAAAAAAAATCGGCGACGAACAAGAGCACGAGGTTTTAAGACTGTGCCTTGATGACTGTGATAGTTAAGTTAGGCATCGCTTAGAGTAGTTTAAGGAAAACAACGAGGAAATTTTTTTTGGTGACTAGAAAAGTCGCTTGAATAGGAAATTTGTGAATGCGTAAGAATTTCTGGGCGTTTCAATGAATTCGCACCCCCTCCCTCCCTCCAGCTCCCAACGGCGCGCCTGATATAAACTGAACTTCGTTTATGTAGGTCGCTGCATATTACCACTTTCTGAACCTCTGTGTGCACCTTTCGTGCGTAGACAGGTGAATAGCATTTCTTAAAGCTGGTCAAGAAGCGAATAACTGTAACCGGTACTGCAATGTTTTTTTTTTTCTTTCAGCATTTTTCCAAAATTAGGGGTCACGAGGAACCTGAACGGCTTCTACGCTTTCGTGACTTCATCTGATAAAAGGCCTTCAAAAATACTTTATTGTACTTCCTCCACACCCTGATCTCCCATCATCCCTTTCTTCGCAATCTACTTCCAAACACGGGTCCGAGGCTTCAGGCAATGGCGAAAAGGCCTCTGTGTCTTTTTAATGTAAAGGTGTGTATTACTGTATTCTTCCTGAAGGCAAATTTATGTTGTGAGAGCTGCGTTGACGCGGAATTTTCGGATGCCATGTATATAAGAAAAAATCGAGAGCTGTTGTTTTATATTCTATAGATATTTTTATTATTTATATTTATTTATTATAACAATTATTTTCATGTATTGGTATATTTTGGGGGCATATATTATTACACTTTATATTGGTTGTCAAAATTTTGAACCCCCTCCATAGAAAATCCTGGGTGCCCTAATGTACTGAAATATGAATCCAGGTCGGAACGACCATAGTGTTCTGTATTTTTGCGAACCCCGTGACTCGTTTTGCTCCATAAGTCAATGTACTGATTATAAGCATGAAATAAAACCAGCACGCGTTTATACACACAGTAGGGTACTTGGAACTCTAACTACAATTTTTGCTCCCCATAATGCACGTCGGCATGCTTTCATGCCATGACAACATTAAGTGATGTGATACAATTGTTTCGAGCGTTTGGCAATTTTGCAAGAGCAGTTTTACCTTAGATACGATTACCGCGAGGCGTAATGGCTTCTGCACAAGGCGACAACCCCGGAGACATCGAAATTTGTTTTTGTCATGCGTCGTCGCTGTTGTCGATTAGCTCAGTGTTCCCTTTGTTCAAAAGATTGCTGGATACAGGAGCTGATGTATAGCTATGACTCTTAGCGTCCGCACAGAACCGGCGTCGCAAGGACTCGGGCGACGCCGGCGGCGATGTTTTCTCAGGAAGGGTATCAAAAACAATAGTTTAAATCACGCCCTGGGCTAGTGTATGTGATTCTGAGTCCTTCATTATGATAAAAAGTTACGCAGAAATAAAATCTGGTTCGGACAAGTATCAAGACTCTACCGAACACAAACAGAAGGGAGAGCGAGCCCAAGTGTAGCAGACGACCCTTCAAAGCGAGCATCCCTTAGCGGACCTCACGTAGAGGCACTTCTCAGCGCCGCCCGTGGTCGCCCTCATCGCCAATAGGTGTACCTATTGCCATAAATACACGTTTTCTGTTTTTCTTGCCGAAATATGTGCTTGGGTTGTTGTCTAACTTAGTTCCTTTACGTTGGTGTGGAAGACATGGGACAATTTATGCAAATATATAAGCAAGCAAAAAACGGGACGCACAAATATCAAAGAAGTAAAGATGGGACGCTATGCAGCGATGGCAACGACGTCTGATTTCAAACAGGTTAGCCTCAGGCTACCCAGGGATGCCCGTAAATGACGCTCCGTTGTCGCAGCCACGACACGCCACTTCGTGAGTGACCCGAGCTGCATCAACCCGAACATCGGCGTTGGCTGCAGCAAACTCGTATAGTGAATTTAGCTTGACGCGGTTGCCTGAGTAAAGGGAACCCACGGAGCCATTCAAAATGTGGCGAAGCTCATTTTTGGTTCTTGCTTCCCTTGTGCCTAATTTGCAAGGCTTTTCTCTCCTTTGACCTTCTCTGATGGGGAATTGTTGCAAAGAGTCGATGTTTAGACTCACTTTTTTCAATGAAGGAACATGCTTGTGGTACCCGTCGAAGAGTCCAACAGGGAGGATCAACAGCTGCGCAAAAAGGAACGTAGTTCCGTACCTGTCTCTCTTTTCTCGAAGTGCCGTGATTGCCGCCATATTACGATGCAGGTGATTCTACGCGTTCCGAAGTGAACTCACGTACCTCATTTTAAAACCGGAGTGAGGTCTAGTTTTTCGGATGGACCTTCTGAATCTTCTGGCCCCCCAAAACGCTTCTTTAGTATCTCGAGACCCACATCGTAATTCACCCTGTGTTACCTGTACAGCTGAATTTGCCACAATCGCCTGTTATTAGTTCGGAATTCGCAAGTGGACCAGATTTTCAGTGGTGAAAATGGCCTGTTTTTTTGTTAGGCGGCATGTTAGAATTGCTCACGAAATATCAACAAACGGTTCGACTAAAATGTTGAAGCACCAGTTTCGGAAAGCTGACCCTAGATATTGTATAGTTCGCGTTGGCCTTCTCAATGTTCTTTGCATCATCATGTCAAGCCGTCAAGTTCATGTCAAGTTCATTCACTCGCAGACTGAGGCTGGATCAGCGATCTACAATTTCATGATCGTATTTTTTCGTCGGGATGTATTTTTGTTCATGGTCTTTATCCATAAACTGAGCTGCCATTTCAGCACCAACTCGGTTTTCTTGCTGTTCTAGGGGATTCAGCTTCGCTAGGAGAACCTGTGTTTTCCTTATGTTCGCTGCCCTGAAAAGCCGCCTCGCGGTCCTTTATAGCTATCGTCGCTTGCGACTACACGCTCGTCGTACCTTCCCTCTCTTAATCAAGCCCACCCTGGTTATATGATTTGCTATATGGCGTTGTTGCGGCTGGGGTCACTCACCAAGTGGCGTGTCACGGCTCCGACAACGGAGCATCGTTTCCGGCATCGCTGGGTAGCGTGGAGCTCACTTGTTTCAAATGAGACGTCCTTGTCATCGCTACATAGCGTCCCATCTTTACTTCTTTGACATTTGTGGGTTCCGTTTTTTGCTTGCTTACGTATTTGCATGACTTGTCCCTGAGTTTTCGGCACCAAATAAAGGTACTCAGCGAAACAACCTTCAAAGTGCATGTTTCGGCAAGCAAAACAGAGAACCTGTGTTCATAGCAATGGGTACACCTATTGGCGGTAAGGGCAATCACGGGCGGCGCTGCGAACTGCGTCTCCATGACGTCGACTAAGGGACGCTCGCATTTGTGGTCTGCTTCCAAGCTGTTTCTTTGCGCTCGGTTGATTTTTCTTGCTTGTCCGCAGCAGATTTTGTTTGTGAGAAACCTTTTACCATAATAAAGGACTCAGGATCACATACACTGGCTCAGAGCGTGAATTAAAGTATATTTTCTACCCTTCCTGAAGGAACATTTCTTCATGAAGAATCCTCAACATGAATAATCCTGAACATGAAGAATCCTGAAGATCGGCGTACGCCGGTCCTTTGCAGAGCGCGAAGAGGCACAGTTATGCGTCCGCTCCTGTATCCAGCAATATTTCTAACAAAAGGAACAGTCAGCTGCAATAAACGACAACCGCGAAAACACAGGACCAACACAAATTTCGATGCCTTCGGGTCTGTCGGATTAGGCAGGAGCCATTACGCTTCCCCGTAATCGCATGTAAGGTAAAACTGCTGTTGCAACATTGCCGAACGCTCGAAATAATTGTAACACATCACTTTATCTTCTCATGGAACGAAAGAATGTCGACATGCACTACGGGAAGCTAAAAATGTAGTTATAGTTCCAAATCACCTATCGTGTGTATAGACGAGTGATGGTTTTATACCATTTTTATAACCGGTACGAAGCCTTATAGACCAAAACGTGTCATGGGTGTGGCAAAAATACAGTAACACTATGCCGGTTCAAACCTGGAGGCATATTTCGGTACATGAGTGCACCCAGAATTTTTCTCTGGAGGGGGTTAGAAATGTTAACCAGTATAAAGTATGATAATATCTAACTGAAAAATACAAAAATACGTAGAAAAAAGAATATATTCAAACAAATAAAAAAATAAAAGTACCTAAGAATATAAAAGAAGAGTATGGAGTTATTCTCATATATAACCGAAAAAATTACGCATCCATGCAGTCCTCATCACATATAAAATTCGCCTTCAGGAGAAATACAGTAATAAACACCTTACCATAAAAAAAGATTGGAAGCCTTTTCGCTACTGCCTGAAGCCTCGGACCTAAGTTTGGAAGTTGAATGGGAAGGAAGAGATGATCAGGGTGGGGAGGAAGTACAGCTAAAGCATTTTTGAATGCCTTTTATTCAGATAAAGTGAAGAAAAGCGTAAAACATGTGCAGGTTCCTCGTGCCCCCCTCCCCCCCCCCATTTTTTAAAAAATGCTGAAAGAAGAAAACTTTGAATAACCGTATACAATTATTCGCTCCTTCATCAGCTTTGAAAAAATTCTATTCACCTGTCTATGCCCGAAAGGTACAGACAATGTTTCAGAAAGTCGTATTATTTGGCGCCCTACTAAAACTGTAATTTCAGTTTATATCTGGCGCGACATTGAGGGGAAGTCGGGGGGCGAGGGTTATGAATTAATGTATACGCACAGAAATTCTTACACATTCCGAAATGTCCTACCCACTTCCACTTTTGTAGTCACCGAGAAATTTTCTCGTTCTTTTTCTTAAACTACTTCAAGCGATGTCTAAGCTGTCTCTCACAGTCTTCAACACACATAGCCTTAAAAGCTCGTGCTCTTGTTTGTGTCTTCTTTATTTTCGTATACAAGTAACGAAATATTATTTTTCAAGATTTAACTAAGATTGGCCAACAATAGAAGCTTATGAGTGTACAAAATTCGCTCCTACAACTTCGGTGGTGATTCGGTGAAAGAGCGAGGGGTCCGGTCGCTGTGCGTGGGGTGGTTTACAACTACCAGAGCACCCCCCGTATGTGCGCCACTGTTTCGGTACATTTCCCGCAGCCATATCTTCATAAAATTCACTTATGCGTAGCAGGAGAACTGCACACAAGGAGAGTAGAAGGAGGGGAAGGAGGAGAAAACGTTATGGAACATTGAAATCGAGCTGGTTAGTTGGCGTAGTCCTGAGTCCATGACATTATATTAAAGTATATTAAACCGACACGTATACTATTTATTGCGTTGGTTAGCGAGTACAAAAACCGTTCAACACCATAATCAAATCATAAAGGCGTAACCACATGGAGCGAATTTTGCTAGCGATGCGACAAGCGACAGCGACAAGCGACAAAATCTGGTTTTAAAGGCGTAACCACATGGAGCAATTTTCGCTAGCGACGCGAAAAGCGATAGCGACAAGTTGTCGCTGCCGCTTGACTTTTCGCCCGCCGATGCAACCACATGCAGCGACAAGCGACGTGTTGTCGCCCGGCCGTTGGCAACCAAGGTAGCAGAGCGAGAATCTTTTTGTTTACAGGATGGTTACGAATACAAAAGAGATATATAAATACAATTTACTATTAAATATCCTTGCTATAATTTAATAAAAACGTAGTCGGTGACGTTATTTGAACAGTAATTATCAGTTCATTTTACACTCCGCAGTTCCGCACTTCGCGCTTGCGCAGAACGAGCGTGCGCGAGCAAAAAGGCGCCTGAAGGTGTCTTGTCGTAGGTTTTGTCGTTTTGTCGTTTTATGTCGTTAACAAAGGTGCGTGGATTTCATTTTGCTGGCTATGGAGCGCAGAAATTGTGCTGCCACGCTGCAGGCCCTGCTAAATCCGCAGCAGACAACAAAAATGCGCGCCGGTAGCGGGCCAGTAGCAAGCGGTGGAAGCGCAAAGGCTCACGAGTACATCGTCTGCTCCTGCCTGAGGGCTCCTGGCCTTCCGCCCGCCAGCGGCTTTCACGAGCGTGTGTCCGCGTTGTTTGTCTGTTTCCACTGGAATAAAACGCTCAAACAACGCCCTTTCAATAATAACTACTGTGGATGCTACCAGGGGCGTCTCTGAAAGGTAACAACTTTGTGACAAATACACAATACGCACACACACGCGTGAAAGCCGCCGGCGGACGGGATGCCAGTGCAGCTCTAGAACCGGAAGTCGCCAGGAGCAGACGACGTGCCCCGTCAGTCTTTGCGCTTCTCTACCCCTTCCAGGCGACGCGATTTTTTGTTTTGTTTTGTCAGGCCAAAACCGAGCGATACGTTGCGTCATAGCCGCGGCAGGGGGTTCACGGCGCGTTTCACCATCGACTTCATCGACAACGTCTACGCTGGAAGACAATAATTACAACAACAACAACCAATACGTAATCCATACGACTTGCAGGCGCGCCCCCCCGCAGAAATGCTCTGCATTTGATCGTGCCCCTCGCGAGCGGGATGTTTTTTACTTTTTCGTAGACGAGCACACAGATTAGAATCCATAACAGAAAGGCTGGCTCCGGTGTCAACTAAGGCTTGCACACAAATTCCTTCCACTTCCACAGACAAAACATTTGACGGGCGCTCTGGAGGAGTTTCAGTCCGTCCAAACGATGCAGTTTTCTTTCACCATGTTAGAATCACGCGTTGCGACTAAGATTAGCGACGGAGGGTCGCGGCGAAGACCAAATTTTGTCGCTTGTCGCTGTCGCTTGTCACATTGCTAGCAAAAATCGCTTCATGTGGTTACGCCTTTACCGCCACCGTCCGTCGCTAATCGTAGTCGCAACATGTGATTCTAACATGGTGAAAAAAAATCGCTTGTCGCCAGCATAACCACATGAAGCGTTTTTTGCGAGCGATGCACCGGCGACAGCGACAAGCGGCAAGATCGGGCTGTCGCAGCGATCGTCTATCGCTAACGCTTGGCGTATCGCTCGGTTTGGGAGCGTTTTTTGCGAGCGATGCCAACGGCGACAGCGACAAGAGGCAAGATCGGGCTGTCGCAGCGATCGTCTCTCACTACCTTTTGGGGCATCGCTCGGTTTGCGAGCGTTTTTTGTGAGCGATGCCACCGGGCACAGCGACAAGCGGCAAGATCGGGCTGTCGCAGGGATATCTCTCGCTGATGTTTGGCGCATCGCTCTCACAAAGGTGTTACCTTTCAGAGACGCCCCTGATAGCATCCATCGTAGTTATCGTTGAAGGCGCGTTGTTTGGTTTTCTTCCGGTGGCAATAGACAAACAACGCGCACACACGCTCGTTAAAGGCGCTCTCGGGCGGAAGGCCGGGAGCGCTAGGGCAGGAGCAGACGACGTTTCTGTGAGCCTTTGCGCTTCCACCGCTTGGTACTGGCCCGTCAACGGCGCGAACTTTTGTTGCCTGCTCTGCGGCGAGCATATAATTGTGAAGAGCAGCTGCACGATGGCCAACTAGCGGCAAACTTTCAACGATAAGGTAATTGAAGAAGTGAAATAGACCCCGACCTTATGGAACCTGACCCTTCCCGCCTACAAGAATCAACAAAGGATAGACGTTGAATGGTGCCGCATCGCGCTGTTGCTCCGAACAACATGTAAGGAACTCGAACAACCGATATCTTCCATTTGAATTAATTGCACGGCATGCACTCTACTTATCATGGCTGCCGCCACACTGCATTGAAGTTAGCTTACTCGTTTCGTCATGTTCAACCTGAGCCCTTTTGGCGGCGCTATGTTTTCGTGCTTCGAGTTGCGTACCGGTGCATTGAACATCCCGCAAGGCTGGTTTTAGTTATTTTAACTGCAAGTGATAGGCATAACGGAATAAATGTGATTGGTCGTGCATCCCTTTAGTCAATTCCTAGTTACCGAGTACAAAATAATGTACGGGCTAGCCAAATACGATCGCATACTACGATAGTATACTTTGCTGCCCCGCTGATTATTTTTGCATTTTATTTTCGCAGTGCCCAAACTCAAGAGACGGTAGCGCAACCTGAAAGACGCGTTCCGGAGTATTGTGGAAATAAAAAACCCCATCTTGAAGAGCGGCGCTGCAGCTGAAGAGGCCTAATTCCCCCACAGTGACCAGAAAGACACAAAGTGGAAGCACTATGTCCGGCCAATGTTTCTAAAGGACACCGTCACCAGCCGGAAGTACGTTTAGAAAATACGTTACCTCCGAAAACATCTGCTGCACACCTAGAGGGCATATCGATTTCCCTCAATAAGGTTCACCATTTAGATGGCTCATTCCACATGGTGCTTTTATAATAAGCGTAGTTTAAAAAAAGTTCCATTCATATCAGAAAACGACTACTGAGGCGTACGAGGACAATTTTTTCCGCTATGGTATGGGCCCCCAGGTTTAGTTACCCTCACCCAAGAAAAAAAATCCTGTACCGGATACCTGTTCCAGCTCAGGCCGATGCCTAGCGTCTTTTGTGGATATGTCCACATACAAAGACAGCTAGGGACAATGGGCTAAGACAGGCTTGTCCCCAGTTGTGCAAATGGGATGACCACAACAACTGGATGAAGGACAACAAATGTTACAGGCCATGAACATTCCGCACTTAACTACATGCCTTTACACTTGATCGCTCTTCTTGCTTTCTCTAATCTGCGATTTTCATACACCTCTTTCACACCCTTGCATACTGCATTCCCTTTCCATTTGTTGAATCTACTCTCATTTGTCGGATAGAAGAAATGGAAGAACAAAAGATGGAATTTTGTTTCAGGACATCAGGAAACCTGGAGGCGCTGCCTGATGAGGACAGCAATGGAGAGCAGACTCAGGAGCATACGGAGGCGCAGCAGATTTTTGCTGCCATGTACCACGAAGATGGCACGCAAGAACCAGCGACTGTGTGGGTGGAGCGTGACGATGTTGTAGCACAATGCGACGTGGGGGTGGTGGCAACTGGCCCCACTCTGCCAGTGCTCACTGCTCCTCCCAAGAAACGGAAAAGGCAGCAGCAGTTTGACGCGGAAATTGCGGAGCTAATGAGGGTAATCTAAACGAAGCCTGACGAGGCTGAGTACTGCGGCCTGCTAATAGCAGCACATATTAGGCGGTGTCCGGAGAACCTGTGCGTAGAAATACAAATGGAAGTTTTGAGATGTGACAACGAGTTCTTAGAGGAGGTAGCCGGCTCCGGCACTGTGTAGTTCTGTAAATTTTGAGATCACGTACCTGGAACATATGTGCCAAATTACAGCAGACACGCCACGTTTATTGGAAGGAACTTTTTATTGTTGACAATAAATCCTCATATTTTGCCTTGTTTTTTTCATACAGTCAGTTGTCAGACAATAAAAATAAGCAGGGGTGAACAGCTGCGCCAATGCGCGTAAAATGTGTTTACCTGCACCCTCCTGCGCCATGCTCGTTTATCAGCGTCGTTCTTCGGCAGCGCACCTAAATTGACCCGCTAGACACGACCGCCATGATGCGCCATGCCTGAAAACGTGGCTGAAAAATCGTGTTTTCGGTCTCAAGGCGGGTATGGTTTCAGTTTCATCAAGTCTATTAGTAGCTATGAAAGTTGGCTTTGGCTTAGCGATAAGGCAGCAGTTTCTAGGTGCCTTCCTGCACCTGCGCTTTGCATTTCTCTTTCACATTTGCACAATTTCGTGTGACGGTGTCAATCTGTCTGGCATCCGCACACTTACAGATGTCGGGAGCATGAACAAAAAGCCAATAAAGCGGCTTGACTGGGTCTGTGCCCTTTAATATACAGGTCGTGTAAAAAGTATACATTCAACATGTATGGACACTGCACATGCACAAAATTCGCATTTATACAGTAAAATGTGCTAGCAATACGGCGGCACCGCCTTATTTAGCGGCATACAACAAAAACACAAATACACCCACCCATGTGTACACTAATGAGAGCCTGCAGGAAAAAAATACAAAATAATAAGACATGACACCAGGAAGCAAGAAATACTGACATCACGCAGTTTGAAATACAGCAAAATATGTAGCAAGACCAACAGGAAAAAATTACAATAACTGTTGAATCGCATTACAAACGACGAGACAAAGGACGAAAGCAAGAGAACACGAATAAGAATAATAACACACAAATCACTGGTTATGCGAGTTTAGTAACGCCGGCACACTGTAACACAACAGTAGCTTGCCATAATTTGTCACCATAAGAAATAAAAAATGAACATAAGTAAATTATTTCTTAGCTTGTTGCTAGCATATAGAATATTATGCACAAAAAACGTAGTTTTTTACAGGTGAATTTAATCGCTCATTTTTGTGCGATCCTGGCTTTGCTGCCCGCAAGGTTTCGTAGTGGCATGTATTGAACAAACAGGTTCTTGGACGCTTTTCCCTCGCTTGTTTATTCGGTTCGCATTTGCTGTGGGGTAATTACTTATTTGTGCGAGTGAACTTTGGCGTTAGCTTGGCTTATTGGGGGATGGCCCAACATTAATCATGCCTGCAAACAAGTTTAAGGGACGTAGTCTACGCCGCAAATTCATTGACTCTCGCACACCCTGTGACGGGCAGACAAAACTATGTTCAGCTTCGCACGGACTAAAACCGCTGTTCGATAGAAAAAATGCTAACAAACACCTTATTTTACGGAATGTCACCCTGCGTTCACTGTTTACGGGGCACTGCTTTTTACGGGACCCAAAGCAAGGCCTGTTATCTGATCCCCTTCGAATTGACATTTGAACAGTGATAATGAGGCCCACTCACTGGGGCCTAAGGTAGATAATTCGGCATGGTGTAAACCTCCAGATATAGTAACAGTACTGTGGTCCTGGGTCGGGGTACGTTATAGCGCACGATACAATTTCTGAACACTAGATAGATAAAATGTAACTTGGATGGGGCTGGCCCAGCTGCCAACAGGGAGGTTATGCAGCCATCATAATGCTGTGAAATGGTGTTACATCTGCTCAAAATTGCATTTCTCTAACCTCCAAACCTGATCCGAAAGACCTCCCTGGCTGCGCCAACCTTGCGACAAAAGTCACTTTTGTCTGCTTCCAAACCCATGTACCCTGCTCCACCCCTGAACTAGCGCACAATGCATGTATCGTCACGAAACACGATAGCGCATGTATAAAGCTGTGATTTAAAGTAGACACGTAAAAAACAATCGCACTTGCAGAGACATTGCGGTTAGGCAACTTAATTGCTGTCTTCGTTTAAACACGGCCTCTAGAGTAACTCTCACTGCACCACATGCACACCAAGCAGGTTCCACTGCCACGGCGCCTGGCCTTCGTTTGAAAAAAATTTGAAAAACTCCGCCCGAACCCTGACAGTGCTTTGGGCACTCTTTCGCGCTTTTGCACCTTGCAGCTCAAACATCGCTACCGCTCCACCTCCCTGTGCTGTCCACGCTCCCTCCCGAACGTTCCCGAATGTGGCCACGTCTGCATAGCTGGGCGGGCAGTAGTCGGCAGTGGCACCTGTCGAGATTCACAGAAAGTTGTGGAGCACGCACGTGGCCTTCACCACGTTTTCGGCGTTCTAGGGCTCCAAGTTGATTTGGCGGTCGTACACGGACCACCTGAAGGCGAAGATGCTGAATGCGTTTCGAAAGCACTTTCTGCAAACGAAAAAAATCATGCATGCACAGTTGTTATTAGGAAAAACATTAAGCCACCATTGTTTGCAATTTTGTGCGTTTGTGGCATCTGAACGCACAAAATGACACCTGAGAGAATAAAAATAGCAGCATCAGACTACGTCTGAGGCATGTTTTAGTAAAAGCAACTTCTATACAGTGCCACCCGCACCTTGCATGGCTGAGCTTGTAGTTGTAAATGACTTCTTTAAGCCTCTTTAGGGTGCCCGGCAGCGGCCCCATGAAGTCGTGTCTCAGCTGGAATGACTCGTCCCCAATGAAAACATGGGGGACCGGTGTGGTCGATCACGAACCTGCTGTGGTCTGGGCATGTTCTGCTTGCCCTTGTTCAACCGCTGCCTGATGGGGGAGTTCGTGAAGATTCCCCCGTCGCTGTGGCGTCCAGGAGCACCGATGTCGACGAGCGTGAACAGGTAACAGCTTCTCCACAACGGCCATGAGAACAATCGAGAAGGTTTCCTGCAATGAAGAACCGGCACTTCACAACTGGCACTACACCCCTCAAATTGTGTCACCAGGCGGGCAGATGAGACCATGCTAAAGAAACTACGTTGGTGCCAAAAATGAAATTTTAGCGCGACAGTGGTACATTTGCCCCACCTCGCAACATGTTGTCTGTCCTGCACATCCCTCAGTGAAGTTTACAGAGGAAAATAATGCCGCAAAAGCTAGATGTCACGATGCTAGGCAATGGCTTAAAGGGTTCCAAGTGCGTCGTCGGCTACCATGCGCCCATCTGCCGCTGACACTTCTCCCAACATTGGGACTACTTCGGAACTAAACAAAGGTGCTGTATCAGGGATCATGCTAGGCACAGCGGCTGGATGCACAGAGGATGGCTTTACGGAGAGAATGTTGGCATATAGAAATCAGACTTCTGGCTCACGAGACCTCGTCCCTTCGTTTTTGTGCAACATACTGCACTTATTGTCTCAAGATAGTTTCACAGAATGCAAGGGCGAAATCTTCACCCGATGTCCATCCTCAACACCGGGCCTGCTGAATTGAACTGCAGAAATGACACCATGCTCGGTATTCATCCATTGAACCTGACGTTGCCCTGCGCAACTGTTACTTTCCCATTTGGCTTAGTTAAACAACTTTCATTTTTGTCTACACTGGCACTGAAAAGCCCCAAACTCTCCAATGGAAAAACACCACATTGTAACACAAGCCTACAACGCAGCCCTGGAGCTTCCCCAAAGATGACTGTTCGAAAACATTGACACTTTGATGTCGATATTACATGGACGGGACTACAAGAATCCTATCTCACCTCCGATTTCCACACTCACACAAGCAGGCAGAGCCACGTTCAGCTACATGCCGCTACCATTACGCGGGGAGAAGCAGCACGTACGTCTCTCACCGACACTCCATCACAGTCCCTCCACCGTCCCCAAGAAATACGCACCATAAGGGGAGGAATGCAGATGGAGAAGCCCCGATACGAGCCCTCAAGTCTAATACCATGTCTTCGAGGACTCCTCCTACAATCGCTACACGGACGTTTATTCACACCCGCAAGAAATCACGACTCATTCCCCTCTGTGAATTTGAATGACCAAAAATCTTCAGATAGCAAAGAATTTCAAACAAAGGTGCGAACCCGGCGTATTGATAGATTCTGCTTTTTCCGTAAACGTGAGCTCCTGAAGCTCGTTCTACAGTTGATGTGTACATTTCCCTTTGCCAAAGCCTTTCCCCAATGGTTTACCTTATATTTGTAGTACAGGCTTCCAGACTTCCTGGGGCACTTTATCTGGACGTGCTTGCCATTCAGAGCCCCCAGGCAGTTTGGAAATTGCCACCGCTGCTAGTAGCCTCTCGCAACGTCCCTCCACTCTGTCGCTGATGGGGCCGCCTGGAACAAATGATAAGGTGTGCTGTGCTATATACTACATGCAAAGCGAAGTGAAAATGTGGGTTTCGCTTGAGTGCATGTTGAAAGGAGAACGTTCGACTGTCCACCTTTGCTTTGTAAATTACTTTTTTCTCTCCATGTACCCATATCAATATTAGCAGTTTTCCCTGTTTTTTTCCGGAAGTTTGCTAATCAGCATAACATTATTATACATAAAGACAGCCGATTCGTTTGAACGTGTATTCTATTCCTGCTGAGTGATGGCCAGATGCAAGACCCCTGATGACAAGGCACATTGTGAAGAGCACAATCATCAGGGCCACCATAAAAGAGCAGGGGGGGTGGCAGGATTGTTTGATTAAAATAAAATAAGGTACTTCGGTATGTGAAGGTGTGGGACGCATTCACCCTGATCGGCGAGAAGCTTGCTGTCCGTCAGGTTAAGTGCATTTAACTGGACTAGAAGGGACATGCCGGAGTTCCGTATTCATACCTTCATGTATAGGGGAGACAGCTCCTCCCACAGCACTAGGCAAGTCAGGTGGATGGCCTGCCTCGCGGTTTCTTTGCGCACACGGAAAGCCATGGCGATATCCGGGATGCGCATTCCCGAGGAAAGGTACCCACAACGAGTATACAGAAAGTGCACTTCTAGATAACTCTGGTTTTATAATAACAGACTTGTTCGCAAAACAATCTGCCGTTCCAAGGCCATAGGATCACGGCAGGGTCAGAAAGAGGCGTCTCCGGATGACAGCGGTCCCTGCAGAGTCACTCCTTCGTCAGCCTCTCGCCGACTAGACGGTGAAGGGCATCAAACGTTTCTGGTGACATCTGGTAATAGCTGTAGAACAGCACCAGGTCACCATCGTAAATTACGTGCATCTGTAACGACGTTTAGAAAACCAATGAACATGTCTAACGGAATTTTGCAAAACAAGTGGTGAACTTACAGCCGTGAAGTATTGGCTGTGAAAAGCCGTACGCCAAATTGGTCGCACCCAGCAGCTGCGATTGCTTCCGGAAAGTTGCGGAGAATTAGCAGAGCCTTCACCCTGGCAGCACGGTTTCTGCGGTCTATAGCCAGCAAAATGAAATCCGCGCCCCTATGTTAACGACAAAACAAGGCCGCTGGTTGGTGATGATCCCTGGTGTCAGATGCGAACGTTTCTTTTTTCTTCTGTTTAATTTTTTCGCCGTGCCCACAATGGCGGTGTATAGCTGTGTTGCATGTTCACAGAGTTCGGTCATCGTTTTGAGCAACGGCAGTGGCGGGTTAACCATCCGATTGCCAGCGATGCAGGATGGTGAGTGTGGTGAGTACTACCAGTTTGTTATGATTCAATTCTTTTTAATACCTCTACTTTTCCTTCTCTTCTGTGTTGCCCCGTGACTGTTGTCACAAGGCTTTGCACAGTCTATTCGGGCGGACAAACTAAACGGGCGATCGTCGTAAATTTAGCTCAGCTTCTCGTGACTGCTCGAATGCGTTTGCACTGGCTGCTAATAGGGCCAATCTTAGATGTTTCTCAAACAAGCCTGTTGCTTAGCGTGAATGCAGACGAATAAAAATGCCACACAGCCAGCGAGGAGAACTAGGCAAATAGCTGCTTTGGCCATTATTAACAGCAAATTATTTGCATTATGAAAATTGATGATTCGTCGGTATTCATCACATTAAAATCACAATATCAAAATATTTGTTAAATAATTCAACAAGGTGCAAAGGTTTCTTGTTCTCGAACAAATAAAACTACAGAAAGAAAAAGAAGAAAGAAGATGTAGTCGCATGTGATGAATTCCGCATGCTCAGACACACACGTCAACCCATGTGCCAGCAAACCCAATAAATCCTCTTTCTCTGGCTTATGGGTGCAAGGATTGCACGCCGATACATTTGCTGCTTCTGCTATCTCCCTCGTGCACCTGTCCCTCAATTGGAAGAGCATCTAAAATTTGTCAAAAATGAACTGTCAGCACAATCTTTGCCGTGGGCAGCTAAGTGTCCCTCAATGCTGCGGTGTACATTATTTGCCAAGGTACCATCCCGTTTGGCCTACATAAGGCTTTCCCCATTTCAAAGGAAGGCGATAAACGGCTACCCATCTAAAATACCTCTGGATTGCATAAAGTGTTATGTAGGCAAAACGGGACTGTGCCTTGAACCTTTCTTTCTATGAACATGCAAATAATGTACTTTGCAGCAATGAGGGACACTTAGCTGCGCAATGCAGAGATGGTGCTTTCACTCCGTTATTTGACAAATGTGAGGTGCTCTTCAAATCACAGGAGATAGTAGAAGCGGCCGAGTGCGCAAGAAAGCAAGAGATTTAATTTGTTGGGTTTGCTGGGGCACGGGGTTGACAGCGGGTCTGTCTGCGCGTGCGGAATTTGTGTCCTGTGACTACCACTTTTTGTTTCTTCCTCTTTACAGTTTTATCTATTCTTAGTGTGTTAAAAAGGGGATGTCTGTGTACCAATATTAAGTTGTTTTCTCACGTCCTTTCACAGACGTTGTTCATTTTCTGCACTCAACAGTGCAAACCATAGAGAACCCTACATATAAAATTACTTTACACGAACAGCTGGAAAACTTCCTGCTGATGAATGTTTCTCCCATTTCTGCTTTTCTGCAATAAGTTCCTTAAATACTTTAGCTGAGCTTTCTGGATTAAGCTTGTTAATTCCTCAGGGTATCTCCGATGTATACAGTATCAGTGCATACCTTGCCACGAACAAGCCGTGTAAATACTTCCCAAATTGTGGGACTTCTGGTTGCGACATCCAAACCCTCATGTGATCAATTTGCAAGAACAGCCAAATTCCTGGATTCTGTGGAAATTTCATGCAAGCGGTAAGAGTAGTAGTATTGTATTTTGAGTGGCCATCCTGGTGTTTTTTTTTCTTTACACCCTAACCCTACTCCGCAACTCTGAGCAGTGGGACGCCGAGCTGACCATTTCAGCACGAGATCGAGAGCAAGTCCCGGTGCAGTGCATAAGCTGTGGACTCGGCTGGGGCTCGCTGCTTTCGCGACATAGGAAGCTCAACACCTGCTCTTGTGCTCAATAAAAGTTTATTCCTCTTCCTGTGTGGGTGTTTAAAGCTGCATTATTTTCCAGAATGCGTGAATACCAACTGTCAATCCTTCTGTATTTATAGTGCCAGCTTTAAAGCTCCGCCTTTTCAAGTGAGCAAGCTTTCTGAGCCCACTTCATTGCCTGGAATGGAGGGGAATGACTAGATTTTTTTGCCATTCTACAAAAACAAACTTAAAGCGATAGGAATGTTAGATGAAGCAGCCAATGTTCATTTACAAGAAAAAATATGCCAAACTCCTGGCTGTGTTAAGCATAAATCAGTTCTTTGAATGCTTTACTGGAATAGAGAACGGATTAGCTAATGTCCAATTTTTGCATTTAAAAACACTGTGGCTAAAACTTCAGCATTCACTCATAGCCTTCAGAAATAAAAACGACACCACCCGATTTTTTTATTGGCTCCAATAAATATGCTTGTACAACAACCCTTGTTGTGAGTTAAGATGCGAAGGCATCTCATTCACCCGCCTTGTCCCTGCATCCGGAGTCGGCGTCGTCGTCGTCGTTGTTGTCGGCGTTCACCCCTCCCCCATTTTCCTCGCCGCGCCAGCTTCGCTCTACACCCCTCACCCCCTCTCCTCTCCGATAGCGAACACTCTCTCGCGAGGGGCATTGCATTGAATTCGATTGGATTGGATTGGATTGGATTGGCTTGGCTTGGATTGGCTTGGCTTGGCTTGGATTGAATTGGATTAGATTGGAATTGGATTGGATTGGATTAAAGTGGATTGTGTTGGATTGTGTTGCGTCATAGCCGCGGCAGACGCACTGGCGCCGGCACGTCCCTTCACCGTTATGCGCGCTATAAAAGGCGGTGCCTGCGCCACTCCGCTCCATCGTTCAAGCGCCGTTCCTCCTCTGCCCTACGCGGCCTTCAATAGAAACGTGCCGTGAACCAGGTTTGCGTCGCATCTACACAGGGGTTCCCGCGAGGGGAGGTGGGAATTTTTCTTGTTTTGTGTTGTGAAATGCTGCTTCAAGGAGTGGAATAGCCGCTACTACACACTCTTGGATGACGGAGCAGGGGCAGCAGCAGAGTGACTGCGATCCCGAGGATGCTCCAGCGGTAATGTCATATTTTATTTCCTTAAAGACCCCACAAGGTGGTAATACACAAGGGGTTCATATAAAGGGTATAAAGAACATTTGCCACATAAGGGGTTGAAATACAGAACAAGAAAATTGGCTACATAAGGGGCGGGTATACAAGGTAAAAAACATTGCCACATAAGAGGTGACTATAGTGCGTATAATAACATTGCCATAAGGGCTCACGGACAGAAACGACTGGTAACATTTTTTACATTTTTAATGAAGGTTGATGGCCAGGTGATTGTGATGACATGGTTTGGGAGGTGGTCCGCTCCCTCGCTGCACGGGGAAAGAAGGCAGCAGTTCTGGCGCAGGAACAGAAAACTTGGAGGGCGTGGCTGGTGCGGTGCGAAATGCATGTCGGGGAGCGAATGAGGAGCGAATGAAACAGACAAGGGGTTGCTATGAGCGTCAAAGGGAAAGTGGTTGTAATACAGATTGGGCTTTTAAGGACGAAACACTTATGTAATAAATATATAACGAATTTATGAATCAGGCAGCGCAATTTTGAATTGATTCGAGGTCACCGTTTGGGTAAATTTGAAGCGGGCTTCATATAGCTGACGCGTATTCCAGTTTTGGCCTGATGAGGGATGTGTATGCGAGGAGTTTTACGTGTTGTGCGCAACGCAGGTGAAGCTTCACGAAACGCAATATTTGTTTGCGGATGGAAAAACATTTGTAACATGCACATCCATGGTTAGATCGGTAGACAGTGTGACACCTAGATATTTGAAACAATGCACTATTTCTATAGGGGCGTTAGTGAATTGGTATAGGAACAGGAAAGGGTTTTCGCGACGAGTGAATGCGACTTTACATTTGTTGTGGTTAAGTTTGAGACGACGATTGCTGCACCATTCTTGAATGTTATTCAGATCATGTTGTAGGGGTAGGTGACCGGAAGCATTAGCTATCATACGGTAAATCACAACTGTCGGCGAACATGCGGATTTTGCAGGACACAGTGAAGGGCAGGTCATCTGTGTAAACGGGTAATAACAGGGGGCCGAGGACACAACCTTGTGGTTCTCCTGACGTTACTTCGAGAGGTTCAACCCCATAACACGATCTGAACAACATTAGACAATGGTGTGACAATTGGCTGGTTGTGATGTGTGCTCGGACTGCATCTTCGGCCGCCTCTGCAAAAGTGCTAGGAGACAGGGCACAGCATAGGCAAAGCAATGACACTAGTCAAGTCAGCCAGTAGAGAGGTTTGCATGCCATGTTAGCGCACGAATTGAGCATGTTTATTAAACAGAAAAGCACAACCTTTGAAAACTCCTGCTGAACCAATAAGAAAACAAAAAGAGCCACAATAACTACGCAAAAAAAAATCTAGAAACTTACTCGACTGCACAAACAAAACACATACTCAAACTAAAAGGTTCGTACGCACAATTGAAGACTCGAACACAGATCAAGA
Organism: Haemaphysalis longicornis; assembly: GCF_048455015.1. NCBI lineage: Eukaryota > Metazoa > Arthropoda > Arachnida > Ixodida > Ixodidae > Haemaphysalis > Haemaphysalis longicornis. The sequence continues at coordinate 98,256,207 of NW_027526233.1, read as the reverse complement.
CCAACACAAATCAAAGCAAAACCTGTCACGAGACAATTCCCTAGACGGGCTTCAGCCGTAGGAATACATACCAACCTGATGTTGCGACAATATGCCATGCTAGAAATAGAAAAAAAAATCCGCCAGGCCACAGCCGCAAGAAGTCCCCACGGATTCCAGGTCTGCGGTACGAAGCTGCGTGAGAAAGCAACAAGAAACCACGTCGAAAACAAGGTACAAAGAATGCTTTGTACCTTTCAATTAAGGGACCAAGGTTACAAGGATGAGTTTCTAACGTAATTAATACCGATCGTAACAGCTCTTCAGTTTTCTTCATGCAAATGTGTTTCTGTAATCAAATGTCCATGCAGCTGGTGGTCTAGTCCATCTCGCAGGCCTCCTGCCTACCTAATGTGTGCTGCGTTTCCTTCGCATACAATCAACCAGCTTGTTTGCGCAACATTTAACACTGGCACTATTAACACCTAGTGCCAACAGGTTCCAGCAGTCATATTAGGCTGCAGTAAATTTACGATGATCGTTTAAGGCTTCGCAACAACAGTTTCGGGGCAGGATAGCTAAGAAGTAATCGTGGAGCTGTTTAAAACATTGAATCGTAACACACTAAAAGTACTCACAATCTCGCATCGCTGGCGATCGGGTGGTTCACCGGCCACTGCCGTTGCAGAAAACGATGACCAAACATACGCTACAGCGAACTCTGTGCATAAGTGAAACGACTGAATGCCGCCATTGCAGGCACGACAAAGAAAAAAATAAAAAGAAAACCGCACGCATGAGAGCGCACAGATCACCACTTAGCAGCAGTCTGGTAGAGAGAGTACACTGTGCATGACGTCAAATTGTTTTCTTTGTGTTCTCTTTGGAATGTCGCAGCGGTGAAACTCTCGTATCTCACCGCCAATATGCTACGCGAAAGGGGTTGCCAGATCGCCAACGGTACTAAGTGGCTTGAAGAGTTTCCTGAAACGGTGTGCTTCAGTTGGCAAAACGTGTATCTGCCGGAGGGGCGATGCGAAGAAGTTATATTATTTTTAGATCAAAGATAAGGAGGATGTGTTGCTTTGCAGAACACACACACTCACACACACAATGAAGCTAAAAAAGCGCAACCTAGGTGTTAAAGGGCAGACAACCGAGTTTTGTCGCGTATATGTTCTCTACCTCATATGACAGCCGGCGTTTTATTTACCCTGGTAACCACAGGCAATTTCTAAACAAATTCGTGGAAGTTACTTTAATTTGGTAGCAAACTTCCTTAAATCGGAAGGGTGCCAGTTCGTAGTTTCAAAACTTGACACTACAGTATGTGTCCCTGTCACGTGACCTGCCAACCTAGCAGCTACTGTAACTGCTGACTCCTTTATTTACGTATTGAAAATCTTTAAACACAAGTGTTTGTACAAGGTTAAATTGTATATGTATTTCTAAATATTATTTTGAAAATTTTAAGGGCACGTCTCGTGCCCCGCGCGGGGCACAGTATCTAGCTTCCTCGCGGTGGCTCCTGCCCTCAGTATTGACGCCACGCTAAAATAGTCACGTGACTTCCTGTGACATCACTTAATTTTTTTTCACACAAGCGAGAACGTTGATTAACGGCGTGATGTAGAAATCGATTCCGGCTGTGGCTCCAACCGCATGCACAGTACCTCCTAATCGCCTTGCGGAGCGGCTGCCTTGTGGCACTTTCTTCTTGTTGGGATGATTTTTTGCTATTATATAGATTGAGTATTTTTCGTCAACTTGCTGCTGGAAGCGTTGGTGAGCCTAACGCAACCTATTTTGCCAAGCTTCTTCGCCCCGCTTTTTTCCATGCTCCTTTTGTTGCCAATAAATATGTTGCTAGCTTCATATTGTCTTGAAGTTCATGTGCCATCGGCTTTACGCTCCTGCATTCGTTGTCTACTTGTTCCGATCGCTACTTGCATTAAAAGCTTTGTGCTTTGATTCTGGCTTAGTACGTGCAGATCAGCACTTTCGAGCGCTTAGCGGCGAGGCTAACGAGCTTGCTGAATTTGACGACGTGAAAACGCGAGCGACGCAGTGTCAACGGCGTCAGTGTGTGCACGAATCAAGTATCGTCATGTAGCGCGGGGCATCTTCGAAAGCAATCCACCCTCGCATGTAGCTTGTTCTGCAATTTTTCTCATGGGGCAGTGCAAGAAACCTTACTGCCCCGCGGAAACGATCCATGCTGGCTGCGTGCCGGGAGCGCAGCTCCACTTGCGTTGGTAGCCCGGTGAATGGGAGAGCCAGAAGCTGTCCGGCCATGGGCAGCATAGGTACTCAAGCTTTCGCTGAAACCAACCGCTCACTGGGTGGCTTCCTGTGCAAGGAGGCTGAAGCTCCAAATGTGCAAGTTTGGGAGAAGTCAAGCCGAATAGATCGCCTTTTGTGCCAAGCTTGACCCTTGTGTTAAATAGTGCTTTCAAGTTTGGTGTGCCCAAGCATAGGCGATGGCTCAAGGTGAACAAGTGACACTTGTTAGTCATCTATGTTTTTTTAATTTGTTACTTCGAATAATATATTCTGCCTTCATGATTGGCAAGACTTCAAATAAGCTGCGAATTCTAAGCAATCTTTCGCCAGTCATTATTGAATGCACAGGAAATAACGTTTTGTGCTTGCATTTTTTACATAGGGTACGTGGAACTGCCAGCTAGCAAGTTTAATGAAAGGTTGTTATCTGCTCGAATATAGTAAAGAGGTAGCAAAGGATAGATAGGATAACCCTCCCCCTCACTAGTTGATCGTCTGGCACTGTCTTATAATTTCGTTCAGAAATTACCGCATGGATTTTATTTCTCTGACCTTTGCCCCAGTGCCTTCTACCTTTTTTCAACCCAGTTAGTCAACAAAACTTCATCTTGCATCTGTTCTGATTATGTATTTTGGCAGGCTAGTGTTTTGTTTACTCTTTTGTTTCGCTTGGAAGTCAACATTACCAACCACAGTACTTACATGTCCCCTCAGTCGGATGACCATGATGGTGAGAGGTTCTCTCGAAGGCTTACAGTGGATTCACGAATTCTGATTGCCTGTGACATCAACACACCCATCCGGAGCCCCCTATCGAAATCAACCCGACAATGATACTTGTGTCCACAGCTGGTAAGGAGTGCTTTGTTGTCTGCTCTCTGAGTGTCCTGGTGGGAGGGGAACGTGAACAGTGAAAGTTTCCAGTTGCGAGAAGATATTTTATGTTTTATGGGTTTTAGACTCTGCGCTGTAGAAAAAAGTGTTTCGGCTAACTGCCTAAATGAATATGCTTAGTCGTAAGAGCCATAATAGAGTGTCCCATATTTTATTCTGAATGGTGCATATCCTGGCTGAGCACATTCCTGGGTGGTGTCTAGAGATACTTTGTGTTATGTGATCATCAGCTTAAAAAAAGGGGGGGGGGCATTGAAAGGATTTTTTAAGCTAACAAGCATAAAAACAGTTTATGAAGCACATCTACGAGGGAGTCGTTCTTGTACAGCTTGACATTATACTCTCCCGAGAGTACATAATTACCTTGTGCGGGGACTAGAGCCAAAGACACCCATGTGGACGTGAATGTCTTTCTTGGTGTTTGTGAATATTTCAGTACAGCCGGAAGCCGTATGTATCATGGATGGTTTCGACAATAAAATTACTCTTATGAACGTACTTCTGCTTTGGTGTCAATGGGCAGCGTGTGCGCATTGATAAGTGCTTCGCTGTTGATATTTGTTACACGAAAACAGGCTAAGTTCAGGCACTGTAGCAAGTCTTCATAAAAAAAAACATGGGAAAGAAACGAGACAAAAAAAGCTGCAAACACATGATACTGTGTTCATCACAGCACTTTTCCTTGCCCTTCAGTACTGTTAATGTCATTGTATTTCTCCCCAAAATATAAACCAACTCTCCCAGCTTCACACCTTAATCCAGAAAGCAAACATGATGTTTGTCAATGACAAGTGATTCTACCAAACTTCCGTGGCTGTGCAACAAATCAGTGAGTAGATATACTTTCTCTGCACAGTCAGTGGTGTGAAGTTCTTTTTTAAGGAAAACACCACGTTTTTTGGCACGAGGCACAGAAAATATGCTAAATAAGCAAGTCATACCCTCCAGCACTACACTACAGTCCTGCACGATAGCCAAACCAAGAAGTTATCTTTTTGCTTGAGTGCAACGCTTGGCAGAGAAGCCAAAAAAAGATTCCTTTTTTGCTGACGCCATAGCTCTGCTGGAAAGCCAAAGCACGTGGCTTCTGTCACTGATTTGCTGTAAGACAGGCATGTGCATTTATTGCAGTAATGAATTTGTTGTGTAGCTGTCCTTCACACCAAGGTAAATGAACCAGCTGGCTGGGTAACAAAAACCTCGAGTGAGGTTACAACAAAATGTTTCATGTAAAATGTTAGAATACTGTTTGTTATAAATAGCAAATAATGTTTTAATAAGGTTTTGACAGTAGTCACGTGGCCTGTTGGAAACCATTGGCTAAAACTATACAAAAGAAATGTTTCATACAGCTGCACTCGCGTGAAATAGCTAAAGAATGGTTACGGCCCTAAATTCAGCAGTGATGCTCCAGCTGGGAGTGTGTTTGCAGAGCACAACAATAATAAAGGCATGGGAAAAAGGGTGAGTTTAGTTGAGTTACCAACAAAGTATTGGTAGACAGTTGGAATGCTTACAAAAATTTAGAAATTGTTTGGATACCCTGAAACAATATACCATTTACTTGCCCTGGCTTTAGGTTTATTAGTACTGAGCCTTATATACCCAACATAACACCATTGAAGAATGTTACGCCTTCATGGACACAGCAGTGTTTAGGGTATACCATAGTTTTATTTTAACAGAGGTAAATCAAAGGATATTACATAAGCAGTCCATGTATACGTAAATTAGAAAAGTAGGGTATATTTAAAGTGAATCTCAGAAGCATGCTAATTGAAAGGGACGAATGGCGAGTTGACGCGGTTACTAATCACAAATTTCAAACACCTTTTCTGAAACAAACCCCATTCATGGAGGGAGTGTGTGTAGGTAATCACAAGATTTTTTAGAGGAAAGTTTGTGAATGCACTGTACACGTATGCCAGAAGGTATTTTGACACCCCAGCTTAGGAGTTCGAGTCGTCAGCGCTCTTTTCTGCTGTTTTGATGACCTAGGGCTGTTTGTTCAGGAACCACCCTCTCTTCTCCCTTTGGCCACCGTCATTTTACTCACTGCATTCGTGTGCTTGCAGAGGGAACCACCTATAGGCAAGCTCGCACAATTTCTGGAGAGGCTAAGCAATGTTTCCCAGATACCCAACTGTGAGGCTTCACTCTTTTTGCAAAAAAAGAGACATCTAGATAGGTCATTGAGAACTGTCTGAAATTACAATAATGAGTTATTTTGTGCCGAAACTAGCCAGGTAGACGTAACTAGTTGATCCTCACGTCAAATGCCTCACATAATAATCAATCAATGAAAACCTACGCTCCTAATTCCTGCTAGAGACTCACTGCATTTGCTTATTGCATGGCATTGTGTGGGTGGGCTTCCGGTTTCCACCTATGAAGCCTGTTGGTTATGGTATGAGTGTCTAGTCCTGCTGTCAAGCTTTTTTCAGACTTGCACTGGCCTTTAGTGTACCATCAAGGATTCCTTGGAATTTATGTTTGCCATGAGAAATCCTAGTAAATCGTTACAAGCCTCTAAAGCTGGCTGGCAAGAGGGAATTTGTTTAGCGACCACTGTTTCGGGGCACAGTAGGCAGGCTGTTAAAGAGGCCACGAAGAAAATATACAAGGTTCGTTCATTAAAAACTTCTTTGCCATAATAACAAATGACATTATGTTATTGCAAACTTCAAGAAAATAAGACATTACATAAAAAAGGTGTTAAACAGACGAAGCTTCATAGACACTTTACAGCTATTTCTCTATGACATTACAGAATCTTCTTTGTGCGATTGACAGCCACCGACCTAATCTACCGCAAAAAAGCATAACTGGGCAATTCCAGTGCAGCCTTCATTCCGTTTTATCATATCGCTTGAGTTATAACGTACAGTTAACACACAGATAACTGCATATACAGTGCACTTCCATGTAACGTTACTTGTGCCCATATTACATCAATGCAGTTTGAAATTGGGATGTTTTAAATGCAAAGCATCTCTTGCTCTCGGCTCCGTCGTCCATCCATCCGCTGGTCCAGGAAGACACCGGCAACATTGCCGCTCCAGGATCGCTTTAACGGGAAGCGTTCTCGTCTCGTGCCGCCCCAGGAAGACACCCGCAACACTGTCGCTCCAGCATCTAATGGTCGGGGCTTTGTCCCTACCTTGTTGTGGCACCGTCCAGACACCCACTGTGCATGCTCGGCTCATCTCGAGCCGGCCTAGGAAGACAGTGGTAACACTGTCGCTCCAGAAGCCATTAAAGGGTAAGACACAACGGGCGTTCAGCAAGCCGAGCATGCGCAGTGGGGGTGTGGACGGCGCAACATCGAAAGGGCAGGGACATAGCCCCGTCGCATCTGATAAAATTACACCATCTTCCCGCAGGGGAACCCTGAGTAGTATGCGAAACAGCCATGGGCTCAACGCAATTTCCCATTTCGTAGTTCCGGTAAGCGAAAAGTGTGGTAGTTACTATGGAAACCAAACTGTAAATATAATGGTAGCTACATACCTTAACCTAACGGAAACGACGAACTGAAAACTAATGGGCACTTGAATCGACCCCATGGCTGCTTTGCATACTACTCATGGTTCCCCTACGGAAAGATGGTGTAATTTTTTTCACCATTTCTTTTGGCTAAACTTGCCCCATGACATCTTTGACCTTTGTCTATCATACATTTGCAGCGTGCTTGCTGCTTACACCATAGGCACAAACAATCCGCTGATGCTTTCACGTTCCAAGCAAATCCTAAGATACTCTTTCACGTTGTTTATTAAGCCTGCATAGAACCCATGGAATTTCATATGCTGCAGTGCATGTATTTTCAGATGACACGATGGTCGGCCAAGTGTACACCCTTCCTGTTACCATCTGTACAGCTTCTTATCTGACCCTATTGGCTGGGTGTCCTGAACTAAGTCCGTTTGCACGAGGGGACTGGGTAAAATCTGGCCAACGTAGCATACAATGCCGGATATACAGCGAGACGTGGAAGTTATGCCAATGCAGCAGCTATGGCATAAAGCGCCTAGCTAGTGTAGCTTTTGAAGCAACCAGGTCCTGATTTGTCGTAGCATCATGTATGTGTCAGTGTGAGAAGCTGATTGCATGATGGAAACAACCCAGCCACAATCTGGGCCATGGCATACCAGACTGCCACTGTTCTTACCGTTTCCCATCCTTTGAATTGCAGATGTATTTTGCCACATTTTATTGTAGTTAAATGGCTCACCACTACAGCTGCAATAATTGCTTCTGAAAAATCTTTTCAAGCGCTGAATATCATGCATTTATGATGAAACAGGCGCGTGCTCACCAGACTTTTCTGCGCACAAGACCTATCCCGGGTAAACAACTTTAGGCCAAATTTCAGTCCACTCGAAAATATATACAAAGAGTGCGACAAACTGCCGCTTTTTTGAGTCCTGTTTTCTTCTTCTAAACGGGGAAACTACTGTGCTGGGCTATACGCGGTACGTGTGTGTGGGGACACCAAAGATTGCCTTTTCTAGCTGTTCGTGGTTTGTACTTGTAATGCGCCAATTCGACCACTAAAATATCAGTTGCCGCGTCTAGCCTTCGTCCTGAGCACTGTACATTCCCCCTTAGTTTGGCGCTGCTGAGATATGTAATTTCGAAAACGCACCGCCATTACAGGCCACCCATATAGGCATTCTGTAGTTGCTGTGGTGCAAACTGTTGATAGCAGATGCCGCCGCGCAGACATGCCACAGCATTCCCACATAATCACGCTCGGACGGTGTCTTTTCTTGCGTGAAACGTGGGTAGTTCGAACGGGGTCACTCGGCTGCGTGATATGGTCTAACACTGGTACCATCGGCATACATGAGGCGGTCACAGGTCAGCATTACTCGAGAGCGGTTATTTAGCTACCGTGTGGAAAGGCTGGCTTGGTCCCCGTACAAGGCAACGTTCTCGCACTTTCTGATAGTGCTTCTAACTCTATCAACTCCTTTATCTACGTTGTCGATACGAGAAAATCAGGGCTTTCGTATACGCCATACAGCTACTGTAGCCATAACGCCATAGAAGCTATGTGGCGTCAGCGCCGGCGGCTCCCGCATCAACGAACAAAAAATGTATTGTTTAAACAACGTCTAGGAAATGAAGAGATTTTAAATGCAGAGCATTTCTTTAACTCACGATGTCACCCGTTCTTGGCGTTCGTAGTTGTCCGCATCGCTCGCAGGTGCGCCCTGTCGGCGCAATCGTGGCGTGATAAAGGCGGTTGTCGGCGAGGCCGGAACGCGCTCATCGCCGCGCTATCTCGTCAGCCCCGCTCCTCCTCGCCTACTCTCCGCTCGCATCGCGCGATCTCTCCGCGGTCGGTTCGCGCCCAACACGTGGGGGCGCGCGCGTCGCGCGACCAACAACATCTGTGGCGTGATCGTGACGTCAGCATCGCGCGCGCGTGGCGCGATCGTGGCGTGATAAAGGCGCCTGTCGGCGAGGCTGGAACGCACTCATCGCCGGTCTCTCTCGTCAGCAGTTGCCACAAGTGCAACAACATTAACGTAACGCAAACTACTTAACGTCGTGCGCCCCCGGAAATGATCTGCATTTGATCATGCCCCTCGCGAGGGGGATGTTTCTTCCATCAGGAAAACGACTTCAGCTGGCGGGAATCGAACCCGCGTCCTCGGGCACAGCATTTCTTCCACCCGTCGTCTTGTCATCATTCACTCAGTTAGGACGGTGTTTCGCACTTGATCTCACCCCCACTGCTCTCTGCGCATGCGCCGCGTTGCTATGGCAATGGAGGCGCGTCGCCTGCGTCGTCTGCTTCCTCTCCGCTGCGGCTACGCTCCGCGGCGCCGAAGTCAAACGGGAGCGAGCGGCATGCCGCTCGTCGATGGGCGCCTTCAGAAACGAGAAGCGTGTAGCCGCGTATGCGATCACGATGGAAACAAAAACAAAAGCAAAACAAAGAAAGAAAGAAGAAGATTCGAACGCGAAGATCGAGGCATTGGGCACATTTTTTATTTTTATTAAAATGTAAAAAACTGGTTTTTTATTATACTACGTATTATAAAAAGAATTGTTGTTAATATGACGTCCCTATGACGTATTCATGACGTAAGGCCAGTTAGAGGCTACCGCGATGGGGCTCAATCTCGTGCCCCGCGCGGGGTTCCAGACGCTGCCAAATTTTAAACACCCCGCCCGCCGCCACAGGGTTGCTCTTAGTGTGGCTGACTGAGCCTCCATGCCCAGAATAAACGGCAGCGTTCAGTTACAGTGCCTAGAATATACTGGCTGTACTTCAGTAAACAGACCCCGTGAAGGAGCTAGGGTTGCCACCTGCCCAGTTAAAAAACTGCCACCGGAGCAGTTTTTTAAACCCGAGCTTGTTGCTGGTACACTTAAAACCAGCTGTCATTGCCGGGTTTTTTGGCCTTTGCGCCGTGATTATGTCGTTTTGGCGTTTTATAAGCGTCAATTCAACAACTAAGACGATAAATATGCGTCGACAAGCTGCGGAAAGACACGCGAGCAGAAAAATTACGTGGGCGAGGGCGTTACCTGAGATGCAGGGTGTTGAAGATTCTCAAAGGCGAACGGAAAGAAGAAAAGCAAACTGCATTTACAGTAAGTACAGTGCAGAACAAGCTTTAACATGGTGACCGAGAATCTTCCTTTTTCTTTCTGGCCTTCGTCTGTCTACTCCGCGTGCCGTCACTCCGAGATTCCCGCTATTTTTCCACGCGCTGGACCCCGCACGCGGGAGGCAAATTCAAACCAGATCACAGTTTCTGGCAATAAGAAACAGAGGGGACCTGAGGGAGGAACAAAACAACAAAATGCTGCCGCCGCGGTCCGCAATTGCGGTTACATTTCAGTGAAGCACATACAGAGCAATAACCAAGCTCTGAATAACTTGCAGTAGAAAGGTTATGTTGATTCTTCTCTAATAAAACGCTATAATATATGGCACTACATTTCAAAAACATGGCGTCTGTTTTAATACAAATTAAACACTATATACCCCGCACCACCCCCCCGAAGGGCTGGTTTTTTTTCGGGGAAAGGTGGCAACCCTAGAAGGACCTTTGACGATTCTGCCTGAGTCAGGTGCGTTTGTTTTGACAAAATATTTGATTTCAGTTTCAAAATACGCCAACGGAAGCTTAAAAAAACGTCGCGCCCGGGGAGAATCGAACTTCCAGCCTACACAACGTGAAGCAGTGAAGCCAGATTCTACCTATTGTTTATCCCCACCGATAGCGCATTCGTTCAAAATAGACCGTTGCATTAAAAATCTCATAAAAGAGCAGGCAAGCCTGCCATTCCAACTTGTTTAGCTGGGTACAAGTTTTTAAATATCATTTTTCATTTAGCATGTAGACAAAAGTATGTTGCCGAGCTACTCTATATCGTGGTTGCCAGCATTTTTTTTTTTGGAGGAACACATACAGGAGGAACACAGAGTGGTCTAGGCAGCGGCAGCACCGGCAGTATGCTTAACCGCTTCACCTTTATTCTGCAGATTTCCGGATTCCTGACGACCCTCAATCAACACTTCTGTGTATCAACCTGCTTCGAGCATTTGCCGACCACCGCTGCTTTTCGTTCTTTGGGAACGTCACGCTCAGCATCAACTGTTACCACACGGGCTGCTCTGTCACGCGCGCGTGTGCCTACCGTGGTGTGCCCTGCAGCAGCTTGACCGGAGTGCTACATGCATAAGACCACCTCGACCAGCCAATTATCGGCAGTCATCATTCTGTTACGTCGTCAAGGAAAAGTATAAAACCCCCGGATGTGGTGCCCGTCGTAAGTGGGCTAGGCAGCGGCAGCGCAGGCAGTATGCTTAACCGCTTCGCCTTTATTCTGCAGGTATGTTATCTTGATCAGTCCAAGTATTTTCGTTCTGACAATCGGTGTTTGCTGCTGCTGTCCTGCCCACAAATTTCTGTCAGTGTTTTCTCTCATGCCGTGTATAGTTTACGTCGCCTTCTCTTGAGCGGCGATGTTGAACTAAATCTTGGCCTCTCTAAAGCTGCTGCCTCTAAAGCAAGCAGTAATGATGGGAATGGTCAGGGACGCACGACGGATTCTAAGAATGAAGCAAGCGCTGTTTTGATGGATGGTAACTCCTCTGTGGAGCTACTCCTTTCTAAACTCCTCGACGGTCAAAGTCAGATGGCTGAAGATATCCTCGATATTCAAAATTTTCACCATACTGTGAACGCTAGATTGGATTCTTTGGATTCACGTGTTTCGGCCCATGAATCTTCCCATGCCATCTCTGCTCCGGTTTCTTCATCGGTACCATTTAGCAGTGAGGTTGCAGCTTTGTCACAGACGGTTAATGAACTAAGTTAAAAAAAATGATGACCTTGAAAATCGCATGAGACGCAACAAATAATCCTGCATGGCTTGAATGAAGGGGACGACGAAAATAGTGACAGTCTCCGCGATAGGGTATCGCAAATACTTAGTGATACCTTGCTTATACACTGTCCTGCAATTGAACGTTGCCATAGGCTTGATTGGTCCCTAGTCAACCATGTTTGCCCCGTCATTATGAAGCTTCTAGACTTTCGCGATGAAATGAAAGTGATGAAGAACATCTCAAAGCTCAAAGGGTCTGACCGGTACGTTACGGAAGATTATTCCCAAAGTGTGCGCTCTGTCCAAAAAAAGCTCTGGAATGCTTCGGCTTCATTACGTAACAGTGGGTCCGAAGTACGTTTGCGCTTCGATAAACTTTTTTATTGATGACAATCAGTATACCCTAGAAGCAACTTCTACCACACTTGTTAAAGTACCCTCCCGTCAATCTTCACTTCACCCTGCACCCACTCCTGGATCTCCGTCCCCTCCCTGACTACCCCACTCTCCATGTAATGACCTAATAATTTTGAATGTCAATGCAAGAAGTCTGCTCAATAAATTTCCTAGCTTTGTCTCTTCGGTATCCACGTTTTCCCCGCACATAGTAGGTGTAACTGAATCTTGGCTGCATGAAGGCGTTTACGAATCTGAGATAACTCCACCCGGGTACGTCTTAGTTCGTAATGATCGACAGAACGGCAAAGGCGGGGGTGTGGCTTTACTCTTTCGGTCGGACTTGAAGTTCACTGTTTTGCCTGTGGCGTTAGATATTGAATCGGTGTGGTGCAAGATTTACTTAAACAAGCATCATCTCCTGGTTGGTGTCTGCTACCGCCAACCGGGCACCTCTGTCGATTATATACACAATATAATAGTTATAGTTATATTTACAACCACAATATCGATTCATTTAATATTATCTGCATGGGAGATTTCAATGCAGCTGGAATTCATTGGCCTTCTCTGACACCTTCCGGTCGAGAACTTGGCCTTGGCCGAGAGCTAATCAATTTTTCGTTGTCTCATGACTTGATGCAGTTGGTTAGTGATGCAACTCGACTGGACGCACTTCTCGACCTAATGTTTGTAAGCTCTAAGATTGCGGAAGCTGGATTTATATGTAAAACTACTGAAGGTATATCAGATTATAAGGCGGTTATCGTGACCCTGTCTTATCCTGTGCTCAAAACCTTCTATTCGTTCACAACATTCCCGGATTTTAATCGTGCTAACGATACTTCGATCTTGGATGCCCTTGCTGATGCTGTTTCTTTGTTCGAATCCATGAGCACCAAATGTGACGTTGATACTCTTGTGACGTACTGCGAAAACGTTATAACATATTGTATTCATCATTTTGTTCCAATAAAAACTAAAAAATGAATAAGAAACTTCCTAGGACGAACAGAAATATTCTTCGCCTATATCACCGTGTACGCCGGCTGAGGCGTACAAAGAACCTTGATAAACTTGATAGTGTGAACGAGTTCCAGAAAGCTAAAAAATAACTTGCCGCAAGGATGGCTTCAGCAACAGTTTTTTTCTTTGCACAAAATGACATTCTTTACTCAAAAGTATTCCTCGTAAATTCCGGACATCAGTTCTGCCTAGTAGCGGCTCTTCTTCCTCATTCTCGATTAACAGTGAAACTGTTACTGATGACCAGAAAATCTCCCATGCGTTAAATACTTACTTCCGCTCTGTATTTCCTGTTGATAATCATGTTACCCCAGCCTTATCCTCTCCTTCCGATATCACCCCAATCTCTGATGTAACTATCAGTCATGCTGGTGTGATGAATCTCATTCTGAATTTAGACGCAAAAAAGGGACACGGTCCTGATGGTATTCCAAACTCCTTTTTATAGGGTATGCGTTATGGACATCTCGTTACCTCACCATTATATTTCAGAATTGTTTGTCCTCATGTATTTTGCCCGGTGCCTGGAAATTGACCAAGGTTCGGCCGATTTATAAGTCTGGTGATAAGCAGCTTTTGCCATACTATCATCCCATCTCGCTGACATCACATTCCCGCAAGTTGCTGCAGCATTTTATTTATAAACATATAATCTGCTTTCTTGAGACTAACAATGTTTTATCCAATCTGCAGCATCTCTTCCAAAGGGGATACAGCACTTTACCTAAATTGACAGAATTTGCCCACGACATTTCTTCAAGTCTTGACTGCGGGCACCAGGTCGACGTCATATTCATTGACTTCGAAAAAGCATTCGACACTGTTTCGCATTCTAATTTACTTAATAAACTCTGTGCCATCCTAAAAAATTCCAGCCTAGTAGAACCAATTGCCAATTTTCTGTTTAATCGCTCCCAACACGTTAGCTTTAACTCTGCCAAATCACGTCTAATTAAAGTCACATCAGGGGTACCACAAGGGTCCGTTCTTGGTCCTTTGTTATTTTTTAATTTTAATTATGACTTGCCACAATCTATTACCTGTAAATTACGCCTCTACGCCGATTACTGTTTTTGTATAACACCATTAACTCCGTTCAAGATCACTGTCTTCTTAATGACTTCTTTAGTGCGTTTTGCTTTTGGTGTGATACATGGCAAATAAATATCAATTTTCATAAAACGGTCTGAATGTAATTCACCACCAGAATGCAGTCTTCCGTTTTCAAGTAATCTTTCAATGACCTAATGCTCCAAAGGGTTTTAGATTATAAATACCTTGACGTGACTTTTACTACTAACCTCTCCTTGTTTAAACATATCAATTCAATCTGCACCAAGTCTCTTAAAAAACTTGGTTACCTAAGATGTACTCTTAGAACATCCCCACAGGAAACTAAATTACTAATATACAAAACACTAATTCGTCCAGTTCTTGATTATGCCTCTCTCGTTTGGTGTCCGTACAAAAAAGGAGAAATAAAACAAATTGAATCCATGCAAAACAAAGCAATCCGTTTCATTTCTCGCCGCTATGACCGCAATTTTTCGCCTACCTCCGCCCTTACAACTTTAAATCTTGCCTCACTCTTTGCGGGACGCGATATCGATTCGCTCAAATTCTTGCATGGTATCGTTCACTCTGTTAACCGCCTTTCCGATAACAGCTATCTTAGGTATGCTATGCTAACCGTAACTCGAAATAATCATGCCCTAAAGCTGGCCCCATTTAATGCACACACCAATGTATTGAAATTTAGTGTTGTTCCAGGAACGACAGAACAGTGGAATTTACTGCCAGGTGAGGTTAGGAGCGCATCGATAAATCAATTTCTGCCTTTTCTTGAAAGTCATGTCTAATCAATACTTCCTTGCTTTGTTGTGTTGGTATGTGCGCCACGTGCTGCAGTGCCCAATCATTGGATGTATAACAATTTGTCTGTGTACATTGGCATCGGGTTTTTTGTTCTCAATGGAATTGCCATGTGTGTAGGTGTGTATATTTTATTTATTTTTTTGTTCCCTGAAATGGTGCATTTGTAATCACTGCTTTGTATTTCAACCACTCCTGCTATAGCCCTTAAAGGGCTGCAGTATGTGATAATAAAAAAATACGGCTCGTAGATCTAAAAATTTCGATTTAAAAAGTTCTAGGGCGTTATAAGCAAAATCGTTTCTCGTCAAGGTGCTTTAAGTGATGCCCTTTCATTCGGCATAGAGAATATGTACTCGACAAAAATCGGTTGTCTGTTCCTATAAACAAGGAGCGACTTGAAAAGCGACACGTTCAACAATCATTCCGCCCGGCCTTCTTTTCGAGTACGTGGAGTTGATGGCATTGTCACTCCGAAGTTTTTTTTCAACAGCGGCTGCATTGCCTTTAGGCCCTGACAACATATCGGGCACACGACTAAACTCCACCCGCTCGGACGCTCGAGCTCTAACTTCCGTGGCAGCAACGAGGGTCGGCCTAGTTGCACTCCGGCGGCTTGCCAGTTTGGGCCTCGCCTAGTGAAAGGGGCACCAGGGAAAGCTCCGCGAAGGTTTAAGTAGCCTGCTCCCATCCCAAACACGTCCTTGGAAGGCCGGCGGAAACTGCCTCTCTCTCGCAGTCTTTGGTCTTGCTCCTCGATGCCCCAAAGCTGCAGATAAGCTTGTACATGTTCCCTTCGTGGCTGCAGCAATCGCTTCCAAACTGTGGTGTCGTTCCCTCTTCTTCCTTCTTCTGTTCCACGTCCTTGCATTTCTGGCCGTTCTTTGTCTTTTCCATCCGCATTTTATTTTCTAATCATGCCACTAATCATGCCACTGCCAAACAATGCACAAGGATTCATTAGAATCATGTTTTCACTCCCAGGTTTTCTAGGACTAATCAAGTCATTCCGAAACAAATTGTGTAATTCAGAAGAGTGTGTTATGCGCATGAGCAAACAAAATGTACCTGACTTTCAATAAAATCAGTATTTGACGTAGAAACAAAGGGTACCCTGAACGAAAAGCGAGCAAAAATTTGCAGCCGGGTTGCACACCCAAGATTATGCTTGTGGAGACCTTATTATATAGTAGCTGCCTTAAAAATGTTCTGTACGGCCCAAGCGTATGAAAAAAAAGAGCGGACAGCAAAGCACAACACAACTTATGTGTAGAGTTGTATAATTTGGACCTACGGCCTTCTCCAACCTGATTAAGCAGCTTCTGGCCTACTACTGCATTAGGCCAACATTTCAAATAATGTTATGCAGCTAAGTCATTTTTAAATGCAAAGCATCTCTTCCTCTCGGCTCCGTCGTCCGTCGTCCGTCGTCCATCCATCGGCCAGCCCAGGAAGACACCGGCAACACTGTCGCTCCAGCATCTCATGGTCAGGCTATATCCCTCCCTTGTTGCGGCGCTATCCACACCCCCACTGCGAATGCTCGGCTCATCTCGGGCCGGCACAGGAAGACACCGGTAACACTGTCGCTCCAGTAGCCATTAAAAGGCAAGACACCACAGGGCGTTCAGCAAGCCGAGCATGCGCAGTGGGGGTGTGGACGGAGCAACAACGACATAGCCCTATCGAAACTAATAAAACTACACCATCTTCCCGTAGCGGGACCCTGAGTAGTATGCGAAACTGCTTAAGTGAAAAGTGTGGTATTTACCATGGGAACCAAACTGTAAATATAACGTTAGCTACGTACCTCAACCTAACGGAAACGACGAAGTGAAAACTAATGGGCGCTTGAAAGGACCCCACGGCTGCGCATACTACTCATTGTTCCCCTACGGGAAGATGGGGCAATTTTTTAGTACTTTCAAAAATTCTTCGTCCTTTTTGTAGTTAAATAGCTCACACTACTCCCAGCTTCTTCGTGTTCCATCTCAAGCCACCCATGAAAAATAAAGAAAAAAGTTCGTATCGTTTTCAAACATGGGAATTCCGTGTGCTTGGCGAGCGTGTAATACCACTTCCAAGCCAATTTTTATTTTGCCCGGTTTCATCGAAAAAAGATGAAACCATTGAAAATAACCGAGACGGTAGAATATTTTTAGTGTTTGTACGAGCCTTATGGAATGCTGAGGTGTTTACAAGAATGGTGGCCGGGATGCCTTGAAATCCTTCTTGGGCATACGATTAGAGGAAATGCAAAATGTGCACTTGAGCTTCAGGCACAGATGTTTCGGCGACGCACTTCTCTGAAAGTAGTCAGTTGATGATATTTAGGCCTAAATGCACCGAGGTATCAGTGGTGCCAGACACTGCAAGTGTATAGGTGTTCGGGCACAAGGAGAACAGCAATTAGCTCTAATCCAGGGCGCTCTGTGCAGAACTAACTTAGTAACAAAAAGGGGCTCACCTTTACGAATGGTAGTAACTAGCCCTAATTGGTAGGCGCAGTACGTCCTTTCGGGGAGTATTAGCATTTTGATGCATTCTATAGCTCTAACAAGGACAGCCACTAGATTTCCCGGAAAAGGTTTGTAGCACGGGAAAGATGTGGCACTCAGGCTACTTGCCCAAAAGGAGAGTTTGATGACAATCTGGTGTCAAGAATTGTTGCCGTGTCGTAAAGCAACATGGTTGCCTAGTGAAATGAATGCTATTTACCGAAGGGCGATTTTTCGGACAGCCTGTCACCGTTTTGCGTGACACTGGTTGTAATGCCATTATTCGTTGACGTGACGTCATCGCAGAAAACCAGTTAATGGGAAGAACTACCCAATTACTGCTCGTGTACAGAACAGTCAGGAAGCTTGCGAATGCCAAAGTCTGCGTCCAAACACCATACTTCGTGGGCAGGATTACCTCCGCTTGCACGGATCAACTAAGCTATGATCTCGTGCTTGTGAACCTTCCAGGTGTGAGGGAACCTCATATGCAAGCACCCGACTGGGAGAGCAAAGATAACGATATCTCAAATGCAGCTATTACAACAAAAACCACAGAGATCAACTCAGGTACGTTAGTGCCTAATGTCGCAATTCAAGTCCGGCGAAGGTTTCACTATTAGCGGTACCTGAAATCAACTCTGCAGAAATCACAAGGCAAGTTCTGGCCAACAAACAACAAGGAGACCCGACTCTCCCACGTTGTTTCCGCAAGTTAGGAAAGGATGTCTCCTAAAAAACGAGAGAAATATTCCGTTGTCAAATGAAACAACGTGTTGTACCCTCTGTACCAGCTTGCCGCAGCGATAAAGTGTAAACGCGTAGTCGTTGCAAAGAAACTGCGAGAACCAATCCTTCAAGTTGTCCATGAGAGCATCATGTCGGGGCACCAGGGGGTTCCAAGGACGAACGAGTTTTTTTAGCAAACGTACTTCTGGCCAGACTTGCGGCGAGACGTACGGCATTTTGTCAGAAAGCGCGACACCTGTTGGCATATCGTACCGAAAGGAAAGACGAGATCTTTAGCACCCACAGGAGTCGGGCCAACCAGCTGTACCTCAGACAAAGACGTTGAAGATTCAGAAGTGTTAGAGAAGACAAAGCCATCGCGTATACGATTGGGGCAGTAACCAAGTCGATAACCTGACGACGAGAACGTAAACCCACGTTCCACAGGGCATTGATTGAGTCGTTGACGTTTCATAACAGCTTACCTGGCTACCATTCGACGAGCCTAAATGGCTCAAACGTGGTCCGCAAAGTGAACTTCCGCGAATATGTGAGAGGGAAAGAGAAACCTTTCCGAGCACAACCTAGCGCATCCTCGCCGCTATTGCAGTGACCAGACTGTAAAAAACGCAGCCTATGCAGCGATTAGATGATCATACGCACCGGAATCATCGTTAACCATCAAAGCTATCTGACCGGCTAATTATTCAGACACACTAACAAAATTGCGCTAAAAGGGCAGGACGAACAGAACAAGACAAACAACACAGGGCAGGCCGACAAACAAAGTTGGTTTCCACTCTCATATATACTACTATCAAGTAGACAAGTGGAACATACAGAAGTTTAAAATACATCACTAAAATTACAAAAAATGAAAAAAAACGCACACTTTACCTATGACACACATGCCATCTCCAAAAGATTAGACACCATCAAGAACTGCGATTTCTTTGCCCAATATATATAGTGACGCGGCACTAATGCAAATACAGCCCACCCGCAAAATTTCACACGCATCTATTTTTTCCGCGTGAGCGAGTCACGGCTCGTAGTAAGCATTTTAGTTTTTTTAGAAACGAAGAACTTTTACAATCACGGCAATGAATGCGAAGATGCCCGCTTATCGCATTACTAACATTATTCTTGTGGTCAGGACGTCTGTAATTAATACATCTGCAGTTGGCCACTGTCACCCGTTTCCTTAAATTAGGGTGCACTGTCAGAATATATGGGGAGTCGACTCAAGAGAGCCAAAAAACCCCACCGAATCCACAGGGCACAGGTGACAAAGGGGGTGGCCGTCTGATGTGCGGCTTTCGCCGACCAGAGCGGCAAGAATGAGCAAGAGCCTTCAACGGAAAATAGCACAAAGACCTATATTTAGATAGGCAAGTTACAACACAAGCACGAGGTAACGGATTGATAATGACAGGCAACTTAGATCGAATTCGAATACAAGAAACAGTCCAATTCGACAAAATGATACAAACAGGAGCGTTAACAAATGAATATTACGAATCGGAACAGTTAACTAAAAGGAAACGAACAGTTCGATGCATATGAGAGACAGAGTCCCAGCATATTCACCGACCGGGCCGGACGATGCACCGCTGTCGGAGGCGATTCGGCTACCTGGGAAGCGTGGCTTCGCTGTAGGCCAGGCCGTCCGAGACGATCACGGTGATTCGAGGCCCGGGAGTACGTTGGAGTCCTCCAGGGCGCGGGTCGCCGATGGTGTGATGTACAAACTGGCAGGTGCCGTTGTCAATCACGACGTCCAAACGTAGCTGGCTTGCTCAGGCGCGGCTCCTCCTTTTATAACCATGCCCGCGCGGAGAGGGAGAGCACACACACAACGTGCCCGCCGCCGTCAGCGAAATAACTTCCCTCTTCTCCATTCTCGAATGATCGACGCTCTTTAGCACTGGCAAGGCCACGCGCACCTCCTCGAAAGTACTGGAAGCTTCGACGAAACCGGAGCGGCGGAGGTTTTATTTTTGTTGTTTTCTGGCCGGCCAGCTGGCGTGAGATCGTGTTATCGCCTCTTCGTTCGAGAAAGCTCCATATTGTCTCCGGGCTAATGGAACCGAACTGAATGAATCGAACTACTGCAAGAAGAATTAGGCGATGTACAAATGAAATGAAAAATTTGTAAGGTACTTTTAGACGTCGTACGCTCAAGTTTGTGACACAGCCCCCCAGTTTCAGAATATTATGAAATAATATTCCCAAAACTCACAAAGTCGTGCGTAGGCGTCGTTCACACTTAGTGAACAAAAGAGGCTGTGCCTACTAACACAAAATCGAGTACAACCCAATGTGCTTCATAAGAATAATGACATGTACAAAGTTCGCGTACAGAACAGCGGTTTGGCGCAGATTTCTCAACAAATAAACATCCTAGGGACAACTCATAAGTTTAAGAACAATACAGTTCTAGCATTCGAATTAAACCAGTGCCCATAATAAATGTCTGGCCAGTAGTCATTACAAGTGCGAAACTCGTGAAAATACATCGTGCGCTCCAGTGCAAAGGTCTCGAAGGCTCAAATACAATGAGTATACGTCAGTACTCAGAAGTACATACAATACACTGGTACAATGGAACTCATAAGAAACATGACTAATATGTTGTTCACAAACAATAACATGCAACCGCAACGTTCACGAATGTCGCGCACTAATAGCGTCAATAATACACAGCAAACAGAAAATGTACTGTATAACAGAGAAAGTAAAGTTTACGCAGAACGCAACTAGTACGTGAATATACACTGTACAGCCAGAGTGACAAAATAGGTACAACCTTCGCGTACAGTATGACAGAGAAACGTTGAATACAACGTTCGAGTATACAGTACTCGACGTGAAAATACAACTCTGTTTTACACAATTCCACTCATATCCCACGTGCATACCTAAATTGGCATTCTTCATGTTTATCCCGTGTCTATCGGGCGCTTGCGCAACTGCGCCTGCGGAATTCTTCTCTTCGGAGAAGATCTTTTCCAAATGTCGCGCGAAGCGACAAACTCTTTCGTGACCGCCGTGATAGCGGTCTCGCGAAAATGTTTCACTGCCTGTGCCTTCACCTGGTGAACATAGAAGTGCCTAGCGACTTGGCCTTCCCTCGCCTTTCCTCGTGTAGTAACCGACCGGTGCTTCTTTACACCTGTCCGCTGTCTGCAATGCCGGCGCACACGTTTGCTCCTAAGCTTGCGCCCAAACCTGCATTCTTTGTTTCGGCAGCCTGGATGTTTTCCGACTTTCTGAAGGCCGGTTTTCAAACGTTTGTTCTTTCCACGACCTTCGGCACTTCTTTTCCTTCTGTGCGGCTCCATCGCAGGGGCCGCAGACTTTGGGCGCCGGAAATGTGCCAGCTTCGCTTTTGCCGGTGCTCGCGTTACGACGAACACGGCTTTGCCTCTCTCCGAGGCACCGAATCGGGGTTGTTCTTTCGAAACAGTGGGTGGTTTCTCTCCCACCGCTGAAGTCGCAGAATCGTCGCCGACGCTTAGGTACGGCGAGTTCCCTCGGCGGAGTGCGGCTCCGCTTCGCACGGGGGTTTCAAACTGACCTTAGAGTCAGTCTCTTTGCTCCTCGAGCTGTAAGTTACGCACGCGGCGCTAGTCTGCCCAGAGAGTTCGCAGTCTCGAACTGGGTCTTCCTGCACAAAGAACGTGCAACTACCCGTGTCTTTCGGAAAGACAACGGTTTCCTCGGGCACTCTCCCCGCAATATCGGGTACCCCTTCGTCTAGAGGGTTCAGCCCCGACGTCGTGATGACATCCACAACCAGTATGTAATCTCCATCCTCAAGCTCCGCATCCCCTTTAGGATCATTGTCCTTCCAGGTCTGAAGTAATGCGCTTTCGCACAATTCTGGAGGTGTTTCCTCCTCAATGATTTCGGATACTTCCGCCTCTTCGTTTCCGGAGCTATCCTGGCATTCTTTTGCCTTCTAACGGTTAGTACTTTGGCCACTATTCTCATCTCTCAAATTTTCATCATTGAGTTCATCTTTCCGATGGAACTCATTTCGCACAACCTCTGTGCTCCTATTCATGCCTTGAGAGGCGGCAGCCACAGCTGCCTCTCCAGCCGACTCATCGGGGTGTGGCTCCTCGATAAGTGGCTCTTCCACCTCCACTGGTGGCGGTTCTTCTGGGGCAGTTAAAGTTATCGGGTCGTCGGCATCCCTGACTCCGTCGATGTTGCCGAGGATGAGGTCATACATGGACATTTCCATGCAAAGGGGGGTTACGCTTCCCGTGTAGTAGGGAGTCTCCACCACGATCTGAGCTACCGGCAACTCTAGCATTGAGCCATCCATAAAGTACACTGGGTTTGTTTCCCCAGTGAACTCCTGTTCTCGGACTAAGTCCGTTCGCACAATAACTGTGCTGGTGCCGGTGGAGCGCAAAACGGTAATGGTGTTGCCGGACAATTTTCCCTCAGCCACCGGCACTGTCTTCGACCCGACTGCCGTAATGGCACCCAAGACGTGAATTTTCGTGCCCCTTTTACGCTCCTCAGAACCATCAGTACCATCGTACTGTCTGGATGCCCTGGGAGGTGCGCATTCGCGCAAATCCTGGCGCCTTTCACCATTGCTGCTCCTGCATGTCGCAGCCTTGTGTCCATCCCGCCCGCACTTAAAACACCTGGAAGCACTATTTCTCGTAAAGTTGCTCCAGCAGTCCTTGGCAATGTGCCCAAACTTGTTACAAGAGTAACATTTCAGCGGGGGTTTTTGGCTGGTCCTACTTCGGTCTGAAACCGCGTTTCCAAAATTTACCTTAACCTTTTCAAGGTTGGTACTGAGACACAGGCGCCTATTCTCTCCTCTCATGCTCCGATCTGCTGATGAGTAGTCGAGCTTCAAACGTTGAGCATCAACATTTGCTCCTGTTAGCTCCTCTTTGCTTGCTTTCTCCTCTCGCTCCAACCGAAGTTGTCTCCGAAATTTTTTCTCTCTTTTCCTCTCAGCTTCTGTTCGTGCTGCCTGTCTTGCTCTCTTAACTTTCTCGTTTTCTTCTTTTTCTTTCTGAGCTACCCACTTCCACAGTTCGGCCCCTGAGAGGCCCAGCTTGCAGCGCAATGCTACAATTTTCTCTGAATCCATGATTGCATATGTATCGCAATCTAGCCACAATACTCTAGCCTCTAGCTAGGTATGTCTACGCAGAGAAAGTTAGCTAGAGCACCCGCTTATAAAGGCAGTAGCAACCTATGCCAAAAAAGTTCCAGGCTCTTTCTCTTCCCTGCCGCTCACATCAGAGGTCCTGTCGCGGACGCCAGAAATTGACACCCGTTTCCTTAAATTAGGATGCACTGTCAGAAGATATGGGGAGTCGACTCAAGAGAGCCAACAAACCCCACCGAATCCACAGGGCACAGGTGACAAAGGGGGTGGCCGTCTAATGTGCGGCTTTCGCCGACCAGAGCGGCAAGAATGAGCAAGAGCCTTGAACGGAAAATAGCACAAAGACCTATATTTAAATAGGCAAGTTACAACACAAGCACGAGGTAACGGATCGATAATGACAGACAACTTAGATCGAATTCGAATACAAGAAACAGTCCAATTCGACAAAATGATACAAACAGGAGCGTTAACAAATGAATATTACGAATCGGAACAGTTAACTAAAAGGAAACGAACAGTTCGATGCATATGAGAGACAGAGTCCCAGCATATTCACCGACCGGGCCGGACGATGCACCGCTGTCGGAGGCGATTCGGCTACCTGGGAAGCGTGGCTTCGCTGTAGGCCAGGCCGTCCGAGACGATCACGGTGATTCGAGGTCCGGGAGTACGTTGGAGTCCTCCAGGGCGCGGGTCGCCGATGGTGTGATGTACAAACTGGCAGGTGCCGTTGTCAATCACGACGTCCAAACGTAGCTGGCTTGCTCAGGCGCGGCTCCTCCTTTTATAACCGTGCCGGCGCGGAGAGGGAGAGCACACAAACAACGCGCCCGCCGCCGTCAGCGAAATAACTTCCCTCTTCTCCATTCTAGAATGATCGACCCTCTTTAGCACTTGCAAGGCCACGCGCACCTCCTCGAAAGTACTGGAAGCTTCGACGAAACCGGAGCGGCGGAGGTTTTATTTTTGTTGTTTTCTGGCCGGCCAGCCGGCGTGAGATCGTGTTATCGCCTCTTCGTTCGAGAAAGCTCCATATTGTCTCCGGGCTAATGGAACCGAACTGAATGAATCGAACTACTGCAAGAAGAATTAGGCGATGCACAAATGGAATAAAAATTTATAAGGTACTTTTAGACGTCGTACGCTCAAGTTTGTGACACAGCCCCCCAGTTTCAGAATATTATGAAATAATATTCCCAAAACTCACAAAGTCGTGCGTAGGCGTCGTTCACACTTAGTGAACAAAAGAGGCTGTGCCTACTAACACAAAATCGAGTACAACCCAATGTGCTTCATAAGAATAATGACATGTACAAAGTTCGCGTACAGAACAGCGGTTTGGCGCAGATTTCTCAACAAATAAACATCCTAGGGACAACTCATAAGTTTAAGAACAATACAGTTCTAGCATTCGAATTAAACCAGTGCCCATAATAAATGTCTGGCCAGTAGTCATTACAAGTGCGAAACTCGTGAAAATACATCGTGCGCTCCAGTGCAAAGGTCTCGAAGGCTCAAATACAATGAGTATACGTCAGTACTCAGAAGTACATACAATACACTGGTACAATGGAACTCATAAGAAACATGACTAATATGTTGTTCACAAACAATAACATGCAACCGCAACGTTCACGAATGTCGCGCACTAATAGCGTCAATAATACACAGCAAACAGAAAATGTACTGTATAACAGAGAAAGTAAAGTTTACGCAGAACGCAACTAGTACGTGAATATACACTGTACAGCCAGAGTGACAAAATAGGTACAACCTTCGCGTACAGTATGACAGAGAAACGTTGAATACAACGTTCGAGTATACAGTACTCGACGTGAAAATACAACTCTGTTTTACACAATTCCACTCATATCCCACGTGCATACCTAAATTGGCATTCTTCATGTTTATCCCGTGTCTATCGGGCGCTTGCGCAACTGCGCCTGCGGAATTCTTCTCTTCGGAGAAGATCTTTTCCAAATGTCGCGCGAAGCGACAAACTCTTTCGTGACCGCCGTGATAGCGGTCTCGCGAAAATGTTTCACTGCCTGTGCCTTCACCTGGTGAACATAGAAGTGCCTAGCGACTTGGCCTTCCCTCGCCTTTCCTCGTGTAGTAACCGACCGGTGCTTCTTTACACCTGTCCGCTGTCTGCAATGCCGGCGCACACGTTTGCTCCTAAGCTTGCGCCCAAACCTGCATTCTTTGTTTCGGCAGCCTGGATGTTTTCCGACTTTCTGAAGGCCGGTTTTCAAACGTTTGTTCTTTCCACGACCTTCGGCACTTCTTTTCCTTCTGTGCGGCTCCATCGCAGGGGCCGCAGACTTTGGGCGCCGGAAATGTGCCAGCTTCGCTTTTGCCGGTGCTCGCGTTACGACGAACACGGCTTTGCCTCTCTCCGAGGCACCGAATCGGGGTTGTTCTTTCGAAACAGTGGGTGGTTTCTCTCCCACCGCTGAAGTCGCAGAATCGTCGCCGACGCTTAGGTACGGCGAGTTCCCTCGGCGGAGTGCGGCTCCGCTTCGCACGGGGGTTTCAAACTGACCTTAGAGTCAGTCTCTTTGCTCCTCGAGCTGTAAGTTACGCACGCGGCGCTAGTCTGCCCAGAGAGTTCGCAGTCTCGAACTGGGTCTTCCTGCACAAAGAACGTGCAACTACCCGTGTCTTTCGGAAAGACAACGGTTTCCTCGGGCACTCTCCCCGCAATATCGGGTACCCCTTCGTCTAGAGGGTTCAGCCCCGACGTCGTGATGACATCCACAACCAGTATGTAATCTCCATCCTCAAGCTCCGCATCCCCTTTAGGATCATTGTCCTTCCAGGTCTGAAGTAATGCGCTTTCGCACAATTCTGGAGGTGTTTCCTCCTCAATGATTTCGGATACTTCCGCCTCTTCGTTTCCGGAGCTATCCTGGCATTCTTTTGCCTTCTAACGGTTAGTACTTTGGCCACTATTCTCATCTCTCAAATTTTCATCATTGAGTTCATCTTTCCGATGGAACTCATTTCGCACAACCTCTGTGCTCCTATTCATGCCTTGAGAGGCGGCAGCCACAGCTGCCTCTCCAGCCGACTCATCGGGGTGTGGCTCCTCGATAAGTGGCTCTTCCACCTCCACTGGTGGCGGTTCTTCTGGGGCAGTTAAAGTTATCGGGTCGTCGGCATCCCTGACTCCGTCGATGTTGCCGAGGATGAGGTCATACATGGACATTTCCATGCAAAGGGGGGTTACGCTTCCCGTGTAGTAGGGAGTCTCCACCACGATCTGAGCTACCGGCAACTCTAGCATTGAGCCATCCATAAAGTACACTGGGTTTGTTTCCCCAGTGAACTCCTGTTCTCGGACTAAGTCCGTTCGCACAATAACTGTGCTGGTGCCGGTGGAGCGCAAAACGGTAATGGTGTTGCCGGACAATTTTCCCTCAGCCACCGGCACTGTCTTCGACCCGACTGCCGTAATGGCACCCAAGACGTGAATTTTCGTGCCCCTTTTACGCTCCTCAGAACCATCAGTACCATCGTACTGTCTGGATGCCCTGGGAAGTGCGCATTCGCGCAAATCCTGGCGCCTTTCACCATTGCTGCTCCTGCATGTCGCAGCCTTGTGTCCATCCCGCCCGCACTTAAAACACCTGGAAGCACTATTTCTCGTAAAGTTGCTCCAGCAGTCCTTGGCAATGTGCCCAAACTTGTTACAAGAGTAACATTTCAGCGGGGGTTTTTGGCTGGTCCTACTTCGGTCTGAAACCGCGTTTCCAAAATTTACCTTAACCTTTTCAAGGTTGGTACTGAGACACAGGCGCCTATTCTCTCCTCTCATGCTCCGATCTGCTGATGAGTAGTCGAGCTTCAAACGTTGAGCATCAACATTTGCTCCTGTTAGCTCCTCTTTGCTTGCTTTCTCCTCTCGCTCCAACCGAAGTTGTCTCCGAAATTTTTTCTCTCTTTTCCTCTCAGCTTCTGTTCGTGCTGCCTGTCTTGCTCTCTTAACTTTCTCGTTTTCTTCTTTTTCTTTCTGAGCTACCCACTTCCACAGTTCGGCCCCTGAGAGGCCCAGCTTGCAGCGCAATGCTACAATTTTCTCTGAATCCATGATTGCATATGTATCGCAATCTAGCCACAATACTCTAGCCTCTAGCTAGGTATGTCTACGCAGAGAAAGTTAGCTAGAGCACCCGCTTATAAAGGCAGTAGCAACCTATGCCAAAAAAGTTCCAGGCTCTTTCTCTTCCCTGCCGCTCACATCAGAGGTCCTGTCGCGGACGCCAGAAATTGACACCCGTTTCCTTAAATTAGGATGCACTGTCAGAAGATATGGGGAGTCGACTCAAGAGAGCCAACAAACCCCACCGAATCCACAGGGCACAGGTGACAAAGGGGGTGGCCGTCTAATGTGCGGCTTTCGCCGACCAGAGCGGCAAGAATGAGCAAGAGCCTTGAACGGAAAATAGCACAAAGACCTATATTTAAATAGGCAAGTTACAACACAAGCACGAGGTAACGGATCGATAATGACAGACAACTTAGATCGAATTCGAATACAAGAAACAGTCCAATTCGACAAAATGATACAAACAGGAGCGTTAACAAATGAATATTACGAATCGGAACAGTTAACTAAAAGGAAACGAACAGTTCGATGCATATGAGAGACAGAGTCCCAGCATATTCACCGACCGGGCCGGACGATGCACCGCTGTCGGAGGCGATTCGGCTACCTGGGAAGCGTGGCTTCGCTGTAGGCCAGGCCGTCCGAGACGATCACGGTGATTCGAGGTCCGGGAGTACGTTGGAGTCCTCCAGGGCGCGGGTCGCCGATGGTGTGATGTACAAACTGGCAGGTGCCGTTGTCAATCACGACGTCCAAACGTAGCTGGCTTGCTCAGGCGCGGCTCCTCCTTTTATAACCGTGCCGGCGCGGAGAGGGAGAGCACACAAACAACGCGCCCGCCGCCGTCAGCGAAATAACTTCCCTCTTCTCCATTCTAGAATGATCGACGCTCTTTAGCACTTGCAAGGCCACGCGCACCTCCTCGAAAGTACTGGAAGCTTCGACGAAACCGGAGCGGCGGAGGTTTTATTTTTGTTGTTTTCTGGCCGGCCAGCCGGCGTGAGATCGTGTTATCGCCTCTTCGTTCGAGAAAGCTCCATATTGTCTCCGGGCTAATGGAACCGAACTGAATGAATCGAACTACTGGAAGAAGATTTAGGCGATGTACAAATGGAATAAAAATTTATAAGGTACTTTTAGACGTCGTACGCTCGAGTTTGTGACAGCCACGCAATGGCCATTGACTCGTGAGTTTCGCGCCAATCCAAGGCCCATTCATTACAACAAAAACTCCCTTCCCTTTTGACGCCACTATGAGCCACCACTGCCATCAGCAGAGAAGCATCGAAAACCAAAAATGCGCACTCAGAGAGCTTTTAAATCAATGGCCTCATTCCAGGAATGCTCTACGAGGAGGATGGAGATTTACTTACTGCCAAGCACTACAAGTTCTCAGTAGTGCAAGAGCAGCTGGAATCGGAGAAATGCAATGTATTTCTGAAATCGAGGAGCCGACTGTAACCTTGTCAAAGTCGAATGCTTCGCAGCAAGTCGCTCACGGGTTTCATCCTTGCATGGGACAAGTATTTATACTGCCTGGCGTTCTTAGTGGAGGCCGTATTGCAATTTCTTCACCGAAGTAGCAACGCAAAACGGTTGACCCTACTGGTATCGACATGGAAATATAACAGAAGCGGACTTTTTTCAGCCGTTACTGGGATGGCCATGTTAATTTTACTCCCTGGGGAATTGGAGGTGACTAGAAACTATTTCGCAAAAAGATTTCATAGTTATGGATGGAGTGACACACAGGATTGCAATACCTGAAAGCCTTCCCGGTACCTCTTCAGTATACCGATTTTCCAGACTGTGACTCGGTCGGTATTCTTATTCTTTCCAATGGTACACAAAGAGCTTGTAGAGCCACGGCTTACCTACGCATAACCCAAGATGCAAACACTCTGGCGACAATATTGAAAGCAAAAACACTCTCTCTTTGGCTATTTATGTAATGGGAATGCTTATCGGCGGACGACTGAAGGAATATTTAATGTTGAAACCAAAAGTATTACACAAGTGGTGCATTTCGGTTGGTGCAACGATTGCGTTGCAAAGAGTAAGGGGCTGAGAGAAAGAGTGTAAGCCATTTGCGGAGGTAGGCTGGTTATAGATTCAGCACGAAACGCATTCAGACCAGACCCAAACCACTGCCTTGTATCCAAAAACGTGGGGACCCACTGACAAAAATCGTAGAAGTAGATGCAATATGGTGGAATGGTCCACACAGGGTTACTTAACAACCAACTGATGGGCCATATAGTGAAATCAAATTCGGAATTGACGAAGCTCACGATAAAAAGAATCTGAATTATCTTGATATCATTGCACATGCAAAAACATTCGCTCTGCCTGTGTAGACGAAGAGACCCCTGCAGATATTTTACTCACTATAAGCTTGGCTGCGACCGTTTTTAAGCAATTCAGTGAACCCCATGTACAAACGAGACAAACCTCTTACTGTTGAAGCAATTATTATAGCCGAGATTTCCGTGAACCAACAGGTGCAGCGTGAAGCTTCTGACAAAAAGCCACACTTTATTCAGTACAAGATCGGGTAGCCTTGGAAGCAGCTCTCTATCGTGCAATTAAAATGTCTGCATAGATCAGGATGGAGTGCTGAGAATTGTAGGGCGTCTCGATGATGCTGGTCTTGTTAATGAATTAAAGTACCCAAGTTTTCCACCAGATAGTGACCTTCTTTTTGAGCTCATAATCATGCGCCACCAATCGCCATATTTTACATACTTGCTTTCAAAAAGTGTAATCAATGTGAGGGTGTACTTATGGATTGCAGAAGGAAGCCCGGTCATTAGGAAGAAGCCAGGAAACGCGTCATGTGCTACAGGCCTTCAAAATAAGCTTTCCCACAAGAAGTCGCTCAACCATTATACGACTGGGTGACTGAGGCACACCCCTTTGAAGTGACTGGTTTCGACCTTGCCACTCAGCACAAAGTTCCATGGGCACAACAAAAAGTCCTGAATTAGGCTGTTCACGTGCGACGTAACCCGCGCCGTTCACCTCCAAGTGATAATGTGCATAAGGCCACCCTACTTATTAATGGCTTCCCCAAGATTTCTGCCAAGAGGGGGAATGTGATGACCTATATTCTCAGATAATAGCAAGACTCACGAGCGCATGAAAGCATTGCAGAAAATGAGCTTTAGATTTCGTAGTAATGGCATTAAACCATTTTTTGCCGAACCAACTTTGGCTAATGCGTTAAAGGAAGTCGTTTGGTGCCTGGTACTTAGTTATGCAAATGTGACAACTGCGAAAGGCAGGAGAGTAGGCGCAAATTTTCTCCAGTGAGATGGATGCATCACGGATTGTGTCATGCGCCTGCCTAACGGAAGTGTGTTTAGCATGGAAAGACCTGTTCAGCATCTATACTTTATGCTGCCCTTATACGAATCATATAGATCTCATGGAGTTAAATGCTTCAAGATAGCTTAGTTTTGTTGTCAGTCTGGGAGCTGTGTTTGCTTAGCTGATAATTACAGCTTGGCAATGGACGTCGTGTTTTGTTCGGTTCTGGAAAAGATGCGTGCTGCGGTGTCGTTGTGACCCGGACTTCATCTATAGTAATAAAAGGCAAAATAATATATTGTTCCGACAAAGTATTGTGCATCAAAGTCCCTGCATTATATGTTTAAACATTTTTTTCAATAACTCAGGTGCAACCGGCCTTTTCACGCATCAGAACAACTTCCTATCACATGAGTGGAGTTGTGGCGAAAGGTCATTTTTCATTTATTACTTACTTATTTAGAGTAACCTCAGCGCCATAAGGCAATGGAAAGGGGCGTGGCTACATACCGTAAACTAATGAAAAAACTATAAAAAAGGGCAGAAAAGTTTCGTCGAAACATACAGTCATAACGGACGCATTATAAAGCAAGTAAAAAGATAAAAGTTGGCTTCTGATTAAACAATGTTAGCTATTTCATAACAAAAGCCCGAAGAAGAATAAAAAACAGACACTATAATTATGCAATGTTACCAACTTTGTTCTTAAATGACTCATCATCAGTAATGGCAGTGGTTGGTGCAGGAAGGTGGTTGCATTGGACCGCAGTGTTGGCTATGAAGTACTGAAAAATGCATTTGTTCGTGATAATGGCATTCAAACCTTATCAGCTTGACCCAAGTGAGGCGGTCTAAAGTGCGGAGGCAAAATAGGCTGATGTCGTAGTTTTGGGTGATAGAATATATTTTGGAACCGACAGACATTGAAAAGTTTAAGGGGACAAGATTATGGAGGCAGTTTAAAGTAATATTTCAATTATGTTATGCGAGCAGAACGATGAATGCTAGAAAGAATGAACCGGAAAGAGTTATCTTGGGCAATTTTAGCTATTGAATTGGGGTATTGTAATATGAGTCCCACACTATATGCGGATACTGAGCTTGGGATGAACCGATGTTTTGTGCATTTGTAATCTAAGTTATGCAGCGAGTTTTGAAAGGTTGAGTCGGAATTGTTCGTACAAGCGGTTAGCATTCGCAATTACAAACTGGGTGTCATGTGAGCTAAAATGTTAGCCCCAACATCTATATAAGATGACTCATTATCTAAACAGGTGTTATAAATACGGTAAGTATTGAACTGGTGAGCTGTTCTGCTTCCACGTAAATGTATGCAATTCTGAGCGTTCAGTTTTATGAGCCGTGTTTCGCACAAGAAAAAAGCGTTAACATCGAATTGCAAGGTGGTTTTCTAATCGTTACAAGTTATTTTACAGTACAGAATACTGTAATCGGCGAATAAACGAATGTTAGAAGAAACGCATCAGGTAAGCCGTTAATGTAAATAAACAAATGGACCGGGCCCAGCACTGAGCCCTCAGGCACACCAGAGTGTAAAAGTGTTAGATCACAGTTCAAATTATTACTGGTCAAGAAGTGATGACAGTAGGGAAAACACTCAAGCCAAGATAATAGTTTCGAATTTAGGCCGTAGTTTAAACAACAATAATTTGTGATGCACTTTAGTCAGTGCATTGGAAAGTACAAGAAAATGCAGTCAGCAGTAGAGGACAGGTCAAGAAAAATATGTAGGTGATGAGTAAACAATGCAAGCTGCATTTAACACGAGTACGTTTTTTCTTAAGACGTATTATAAAGGAGAAAAATAGAGAGTTGTTATTCCAAAAATTCACATAATTAAGACAATCATATGCGTTCATTTAGTTCGCATGAAATACTAGTTAATGAAATGGGGCAATGGTTAATGCGTGATTGTTTATTAACAGACTTGGGAAGTGGAACCACTTTCTCGATTTAAAAATTAGCTGGTAAGACCCTGTAAGACCCTGGTAAGTGACGGCTAAAAAATGATTTTGATTATATAGGGAAAATATGAACTTGTACCTGTGAAACATTTTCAGCTGATAAGGTCAGAACTAGCTGGAGTTGATGGTTTTAAGACCTAATAAGTTTTTCTTCACCGCAAGAATTCATGGTAAGAGGCATCATATAACTGTGATTGTAAATTTGATGTGAGGGTGCTAGGAGAGTATTAGTTTCAGAAACATTGGTGGTAAAGACTGTTCATAACCTCAGCATACCGGTTAGATGGTATAGAGGTATCACAATTATTAGAAAGCTTTAAAACGTCGCCATCTTTAGGGGGTTTATAATGCTCCGAAACGTTTTAGTGCCAGTAGTAAATATCGCTGGCAAGTATTGATCAGAAAGTTTTCTTTGGTATTTTTAACAGCGTTGACTTTATGTCAACGCTGGTAGGCCACCAAACAGCTTGGAGACCCCCAGGGTAACTTGTACAGACGCTTCCTTCGATTTGATAAGCGTTTTAAAAGGCAGAGTACCATGGCACAATATCATTAGATAGTATAGTGCGAGAGGGGAAGTTATTATCTATTAATTCGTTATTTTGTCCGAAAACATGCCGTAATTAGTTTGTTCAGACAGACGGTATAAATATGCGAGGAAGGTGTCAAGCAAATGTGATACTTCTTCATTAATGGCTCTAAAATTGCGTTCTTCGTAAAGCCGAATAAATTTCATCTTACTTTAACGTGTCGGACGTAGTAACTTGACGTTAAACGAAAAAATACAGTGGTCACGTCAAGCCGGGTAAGTACTCAATACTGAACACGTCATCTGGGCGGCAGGTTAGTACAAGATAAAGGATGTTCGCGGTACTATATGTTGATATAGTCGACTGCATGAGAAACTGAGTAAAAAAAACATAAGAAGGCTCAAGTAATTCTTAGACAAGATTAAAGGGGTGAAATGGGGCGATTCGTTTTCCAAAGATATATTTGGAATGTTAGAGGCACGAAGTAGGAATAACAGAATATTATGATTGGATTGGAATATTATGAAAACGCGGGTAAAAGAAAGCGTCATGTAAGTTACTGACAAAAGGGGGGAGTTTTGAGGCGGACAGTAACAAACCCCGATAATAAAGTTTTTGTGAGTGTAGCTCGATAACAGACTAACGTTTTTCTAGGTTACTTTTAACCCAACTACGTTGGGTTGGGTATTTCTTTATTATGGCTCAAAGGATACTGCCGCCCGATCTCGAGAAGCAATGGCCCCAAAAACCGAAAAGCGGTGTGGAGGAAAATCACTTCAAAATCGGAAATGTGTGGCCGTAACCGCGTATCAGTTAAAAATGAAGCTAAAACAGAACATTGGACGAGTTGGGACATGTTCATAGTAACCGCGGTAACGAAACGAGACAAAAAGAACAGGGCACAAACACGGCCCTAACAACTGAGTTTTATTGCTTAGGCCAGTGGCTTTTATACACACATGGGCAAAAACAACAAAAAAAAAGAAGGTAACACTAAATTAACACGTGAACATTTGTGAGAGCGCGAGCATGGCATCATAGTGTCTTTACGTTTGTTTACACTTTAATCTACTTACGAGGCAAGATGTACAATCAACACAAAACACAAGCCCATTTTGTCATCGCAAGATCAGTTTGGAGGCACAACCACAGTGCCTATCGGCCGCGGGGTACCCAACGTGTGTGCAGGCAGCCGTTGCAGAGTCCATGTAGAATTAACTGAAGAAAAAAGAAAAGTAGCAGGAACCGCCTCAGCCCAGCTGCCAAAAAAAGGAGCCCATTGCAGTGGTGCCGTACTTTTTTCGAATTGCTCATGGCCTGAAGAAAGTAGGAAATGGCGAAAATGTAAACGTAGTGTTTTTAGCTCCCCTGAAACTGCTGCAAATGTGTCGTAAAGTTAACACCGGTCCCACTATGCGTAACGAGTGTACAACGAAGCCTCACAAACAGTTTTTTGTCTGCGTAGAACAAGTTGTTTATTCTGTGCCTCTCTGGTGCGGCAAGAATTACGTCGGCCATACTGGCCGATGCCTAAATGATAGGCTGAGGTAACACCATTATAATGTTTCAACAACGTTCAGTGGTCACCTCGCCCAGCATTGATTGCGATAGCAAATGCCAGCCTCTTTTGGACCAGAGCGTGGTGATAGGCGAGCATGGCAGCCAAATTCTGCGAGAAATCTCAGAGGCTGCCGAAATTAACAAGTTAGGGGATAAATGCATAAGCACCCCATCTATCGCTCTCACAGAAAAAGAATGTAGATTCCTAGCGCAGTAAGCCCCACCCTGGTAATCTTTGTATTGTTTACAAACTGATCTTGCGATTACAAAATGGGCTTGTGCTTTGTGTTGATTGTACATCTTCCCCCGTAAGTAGAGTAAAGTGTAAATAAACGGAAAGTCCGTATCTGTTGTAACACAGGGGAAAGAGTGGTTCACCGCGACTGGCTTTTCTCAAACTCGGTTGGATTATTACGAACTTCCCGCGTAGCACGAAGAAATCTTCGGACATCATTACGTTCTTTTCTTTCAACCTCTAGTGCAGAGAAAGTATTTAGGCCTTTTTATAAAACTTGAAAATTTAACAAATATTTTACGGGGTTTGTTAGGGGGAAACGTCCCTAAGGTATGTGCGCGTTCAAACGAGTTATCGGTAAACGTTGGGAGAGCGTCAGTGAGCCCACCCCTCAGAAGAAATTCTGATTGATCCCAAATGTCACTGGCAGAACCCGAAAACCATAAAAAATAAGGTTATTTCGCCGGGATCCATCCTCTAACTCGTTCTCAAGTGACAGCAAATAATCCATCAGATGCGGCAGTGACGCCCTTTCATTATCGATATGCTCCAGCGCTTCAGTTTACTCATCTACTGCCAGGAGGCGCGTCTGAGTGTTGTCAATGCAGGGTTCAATGTTATTTTCTATCTTGGAGCGTTTTAAGACCAGTCTACAAATCACCCTGACTCATTGCCGCTTGTATAGAACGGCAATGCGTGTCCTTGAGCAGGTGATACATAACGTTCATTTGCTGAGCGGATCATCTGGCAAAGCATGAAGTGCAAGGAGGTCCGCGGAGCGAGTCTTGGGGCTGGGTTTAGTTTCTACATCCCCGCATCCCTCAAGTATGCACACAAGCGCGCAGTCAACATGATGGCTAAAAATGTGAGGGGCATTCAGGGGTTAGAAGACAGCAGTGGCTAATTTGACTGGGCAGTATGAATGACTATCGAGGATAAAAAAGGGTGCGCTGAGTATTGTTGGCGCCTACTTTTCGCCATGCCCACTGAATCCGAAGAGGGGGAGCAGGTTTTTATAGGCCCCGTTGAAGGAGATGTCTGGGGTCGTATCGCCGCTGCAGGTGTCAGAAGGGACGGCAGCCCAACAAATGTTGACTGGTAAACGGGTAGGAGCAGGGTAGATGGGTACCGGTCCGGGCGATAGGGCAGCGACCCCGACGATAACCACGAAGAGGCCATCGTGCCAGTGAGCAGGACAACCTGTGTAAGAAAGTTTGCGCTGTGCATTGTTAATGCGTCCTTTTCGCTATACGGACACTATTTAGCACTAAACCTGCTTGAATTTTGCCTGTTTTTCTATTGTGTAACTTTTATAGATGATAATCCTATGACCTGAAAAATGTGGTCCGTATTGGTTCTTCTGATTTTTTTCTCTGTAGAGATTTGCACGTGTGTTGTTTTGCAAGGACATCGTACAATGTCCGTGTGTCTTTTTATTATTTCTGTAAATATCAAGCGAGAAAAACTGGGAGTATAATGTGATGGTATAGTCAGTATTACAAAATGTGAAATAGCACTTTTTGTCTGGAATAAAACTTAGAGCAGGGTGGTTCCTAAAATTTCAATTTTAGCAGTGAAAGTGCTCAGTACGACACTTATATGCACGTACAGAAAAAATGTAGACGCTGCTTTGCACAGTCGCCACTTTAGGCGCAAACGCACACTGAAATTTAGAATCAGCGAACGTCGATGCCCTCAGCGCCTGCTTGTGTCATTTTCAAATGGCACCCACTCACAGTGTTTCCCCAATCCCCAATAAACCACCTTCCCCTTGAAACAGAGGAGCAACTGGATGATATCACTAGTGGAACCGCACGAATCTCTCTTTTGACAATGGCTGAGTGCGCAATTCATACTGATCCTAAGATGTAAAAGCCATTTCTTGCGTTTTACCGCCAGTAATAGGACATCCGCTGTACGTTTCTCTGAAAGCAACTTTAAATACTAGCGTTGAAACACATTTTATTGGATCCCGTGCAACAAGGCCACCCTTTTAAAACAATAAATAATCTTAGCAAAATATTGTCAATAAAAAGCGGCTAGAACCAAAAAGGTCATATCCCAAACACGTCAACGAACACTCGGGCACAAAACAGCGGTAGTGGTGTATAAGTGCAGGAAAATTCTTACAAATGTGTCACTATATTTCCTACGTCTCGCTAGGATAACCAAGAAATAAATAAGTGAACATTACTGTTTCTGATTATTTTTGTGGGGTTGCACTTCATTGATTTACATCTGCTGAACCGTCATTATGTTCCTTCTTCACGTCATGCACTGTGTGTGTTCATTACACATAGTTAAACGAGCAATGAAGACAAAATGGAAGACTGTTTTATTTGAAAGATATCGTGTTGTATAGTGCGCCCAGCGCTTGTTCGGATAAAAACGAGGCTGTATTCACTGAGAAATTATTCAATGTAAGTTAAAATTTTGATTTTCACCCGTAATAGTTTGTTTTAGGCGTCTGCACTGACACCACCGGAACCGACCGCTCTGCAGCCTAGAGTGCCTTGATTCAGGCGTCCGCCGTACAGGTAGAGACACGTATACGCTGACGCCGCCATTTTGGGTCGCTCACTCGCCGCCGAAGCAAGTCATTGTGTCAAAACCACGCTAAATTATCGCCGCAACTTGGTTTACTGACAAAGTTTGAATCACCTTATTTGTTTCGCATTGCTAAGTCTCGTGGGAAACGAAAAGTACAACGCATGGAGCACGCTGGCCCAATTGCCACGGCACGGGACCGTTGAAAGGGTGTCTCCACCCTGTACAGCGGTGGTGGGTTTAGGTGCCCTATGTTTGCGTTCCCGCGTTTTTTTACGTTACCTGAACTTATATGGCGGCAGCGTACCGTGGCAAGCCTTTGGTTTGTTTTTGACCGTATTTAAACTTGTCTTCTATTTGTTCTGGGAGAAAATATTCGTTCCTTGAAACAGTGCTTGCTCGACAAATATGGTCACGTAAGACACCGTTGTTTGCGTTAATCGGCCAGTGTCGTCTGAGACAGCCCCAAGCCCCGCAGTGCTGTACAGCTAAACCACGCATAGTGCGCGCAGTATCAACAGCAGTACGCATTTCGTAACTTCCATTGTATGTCTCACCATTCTTCTTGCTTTGTAAAGAATGGGCCTAAACTTAAGCTGAAATCGCGCGTCCGGCTAGCCTCTATGCTCTGTTTAATTTGCGTCTGCTTGTGCCGGTCTCCGCCAATCGCAGAGCTGGATCAAATGACATCGTATGTTCTGTTGCGGGAAATGACCTGGTGGGTCGCTTGGCCCATCCTTTTTTTTTCGTAATTATGTAGCTTATTTGAGCGAAGTTTACGTTAAAAGTGGTGTAACCCCGTCTCAGGAGGACCGACACGGGGTGAGTCTGAAGGACTACGTTACCTTCCATGACCACGTTAGTGCGATGTCTACC
Source organism: Haemaphysalis longicornis (assembly GCF_048455015.1). NCBI lineage: Eukaryota > Metazoa > Arthropoda > Arachnida > Ixodida > Ixodidae > Haemaphysalis > Haemaphysalis longicornis. Next base: position 98,217,867 of record NW_027526233.1, on the reverse strand, counting down.
GAGCTGAAGCAGACCGACCGCGACATCAAGCCTCATTTTGCGGCACAAGATATGGAGCAAGAATATCTTCGCACCGCAGAGCACAAAAACAAAACCGTCTCGTGTTTTTCTAAGCTAAGCCAATGCATCAACGAGTTGAGAGCCGCAGCCGCTGTGTCTTCGGCCGCCTCGACCGAACCAGTTCCACCGCCGAGGCCAGCCACGGTATCAAACTTCCACGCATCAACTTACCGAAATTGGATGGCCGTCCGCGCAACTGGAACCAATTCTGGGATCAATTTGAGTCCACTGTTTACAACAATCCGAAGCATACCGACAGCGACATGTTCGGGTACATCCGGTCATCGCTTATAGGAACCGCATCGGCTGCCATCGCAGGCCTTACCGCAACGTCTCGATGTTACAAAGACGCAAGAGACGTACTTGTCGACAGATTTGCGAATTCGGACCTGATCGTGCAAGTTCACATCGAGAACCTTCTTGATCTGCAGCCCGTCCGCTCATCGGAGGACGTCCTTGGTCCTAGTCGTTTCTATGGCACGCTTCAGGTAGATATCCGTGGAATAAAGGCCTTACACGTCTCAGAGGCCTCTTTCTCTACTGTGCTTCGTCCCTTGATTTTTCGGAGACTTCCAAAAGACCTCATTTTTTAGTTCAATCGTTGCTCGGCCCATCAGGACAACGCAGCTACTTCTGCTGATGCAACTGCTTCCAATCCTGTGAGTTAGGCTCCTTTGCTTGATTTCCTCAAAGAAGATGTAGAGTCGAGAGAACGAACGGATGGTTGCTTCCGTGCGAAGGAACCAAAACGTCCGGGTTGTAGCGAAGGACCTCAGAATTTGCCGAAGAGTTTTCGACCTTCCACTACTCCAGAATTCGCTTCAGTGACATGCGGAATTCGCGAAACTTTTCCTTGTTCCTTCTGCAAATCGAAGGTCACTGTACCCACAGTTGCGACGCTCCCATTACAGTTCGGGACAAAAAGGCAAATGCTTCAGCAAGATGGTCGATGTTTCCGCTGGACCGCCCGGAAATAATGGACAGAACCTGCAGGAAAAAGGTCAACTGCACCAAATGCCACCACCAGCATCTGACGATGTGCGAGCCCGACGTAACTTGTAGTTCAAGGCATCAAGGACCGCAGGCTACTCCCGTTAAACTAAAAGCAGCCGCATCCAAAACCGTCGCCACAAGGAAAATCATTTACTTACAAACTGCCCTGGTATACGCGTCTTCACAGGGGAAAAAAATTATGGCACTAAACCCATTCGACGGGGTCAGCCAACGAACCTTTGTTACGGCTGGATTAGCCAGAAGATTAGCCTGCCCCACAGCTGACCATGAAAAGCTTTCCGTGGGTTTCTTCGGCGGACAAGACAAACCGAAGACGTTCCGTAGAGTTGAGATTGCTCTACGTGGAATCAACGAAGGCCCTTCTTTTAAGATCGACACCCTTGTTACTGAACAAATCTGTGACCGGCCTGTTCCTGTACCTACCGAAAATGCCCTGAAAGAGCTACGCGAATGTGGTGGCACTCTAGCAGCAATGGATTTACACACCGGCAATGCGGTTTCATATGAAATCAATACCCTCATCGGCATTGAGCGTTATTGGGACTTCATCACAGGCCGACCAGAGACCTTGAGAAATGGCCTCAAAGCCGTCGAGACAGTTTTAGGGTAGACTCAACACGGACCTACTTCTGAATCAACAACCGCAGCACTTTGTTCACAAACCGTAGTGCTGAAATCTCATGCGGCCACCGCCGAAAGTTTCCTAGAATGGTTCTGGGACCTCGACACCGTCGGTATTCGCTAAGAGGTGTGTGAGGAACCACAAGAGTATGATGATGATGGTTAGAGTTTTTTGGCGCAAGGCCAGCTGGGGCAAAGAGCGCCAAACAAAAGTATCTAAAAGAAAATACTGGCTACTAAAGCCAAAATAACAATAAAATCAATTAACGGCAATGGTGATGGCAGGTGTATAGGGACAGATTTGATTATGCGTGATAGGAAATGAGGTTTAAAAAGTTCATGTCTGACAAGTACTCAAACACACGTTTCACGGACGGAAAACATGGCATTGTCACCCAGAAACAGCGATGAATGTGGGCGAATCTGTTGTCTGTAGAGTTCTCTGAAGTGTTTGTGTCGTGTTGTGTGAAGTGCCTTGCATGTGATTAGCATGTGCACTACGAATAAAGCCTCTCCGCACCTGCTGCACTGGGGTCTAGAAGATCCCGTCAGCAGATACGAGTGCGTCCCATGGGTGTGCCCTTTTCCGCAGCCTACCCAAGGCGACTTCCATGTGTGTGTTGTGTGAGTCAGCTGGGTACCGTTCCAAGTGTGGCTTTATTACATGTAGTTTGTTGTCTGTCTGTTCGTGCCAGTGTGTTTGCCATGTTCTGCGCAGGTGTTGTCTTATGTGTGGATTGAGGTCTGTGTAGGGTATTGTTGTAATGGCAACAGTGTTCCTGAGTGTGGCAGCAGCGGCCCTCTCGTCTGCCAACTCGTTCCCAGCGATCCCTGCTTGACCTGGGACCCAGCAGAGGACCAGCTCATGCGTTTGTGCATACACGGACATGATAGTGTTAAAGACAAGTTTAACTATGTGATTTTTAGGGGGCGTGTGCGATGACAGTGCGCAAACAACACTCAAAGAATCAGTATAGATAATGGAATTGGGAATTTGGTTTTCAAGAATGTGTCGTACAATCAGTAAAATTCCATACACTTTTGCTGAAACAATTGTTGTGTGCACGCTCATGGTTCTGGCTGCATTGAAATTTGGACCATGAGCAGCGCACGACACCATAGTGGAGGTTTTAGAAGCGTCACTATAAAATTCTGCACATGTGTACTTAAACTGCAAAGACAGAAAGTGCTGCAGTATTGCAGCTCGTGGTACCCGATTTTTGTCAAGTTTCATAAAAGAAAGGTCGCACGACACAGCGCGAACTTGCCAAGGTGGTACAATGTTGGAAAACGATGACCTGTACACATCTAAAAATGAAGCACTGAGATCCGAGGCTCGCTCTCTCACTCTAAGTGAAAAGGGCAAAGGAACGGATGGGCGATTGACAAAGAGCAGAGATGTTGATGTATCGTTAAAGACAGGATAGACACGATGATTAGTCACTGGTGAAATTTTAAAAGCATAAAGCAAGTCCATGTACGTTCGTTGGTTCTCAAGGCTCCAATTACCACACTCGACATACTGACTCTCTACAGGGCTAGTGCGAAAAGCACCAGAGGCGAGACGAAGCCCCAAGTGGAGCACTGAGTCAATCATTCGTAACGCTGTTTTACTCGCCGACCCACACACCACACTGCCATAGTCCATGCGGTACCCAACCAAAGCAGTATACAAGCGCAGCAGGAATTCTTTATCGAAACCATAGGATTGATGGGAGAGAACCTTAGGATATTCATTGTTTTAGGACATTTTTGTTTTAGTTGTTTCATATGAGGGATAAAGGAAAGTTTTTCATCAAGAATTATACCGAGGAGGATGACTGGATCTGGCCTGATCCCACGCCTGTTGGAAAACACAACACAAGTGCTCTTGACTGGGTTCAGCTTAAAACCGTTCTGATCAGCCCAGCCTGCTAGTTTGTTAACACCAAGCTGGACTTGGCGTTCGCAGATTGACATATTGCAGGATTTAAAAGATATTTGCACAATATCTACATACATTGTACAGGAAGTGGTTTGTGGCAATGCCTTTCGAAGTGAGTTTACCATGACAATGAACAATGTGCAGCTCAAAACGCCGCCTTGAGGCACGCTGTTTTCCTGCAGGAAAACATTTGAAAGGGCACTGCCAACTCTCACACGAAAGGTTCGCTCCGCCAGGTAGCTATGAAGAGTATTAAACATATTGCCCGAGACACCGAAGGCTTTGAGGTAGCAAAGTATCCCGTATCGCCAAGCGGTATCGTAGGCTTTCTCAACATCAAAAAAGACCATAGCACAAAACTGTTTATGGACAAACGCATCCTTGATATACGACTCAAGGGCGACGAGTTTGTCGTTTGTGGATCGCCCCAACCTAAAGCTGGCCTGGCAGCTTTTGAGAAGACCATTGAACTATAAGAAGTACACGAGTCTCCTGTTGATCATTTTCTCGAGACGCTTGACCAGGCAGCTTGTGAGGGCGATTACCCTCCTTCAGGAACGCTATTACAATAGACTCCCTCCAAGATTTTGGGATGTGCCCCGAAAGCCATATGTTGCGGTATAGGTGCAGGAGTGTTTCAAGAGTGTCCGGCTGTAGGGGTTGTATCAGGGTGTATGTAATATTATCTGCGCCTGGAGCTGAAGGTTTACATGTGCTCAGGGCAGCCCTCAAATCATAGAGTGTAAATTCAGAATTGTAACCAGATTTTGACCTGTTATTGTCATGTAGGGACTTCTTTTCACAAGTATTTTTATGTTTCAGGAAAGTGTTTCTTTACTGTGCATAGCTGGAAAAGTGTTGGAAGTGTTGTGCAAGAGTGTTAGCCTGGTCTTCGAGTGTGTCCCCTGTTGTACTGACCAGGGGAATGCTATGTGTATGTTGTCCTTTAAGTTTGCGTATTCTTGTCCATACCTTGTGTGCATCTGTGTATGACTTAATGGATGTAAGGAAGGTGCGCCAACGCTCTCGTTTTGCGTCACGGCGCACACGTTTTCCGAAGACCTTGGCCCGTTTGAACAAAATAAGGTTAACCGACGTGGGGTACCGACAAAGGATACCCCACGCCTTCTTCTAGGCCTCTCGCGCCCGCCTAAAGTCCTCATTTCACCACGGCCTCCGCTAGTTGCGCGGGGCTCCAGAGGCGTGGGGAATGGGCTTTTCGGCGGCGTCGAGGATGTCCGCCGTGAGGAGTTGCGTAGCTTCTTCCACGTATAGGTGTACTATGGATGTGTGGTGTAGTTTGGATGTCTCTGTAAATGTATTCCAGTTAGCTCGTGCTTCATTGAACCTATTATGAGAAGATGGACTGCATGGGGTTTTACCTGTATACGTTAGTGAGGAGGGGAAGTGGTCACTGCCATATGGGTCAGCGCCCACACCCCACTCAAGCAGAGGAAAGAGAACTGCAGAGCCAATAGCCAAGTAAAGATATGAGTATGTGTTGTGTCCTATGTTATAGAATGTAGGCTGTTTATGTTGAAAATGCATGCTCCTGAAGATGTAAGGAATTTCTCTATTGAGTATGTGTTGTGTCCTATGTTATAGAATGTAGGCTGTTTATTGTTGAAAATGCATGCTCCTGAAGATGTAAGGAATTTCTCTATCAGGCGACCTCGGGAATCCGTTCTGCAATAGCCCCAAAGAGAGTTGTGTGCAATAAGGTCGCCTGTTAAAATGTACGGTTCGGGCAGCTGGTCGACCAGAGCCTCGAAGTCAGAGCTCGAAAGTGCATAATCAGGACGAATGTAAATGTAGCATACCGTTACCAACCTATTAAAAATATTGTGCGGATGGCTAAAGCCTCGAGGATGGTATTCAAGGTGACAGGGTGGCATGCTAAGGATTTTCGGGCGATTATGGCCACACTGCCAGAAGAGTGCGTGCAGCCATCCCTGTCCTTTCTGTATCCAGGTAACTATTCAAGAAATTTCAGTGTTTGGAATTCAGATGTGTTTCCTGGACACACATTACACTTGGGTGATTGGTATGCAGAATCTCATACATGTCGTCAAGATTACTCAGAAGGCCTCTGGAATTCCATTGAACTATGTTTTTTCTTCCTATTATTTAGTGTGAGAGCTACTGGAGTGTGTATGTTCATGTGTCGTCTTTCGGGGCTGTGACTCTTGGATTGGGCTTTCTGGGCCTTTCTGTAGGCTTGGACGTCGGAGGCAGATCCTTGCGCTGCGTTGCAGGCAAGAATGGCACGACGTCCATCTCGTCGTCCGATGTCCTGGGTGTGCCCGTCGAACCGGGCCCCCCGTACTTGGCCCCCCTTCGGGGGCCATTCGTTTGACCTGCCAGGTGTCGGGGGCACCAGAAGTGGCACGAGCAGTGCGGTGGCGGTGGAAGCCGGTGCGGGGCGTGGTGCGGGGCACCCTCCAACGCACTTGATGATGGGGAGGCAGGGACGGGAACGGCACCGGTCCCGAGGAAGAGGTTGCCACCACAACCGCTGCTGGCTCAGCCAGCGGTGCGGAGGCGGGTTGGGCTGCCATAGGCAACCCAGGGGGGAGGGGGGGGTGGGACCAAGTCCGACTCGCGGTACTGGGTCCCCACCGCAACCAGATGCCGCTCCGCCCCCCGGCGAGCTGCGTCGGCTTACCTCCCCAGGGGGAAAGAGGCGAACCTTTTTCGCGCCTCCGGGAAGGTGATGTTTTCCGTGACATCGATGTTTATTATTTTTTTCTCAAGTTTGAACCATTCGCAGGTTCGCGAATATGCAGCGTGAGGTCCTTGGCAATTTGCACTGAGCAATTGATTGGATGTACAGTCATCAGTGAGATGGTGTTGGGCACATTTAACGAAGGTTGGCTGGCCCCGACACGAGTTAGTACCGTGCCCGAACCGCTGGCACTTGTAACAGCGACGCGGATTCGGGATGTATGCTCGGACGGAGCACGAGATGAAAGCCTGCTTTAATGGATTCAGGAAGTGTGGAGCGATTGAAAGTCAAGATTATATGCTTTGTGGGGATTTCCTGCTTTTCTCATTTGATGGTGATACGCCTCACTGCAGTTACACCCTGATCTTTCAGGCCTTCCAACAGATCAGCTTCGGTCTCATTAAAAAAATCGGTCTCCGAGATCACACCCTGAGAGCTGTTGAGGCTACGATGGGGAGTGACTCTGACGGCCAGATTTTCCATGCAGGTTTGTGACAGGAGGTAAGTGGCTTGTTGCTGTGTCTTGACATTGACTAGGACTTCACCTGTACGGAGTTCCTTAGCATCGAACGATTTTCCGAGGACGCCTTCCAGGAACTTAATGATCAAGAATACTGACATGGACGAAACAGGGTTTGTTTTGTCAACTGCCTCGACAACCAAGAATCGAGGATAGTTGTCAGGTTTCGGAATGTGGATTGTTGGAAGGGATGGAAATGGAAAGGAAACTTCCGTGCGGCCCCTTCTCGGGGGCCGATCACGTCTCTGGGGGGGGGGTTTGAATTATCCATTTGGCATAGGAAAAAGGAGGGAGAAAGGTATACTTTCTTCTTTGACCTTACTCTGCTGGTCAAAGAGGTCCCGGAGCTCCCTGCCTGGTAAACAGGCAGGGAGCCCATCGGCCGGAGCTTGACCAAGGCTCCGACGGCCACCGTTAGAGGTTTCTACCCTTCACCTTAAGAACACATCACCACGGTTTCTACCCTTCACCTTAAGAACACATCACCACGTCACAGCCTATGTTGGGGGGCTCGGGGTCCGCGGTATCGCCAGCACCGTCACCAAGATTACTCAAGGTGCCCCGTGCGGGGAACCACAACACGAGACAACACTGGCTCACTTCAACAACTCTATAGAAAAAATCGATGATCGCTACGAAGTACGACTTCCCTGGAAGCCATCAGTCGAGCTGGACAATAACAAGGCGAAAGCTGAACTACGGCTGACTCAGCTTGTTTGAAGACTTCGACAAAGTCCCGGCCTCTTGAGTGCGTATCACACAGCGATCTCAAAATACGCCAACGATGACATTGCTGAGAGGGGGCTATGGGCAGCACTTAAGGCCGCACCACGCAGTCATCAGGGAGGAGCGGACGACAAAACTCGCGTTGTGTTTGACGCATCGGCGCACGCACGTGGTCATGCATCTCTAAACGAAAGCCTTTACAGTGGTCCAAACCTGAATGCAGACCTATTAGGTCTGCTACTCAAGTTTCGCACGCACCGTCTGGCATGGGTGGCTGACATAGAAAACGGTTTTTTCCAAATCGCCATACACAATTGTGACAGAGATGCTCGGCGTTTCTTTTGGTTCGAGAGAGCGCCTGTTCCAAACGAACCCCTTCCGAGAGTAATGGTTTGGCTTATGAAACGGGTGCGTTTTGGTACGACTTCAAGTCCGTTCTTACTTGCCGTCACAATTAACTACCAACTCCACAAAATGTCATCGCAGTTTCAAAGTGGTTTTCAAAGATGCACTAGAAGTGCTCGTTCCTACATCTCAGACACCCGCCGGTCATCTACATAGCACGCTTCAGCTCCATCGTTCGTTTAATCCGAACGACAGCATAGACTCTCCGCTTTCTCGTCAACCTACGTCACAAAAGCGTGCTGAAAGGACCCCTTACTCAAAATGAGATCGATAACGTGGAGAAGTTCTCGCCTCGAACTGTTCAAGCAGAAGCTTTCCACGACGACATCATAGCGGTACAGAAAGGAGAATTGCCACGTCGAGCTTCTCCCCTTCGAAACACTACCATATTTATCGACGACGAGGCTCTGCTGCGCGTGTCTTGAAGAATACACCACAGTCGGAGTTGTATTCAGAGCGCCATCCAATTATTTTGCCGAAGCAACACTTCTACTCTAAGCTTCTTGTGCAGAAACATCATCGTAAGCTTCTACACGCCGGTGTGAGAGACACGCTCGTAGACCTTCGACGGCGGTGCTGAATTCTTCAGGGATAACAGTTTGTGAAGAAAGTTATTTCTGAATGTACTGTTTGTCGACGGCACCATGCAAAACCCATAGAGGAAGTGGTTTCCCCTTTGCCAAAGGACAGTCACAGAAACCGAGCTGTTCACGGTTGTCGGAATCGACTTCGCGGGACCGTTGTTTCTACGCACGGCAAGAAAGTTCACAAAGGTGTACCTGGTGCTGTTTACTTGCGCTGTAATCAGGGCTATACATCTCGAACTCATAGACGACCACACAGCACCATCCTTCTTGAATGCGTTTCGTCGCTTTGTTTCACGCAGAGGTTTTCCCTCTGTACCGATAACGCCCTCACCTTCAAACGCTGAAAAAAGGGAGTCGCACAAATTTGGAGGAATATCCGTGATCCACAAGTGAAAAACACCTTTGTCAACCACAAGATTGAGTGGAAATTCTTGCAGCGGGTGCCATGGCGGGGACGATTTTACGAGCGTCTCATCCGTTAGGTGAAGCTAGCACTGAAAAAGACTCTGGGACAACAATGTGTGACGAGAGATGAACTTGTTACCGTCCTAACGAAAGTGGAGGCCGTTATAAACTCCAGGCCACTCACTTACGTTTTCAACGATAGCCAGGCACCCATACCACTGACTACAGCCCACTTTCTAACAGTCAACCGGCTGAACTCTGTTCCTGGCCCGACATCTTCAGAACTCTGTTGTTTCCAACATCCGCATCTTCATAACCTGTGGGCAAAAAGGCAAGATCTCCTGTGAACTTTCTGGCGAAGATGGGCAACCGAGTACCTGCTGGAGCCATCGTCTAGCCCCATCAAGTCAACAGCAGCTGGCAGAGCCGGAGACGTCGTACTAGTCGATGATCCTCTCAGGCCTCGCCAAACCTGGAGACTGGGGCGCATCACACATCTTCACGTTGGACACGACGGAAAGAGTAGAGCCTGCTCCGTCAAACTCGCTGATTGATCGCAGTTACAGCGTTCCATTCGGATGCTGTACTCCTTAGAAGTGCGTTCCGAGGAAAAGTCATAAAACCCGCCCTGCCAATTTCGTGGGGGGCAGGTTGTTGGAACTTTGTTGTTAAAGGAAAAAGAAGTGACATTTAATGGTGGCGCTGGGCCTGCCCTGCATGCTTGGGGTATGGGCCCTGCTCATGCACTTCGTCTTTGTCCTCATGTTCGGTCATGGAGGCGGATGGAGGGTGGTCTGCGAGACGCTCAATAAAGCCGCCTGTTGTCCTTGAAGGGCGCCGTCTTCTTGTCAAGCACCATCATAGAGGATCTCGAGTAGAATTTTTTATAAAGCCCAGAAGTGCACAGCAAATATCCAGGCGGCAGATCCCTGTTGTGCAACCCCCCAATGAAAGAAAATCGATCCACCAGAGCCCCCGAGCGGCAGTAGTTGTGGTCCTAGACCACCAATAAATACGGTCGATCATACTCGATCCCAGAGGGCGAATCATAAAACGACAAGAACCACCAGTTGAACCATTAGACGACAACATCCATGAGAGGTCACGCGACTTAGCTCCCAACTCAGAATCTAAGCCAGAGCCGTCCAGCTGCCGGAAGACGCCACAAGAACTACCATTCCTGTCCCGCGTCTGAAGGGATAAGTACACCCACTCCCAAGCAGTGATGCCGCGTGAACAAAGACAACAATGAAGTTTCCCATAATAACCACCCTTCCTTTCCTGGAGCGCGGTGTATCGCATTTTTCCAGTGCTGATCTCAAGACGACCTACCACTGCTGTTTAATTTTCACAGCACCCGATCTGTGACTCGTGCCTCGTATTCCAATCTTCTATGCGATTCTTTGCACATAAAATATTTGTGTGGTTGTCACGCGTTCCATGAAACATGGGAGTGTACGCCATTCTCCTGAAAACTAGGTCTCCAGTTTCACATGTCAACAAATGCCGAAATACGTGCACTACCAGATCATCGCAAAAGGTTTTTTGTAGTGCGACATAAACTTCCTGAATTACTAAAGCCAAGTTACATCTGTAAATCTACTGAGGCTTGGCTACTATCGCAGTGTTGTGTTTCTGAGCTCATTATTCCCAAATGTTCAAGAAAATGAGCACAATAAAGATAAAAACGACCGTTACAACACTTCTTTACCTTTCTTACATTGACATTTATGCCGGTCAGTGGTATTTAGGAGAAAAACCTTATCTCGTCTCTCATCTGTGAGATGGAACAGGACCAATATAAAAGTTTAACACAATCTATTTATCTAACAAGCATCGTACACAACAAGAAAAAAAGTGTTAGTTTTATGACCGTCTAAAGAATTTCTGCTCGTATTGTAGTTGAGAACACAACTTCATTCAGAAAAACTGGGGTGGTTGGAGACATAGGTACTACATACGTTCTAAGAGACATACGTAATAGAAGTTATGACTATTTCATTTCTTCATCTAAACAAAGAATCGAAAATCACATTAACATGACTGACAAGCGGATCGCCCGAAAAATTGTGGGCTGCGTGGGTTTTACAGGTCGCCAGACATTCCTTTTTTATGTCACGGAGAGTCAATAATACTGGGTGCGAAACAAACTTTGCGGTGTCCCCGCACGGCGCACCTGAGCAGTCTTCGTGACCGTGTTGGCGACACCGCGGACCCCGAGCTCCCATACTCACGCTGTAACCGACTGTGGTAATGAGTTTTAAGGTTATGGGTAGAAACCTCAAACGGTGGCCGTCAAAGCCCAGGTCAAGCTCCGGTGGATAGTCTTCCTGTCTGTTTACTAGGCAGGGAGCTCCGGGACCACTCAGGCTATCAAGGTAAGGTTCGAGAAGAAAGTACCCCGTCCCCTGCTTCTTTTACAGGCCATATGGTAAATCGTAAGCCCTCCCCCCAAACCTGATCTGCCCCGGAAAAGAGGCTGCACCGAAGGTTCATTTCCGCCACTCCCAACCCTCAGTCTTCTAAAGCCTGATAACTACCCCCGTTTTTTGGTGTTCTAATCCACTGAACAAGAAAAGCCTCTTGCATCACAGTCCGTTTTCCTGTAATCAAAAGTTGTAGAGGGCATCATTGGTGACAAATGTAAGGTGAAAAAACAAAAAACTGGAGAAATCCGGGCTGACGTACAAAAGCAACAGCACGCCAACATCCTCCTTGAATAAACTCGCATAGCCAATCTTGAAATCGGGGTGAAATACTACCGGAGCCTGAACAGTACTCAAGTTGTCATTTCCGAACTAGACCTCATGCATGAGACAGATGCTGACCTGCTTGAGTGCTTGATAAGTCAGGGCGTGACAGCTGTTAGGGGCATAACTATGAGGAGGGATGACTAAGTAGTCTCGACCAAGCACATTATCCTTACTTTAGACCGGTAAACACTCCCAGCTTACGTCAATGCAGGTTTTGTATTTTGTAATGCCCGGCCCTACATTCCAAACACGCGCCGCTGCTTTAAGTGCCAGCGGTTCGGGCATGGAACCAACTCCTGCCGTGGGCTCATCCATCCAAAGCGCTCATCCATCATCCATCATCCATCTGACCATCCATGATCATCCATCTGACAATTGTACATTATGAACCCTCAGCTCGGCTAACTGCCAGGGATGCCATGCCGCCTACTCTCGCAATTGCTAGAAGTTTAAGCAGAGGAAGGTGATCATAAATGTGAAAGTCACTGAAAACATCACCTTCCCACAGGCGCGAAAGAGGTTCGCGTCTTTCCCCCTGGTAAGGTACGCCGACGCAGCTCGCCGGGGGGGGTGGGGGAGCGGCATCTGGTTTTGGCGGGGACCCATTACCGCGAGTCGGGCTTGCTCCCGCCACCTCCCACACATGGTTGCCACAGGCAGCCCCGCACGCCTCTGCACCGCTCGCTCAGCCAGCTGCGGCTGTGGCAAATGCCGCGGCATTTACTGCTTCCTCCCCACCGGCCCAAAGCACATTCTAGGGCACGGAGGAGATGGAGAAGGAAGCACACGTGGCAGCACCCACCCCCGCCGCACCGCATATTCCACCCGGGACGCTCCTGACGCCCTCGGCGGTCGCGGCTCGAACGAAGTCGGGGTGGGCGGGGGGGGGGGGGGGGGGGTCCGGTCCGCCGGGTACCCATTCTAAATCTGATAATGAGTAAATGTAGGAACTTTCCTCTGTGCTTTGCAGCTGAAGGAGCAATCTATCTCCATCTATACCTCCCGATAAGGTTAAAAAAATCCTCCCAAGAGTGCAAGCCCCGAATGACTTTCCGTAAATAGTCACACTACAGTAGCTGTAACACATGATAATTGGAAGAGGAAGTATTGTTCAATAAACTGCAGAGGCCTTCTTAATAATGTTGACGATGTATACGAGATCCTCCATGGTAATCATCAAAGTTTAATGTGTGTACAGGAAACACCTTTGAATTCAAACGATACAAATTTCTTGAATTATTACATGGTGTTCAGAAGGGACAGGACACACACTCTCCTGGTGGTGTGGCCATAATCGCCCGGAAATCTTAAGCATGCCACCCTGTCACTGTCCTTGAGGCTGGAGCAATTCGAACAATAATATTTAGCAGGTTGATAACGGTATGCTCCATAAACTATCCTCCAGATTATACACTTTTGAGCTCTGACTTCGAGGCGTTGGTTGACCAGCTGCCCAAACCATACATCCCGACAGGTGACCTTAATGCATACAATTATCTTTGGGGCTCTCTCTCGCACGGACGCCTGAGGTCACCTGATAGAGTAGTTTTAAAGGAGTACTGACACCAAATTTAGATACCTAAAAATGATGTAATTGGCTTGAGTAGTTTGTACAGATGCCCCACAGAAATTTTTCAGCGATCCGAGGCCGGAATGACATCTAAAATCGATTTTGATTGTCCAGGCCGCGAGCTTCCACAAATCGGCAGCACTAGCGCAATCGCTTTTGGCGTGACGAAACATTGGCCTACGTGTCTGGCCGGTTCAGAGTGACGTCATATAGTCGTTTTCAGAACCGGAAACGATATCCTGCGCTGCTGTTGTCGGTGGTATTCGTTTGGGCAGGAGACGTGGGCGTAGCTGTGTGAGCAATGCTTGTAAACGTTGCGTGTTCGACGTCTTTGCTCTTCAGTTCGTTGCCGGCGCAAGGTGTTCGGCACTGGTGCCGAAAACTGCGCGATGTCGACGGGCACCACGGCGACGCGGCGGTGCGCGTAGTCGAGCTCACCCAAGTTGTGCTATGGCAAGCTCGCGGTATGCGAAGTACTGCTCGTGGAAGCCTGTCCGAGCAAATCGACGACGGCGCCAAGATGCATTATTTTCCACACGACGACATGCAGCGCTTAACGTGGACTGAGTTCGTGCGCGCCGGCGGCCGCAAGAACTGTCGCCCAAGCCAGCTGGCTCGGGGTTGCACGGGTCACCTTGGGTGTTGGGAACTTAGTATAGTGGCGACTATTTCATCGCTGGTATCTGTACAACTAAGAATGACCATCCCTTACACAACTTTTAACCACACTATCATCATCTTTTTCGCATATGAAGCTTTATTTTGGCAATAATTTCCGTTACAGCGATCGGCGACCAAGACATCTGCCGCGGCCTGTTTTGTTTCTAGGGCGCAGGTGGCGCCATCTTTCGACCGCTCGCCGCACCGTGGTGCCCGCAGTGCTGGTTCGGAGCGCCGAACCTCCGCTGCCGGCCAGCGTAGGCTTACCATCGCGGCAAATATCTGAACGCCACTTTTAAATTCAGCGCTGATAACAACTCCTAGCACAATTTTCAACACACTAACATCTACTTTCTCGCATGTGGAGCTTCTTTTTCGCGATCAGATTGATTAGAAGAATGGCGACAAGCTGTTGCTATCACGGTCTGCGCCGGTTCGAGCCGCAGTGATATTAAAAAACGGACCGCGAAGACATCGCCGGCCTAATCGCCTGGCCAAATAAAGTTGTTCTGTCTGTCGGGTGGCAGCGACTAATCCGAGTCTGATGATTCAGACGACATGTCGACTGCGCGGGCGAGTGCGGACCATGTGAAATCGTAGCAGACGATGCGACGAACGCATGGAGGAAAGAAAAACGTCCCTGACGTCACGGGTGAGACCGTGACGTAAGGCTGACCCGCTTGCAGGCTGGCCTTCGAATGGCCATTTTCCCGCCCGGCGACCAAATTTGAAATTGGTTGCAATAACCGTGCTATAATTAATTCTGTGTTGGCGGCTGACGGCTTTCGGTTCGATTTTCGTAATTACTGGGCCAATAGGTATTCTTTACAGCATAAAAACTGAAAGCGAGAAATTTCGTGTCAGTACTTCTTTAACATCCTCTGCAGCATGCCTTTTCAACAAGACACAGACTACATATCATAACATAGGACACAATACATACTCAAATCTTGACTTGGCTATTGGTTCGGCAATTTTCTTTCCATTTCTTGAGTGGGGTGTTGGCACTGACCCATTCGGCAGTGACCACTTCCCCACTTAACTAACATATATAGGTAAAGGGCCAAGCAGTTCGTCTTCCCTTAATAGATTCAATAAAGCACGAGCTAACTAGAACACCTTTACAGAGACATCGAAACTACACTACACAACCTTAAGACGTAGTTGACACGTAGTTGAAGCCGTAGTTGAAGTTGAAGACACGTAGACACGTAGTTGAAGACACGTAGTTGAAGCCGCTCAACTCATCACGGCGCGCATCCTCGACGCCGCCAAAAAGTCCATTCCCCAGGCCTCTGGTGGCGAGCGCCACCAGCGGAGGCCATGGTGAAATGAGGACTCTAGGCGTGCGCGCGAGGACCAGAACAAGGCGTAGGGTATCCTTCGTCAGTACCCCACATCGAGTAACCTTATGTTGTTCAAGCGGGCCAAGGCATTCGGAAAAAGTGTGCGTCCTAAGGCAAAACGAGAGGTTGCACACCTCCTTGACATCCATTAATTGATACACGGACACACACAAAGTCTGGACTTATACGTAAGGTCAAAGGACAACAGACACACAGCCTGCCCCTGGTTAGCACAACAGGGGACACTCTTAAGACCAGGCTCACACACTTCAACAACACTTCGAACACGTGTTCAGTTCAGCACACTACACAAACACTTTCACAAAACACAAAACATCTGCAGGAAAAAAGCCCTTGCAAGAGAAAGACAAATACTTGTTACAACTCGGAATTCACTATGAGTTGAGGACTGCCCTGAGCACGTGCAAAATTTCAGCTACTGGTGCAGAGAAGATTACATACACCATGATACAACGCCTCCACCGAGATAGTCTTGAAACACTCTTAAACCTATGCAATAAATTGTGGCTTTCGGGAACATTCCACGCTCTTGGAGGGAGGCCATAGTAGTGGCTTTCCTAAAGGAAGGGAATGACCCTTCTTCTCCCGCCAGTTATCGTCCTATTGCCCTGACAAGCTGTTTGTGCAAGCTCTTCGAGATGATCAACAGGAAACTCGAGTACTTAAAGTACAACGGTCTTCTCGAGAGCTCCCAGAGAGTCTTTAGGGCGGGGCGATCTTCCAACGACCAACTCGTGACGTTAGAGTCGTATATCACGGGTGCTTTCCTCCACAAGCAGTACTGTATGACAGCATATTTTCACCTTGAAAAGACGTACGATACTGCTTGGCGGTCTTTTGGCGTGTCGGGTAACATGATGAACACGCTTGCCAGTTACCTGTCTGAAAGAACGTTTCGCGTGCGAGTTGGAACTGCACTCTCTAGGGTTCATGTGCAGGAAAGCAGCGTGCCGCAAGGGGGAGTTTAGAGTTGCCCTTTGTTTATTGTAAAAATCAATTCTCCTCGGAAGGCGCTGCCGCCATCGGTTTCCTGATCAATCTATGTAGACGACCTTGAACTCTGCTTCAAATGGTGTAATTTGTCCATCTCCGAGCACCAAGTTCAGCTTGGTGTGAACAAGCTAGCTGGCTGGGCAGATAGCAACGGTTTTAAATTTAATCCAGGAAAATGCACTTGTGTTTTGTTTTCCAAGAGGGGTGGTATTCGGCCGGATCCAGACATTCAACTCCATGGTGTCTCTATTCCTTTAAAAAAGGAACACAAATTTTTAGGTATTATCTTTGACGAAACGATCACATTGATCCCACACATAAAACAACTAAAACATAAATGCTTAGAAACACTGACTATCCCGAAGGTTCTCTCGCACATTTCTTACGGTGTTGACAAACAACTTCGACGCGTTTTTACCAGCCTCATAGGCTCACGATTGGAGTATGGTAGCGTTGTCTATGGGTCAGCCACTAAAACATCCCTCAGAATTCTGGACCCTATTCTTAATCTAGGGCTCCGCTTCGCGTGTGGTGCCTTCCGAACTGGTCCAGTTGAAAGCCTGCAGGTAGAGGGCACAAAATGGAACCTACAACGTCAGCGAGCATACACAGATCTCCTTTATGGTTTTAATATTTCAGCCATGCCTCACCAAGCTTTTAAATCAGTTTTTTTATGATATCTTTCTGACTGAACTCCTGCTAGATCGACCATCGTTCTCTGCGCCCTTCTCTTACAGATTTAGAGGGGAAGCGTAAGAGCTTGCTATCTCCTTTTTAGATACAATCAAAAGTTCTCTAACAGATTTTATAGCACCATGGCATCTTCGCCCTGTATCATGCGACACATCTTTCACTCATATAGATAAAAACAGACCTCCCACATGTGCACTTCTGCAGCACTTCTTGTAATTGCAGGAGAAGTATCAGTGTTCTGAATTTTATATGGCTGCCTTTAAATGTTCCACCTCTGTGTCCCGCGCGCCGCCTGGGCCTGGCCCTAGTGTCACTAGAACTCTCAACAGTAATACAAGTATCTTTACGAAAGAGAACTATGGTTACTTCTTGTTGTTAATCTTGTACTTCAAAGCCACATCCTACAATTCATTATCTATACAGACTCCCACAGTGTTGTTCGGGCATGGTCGTCAACAAAGTCTTCAAAAATTCACGTTGTAAATCTTATCATCATAGGTGTTATGTCTGTGTAAGTCCACATATTTGAACTGGTCCTTTGCTGGGTCCCTGGCCACTGTCTTATAGCCCTGAACGAAGCAACGGTTCGAATGGCTGCTGCTACACTCTTGAATACAGTAGACATAACAACATTACCCTACACCGACGTGAAGCCACACATCAGACAACAACTTCGCAAAAGATGGAAAGCACACTGGAGTGAAAAAACAGACATGTTTCACGTAATAAAACCACACTTGGGACCATACACCACCGACACACGCAACAGATACACTGAAGCCGCCTTGGCTACATTACGGATAGGGCACACTCATGCACCGCACTCGCACCTTCTCACTGGATCTCCAAGACCTCTGTCCAGCAGGTGCGGAGAGGCCCTATCCATGATAAACATCATCATACAATGTAAGGCACTTGACACAACACGACACAAATACTTCCCACAACTACACACACGACATATCCCACCACACCCGTCATACTTCTTAGGAGACGAAGCCATGTTTTCAAACAAAGGCGTTTTTTGAGTTCCTTATCGACGTAAAATTTTAGATGCGACGCTGAGAGCATCTCTTGTCGGCGGCCCGGTCCTTCCTGCGTGCGTCCGTTGTTGTCCGCAGCCTTTCCCCTCTCCCCCTATCCTCTCCGATAGCGAACGCTCTCTCGCGAGGGGTAGAGTGAACTAGAATAAGGGAGTGTCCCGAGCGGCGGCGCTGAGCCACTCCGGTTGGCGTCGACACCGCGAGGTGGCGCGACTGTGCCCTTTCGCAGCTGGGATGGCGCAGTGAGACTACGCGTCTGGCCTTGCTCTGTCATGTTCTCGCGTTCTCTTTCGGCTTTCAAAGGCATTCAGAAGCTAAGCAAGATTCTAAATGGCCAAACGTGATTTTTGCTTTACTTACTGCTGCTCCAAGTCGACCACAAGAACTGTGACCTCGATGTGGTGAGCCGTTCTGGTTGCAGGTACCTTAGTTCCGCTATCCGCGATTTTGATTCACCTCGAGCTTTATATCTGGCGCGGGCGCTTCTGAATGTCAATGAACTGTCACCTGTGTTCTCCGCAAAACGCCTAACACTGCCTGACGAACGATAATTACTTACTTTTCCCGAACGGGCACCTGTTCAGCATGGACTGTCAGTTGCTGCACATGGCAGAGCATCGCGGTTCTTAAAACACGTCATTGCTCGTATAGCAGCATTTAAGAGCGACAAATTTTTTAGCCGAGGTGTTGCAGTCAACTCTGATGTATTATTCGGCGCATGTGCGCAAATAAGCACGATGACGCCCCCCCCCCCCTCACCCCCAATCTCCTAAAAGGAAGTTTAGACCCGCCGCATAGCACAAAAACGAAACTAACTGCTGCTTGCTTGCCAATATGGTATGAAGTCTTTACTACTTTTCAGAGATCACAGGTGCTATTACAGCGAAAGACAAATTATTTTGTTGTTATTTCTTGTTTTAATTACTATGAAAAAGAACAGTAACTAATGTTAACACTTACGTGCAATGTTACATGTTAAGCAAAGTTGTGTACAGCTAATGGCCCAGCTTCGCCTTTTTCAAACACGATTGCAATTTTTACAATATACATACAGTGAACGAGATAAACCAGATTACCTTTCGGTGTGCTGTCACAGTTTATTTCGCAATTTGGCCCAGTACACAGGCATTTACCTAGTTTAGCATACTTCGCAGATTGCCGTCTTTTTGCATTGCTTCTGTTGATGCTTTTGATGTAGAAGTGAATGCGGGTCGTGAGGTAAAACGCACCTCCGCCGCAACAGCCTTACAATGATCACTGCACCCAAGTTCACACTGCTGCTTAGCCTTCACCACACTCAAAATGTCAAGGATGCTATCCCAATGAAGCTCAAGAAGACTGAAGCATTCAGTGAACGCGTTCTCCACGTTTAGCACAAACCTGTGCAGAAGGGCCTGTACACAAAGTGGAGCTCGCACACTGCAGCCGACAATTCTGTGAGGGGCTTGTCCTAATAGTGACAAATACGTTTCCCCATCCAGTCAGGATGCATCTGTTATTTCCCACACAGTTCGACGCACAATGTAAATTCTGTACTCAACCAGGCACTCTATGGCACATAATATGGGAGTGCGTCAAGAACCCAGACCTCCCACCCCATTTTCCTTCCCCTACTCCTGAGCAGTGGGAAATACTGCTGTCCAGCTCCCTCCAGATCGCAATGGTCTCCCTATCAGAACAGATAACACATGCGGCAAAGAAACAAAGAATGGAACACGCGCTTCCCTTGGCACAGAGATAACACAGACCGGCTCAGCCGGGCGGTAAAAGCAAAACACAAATAAACAAACCCAACGCATGGTTCGCGGCAATATTGTAGCGGAGTGCAAAAGTATCTGCCCAAGCCTCAGTGATGGAGCCATCCAGCTTCCGGAAGCCCTTGGCTTTAAGATTAGCGGTAAAGTGAACTGTACACCAGTAGAGGTCGGTAAAGGAAGGTTAGAATGTTGGTGGGAAAATAGCAGAAAACAATCTGGGAAGACATGCGAACAAAGGAATGAGACTAGCACAAACATTTCGTAAAAGTATTTGCTTTTTATTTTTGACATTATTTTTATTTATTTTGTTTGTATTTTTGGCGAGGTGATGTACAGTAGCGTTGCGACTAAGGCCGCTCTGCGGCGCCACCCCGTTACAAAGGGGAAGCCACTAAGCATGATGATCATCATCCTCATTATCATCATCGCATGTGCAGTACTCTCTCTCTCCGCGGTCTCCTCTCCTTCGCGCGCGCTGCGCATATAACCTGTGTGCCCGTCTCCCGCGGCCCTTCGGTCGACGGTTGCTCTCCACTTGCGCTTGAACTCCCTTCAGCATCGCATCACACCAGGGTTCAAGCGAGTGGAGGTGGGCGTAATTTTTTTACACTGTTTTCGTATCATGCATCTTGACAACCTAGCCCTTCACACCAGTCATCTTCAATACGTTGTGTTTTACTTAGTTTATTTTTGCTGAAATGTTCTACTTTTACTTCCATGTCACTCTCATGTAATCACTATTGTTTGGCGCTCTTTCTCCTTAGCCTTGTGCCATTAAACTTCAAACAACATCAAAATTTGCGGTGTCAGTTATTCCGGTGCGCTGTAATACTCAAAACTCAAATCAGTGTTTGAGAGGCACAATAATATATTTTGCTACATCGCAGTGCAGCGTACATCCTCCACTATGATGTTTGGGGTTGTAAAAAATACAAGACTACATCTGCATGTTTGTGCCCAATGCGGTAAGGATGTTGAGCAGATCATTCGGCGTATGTGTGATGGCCTGCCAACCACTCGGCAATAGTGAATACTCGTTTGGCTTCAAGACGTGAGGCTTGACAACAACATTGATTTAAGGGGAAGCTTTGGAATAACGTCAAATATTAGAATAAATTATTGTTCTTATTCAACTATCCATTGATCGGTTATTTTAAAATGCATAATAAATACGTGCGATGGAAAAGTTCTGGAGAGATACCATGGCACATTTCGTTAAATAAAAGGTTTGGATTTTTAATAACGAGCCAGTTGTTTTTGGTTTACACCATAGGTATGCGCCATGCCATGTAAGACAAAGATTATGGAAATGCTACCCGGAACCAAAAATAACGAGGTAATCGACATTTAGAGATACAATTCGAAAGAACGCGAAATATCCGATCCGTTACATCGGTTCTTAGCTTACATACAGAATATAAAAACGTAGCTCGAGTGTTCGCGATATCTCAGTATATATTACAATGAACAACGAGGGCCACATAGGAGGCTACACGACCGCATAAACCATTACCTATTTAATAAACATTTATTTGATGAGCACCAAAGGTAAAAAAACCGGGCTGGATATTACTTGAGATGATCCGATCTCTGAACGCGGCCACCAAAAAGTAATTGCCTTTTAATTAACTTCGATAGCACCAGCGGGACTCCTCTTCACTCAGTGTCGTTGCTCCGTCAACACTCCGTCAAAGGACGCCGCGCCGTTTTAGCAGTTAGCTCGCCTACTGGCAGCCAACTGTATTTACAAACCAGCACGTTTTGCGTATGTCGGTTGGGAAGTAGACCTAAACCACACGACACATGTACCAAAAATGTGGTGCACCAAAGTGTGTTAAATTAAACATTGACGCTTTTTGCTGTTATGTGAAATCACTGACTACAAAATCACAGTTAATTCCTTTACGATAGGACCGGCTGTACTAAAAAATCCCATACGAGATAGAATTTCAATACTAAACGCAATCCTTTTTCCACGTCATACGAGGATCTTTTATTTTGCTTGCGGTGTCAACGTAACACTATAACTGCAGCTACCTCGACACTGCTGCTATTAAAATTTCTTGCATATACTCTTCAGTCGAAATACCCTAATGTTCAATTCAGCCCGGTGTTTCAAGGTCATTGGTATGCATTCTTGGATCACTGTCATGTAACAAACTGAATAAGGTACATGACAAAGGTACCAATTAAGACACGTTTCGAAATGCAAGGTAATGTTCAACAACAATTTTTTTCTACTGTTGCATTGGCAGATAGCGAGTACTTTCGAGTATAAAAAATAGTTTTCTTTGGCGTTGTCTTTTCTTTCATCTCTATGGTAATATCATGGTTACAGTTCTTTCCCAAATGGCCACCAGAAGCATTTGTATGACCCAATGCGGAAAAATCGTTTCTCCATACTTCTTTGCTTTCATATGTGCTAAATAATACCCTAATTTGTCCGCCTTAGATGAGTGCTTTTTGGTTGAGATGAAAGTATTGAGATTTAGTTACATCAAAGGAAATTCTGAAGACTGTGTCATTACTTTCAAAAAGCACTCTAAACTTTAAAGCGGAGTCTCTTCAAGACCTGCATTACATACATACATGGAATTACATTGAATAATAAACATGTTTAAAACTTTTTCCTTCACAAACTGTACCTCTGTTTGCGTCCCAACTCTACCGGCGGAAGGTTGCATAAGTGGTCTATTTTATATAACGCGAAGGACAACCACGCTGCTTTCCATCTTCTTCCAAAATAAACAAAACTTACTTTGGCCTATGCGAAACTGGCAGCCGATTTCGACGTTTAGGCGGTGATGATGATTATGATGGTGAAGATGATGATTGTATTGGTTTCCCCTTTGTTGCGGGGTTATGACATGTCATCTTACCTAAAAAGACTATTATACCTATGTTTTATGCTCTTGGTTTATAACTAGCACTGCTTATGGCAGGTGCGAAACGCTTATTAGGCACAAAATATTTTTTTCTGACATAGGTGGTAACTGTCACAGGCAGTATTCCACTTTCCGCTGTTCTTCCAAGAGCATTCTAATCTTCTTTTCTTCGTCTCTAGTCATGAAGTTACCTTCCTCTGTGCTAACCTTAAATGCTAGGAAACCTGGAACGCCAGCGCCACCTGCAATATGAAAAGGGAAATGCGCGATGGCGGTGCGAAATGCGGAAGAGGAAAAAACCTCTCGTGATCACTAGTTTGCGCTCTCCATAAATAGGTTCTAAACAGCTGATACTAATAATAACAAATATTTCCAAAGTTTACCGCTACGAAGGCGAATGCATGCTGCTTACGTGTCTAATCGAAACTCATTGTGTAAGTTTCGTCGGAATGATCAAATGTTCACGTGCAAGAGACACCCTCAAGGTGTCGGTTCGAGCTTCAATTTGTTGATCTTTAATATGAACTCACGCGGAAAGGCACTTCCCCCCTTTATTTTTTACTTGATGTATGTAGACGACGTTCAAATATCGTTTAAATCGCAATAACATGTCTATATGTGAACGTACATTCCGGCTTGTGGTAAAAAACTTTCTCGCTGGGCAGGCAAAAGTGGTTTCACAATATTTGCTGCGAAAAGTACGAGTTGGAAGCGCGGAACCGGGCCCGATCATGACATAAAACGCAATCGTTACTCCATTCCTGTAAGAAAAAAACACAATTTTTTTCTGAGTTCAGTTTGACGAAAACCTCACATTCATCCCTAACATAAAGCAACTCAAACAAAAATGCCTAAATACAGTGAATATTCTGAAAGCGCTATTCCACCAATCATAGGTTACAAACGGTGGATTGATTGATTGATTGATTGATTGATTGATTGATTGATTGATTGATTGATTGATTGATTGATTGATTGATTGATTGATTGATTGATTGTAAGGTTTAGCGCACCGGAGGAAGGCGAGGCGATGAGGCGGGCCGTAGTGAAGGGCTTCGAATTAATTATGACCACCTGGGAATCTTTAATGTGCTCTGTTCTATACACAGAAGCGTTTTTGTTTACGCAAACACTTCCTGCTTCTGCTTTGTACCAGGGCGTCGAACCAGAACCGGAACACAGCCGAAAACCAAACCGAACCCGGATTTTCGCCCGGAACCGGATTCTAGCTGAACCCGTATGGTCTTTGCCATTTTGTTCCTGAACCAGAACCGGTGCGAATCGAAGGAACTTGGTCCGATTCGGTTCGGGAGCTTCGAAACTGTAATTTCTAGTTTTTTTACTATGGTGCTAAACCTCGCGTCTGAAGATATTTTTACCGCCCTCCTGACAACACCACGAAATAATATGCATAGTCTGTATTCCCACGACCCATCAGGTTCTCTTCTCCTTATTACACATAATTTAATTTAAATATGTCTGTATATACAATCAGCTTGTGTTAGATTCTGCCCATTTCCCCAATTTTCTCTTGCATTTAGAAATACTTAAACTTGAACGTATATTGTGGGGCCACATATCCTGGCTTATTCATCGTGCTTCCCTTGTACATGGTGTTTATTATTGTGTTGCTAATTCGAATGCATCCCTTCCCCGCTGTGAAAGCCTTCAGGGACATCATTATCTGCTGAAGTTTTATAAGCTGGGCTAGTGGGCACTGTTCCCTCATGCCTAACACCACAAACATTCGGCGGAGATATGAAAGGGTCGGACACAAACAAGCCCTGTTGTTACTCTAAATTTCTTACTAGGAATAGGATATCACACACTATATCAGGACGCGAAAACAGTTCCCCCTAGTATTCACTCTCATATTGTAGCCAAACCGCTTCCCCGCAACATGCACCCCACGTACCACTCCGAGCGCAGGAAACAACGAGCCTGCGCCCTGCACAAGAAGTATAAAAATGATCCGCAAGTCGTGTACGTCGACGCGGCGGAGTACAGACACAAGGAGGCTTTCACCGCAATCGCCGTACAAAATTACCCCAACACCAGCATTCTCGATTCTATAACAGTCCGGACGCCCACCCCAGAACCGGCGGAAGAGGCAGCAATAGCGCTCGCCCTTTCACTCACCCCCACACCCGCAACGATCATTACCGATTCTAAAACTGCTCTCCAAAATTTTGCCGCTGGTCGTATATCCCCAACGGCGCTCAAAATTTTGCTCAGGAACCCCCCACCATCCCCAGTACAACTGATCTGGACCCCTGCGCATTCTGGGCTCGAGGGAAATGAGGCGGCCCATGACCTAGCCCGAGGATTTACTATCCGGGCAGGGCCGAACCCGTATCCTTACCACGGAGCCCGGTCCGCGCGGGACGGTCTGATCGGTTTTCACGATATTGTCACGAAGCCAAGGACGACGCAGTTGTCTTGCAGGAGAAACAAGTTTATTGGAGCGAACTTGTGCTCCCCTAACAACTCAAAAGAATACAGAGGCGGCGAAGCAGCGGTCAACAAAGTGACTTGCGTCAGCGAGCGTCGCAGAATCGAATGCCCCGGCGTCCGCACTGCAGGCTTTTTATCTTTCGGCGCGCGTGGTTCTCGAAACGTCGATTCGCATCGAGAACATAGTAGATCCAAGAAGATTATTCTGGGCTTTTCACGTTAGATCGGAATGCTCTCCCTATCACAACAGATAACACATGCGGCACAGAAAGAAAGAATGGAACACGCGCTTCCCTTGGCGCAGAGATAACGCAGACCGGCGCAGCCGGGCGGTAAAAGCAAAACACAAATAAACAAACCCAATGTATGGTTCGCGGCATTACCCCCCCTCTAA
Source organism: Haemaphysalis longicornis (assembly GCF_048455015.1). Lineage (NCBI taxonomy): Eukaryota > Metazoa > Arthropoda > Arachnida > Ixodida > Ixodidae > Haemaphysalis > Haemaphysalis longicornis. The sequence goes on along the minus strand of NW_027526233.1, from coordinate 98,192,311 downwards.
GAGTGCATCGACCCAATGCTAACATAAGCGACAGTCCGAACAAATGAAAATAAAAGTTCGTCAGCGTCCGTAGAAAGGTTTTAGGCGAACCACGTGGACGACATCAGGCCGCCTGCGTTGTCGTGATGTGCCGGAGTCACCATCAGGGATCACTTCGTAGGTAAGTTCGCCAACACGTCGTAGAATCTGGTAGGGTCCGAAATACCGTCGCAGGAGCTTCTCACTGAGTCCGCGTCGTCGGATGGGAGTCCAAACCCACACACGATCCCCTGGTTGGTACTCGGCGTCTCGGCGTCGGAGGTTGTAGCGGCCCGCATCCACCAGCTGCTGGTCCGTTATACGAACTCGAGCGAGCTGGCGGGCCTCCTCCGCACGTTGAAGATATCCGTGGACGTCGGCGTTGAGGTCGTCGTCTTCTACGTGCGGAAGCATGGCGTCGAGCATCGTAGTCGGCCTTCTACCGTAGACAAGCTCGAACGGCGTCAGCTGCGTCGTCTCCTGGATAGCCGTGTTGTACGCAAACGTGACATACGGGAGCACTTCGTCCCAAGTCTTATGTTCAACGTCAACGTACATTGACAGCATATCTGCGATTGTCTTGTTCAGACGTTCTGTTAGTCCGTTCGTTTGGGGGTGGAACGCCGTCGTTCTTCGGTGATCCGTGTTGCTGTAGCGTAATACTCCTTGCATCAGCTCCGCAGTAAATGCCGTTCCCCGGTCTGTGATTAGGACTTCCGGGGCTCCATGTCGCAGCACAACTTGGCTTATAAAAAACTTTGCCACTTCTTGTGCAGTCCCCCTCGGAAGAGCGGCGGTCTCTGCGTAGCGCGTCATGTAGTCTGTCGCTACGACAATCCACTTGTTCTGTGATCGTGACGTAGGGAACGGGCCTAAAAGGTCCATTCCAATCTGTTGAAATGGTCTCGATGGGACGGCGATCGGTTGTAGAAGTCCGGCGGGTCTTGTCGGCGGCGTTTTTCGTCGCTGGCAGTCACGGCAGCTCCGGACGTAGTGTGTGACGTCAGAGGTTAGGCCGGGCCAGTAGTACCTCGCTTTGATTTTTCCAATAGTGCAGGCTGTGCCGAGATGTCCGGAAGACGGGTCGTCGTGGCACGCTTCCAAAATTTCGTCACGAAGATCCGCGGGGATGACGAGAAGGTAATTCGCTCTTGTTCCGGGGCTGAAATTCTTCTTCACGAGGACGGAGTTTCTCAGGCTGAATGCTGGTAAGCTGCGTTTGAAGGTCCTAGGAACGGCAACGTTGCATCCCTCGAGGTACTCGATTATGACGCGTAAGTCGGGGTCGGCACGCTGCTGGGCGGCTAGGTCGCTCTCCGTCACGATCCCGAAGAACGCGCTGTCTTCATCAGAGTCTTGTGGTGGTGGGTCGACGGGGGCGCGGGACAGGCAGTCGGCGTCGGAGTGTTTCCTGCCGGATTTATAAACGACTGTAACGTCGAACTCCTGCGGGCGCAAGCTCCACCGCCCAAGACGGCCAGAGGGGTCCTTCAAATTGGCGAGCCAACACAGCGCATGGTGGTCTGTTACAACCTTGAATGGCCTTCCATACACGTATGGGCGAAATTTTGAAATCGCCCATATAATAGCCAGGCACTCTTTCTCAGAGGCAGAATAGTTTTTCTCCTCCTTCGACAGGCCACGGCTGGCATAGGCGATTACCCTTTCGCAGCCGCTTTGCTTTTGGACAAGGACGGCACCCAAGCCTATATCACTGGCGTCCGTGTGCATTTCCGTTTCGGCGTTTTCGTCGAAATGAGCGAGCACGGGCGGGCTTTGCAGGTGTTTTTGCAGCTCGCAGAATGCTTTTTCTTGGTCGTTTTCCCAGCTGAAAGGGGTGCTGTCTTTCGTCAAGCGCGTGAGTGGCTCTGCAATTCGTGCGAAGTTTGCGACGAAGCGCCGGTAGTATGCGCACAGCCCGAGAAATCTGCGCACGCCCTTCTTGTCTTTCGGCCTAGGGAAGTTCGCGATAGCTGAAGTTTTTGCCGGGTCAGGTAGGACTCCCGCGGCGTTGACGACGTGGCCCAAGAACTTGAGTTCCTCGTATGCGAAACGGCACTTTTCAGGCTTCAGCGTCAACCCCGACGTACGAATGGCCTCGAGTACAGACTCCAACCTTGCAAGGTGTTCGTCGAAAGTCCGAGCGAATACCACTACGTCGTCGAGGTATACGAGGCAGGTGTGCCACTTAAGGCCAGCTAGCACAGTGTCCATGACTCTTTGAAACGTCGCTGGTGCTGTGCACAGCCCAAACGGCATCACCTTGAACTCGTATAGGCCGTCTGGGGTTATAAATGCAGTCTTCTCTCGGTCTCTCTCGTCCACTTCAATTTGCCAGTAGCCGGTCTTCAGGTCCATCGATGAGAAGTACTTGGCGTGGCAGAGGTGGTCGAGGGCGTCGTCGATTCGGGGGAGGGGGTACACGTCCTTTTTCGTGATTTTGTTCAGTCGTCGGTAGTCAACACAAAACCTTAATGTGCCGTCTTTTTTCTTTACGAGTACGACGGGCGCAGCCCAGGGGCTTTTCGATGGCTGTATAATGTCGTCGCTGAGCATGTCGTCGACTTGAGTCCGGATGGCTTCCCGTTCGTGTGAAGAGACGCGGTACGGTGACTGTCGGGTAGGTCGGGCTCCATCTTCGGTTATTATTCGGTGCTTCGCTAGAGGGGTCTGACGTAGTTTTGCGCTCGACGAAAAACATTCGCTATAGCGACGCAGCAAAGCCAATAATTTGTTCCGTTGTTCTTGCGGTAGCGCCGGATTCACGTCGAAGGGCTGCGGGAGCTTGAAGGTTTCTACGGGGGTGCGTTCAAAGTCGGCGACCGCGATCACGTCACTTGCTTCTTGCGTTTCTTCGAGGAATGCAATTGCCGCGCCCTTGCTTAAATGCTGGTACTCCTCGGTGAAATTAGTAACCAAAATGTGGGATTGGTGTTCCTTGAAGCGCGCAATGCCTCTTGCGACAGACACACCGCGGTCGAGAAGCAACCTTTGGTCACTCTCCACGATAGCGTCAACGTCAGGAGCAGCACCTTCACAGTAGACGGTGATCATCAAACTTGCGCGGGGTGGCAGGGTGACATGATCATCGGCTATCCTTACAGCTGCACGGTGTTCGGGGTTCGGTTCCGGCGTCACGGAGTGATCGGAGGAAAAAGTTATTGACTTGGTCTGCAGATCAATTATTGCGCCGTTGTCCGTCAAAAAGTCCATTCCGAGAATTACATCGCGGGAGCAGTTAGGCAAGATGACGAACGCGGCAGGGTACGTCGTGCCGTCTATGGTGACGCGCGATGTGCACGTTCCACTTGGCGTCACGAGGTGGCCTCCTGCTGTGCGTATATGCGGACCGTCCCATCTGGTCATAACTTTCTTCAGTTTAGACGCAAATGGTCCGCTCATTACCGAATAGTCAGCTCCCGTGTCTACGAGGGCGACTACGTCAAAGCCGTCGATGGACACCTTGACGTCAGATGCAGTCTTCCTCGAGTTCCGGGTTCGTCGGGGAGTCGTATCTCTGCTTGTACGTGTTGACGGTCGGGCACTGTGCATCGTCGCTGTCGTCGTCTTCTCAACGGACGTCTCGGTCAGGTCGGGTACGCGTCGCGCCGTGTAGCTGTCGTCGTGTTCAGGAGTCTCGTCAGGGCTGGGTCGGGTCGTCGGGATGAGGGCATGTCGTGAATCACTGTCTTCAGCGCGTCCTTGCGTCGTTGGAGGGTTTCCAGTTTTTCGCCGTAGAGCAACTTCACCTCCAGAAGTTGCCGCCTTTAGTTTCCCCCACGTGGGCTGGGAGACCTTCCACGTGCGAAGTCAGCACTGCTACGGCGGGCCGGCGACTGGTACGGGTAGGGTGACGGCGAACGGTTGAAACGGGCTGGTCCACGGCTGGTGTTCGACAGGTATTATTCAATCTCAGATGGGTGCTGGCCGGGTCGGGGGCGTGGTGCGTCGACGGAGAAACCACGTAGTCCGAGTCTCTTGTATGGGCAGCGACGGTAGATGTGGTCGGCCTCTCCGCAGTGGTAGCACGGAGGACGATTATCCGGTGTTCGCCATACGTCAGTCTTCCTCGGCGTCTGGGTTTGTGCTACCGGGGGTCGGGCGGGCGACAGTGGGCGGCGGTAGGGCGGGGCCTCTTGACGACGTGCCTCTTGACGACGTGTTGGAGCAGGGCGGGGTCGGTGAACAGCCGCGGAGTACGTCATAGCTTGGGGCTCGCAGTGTACTTCGGATGCCACAGAAGTTCCCAAAGCGTTTTGAACTTCTTCCCGGATCACGTCAGTTAGGCAAGGGACTTGGGGTTGCGGCGTCGTCGGGAAAAGTTTCCGCAGCTCCTCTCTCACTACTGCGCGGATGGTCTCGCGTAGGCTATCAGCCGGAATCCGCATGTTGTCGACGTAGTTCGCACTGGCCGCGCCAAGAAAGTTCCGGTCATACTGCTTAGCACGCATTTCGAGAGCCTTCTCAATCGTGCTGGCTTCGGTCACGAATTCAGCGATGGTTTTGGGCGGGTTGCGGACAAGTCCAGCAAACAGCTCCTCCTTCACACCACGCATCAAGAAGCGTAACTTCTTTTCTTCCGTCATTTCGGGGTCCGCGCGGCGAAATAGTTGCTTCATCTCCTCAACGAAGATCACGACCCCTTCGTTGGTGTGTTGTGTCCGAGTTTCAAGCATAAGTGCAGCTCGCTCTTTTCTCACAACGGTAGTGAATGTCTTAAGGAACTCCCTTTTGAAGTGAGTCCAGTCGGTCAAAGAACTCTCATGGTTCTCGAACCAAGTTCGAGCAGCATCTTCTAAGTAAAAGAAGACATGCCGGAAAGTTTCTTCGTCGTCCCACCTGTTGAAGATGCGGACGCGCTCCAGCTTCTCCAACCATTCTTCGGGGTCTTCAGCGGGGGCTCCCCGGAACGATGGCGGTTCCCGGGGCTGCTGCAGGACGATTGGCGACGTTGTTTCTTGCACCATGGTGTTGGTTGCAGCGTTCCTTTTCATGGGCCCTTCTGGCATCAAACCGAACTCGGGCGGTAAATCTTGCAGGCGGGGGCTGGCTCTTGTTGGACTGGCTTGGCGGCTTTTCGAGGTTGTAGTGGGCATGAAGGGTGCGTACCCAGCACCTCCACCAGATGTCACGAAGCCAAGGACGACGCAGTTGTCTTGCAGGAGAAACAAGTTTATTGGAGCGAACTTGTGCTCCCCTAACAACTCAAAAGAATACAGAGGCGGCGAAGCAGCGGTCAACAAAGTGACTTGCGTCAGCGAGCTTCGCAGAATCGAATGCCCCGGCGTCCGCACTGCAGGCTTTTTATCTTTCGGCGCGCGTGGTTCTCGAAACGTCGATTCGCATCGAGAACATAGTAGATCCAAGAAGATTATTCTGGGCTTTTCACGTTACATCGGAATGCTCTCCCTATCACAACAGATAACACTGGCGGCACAGAAAGAAAGAATGGAACACGCGCTTCCCTTGGCGCAGAGATAACGCAGACCGGCGCAGCCGGGCGGTAAAAGCAAAACACAAATAAACAAACCCAATGTATGGTTCGCGGCAATATTACCACCAACTACCTCCTCTCCCGCCGGATCTATCCTCGGGCGGACAAATCCCTGACCTTAGAGCAAAGCCACGTCTGGCGCCAACTCCAGACGGGAGTCTTTCCCAATCCGGCCACCATGACCCATGTCCACCCCAGCCTCTATCCAACCTCGGCGTGCCCCTTATTTGGCGCCCATGCCAACCTGGCCCACATTATGTGGGCATGCCCCCAGGACCCCTTCCCCGAAATACCCTCTGAGGAGAGGTGGGAGGCCTCGCTTCGCAGCCCCGACCCGGACCTACAGGTCCGCCTGGTCAAGAGGGCGGAAGAGGTCGTCAGAAGGCGCCAGCCTATGGCCACCACGGGACCCCCAACCTAAGCCAAGAAGAAGACGTCCAGGACGGGGCGGGCCTTCGGCCCGTTATCTGCCACCATTCGGACTTCGATTCTCCTCGAGACACTTCCTTAAAATAAAGTTTATCTCTCTCTCTCTCTCTCTCTCTCTCTCTTATTTACTGGTAAGCCTAGTCAGAGAGCATACCTTCCGGTAAAACAACGCATTGGTCCTCTTCAACAAACAAAAACACTGTCACCGTGTAATCCGCCATACCCTTCATTAAAGCTTTTTTTGGGCCTAGCTATAGACCGCCCAACGGCATCCATGCATACCCGGATGCAGCACTGCTTGTCGCCCTATGAAACATGACGTGTGGTGTCCAGCGCCGACATATCCTTTTCGACTTTCGAAAAGCGGGGCTCAACGGCAAACTTCGAGCCTGACTGCAGAACCGGGCAATCGGGCTCCGGAAGCAGCACGTAACCCAACGCGACCATTGGTCCTTGCCCTCGAGTGGACCTTTTTCTGGCTGGGAGGGTATAGGCTGGGTGATCTTCCAAAGCGCTTCCGTTCCTTCATCCGCGGAAACTATGGGCAAATGAAAAACGTAGCAGATAACCAATTCTTTTAATACACATTTTTTGACAAATTGTGCGAAATTTCGTGCGTGTGCGCGAGCTTGGGTAGGCATTTGATGGTATCAAGTACGATGGCTGTCGGGCACACTCTCTGCTACCTAGAGAAGATGCCTGCCCTGCCGTGAGGGGGCCCACTTACCAGTAAACCACCTGCGTGCCTGCCTCCCTGGCAGCCAGAAGATTCCGGCGAAGATGCGTACTAGGGGTGTCCCGTCGTCTGGCTACCTGGGGGAGGGGGTCGCAATGCCGCACCAAGGCGACACTCGATGGTACAATAAACAATGGTAGACGAACAGTGGCCTGCTTATGGACGAACCCGGCAATTTTAGACTGCAGGGAAGGAGCCAATTGCCAGAAGCTTCAGGCGACGATGCCACAGAGGGGAGGCGAAGAAGCGTCGCTGGCACCGGGGGCGCTGCCCAGTGGAAAGGAGGTTACATGCCTGTTTGCCAGGATACTGCAACGAGGAGGCGTTGTTTGGAGCCGAAGTGGTCGGTGAGGGGAGTGTACACAAGGCGGTACAGCTGGATTCCGTAGCCATGTTGTAGAGCGTAGCTCTTTTGCACCCGCTGCTCCCATTTTGCATAGTCTCTCATGATCGGCCTCGTTGTAACGGAGCCATCCGAGAGGCCATCGAGAATACAACAAACAAGAAAGTGGGGAATGAAAGTTTGGGAAAAGTGTGAAGAGGGCGGTAGGCCGAAAGAGCGCGAAACATGTTCCCGGGCGGGACGCACTACGAGGTATTGCCAGAGTAAATCGCGAACCGCCGTGCATTCGCTGAAGACGCGATCACTCGCTGGGATGCAGGAGCTATACACTGCTGCCGAGAATACAGTAGTAGGTGATTCGCTCAAATTTCACATTATAAACTATCGTAATCATCAGTACTTTTTTTTGTTTATGAAACTGCGGCTTTATGAGCCAAGAATAAAATGAAATTGGCTTATATAATTGATCTAAACTAAGTTATTACAAATCGGTTCACATAATGTTGCAACAGGGGACATACAATGAAAAACATTCTGCCAGTGAAGTATATTTTAAAGATTGCGGGATTATGAGCGGAAATTGCAATCTGCAGGCTGTAGGCCACGTTTGGACCACTTTTTTGCGTTTATGCGACTCTATTCAGCAGAAAAAGTAATTCGAAAATACTGTCCTGCTCTCTGCAAACTCGCCCTCGCCCTTTCGCCCTCTCGCCAAACTCGGCATTTCGTATGGCGTCACTTAAAAGGGGGCTTCGCTTGACCGCGCTACTGCACGGCTCGGCGTCCCTCTGACAGAGTCAGTCGGTCAAGCGTATAGTCTGCCGGCCGCCCACGGGTCGTTGCAATTTGTTCACTCCGTTGAAACTAAGCCACTACGCAATTGTGAATGAAAGAATGTTTTTTGAGTATGTTAGATTGCACACTCTGTCAAGCTTTGTCCGAATCGCTCCGAACAAGCGCTGCAGAATCGTACATGGGACGCTTCACTGCCTGGTACACAAGTTGAAACATCTAACGCCGGTCCAAGGCTGGAGAAGAGTCAGCGAAGTTATTGAAGGTACTAAAGAAATAAAGTCAACCAAAATGTTTACCGCTCAGCGTAAAGCTAGGGTGCAGGAAGATCGTTTTTGCGCTGGGTGAACACGCACAGCGGTTAGCCGCACGACCACACATCTGCGAACGCTTCTTTGTCTAAGAAATGCAGCCACTAGACATGAGATATTGTGGGTATTTGAGGTATGTTACTGCGCGGGCCTTATACAAGAAATATTTGTCTAAGATGCTTGAAATGCTACAACTAAATATAAAAGTAAATTGACTATACTATATATACTTTAAATTCCGACAGTGTCAGCCTTTGCTCGTGCATCTGCCTGAACCCCAGAGACTTGGCATGGCCATGAGCCAATACTGACTAATTAGGACACGTAAAGTATATATTGTATAGCCAATTAACATTTTTATTTAGTTTAAGCATTCAATGAGAGAAAGTATATTTTTGGGATGTGCAACAGAAGACTTTGCACAAAGATTTTTCACTAGATCCTCACGGTATACGTTTCCTTGCAATAGACAATGAAGATGGAATGCCTTACGATTTTTTCAGGGCACTGAGTCTCCATGGTATATGGCCCTTTTGTACAGAAGGGTTGTACAATGATGTTGATGAGCCTTGTGCAAGGGAATATTTCTAAGACAACATTGGCCGATTTGTTGGTGTGGATATATTCCACCAGAAACTACGTGACTGGCAGCCACAAATACAACTAATCGATATGAGTGAATTTTAAATTATAAAGTCAGAACTTTGGTGGCTGGGAACTCCGCCCCTCCTATTTGCTCATATTTACAATGCAACAATGTAATGTGTTATAAATTGTCAAAGACAGGCAATAAATACAAAAAAGGCTCGTGGCCGAGTGTTCTGGAGTGCTAGGTACGTTGTCTTGGAAGTCGCAATTTCGAATCCTGCAGAATATATGCTTTTTTAAAGTTGATTTCTTGATTTTTAGCCGATGTTTTGTATATTGAATTCCCCATTTTTCTGGTCTAACGAGCGAGGTCGCAGAACGCCGGCAGACTGACACTGACGCACGAGCGAGTACTCGTTGGCGTTCTGTTGCCATCATCAGAGACTCCTTTCAGGCAGTGGACGTCGTCTGAAATAAGCAGGCCCTGGTCCTGTTGCGAACGCGCTTTTTACAATACCGGCATGAGCTAGGCAAGCTCTAAAGATAGGGGAAACGCGCACCACATTTGTGCGTCTGGGGTGACGGGAAGGCATTCATCCGTTTCGTACGCGTCAGCATGCGATTGTTACAATTACAAACCGTACTGCAAGGCTTATCTGACGCATTTTACACCTTACAACATGGCAGAAGTGCATTATGCTGATTGTTGAGATATCGAGAGTGCCCATCAAACGATAACGTCGGATACCAAGCATGTTGTTTCACAGAACCAAAACCGAAACTTTTTTTAATGCCAGTGTTGGACATCGCCCAATCACGTCACACCCTTAACTAACGTCACTGCGTCGAGCGAAAACTACCGCGCATTGTAGTTTTTTCTCATTCAGGAATTAAAATCAATACCGCCTTAACGCCGTCATAAACGATGGTTTATTCGAGCCAGTCTTCGCAGTGCAAGCAAAAGCGGAAGAAGGCAAATTCTCTTCAGTGTCCCTCTAAAGGAACTCTGCAAAACTTCCGGTAAACGCTTTCACTCTTTTCTTCATGTCTTTAAGCACTGCGAAAGCTCTAGCTATCGCAGCACAGAGCGGCACTTCCTGCTTTGTTTGTTGCAGCAGATACGCCTTCAGTTTCTGCATTGCTTTTGTGGCTTTGTTTTAACAGCGGAGCTGTTTAAGCTTGAGCTTGGTCCGGTGGCGTTATTCAAAATAACCAACAAACTAACAAAACGTTCCCCCACATTTAAAATGGCGCACCACTTCCGCTAATGCTGTTATTGCAGTGAAGCCGGCTTTCCTGCCTCCTCGAGTGTGATCACAAGGGCCATATGTTTATGTGCACCCCTTATACTCTGGGATACTACAATTCAAAAACAAATTGGTGCAGCTTCCACTAATGGCGCAAGGCTGGAAAAACAGTGTAGCTGATGGTTGACCCGGCTTTTTCCACCTGAGATCCGCATTCAGTGTTGCGGTCCGATCGGAACGGCTTTTTAATCCGGATACACTTGGGCTTACCCCTTAACACTTAGCCTAGCGTTGCAAGATAATTGCGAAACCTAAAAAGCTTATCGAAGCCCAACAAAACCTACGAAAACGGATGAAAATCGCAAGCTAGGTTGTCGCTCAGTTCCGCTTTCTCTCTAGCCTTGTGCCACTAGGGTACGCTGCACTATTTTAAAACGTGGAGCTCTTCTCTATCCGTTATTTGTGCGCTGTCAATAAAAAAAACCACCGTCGTAGTTACTCCGCCCCCTTACGGCTTTAATAAGCACGCGAGTCGCATGGAGCGCCCGGCGTCATCCAGTCTTGCGTATAGGCCTCTTGCGATGCCCAGGGGGCGCTGCGCAAGCGGTTTCCGGGGAGTACTTCCGGGTAGTACAAAGCTGCGTGGGTCCCACAGGATCACGTGTTGACAGAAGCAAAATGAGCTCGATGCTTCTTATTGTTTTGCAACATGGTCACCTGCCATCCCCGATACGTCCGATCTCTTTCGGCAATCAACTTGGCATTAAGGGAAAAAGCTTTGCAGTGCTAAATACGTTTACAGTGCCGACGAAAGTGCCGGAACGGTGACGGCGCTGTGCCACTCGGAGGTTCACCGATCAATGGTCGTATAAAGTGAAATGTGAAGTGAAACTTCTAGTTTAAACTAATACTCTAGGTTACAAGGACTCTTAAAAAACAGCCGATCAGAAAAAAAAGAGTTACGCAATCGGTGATGATCGCGCTGTAACAAGCCAGTGAGTCCGGCGGACCGCAGGCCCGTCTGCTGCGGTGCGCCGCACTTTTGCGTGCATGCTCACTATGCGTGCACTTTCAATAAACAGTGCTTGTTTGCGTGGCTGTTATGAATACACGGTGCAGCGTTAGTTTGCGGTTAGCAGAGTTCCGTGTTTATGCTACTCGTACACGTTCCTTTGTCGACCGCACGCAAGAAGAAAGAACGATAATTATCGTCAGGAAGCTAGACCACACGACCAGGCGCTACTGTCCCACGCCGCGACGCCCGCGACAGCTCGCTCAAAAGAAAGCCGATACATCAGGTGGTTTTAGCGGATGTTAGTTTTTTAGCCACTGTAACTACTTTAAGGGCTATTTCATACAGTATGCAGTCATTTAAGCGCGCCACAAAGCGATTGAACTAAGTAGAACCAACTTGGCCTCTGGCTTGTAATTGAAAACACATGTAGCGCGGAGAGGGTCGTCTGCTCTTGTACTGCCAGACGTGTCGGAAACGAGGGGGCGCTGCATGCCGCCGAACTCCGGCGCAAAAGCCCTGCGGCGCTCGGAAAAGATAGAAAGAAAACAGTTCACACGCGTCCACGCCTCAAGGGGGCAGACGAAGACTACTCGCGCTACAGACACTAAGTTCGCGAAGCCAGTTTCCACCGCTTCTATGCTTTGCTGACGCGTTCCACGTCTGAAAAAATGTGAAAGCATGCGGACGAATCTATCCTAAGCCGCCAGTCATGAAAGAGCAAGACGACTGCTCATGGTTAGGACAATGACTACGACGATCACCGGACAACGCGTCTGGAGAACTTGTAAATAAACAATTTCAAACCTAACGCAATGCATCGTGGTGTGTCCTTCAGTGCTTACATAGAAATAAATGTTGCAGGTTGACTTTAGTGCGCACCTAATATCTTGCAAGCACCTTTAACGTTTTTAGGCTTTTTTTTGCATTCGTTCACTGCTGCAGTTGAAAGAAAGCCCGGCAAATAGCCGCGCCACCGCTGTAATGCCGTAATTCCTGCGGTCGACGAAGGCAAAGAAAGAAAAACCTTTTTAGGAAGTTTCAAAGTTACCTGATGGGCATGCATACAGCAGTAATTTTTGGCTTAGGTGCTTTGCGACCCTCTAATCTAAGTATTGGATGTGTTCGTAGACTACGTTTAGGAAGCATTTTACAATTCGAAAAAAAGTTGAAGAAAGGGTTTCAGGGACTCTTTGAATCACCAAATGAGATTATTAGCCCAAAGAAACCTACATCATGAATTTGTTTTCATACCGACGTTATTATAAAACGAAAATGCAGCACTAATAAAATCAACTCCAAAAATAATTCCCCTGTTTTTCTCCGAACCCCTTTGAACCCTTTTCAACCGCTTCGAAACGGCTCGAACCTGCACGAAATGGTGCTCCGGCACCGAACCCGTAAGTGAACCCCAAAGGCTTGATCCCGAGCCCGAACCGAACGCGAAAAAATCTGGTTCGCCACATCGCTTTATGCCCGGTTGATAAGGTCTCGGTTGGACTACGCAAGTGTGTTGCATGGGTCCGCCAAGGAAACATCGCTTTTAATGCTCGACCCAGTACTGCACTTCGGGATTCTCCTTAAGTGCGCCGCATTCCGTTCTAGTCTGTCCAGAGTCTTTATGTAGAGCCCGACAAATGGTGCTAAAAGCAAGGCGAACTTGTTTACCTTCTGTAGCCTCTAAAATATCATCACTGGATAACCATCCCTTTACACGTTTTTAATGACACATCCACAACCAATCTCTTTTTATACTTTTAAATTTCTCTTCCCTTTACACAGAGAGTGAGCGACGAAGCGACTCTTGATGGAGTCTCCATTTAAACACCTTCAAAACTACTTATACTGATAATATAGCACGACGGCACTTTCACGCTGTACCATGTGGCTTGCATTTTTCAAAGTTCAATGAAAACCAGAAACTTTGATTTTGCAGCATTTTATGTACCTGCAAAGAAAGACAAAGAGAGAGCGAGAGAGAAAAAAAAACTTTGTTCTTCATATTTGTTGAGAGTAACCACCCATGAGGGAGGTTCCGCGTGTGCGCTTCGTTAGACGACGGGAAGGAGCCCATGGTCCTTGGCTGCGTCTTCAGCCAGGTGGACGGCGCAACTTGTACTTCGAGACGGACCTCAGCAGCTTCCACTGCGTATATTTTCTGATGTAGAATCCAAGGCTGGCCGGCTGGGATTTGACATGACACGCCCAAACCATGGGTGTAAGTCAAGCAGCTGATAGTCCACACCATTTTCGCGAGTCCTGGTAACTTGCAAGGTACTGCCAGTGGCAAGGGTGAGGTTTGACAAACTACATGACTACAGCCTACTTCACGCTTTGAGCTGCGAGAAATTTCAGACAACTCAACCTATGGTGCTGTGTAATTTCTCTTATGTCAGAGCCTCTCCCTTCCCTGTGTCAGACGGCACCCCTTCGAACTGAAAACCACCCTGGTTGCAGAATTCTCTGGCTGCTTCATGTGCATCTCGTTTCCCGGGACGGATGAGTGTGCTGGTGTCCAAATCAGACGGACTTGTCATGCTGTTGCCTTAGAGCACGTCTGTAGTATAAGCGCCGCTTCCGTAGAAACTATCCCTTTTGCGTAGGGTCGCAGGGCCGTCTTAAAATTCGATGTGATGATGCTGGCCCTTGTTCCTCTGATAGCAAGTGCGATGTCCCCTTATCACGTGTCTAAGCGTGATGTGCTTACTGAAAAGGGGGATATGCTATTATCTTGCTGGTCAACCAGCACTCTGGTTGCCGCGCTTCGACCAGCATAGCAGACCGTGTCTACGTAGCAGACCTCTGGGTCACAGCGCTATTGGTTGTGATGCGCAATGGTCCTTGCTTTCTGCACTCCTGGTGATGTGATTGATGCATGTTGCATGGGATCGGTGCCACACTTACATACGCGCGGCTTTCGTGATGTAAGGTTGTCTTGGGTACATGTTGATGGCCGTAAGGACGGCAGAAGGGCACTAAGGTGGTTCTCCCGGTGATTGCTGGGGTTAACCGACTCGAATGGGGCGTACATTGCGCTCCAGTGAGCTCGTCCAAGGTGTTAAAAATAGCCGTCGCTAGCACCCGGTCCGTTGCGGCGCAGACAGGAATGCCTACTTCTGCCTCGGTGGCTTTTCAAGAAATTCGATGATTTATTTCTATTTCTGCCCCCCTGAGCTTGAGAAACGGGGCGACGTACTCATGATAAAGGTCTGCACTACTAATGATAAAGTTCTGCACAAATAGAGGAGCTAACGCTCTCTGAGGCCTTGCTGTTTGCGATCCTTGTCATTAATGTGTTAATCTGGGCAGCTGCATTTTTCTATGTTTTAATGGTTGCTGTTTTGCTGCCTATCTCGTGGATCAGCACTCCCAGAATGCGAATATAGTCAGTTTTAGGAATGGCGTTTTTCAGGAGGAACACTTGAGTGTTCGGAGCAGGTAACAGTCGCCCGAATGGTCTTGTGGGGTTGACAGAAGGATCTTTAATTTCTGTGGGGAACAGGCCAAACCCCCAACGGGTACGCATGCATATAACCCATCAGCGGCCCCTTGCATGAGATCTTTTAACTCCGCATCACTACCACCTACAGCCCACAGCGTAATGTCATCGGTATACAAGCTATGCGGAATGTTTGGGATCTAGAAAATCAACGTAGCAGCCCAAGACAGACCACATTGAAATGAAATGGAAAGATCATGCAGTCTTGTGGTGTCCCCGTGCTGCCTCGGCCTATGGAGGCCCAAGATGTTCAGTTAAGTGCTACGTTGCGAAAGGAAGTTCGCAAGTTAGGTACAGGCCTTGAAACGAACGGTAACATCATTCAGATTAATAGGTATGGCCGCATGACTCACGCAATCAAACGCGTTATTAATATCCAGCAGCATGATGGACCGCGCGTCGAGGGGCAATGCTTCAGGTTTGTCAATTATCTGATATGGCAGCTACAGCACCACATACAGAGTACATAAGCCCGTCCTGAATCCTCCCATGGTGTGAGAATGAGGAAGTCGGTTCGTTTGTGTACTGGTGGAGTCAACTGAGAACTGTATGCTCAAGTAGCCTGACAAAACATCATCTAGTGAGGCGGGCACGAGATTTTCAAACTTGAGCTTCTTCCCCTTCTTAGGGATAAGGGGACAAAGACATGTTTTTATGCAGAAGAAAACATTTCCAGTGATGCCTCCAAATCATTGACTGTGGTGTCTGGTACTGCGGACGGACCAAACTTTAATGCATGCAGAACGATGAATTTAGAGACAAGTCTTTACTAGAGAAGCATATGGAATTTTTATTGTTGTAAGTCATTCCGTTCATCGTTATATCTCTCATTCAAAAATATATTACATTCGCTTAGCGGTGTTCGTACATTTTTACCCGGAAAGTTACCGAAAAACGACGTCGTTACACGTGTTTTCACCGTAAATATATTAGCCTCTTCTTCAAACCCTGAATGATGGTGTGTTGCGCGTTGCAGAATAATCGGCCGCCGCCGCTGCACTCCGAAACATAGTCGATATAACAACACAACCTTACACAGATGTCAAGTCATACACCAGACAAATACGTAAAACGTGGCAAGCAGACTGGAGCCAACATGCAGACAACATACTCTACGTAATAAAACCACACTTGGGACCTAGGTCACCGGTTGGTCATGGATAGGCAACACACATGTCCCCTGCTCACGGGATCTCTAAGATTCCTGTGTAGCAGGTGTGTGGAGGGCCTACCCCTTATACACATCCTCATTCAATCCAAGCTGGTCATTACACGACACAAACAGTTAGAGAACTTTGCAGACATTTAATTAAATCCTTCGTTCTTTGAGGAGACAATGCCATGTTTTTGGTAAGCGCATAAATAAGTTTCTGTCAGAGGTTCACTTTTCACAGTCCATCTCATAGTATTCATAGTTTTTGTGTAGTCTTATACACCAATGCCTTTTTTATTTTTAAACACTTTTGCTCTTCATCCTGGCCTTGTACCACCCATCTATATTGTCACTGAATTTACTTGCGTTTTATCTAACCAATTTAATTGTCACCTATTGATTTCAGTTATCAAATCACTTTCTCGGCCCTTTTTGCCATAGGTAGCCTTGCGCCATTGCATCCAAACATCATTATCATCATAATCAGAGCCAATCCAGGTTGTAATTTTTCATATGCCTTGTTCTTTGCGAGATAACCCCGCTTTCAGAAATAATGCTTACGATTCCATATGTACGTTTGTTAGGTTTGTTCTCATTGTACTTTTGATATTTTAAGTGTCTAGAGTGCCGTCCAAGGACACTCCTGCTCGGCCCTACATCAATAGCTGGAGTGTCGTCTGGCAGATTTGCGTATGTAATAGAAGGCTGGCCGAGTGCAGAGCTGCAGCTGTTGTGGGGAAGAGGTTCCAGCTTTGCTTCCAAATACGAAGGGTAGAGTTTCCTTAGTATTAATGTAGGGCACGCTGAAATGACATCCCAAGCTACGCCACGTGCTGTGTACTTGTACTGACATACGACCGGCCTGCAATCGCATTAAACCTTCGCCACCAACTCAGTCCAGCATCGCTTTACTCGCAAGCTACAACAGCTGGCTACGAGATAACGAGGGAGCTACACCGAACGGTGTTTGTTCACTTGTGAAACGACAGCTTGAAGGCAAACGGCATGGTATGGCTAAAATGTAGGAATTTGAAGAAGAATGGTAATTTTATTTTGAAAGTTACCTGATGTGCATAGAGCCGTAATATTTGGCTTAGGTGTTTTGCGACCCTTCAATCTATGTATTGGATGCGTTGGTTGACCACGTACAGGAAGCATTTCACGTTTAGAAAATAGTTGAATAAAGGGTTCAGGGCCTGTTTGAATCGCCCAAATGAGAATATCCATACAAAAAAACCTACAACATGACGTTGTTTAGATACTGACGTTATATAAAATAAAAATTCGTCCCTGAAAAATCAAAAACCAAGAATACTCCCGCTGTTTTTCACCGAACCCGTTGGAACCCTTATCAAGCCGTTCAAAACGGCTCTCACCGGAACAGATTGGTGCTCTGGAACCGAGCCCGTGACCTAACCCCAATGGCTTGAGCCCAAACCCGCACCAAATCCTAAAAAAATTGGGTTCGACGCACTGCTTTAAACCCCGTTTGTCGGGTCTCGGTTGGACTTCGCAAGTGTTGTGTATGGGTCACCACAAAAACATTGCTGTAAATTCCTAACCCACTGCTGCACTTGGGGCTTCGCCTCTCGTGTGGCGCATTCCGTTCGAGGTCATTCATAGTCTTTATACAGAGCGCGACCAATGGTGCTCAGCGCAAATTGAGCATTTTTTCTTGACTTTTTGTAGGCTTTAAAATCTCATCAATGGATAACCATCCCTATACAGGGTGTCCCAGCTATCATGCACCAAGATTTAAAAAAAGAGAAATTGCGTAACTCGAAGAAAACCTAGTGCATAATGTTTGCAGTACTGTGAAGAAGCGGAGAGTAATTTTTTCGTTAATGAGACTTCATTAATTAATTGTAATTAATTATATAACTCGAGAAATACTGTCCTAATCGCTAAAGTGTCAATGAGGCACTTGTAGGTAACCATGAGGGGCATCTAACTGCGCTATTTTCAGCGACGAACTAATTGCGTACTCATTTATTCTGACTGATAAAGGAAACCCACGAAATATGAAAAATACCACGTGACGACGCTTACGCGCGCGTTGTAAAGCAGCGTCCCCAAACAAAGCTGATTGAAAGCAACTGCTTTGCGTGTTACCCGCCCGAAGAGACAGCGCATCACCTTGATACTAGCATGCATGGAAGGAGCAGCAGCAGCAAGATTCGCGGGACGCGTGTGCAGATAAGGAACAAACTCGGTCGTGATTTCTTCTTTCTTTCTTTTGTCTATTTCATTCTGACTAATTCAGAGGCAGCCTGTATGAGGGCGTCGCTTTACGGTGCGCGCGGAGGCGCCGTCACGTGGTATTTTTCATATTTCGCGGGTTTCCTTTATCAGTCCGAATAAATGTGTACGCAATTAGGTCATCGCTGAAAATACCGCAGTTAGATGCCCCTCGTGGTTACCTACAAATGCCTCATTGACACTTTAGTGATTAAGACAGTATTTCTCGAGTTAGATAATTAATTACAATTAGTTAATTAGGTCTCATTAAAGACAAAAATACTGTCCGCTTCTTCACAGTACTGCAAACATTATGCACCTGGTTTCTTTCGAGTTACGCCTTTACTCTTTTTTTAAATCTTGGTGCATGATAGCTGGGACACCCTGTATACCCGTTTTTGATTACACATACGCAAGCAAGCTCTTTTTATGCCACTCATCAATTTCTGTACCTTTTCACAGAGAGTGTGCGACGAACTGACTGTTCATGACATCTCCATTTTAGACATCTTCAAAAAATCTTACACTGATCTTATAACACCACGGTACTTTCGCCCGGTACCATGTGGCTTGCCTTTGTCAATATTCAATGAAAACAGGACAACAGAAGCTTTGATTTTGCCGCGTTTCATATATCTGCACAGAAAGACCGAGAGACGGAAAACTTTGCCATATATGCTGAGAGTACCCACACATGTGGGAGGTTCTGTGTGTGCACTTTGTCAGACGATGGGCAGGAGCCCGTGGTCCTTGGCGGCGTCTTCCGCCAGCTCGATGACTGCAACATGTACTTCGGGTTCGCCTGAGCAGCTCGCACTGGTCGTAATTTCTGATGTGGAATCCAAGGCTGCCCGGCAGAGATTTGAGAGGACACGCCCAAACCATAGGTGTAAGTCAAGCAGCTTATAGTCCACACGATTTTCGCGAGTTCTGGTAACTTGCGGGGTACTGTCGATGGCAAGGGGGGTTTGAGAAAGTGCATGACTGCCGCCTTTTTAACGCTTCTGATTGTTCTCTTATAAGGGATCTGTGAGCTGACTGAAATTTCCAACGACTCAGCCTATAGTGCTGTGTAATTTCTCTTATGTCAAGAGCCTATCCTTTCGCCGTGTCGGACGGCACGTCTTCAGACTCGAGGTCACCCTGGTTGCAGAATTCTCGGGCTTCTCGTGTGCCATCTCGTTTCCTGAGAGCGACGAGTGCGCTGTTGTCTTAGTGTTCTCTTAGCTAACGTCTGTAGTATGTGCACCGCTTCCACAGAAACTATCACTTTTGTCTAGGGGCGATGGGCCGTCTTAGAAATGGTTGTGATTATGCTGGGCCTTTTACCTGTGAGAGCAAGTGCGATGGCCACTTCTCACGGGCCGGGACGTGCTCACTGAACAGGACGACATGGCATTATCTTGCTGGTAAACCAGCACTGCCGTTACCGCGCTTCAAACAGGGCAGCTGGTCGCGTCTATGTAGCAGGCCTCCGGGTCAGAGTGGTATTTCTTGTGTATTGCTTAAGAGCCATGGTGATGATGATGATGAAATTGTGGTTCTTTGGCGCAGCAATCTTATGGTTATAATGCGTCAAACGCAAGTTGAAAATGTATTCGACGGTTAAACGATGTTATTCAAGGTGTTGTGAAGATTAAAACATTTTAAAAGGGCTCCAAGAATCTCATAGCTAAAACCGGTGCAAAAGGCCTATGTCCTCAAACATTTTGAAAACGTTTCTAGAATCCACCAACGGTTCATCACTAAGTGAAAGTATAGGGTGTAAAGGAATGAAAAAGATGTATAATCCTTTGAAATGTCTGATGCGTGCTGCTTCAAGGAGTGGGCAGCTTATTAAAACGCGAAGTACAATAAGAGGATCTTCACAGTGGTCACACCCGGGTTTCTGTTCTTTCTAGGTCACGAAGCCATGTGTGAGCACAGTGTTACTATTCACAGTCGTCATAAAATAACCTCATAAAACTGCTTCTATGTCTCCAACTTTTCCATTCAGATACACATGTTTTCACTCGGTGAAGCTTATTTTCAGTCTGTCTGTCACATTGAGTTTGCCGGTACATCGTAATTGTCTTTGCTATGATGTTTCGAGGGTCCTGGGAAGGAACCTTGGACTTCGTTATTGCACAATGCTTGGTACCGTACGCTTCTCTATCGACAGTTCCATTTTCTGGTATGCCGACGTATCTTGGTATCCAACAAAAGACGACACTAACCCCTGCTGATGTAAGGCAGGACAGTGGATTTTTTATCTAATATAGCCGCATTCGCTGAAGGAACAAGGGAGTTCATAGCACGTATGGCGCCTAAAGAATCTGTAAAAATTGCAACATTTTTTATTCCGTTTGCTATTACGTCTTCAAAAGCTAAGGTTATACGAAAGACCGCTGCAATGAAGATACTGCCCTCATCTGCTATCCTCACAGCTACAGTAACGACCAAGTTTAAAAAAGCATAACCAATGTGACCAGCAGTTTTTGAACCATCAGTAAATTAGTGGCAATAGCTACTGTATTTATCCTTGAGTGCAAGAAATACTTGGCGCGAAAACTGGCGGGGAAAAGCTTTCTTCTGGTATTTTAACAGCGACAGGTCATATTTGACATAACTAGGGTCCCAAGGGAATAAAGCGTCCGAGAAACTAAGAAGAGTTGGTGGACATATCTTGCAAGAGTACCGAGTCATGTTCTCCAAATGGAGGGCAAGAAGGTGGACTACTCTTCGTTTGTTCTGATAGAGCTTCTTGTACTTATTATAAAACAATTCACCAGCACAAGGATGGTGATTTATGCATGTTGTTTTGGCTTCACATACTCCACTTAGGCACGCTCGACGGTACCGCAGAGGCCACTCATTGCACTCAACGTAAAGGCTATCAACAACGGAGGTACGATACGCACCTGAGGCAAGTCTGAGGCCTAGGTTGTGCACTGGATCGAGCGAGGTGAGAAGAGATTGGTGAGCTGACCCATAAACTATACAGCCATTATTAAGACGACACCGTACAAGTGAGCCGCAACTTCTGATCATCCATGCATGGTCGGCCCCCCATGACTTGTGCGACCAACTGTTCAATATGTTAACTGCCCTCGTGCAGGTCATTCTGAGTGTATGTGTGACCCAAATGCTAATTTGGAGTCATAAATGATGCCTAAGATTTTGTGCTCACTGTGTACTGGAACGAGCATATCCCCGATTTTTATTTTCGGCTTGGCATGAATACCTCGTTTCCAGGGGAATCACACACATGCACACTTCTCAGGAGAAGAGCGAAAACCGTTTTCATGTGCCCATCGTTGTAACCGATTGACAGTAGTACGGAGTGGTCTTTCACAGTATGATTGGTTACATGGCGAAAAGGCAATCTGCAGGTCATTGACGTAAAGAAAATACATAAGCGGATTTTACATGGCGAAAAGGCAATCTGCAGGTCATTGACGTAAAGAGAATACATAACTGGATTAGGAATAGCCTTTCCCAAAAAATATATTTTAATGGCGAAGAGTGTCACAGTTAGCACACTGTCCTGAGGTACTCCATTTTCCTGATTGAAAGAACGGGAGAGTGCATTGCCAAGTCTCACAGAAAGGTTGGTTCTTAAAGAAAATCTTGTACACATGAAAGCATTCGCCCTCTGATTCTCATTGTTGCCATATGCTGCAGAATTCCATACCACCAAGTGGTATCATAAGACTTATCCATATAAAAAAAACACCAAGCTAAACTGATTGCTAACAAAAGCTTCTCGTACCTTTGTTAAAGATCAGTTGTAGGCCGAAACTGCGGAAAAACACATTGAAATCTTCCTATGTCTTGCACGGCCAACTCTTCAACGTTATGGGTCGGTGCTTGATGGACGCTTGGTGGCATGCCATTTTGAGTAACGGAATTACGACAGCCTTTTTTCATGCTTTAGGCAGCCTACCTGTTTTCAAGATGTTATTAAAGGACCTTATACGCACTTTTAAGCAGCTATTATTTAGGTGCTGGAGAAAAGCGTAGTGAATGAGGTCAGGGTGACACAAGTAGCCTTGCACTGAGCTAGTCCTCCTTCAAGTTCATACAATGTAAATTCTTTGTTACAGTCCTCGGTGTTGTTGCTAGTATTTCTAATCCTGACCTTTTGAG
Source organism: Haemaphysalis longicornis (assembly GCF_048455015.1). NCBI lineage: Eukaryota > Metazoa > Arthropoda > Arachnida > Ixodida > Ixodidae > Haemaphysalis > Haemaphysalis longicornis. The sequence goes on along the minus strand of NW_027526233.1, from coordinate 98,170,323 downwards.
AACTAGCCTTATGACTTATGAACTCTTGTGTGTAATTGGTATCGCCGGAAACATCTGGAAAGGGGGCAGCTAAAATATCCGCTTGCGTTTGCAATAAGTTGTTCCCGCCGTCGGTAGAAAAAAGTGGTACAGTAAATTGTCTTTCTTTCATAAGCTTTCTTTCATAAGCTACCTTCCTCCCATAAGGTCACTTCCAATGTCGATGAAGGGGGGCAAACAGATTGTGTTTTTTACATTTCCGAAGGGCCATCGATACCGTGTCTACTCCCTTCTCCTCGCCAAACTACAGATTCTAAATTTCAACCGGAATGTGCTCACCTGGATAACCACTTACTTTTTACAAAGGCGTCAATGGGAGCTTTTAAATGGGATGTGTTTATTCTATGTTAACGTTTCTTCAGGCGTGCCTCATGTCTCCGTCCTTCGGCTGCCATTTTTTCTTATTTTTGTAAATGATATTTCTGAGAGTATTTCGTCGCGCATACGTTTATTAGCCGAACATTGTGTTGTATATCGACAGGTTCGGCAAGAAGGTGATGATGCTTTGTTGCAGAATGATTTGGATCGCATTACGATGGAGTGCCAGACGCGGCAAATGACGTTGAACCCCAACAAAGTGTGTTCACATGCGTGTGTCCAAAAAATAAACCAATAATGAAGGCATACACCATAGATACGCGTATTGTTACTACCGAATCAACATGCAAATATTTGGCGTTCTATTGTAGCATGATTGTTCATGGAATGCCAATGTTGATCACATTGTTGGTACAGCGGCAAGGGCTGTAGACTTTATTCAGATGAGTCGAAGGTGTGCACCCCAAAAATTAAAACATACAGCCTACCTCACATTCACTAGACACATTTTGGAATGCGCATGCCCAGTGTTGGAACCGATGCAGGCCAAAGGGATTGATAAGCTCAAAAAAATTCAGGACAGAGCTTCTCGGTTTGTTTATGGCGGTACAAGCGGAGCGACAGCTGTACTAATTGCGGTGTTTGCGCTGGAAAAAAGTGCCTTTGAAGTTTTTTTTCTGTCTGCCATGGGCAGACTGGAATTGATGGTCAGAACTATTTCAGTGAACCCAGTTACATATCTAGTAGTAATGACCTCCGACACAAAGTAAAAGAGTACCGTGAAGAAAAACCATGTTTAACAATTCCTTTTTTTGTAATGCTCTTCAGAGATTGGAACCAGCTGGAAGAAAAGCAAGTGTGCTGTATGAACGAACAATAGCTTTATTCCAGTCTGTAACCCCTTTGCGGTAAATCCTTTTTTTGGCAAAGCAGGGCACTCACTGAATAAACAACAAAGAATTACATGACGCAAACAATTTAGAGAACTTTGCAGATAATTAATTGCATCCTCGTACTTTTTAGGAGACAATTTTATGTTTTCTGTTCAGCTCATCTTTAGGGTGTGTCAGGGGTTCACTTTTTACAGTCCATCGCATACCATTCATAGTTTTTAAATAGTCTTATACACCAATTCCCTTATGTATCTTTTAAACACTTTTGCTCTTCATCCTGGCCCCATACCACTCATACTTATTGTCATTGAATTTACTTGTGTTCTCTCTAACCAATTTTAGTAGTCACCTGTAGTCACCTATTCATTTCAGATATCAAATCGCTCCCATGTCCCTCTTTGCCATAGTTAGCCTTGCGCCATTACATTCAAAAATATTTATAATCATCATCATAACCAATCCACGTTGTACTTTTTCATATGCCGTGCATTCTATGTCGTCTTCTTTGAGAGATAACCCAGCTTTCGAAAATTAGGCTTACGATTCCCTCTGTACATGAGCTCCTTTGTTCTCATTCTACTTTTTTATATTTCAAGTGTCTAGAGTTCCGTCCAAGGACACTGCAGCTCGGCCCTACATCAATAGCTAGAGTGTCGTTTGGCACATTTGTATTGTAGGAGAGCAGACTCGGTAGGGTGCGGTGGCCTCCTACATTTATTGGAGAGAGCGTAGGCCCGGCCAGGACTGGAAGCGTTGCAGACATGCGGCTGCCCAGACGCTCGATAGTGTTCGATCTGTCTTCCTCTCGCGTGGCGCGTGGCTGCTACCGCAGCCGGGCAAGCACCGCTGATGATGATGGTAGGCAGCCGTTGATAATGAGGATAGTGGCGATGCAAGCAGGTGATGATGATGCGCCATTACAGCATATTTAGGACTAGGTTGGTACAGTTCAGAGCGCCAGTTTTTGTGGTGCAGAGGTTCCATCTTGGCGTCCCGATACGAAAGGTAGAGATACTCTTGTAACAAATGTTGGGCCGCTGAACTGACATCACAGGCTACGCAATGTCTTGTGTACTTGTATTGACATGCGACCGGCCTCGTTATCGCATTAAACCGTCGCCGCCAACTGAGTCCAGCTTCACCTTGTTCGCCAGTTACAACAGATGGCGACGACATATGGAGCAAGCTACGCCGAAGGGCGGGGGTCGTTCCCGTGTGCAACGACAGCTAGAGGGCGGAACGCAAGGTATGGCGAAGATCGGAATTTGACGCCTTTTTAGAAGAAGACGAAGATTTTGCTTCGTACCTACAACGGTTGGGGCAACATTTCAAAAGAGCTGGCGTACAAGACGAAGAACTTACAAGTCAGCCTTCATCTCAGCCATAGGGGAGAAAGCGTACATTACAATCAAGGACCTGTTTCTACTGGCAAAGCGTGAAAAGAAGACGGTTCGAGGTCTTTGTTAAAGAGCTGAGGGATCACTATAAGCCTTCAAGTCAAATCGTTCTGGTGGGCTTTAAATTTAACAGGAGGTACCAAGGAGAAGGGGAGTCTGTCACAGTATTTGCAGTCACGCTGACACACATGGCATCCAAGTGCAACTACGGTACGTTCCTCGACGACACTCTATGGGACCGGTTCGTCGATCAATTACAAACTTCCACCATTCTGACGGGCTTACAGAGAGGAAGAAATTGACATTCGAGTCGCTCTGCGTTTTTGCGCTCAGCGTTGAGCTGGCGGAGAGGGAGTCGAGGGGATCGCGACGAGCTTCCTGTTCGGATGCCGACGTCCATGCTCTAAAGGGCGATTCCACGAGAGAACAAACATGCGTGTGCAGGACCATTTTTTGTTCATTCTTGTTTTTTTATTATATATGCGCGCAATATGGAAACCCCCGAAGATAAAGTTTGTTTTCTCCTGAGGTGCGTAGTTCGGGAGAAGAAAAATGTTTGAATGTGCCCGGAGCGCAGAGGTGGTTCCGGCAACTGCAGGTTATTTCAAGTTCGCGTCTCTGTGTACGTCAAGGAGTACAAGGGGTGTGTATAAAATGTTTCGGGCCACAAACCAGACCAGAATGCTAATCATTGTAACTCCAAATCAGCGTGCAGCAGCGAACAAAAATTCAAAAAAAAAATCGTGAAATCGGCCATGACGATAGCTTGTTACTGTTTTTGACGCCCCCTATGTACCTTTCTTCTTTTCTGAAAGTCAGCCATTTTGTGGGCCATACCTGTCTGAACGCGTCAGCAAAAGATGGTGCTTGTAGAAAATTTATAAGTACTAAAAAAATCTAATAAATTCGGCTTTTTTAAGAAATTGCGCAAATTCCAAACTCAATATAAAAAACCTCATCCCAAGCAGCACAAGCATGTACGGCTAAGCATCAGCTGTCCATCTCTGGCCGGGTAATTTCTCCTCGGCCGTTGCTCCATCAGAGTAAAGCCCGTACTCAAAAGTGGGCCTTGACCGTGTGCTGAAAGTTCCCTGGTTTAGGCTGAACAGCTGCTCACCTTTGACCAAAGCCTCGCCAAGGGGCCTACAACCGCTCTTCGGCCGTCGGACGTTGCCGCCGTTTTGCCGTTCCTTTATTGGCCGGCGGTCGTTCAACCTTCAACAACCCACGGCCGTTCCACTTTTACAGAGTACGGCTATTCATCATTGCTTGGGGGCCAGCTGTTGAACCAGAGCCACTCAGCCATGGTTGAACTGTAGCCATGCAACATCCACTTCGGGCGGTTCCTCTGCAGGAGGCATATTATTTGTGGTGCTGCAGCTTTCATCCAGCCCTAGAACTGGTATAGTCGAGCTGTTTCTACAGCCAAGTGCAAAATTTATAACCTCGTAACAGCAATTATTGGTGCGTTTCAGCAAAGAATTAACTTAAGCAACTGACAAAGAACGTTGATCATAAAATGTGGTGCAGATTTATTTTCTCAATTGCTGCTCCTACAGTGATGCTGCTTCCATTTGATGCAACCGCTACTGTGGTCATGGACAGAGTTCCAATGGAAACCACAGCTGCCATGCTCGGGAGCACCTGCCGCACAAAACAAAAAGAAAAAAGGACAAGTAACAACTCTGCACAGCTCACAGTATCACCAAACTAAGAAAGACAGCTCGAGGCACCTGCCTATATTTACACTGCTAATGGGCAATGTACGTTGCTTTAAAGGGACCCTACAACACTCTTCGAGCAGTGGAAATAAACCTGCACAACGTTTAGATTACACTGCCAGGAATACCTGAGCCAAATATTACACGTGCATGTGAAGCGGTGGGCGCGCAAATCACCGTGAAAGACGCGGAAAAACCAACTGCACTCTCTAATTTTTCTATTATGCATCCCTGGCATGGCCTAAAGAACGTCAATACGATCATGGCTGTCCTATTTGCTGTTTCTGGTCAACGTCGCGGCTTATTTCTTGCATGTTCTGTACCTCGGCACTGTGTACCAACCTCTTCTAAGCGTGAACCTGTACGTAGAGTTTTGGGGGTTCTGTTGTGTTTTCATTGCGCAAAGAGTTTGAGTGGCCGACTAAATAGTCTCCGTTCAACGAGATCAATCGACAAGAAACGTTCATTACTGTAAAAATGCTCTACCAGACTGAGCATGCGCTTGCGAGTGGGCACGATTCCTGCTTTTTTGTGGCACCAGACGGGAGGTAGACCCCTCCACGTTGCGCAGAAAAGAAAAAAACTCCCCGGTCTGTGATACAGCGAAGGCCCCCACAGAGAACACCGTGAGCCGCACCCCACTCAATGTGAGAGCGCACAACTTTCGCGCCTACAACCAAGCTACTCCTAAACTGCAAATTGGTTAAAGAAAAGAAATAGTTTCCTAAGGAACAGAACCCGAGAAAGCATTAGGAAAGTTTTTCCGCCAGGAACGACATAAAAATGAAAATGGGGAAACGCCTTTATTGCAAAGCTCAGATTTTTAAACTATCCCGTGTGTTCTTTTTTCTCAAGGGAAGTTTTAACTCCGAAAAGTTGAGCAGTCGCATATTTTATTTTGCCTTGTTCAAAGTGGCCCAGCTGTCGAAGTAACACGATAGTTTGGTGAAAGCGCTCATCCCACAGGTTTTTTTAAAAAATAGGCGCTGAGATTTACACGAAGGCGACCTCTACAGTGAGGTCATGCGCCCAGGGGGACACATAAATAGGTGGTCAACATTGATTTCGGAGGCATAATTAACTAAAATTGACTTATTAACTTTTTAGTTGGTACAGTAACCAGACATATTGGGAAGTTAGATGCAATCATGTTTTTAGGAAGTTTCAATTGGTAGAATTCTTCTAGTGCATCCGTAGTCCGAGATATCAAACGGCGAAGTTTAATTACAGTTCGCATGATTACGCATGCCAGACACTCTGCACCGGCGCAAAGCTCCTTCCTTCTGTGACATGCCTGCTGTGTACGGTGTTTAGTTCGACAAAGGGGTGGAGGCCCCGGAAAAAGTGATAACTGGCACCCATTCATTCTTGGCTGTCGGTATTTCAGTCTGCAGTACTCGGAACCGCTATCGAAACACAGAACAAAAGGTAGGAGCAATGCGCTGGTCTTGACTTCTAGCATGCGTAACCATGCGAACAGTAATTAAACTTCGCTGTTTTATACCTGGGACTACGGATGCGCTAGAAGAATTCTGGCAATTGGAACTGCGTAGAAACATGATTGCGTATAACTTAACAATAAAATCATGCCTGATTACTGCAGCCACTAATAAGGTAAACAATTAATTTTAGTTAATAACCACCTACGTCAATAATTACCTCCTAATTATGTGTCCCTCTGGGAGCATAACTTCACTGTAGAGGTGGTCTTCACGTAAACCTATGCACCTATCTTTAAAAAAAAACATGTCCACTTAACTTTCATCACCCTGTATCAACACAGTTCGGGCGATAAAAACCTGCATACGATAAAAAATCCTCCGTCGCATGCCCCCGCGCGAGGGACACGAGTAAGTGCACAGCATTGGGGGTGGTCACGTGGCGTAGGTTGTGGTAGTTGGCGGTGATAGTTGTAGTTGTTGTCGTAGGGGTTGGGTAGTTGGGTTGCAAGACAAGAGAGAGCGAGAGAGAGAGGAGAGACGTAAGTACGTAACGTGTTATTTATTGCCATCGTTTGCACCCCACCCTCTCCGCGGGGCAATCGGTTGTATCGAGACGGCGCGCTGCCGACGCCGAACGCAAGCGTCTCAAGCGCGCTGCCGACGCCGAACTTCGTGCACGAGAAGCCGCGGCCAAACTTCAACGTCGGGCCGCGGATTCTTCACTCGGGCAACGAGTATATTCGTAGCGCGCGCAGTAGAGGGAGAGGAGGTAGCACCTGCTGCTGCAACGCCTCTTTCAACGCCGGAGCTCGCGCATGCGCGCCCGCACCTGTTGTTGAGAGCGAGAGGGAGCGGGGTAGGGGCGCACGTGCTGCCTGGCTGCGGACGCCGACTTACGTATGCATAACATCGTGAGTTAAAGAAATGCTCTGCATTTAAAATCACCTCCATTCCTCACGATCTCATCAAGAGCACCGGTAAATATTTCAGGCTTTCTAGCCCCCTCCGCTGCGCCTACCACCTGTTCATCAGAAACTCTAGACATATCGAGCGTCGTCAGCATCAGTAAATTGAATTTAGCTTCCGGGAACCACACCGAGAAACTGAAGTGGAAGCGGGAAGTCGAGCCCTAACACGTTTCTGCACCGAACCTTAGTCGCGCAAGAAAATGGCCAACAAAAATGAACTTACCGAACTTTCTTTGTCCGGGCACTGGAAAATGCCGCCGTTCGTCGATCGTTTGCAGCAACATTTCAGCTTATCTTTAGCCTCACGTGTTTCCAAACTCGCAAGCAGGATATCCCCAAAGCGCGAACACATGTCACATCACAAGACTGAAAATAGGCCTATTCAAATATACCACTAGTAAGCCATTATTTTGTCTTCACTATCCTTTATCCTTGGTTTAGCATATTCGGGTAATATTTGTGTGTTCTTGTCCATTTGTCCATGAGTGCACATGTATATACAGCACACTGTTCGGTGGCTGGGCGCGTGTCCACGCATGACCCTCGGAATTCCAATGATTGAGCACGGGTGCTGCTCGACCTACGACAGATGTCAGCCGTTCACCTTTCGAAGAGCAGGAGCATGCAGATTTATAAGGGGACCGGATAACGTATATTTCCAAAACAACTTTTTAACAACGGCTGCCAACGAAACACGATTACTCTAGAACTGGACAGAAGCCATTGACCATGTGTTCCCCTGCAAACGGCAACAAAGCGGCCGCCTGGTGGCCGTGCACAAGCTGATCATCTTTTGTAAACCTGCTTTCGAGCAACAGGCGAATACTCGGCGGCGGGAAACCTGCCGCCTGTCTTTTGATTGAACGTGGCTGGAGCAAGTGCCGTTCATCGGCGGTGGTTGATCCGTGAGATAACTTCTGAGTAACTTTCGCCGAGGGGAAACCGTGTTGGCGGTAAAGAGCGAAAGCTGACCAACTTAAGAACATTGGCTGCCGAAAACGTGTGCAGAGGATGATGGCCGTATTCAAACCGTTTATCATATGTTCAACGCTGGCCAATTTGTTGCCGATGGCCGAGCATTCCGGAGAACAGCCGTAGGTTGTCCGGTCAAGAATCGGACTTGCTGGGCTGCCTGGGATACTCAATTTTCTTCCAAATTGCGGAAACAAGACTCCTTTACTTGGCCAACAAAACTGTGGAAGAACATGTTGCAGCATTTTGTTCAGAACAAAGTTACATGGGGCCAAACTTGGGGATCGCGCGACGCGTCTTGGCGCGCCGTGGTATGTTCCGGCCGCTGTTACCGGACGTTGCGCCGGTGTACACGGGCGGTTATTCACATTCCACTGCCACATGCCGGCACGGTCAATCTTTTTCCAATATTCCCAAACGTAAAAAACTATTCTGGAGATTCTTCTTTTTTCTCTCCGCCTCTGTTTCTCTAGTGTGTTCCTTAACAAGCTAACTTTCTGGCCGATACCAGATCGAAAGCGCTCCTTTGCGAACGCCACTCTTCTTATAGGGAAAGGAAAGAAGGATTCGAAACAACAGGAAAAGTTTTTCCGGTGGTTATACCAGGTGGAAGTGATAGGAGTGGCCGAACGTTTCTAATATTATGGCGCTTCGGTCACAGCACGAGTAAATTACTGAAGGGATTTCAGATTTTCTTCCCAAGAATATTTATTCAAGTAAAAAGACACAAGTTTAGAAATTGGATGTCAGATTACCGTGATTAATTAGTTACAGTCAGGAACACAGCAAAAGGCATACGTGTGGGAATACAACTCAAGTAAAATATTTATATTTTCTACACCACAGCTTCCTCGGGCACTCATACAGTCTAGCACAAGAAACTGAAAAGGGGCAAATGGCAGTGGGCTCACTTACAGCGGCTCTGACGACAGTTAAACGCTGTTCGTTTGGGTATTCCTTCATGACAGATCACACGTGCCAGGACTGGATGCCTGGGATGCGTGGCAGACGCTTCCAGTCTTCGCGCTTTTCCGTGCGAAACTCTTTGATGACGGCAGCAGATGCGTGAATCAGGGTCAGCTTCTTTTGCTTACCGTGCAACTCGGCAATCATTTCATCTGCTGACCGAATGGCGTTGGTGCTGCCGGGCCTCAGGTTGTGTAACAAAGCGTGATGTTTTAAAATACCACCAACTCAATCACACGAGTTTTTTCCTTGTCCGGTTGCAGAGAACAACCAATTCGGAGACGTGTAGTTGGCTCTGGAACGTTCGTACAGCTGTTATTTGTTCTTGAAATGGCTGGCTGCACCGTCCCTAACGTAAACAACATAGCTGTACACAGGGGCACTTTCTTCCAGGCATTCGTGCATCTTGTGGAGCTCATAGCATGCATCTGCGGTATCGTGTTGCATGTGATCGCTGACTACTGCGGAGCTCTGAACTGATTTTGTTGTAGTTACAACGCACGTAAACAGTGAAACCTGTGTTTTGTGCCAGTGGTACGACTGGACTTCATTTGGCAGAATAACTGTCCAATTTTCAGTGACGTCGAAGTGCAGTACAATGCTTCATCACCGTTCGCATCTTTTAGCTTCGTTTATGGCAATGGCCTGGGTCCGCCTAATATAGTCATGGGAAGTCCCATAATATAGTCATAGGAAGTCATGGGAAGTCATGGGAAGTCCCTTTGTGACCCATTTGCCTAGCTCCTTCACGAATGCAGCTGGCGGTGCACTCTTTTTTATCAGACAACCATTTTTCCATACATCGTACATGACGTCTTCTTCGTCCGAAACGCCCAAAGCGGACATGGTAAGGTTGTCGGCCATTGGGCATTGCCGGCACTCGCCCAAGAAACACTGCGTCAATGGTGAGGTGCAAAGACAAAGCTCCTTTAAGTTGCCCATTCTTCGGTCAACCCATGTAACGTTTTGCAGGGCCAAAGCAGACAGGTCGGCATTTGCACAATAAGCGCAGACGCCCACTTCATACTGGGGTGACTGCAAGACTTGGATGGGAATGAACTGTGGGTGGGTGAACGGGTCACACTTTTTTTTCAGAACATCCGCTAGGCTTCCCCTGCCACATCTACAAGGAGAAGAGTGGGCGGGTAGTCGAACAAGCACACACGTGCACAAATGCACGTGCAAACACTTAGGCACAAACGAAAGCATCCACACATAGAAAAAAACAGTTTTAAGGGGAGGAGTCAAAAGCAAAAAAAAATATGGCAAGAGTAAAGCAAAGGGAAGCATCCGTTGAGAGTCCATCAACCAGTGTGTTGAAGGACGGAAAAGGACGGGGCAGTATACGGCTCCTCTTAATGCAATTTTCGTACGCAAGCGTAGCAAAATAGCTAGTAATACTGTAATGTACGCTACAAATTTGTGATATGTGACTAAGCAATAAATATACGGCAATAATATGACAACAGACCGGAATTTAGTAATACGTCAAGCATCCACAAACCCGATCGCACCTGATTCTCATTCCAGCAAGATAGGTTCGCGCGCACGTGGCGTCTCCGAAAAGCCTCCTGCGGCCATGTAAGCCGTGGTGCAAGTGTTTATTTCCTGGTTAGTTATTTTTAAGTTCGTTCTCTTATGTTTGCCTCAAAGTAGGTGGTCGGAAACCCTGTACTGACGCCAGCGCACCATGCACCGCCAGCGGAAATGCGCCCGTCGTGGTGGGGAACAGATTACTGTCTGAAGGTCAATCTATTCCCTCCCTTGTAACTGCCCGCGATCCACCTGTTTCGGTTGCCGGCGCATCGAAGGAACCTTTGTTTTTTTGTTTCGCATACCGCAAAACACTGGCGCCGCAAAGGAGCGCTTTCGAGCTGGTGTTGGCCCGAAAGTTAGCTCGTTTAATAACACATTAGGGAAACAGAAGCGGGCAAGAAAAGAAGAATCTGCAGAATAGTTTTTTTCGTTTTGGAACATTGGAAAGAGATTGACCGTGCCGGCATGTGGCATTGGAGTGTGAATTACCGCCCGTGTACACCCGCGCAACTTCCGGCAACAGCGGCCGGAGCTTACCGCGGCGCGCAAAGACGCGGCGCGCGAGCCCAAAGTTTGGCCCCTTATAACTGTGTTCTGAACAAAATGATGCAACATGTTTTTCAACAGTTTTGTTTTCCAAGTAAAGGAGTCTTGGTTCCGCAATTTTGAAGAAAATCGAGTAAGGGTTTTTTTTATTTTGAGTTTTGAATTTGCGGAATTTTTTAAAAAGAGCCACAGTTATTCAATTTTTTAGTTGTCATAAATTTTCTACAAACCCTATCGTTTGCTGATGCGTTTAGACACGTATGGCCAACAAAATGGCTGACGTACAAGTTTTTCAAAAAAGAAGAAATCTAGATAGGTGGCGTCAAAAACAGTAAAAAACTATCGTCTGTGCTGATATCACAATTTTTTTTTGTTCGCTTCTGGGCGCTGGTTTTGCGTTAAACTGATTAGCATTCTGGTATAGTTTATGGCCCGAAACATTTTATAGACACCCCTTGTACTCCTTGACGTACACAGAGACGCAAACTTGAAAAAATCTGCAGTTGCCAGAACCACCGCTGCGCTCCGGGCACATTCAAACATTTTTTTTCTCCCGAACTACGCACCTCAGGAGAAAACAAACTTGATCTTTGGGGGTTTCCACATTGCGCGCATATATAATAAAAAAAACAAGAATGAACAAAAAATGGTCGTGCACACGCATGTTCGTTCTCTCACCCTAAAGATGGACAAGAAACTGGAGTTTGCGAGCGTACCAAGTAACATGTAAAAGCAAAGCTTCTCTCGTTCCGGTGAATATTCAAATGCCATTATCGCAAGCGCATAGGACATTTCGCGCGCATGTGCAGATGGAAGGAACCGACGACTGGCACCCTCCATAACGTCATCGATGGAGCGAGTGGAGGCACAGAGCCGCTGCTGCACGGTGTGTATCTCACGTGAATGGAAAAACAACCGCAGGAAGTTGAAGTCAGACAACATGGTACCAGGAGATAAGCCAGACCTCCTAGGCTGCGACTGGATTGCGAACCTCGGCATGAACCTAAACAGCATTCACAAGGTGCACGCACAACCGTCCGGCGATAACATCCTGAGAAATTATGCCAGTGTTTTTTCTACTTGTCTAGGGTTGATAAAGGGTTACCAAGCATAGCTGGTTCTCAAAAAGGAAGGTTGCCAGCCTTTTTCATGGCACCGTCTACGCCGTATGCTATTGGCGAACCTGCCGAGTATCGGCTAGGAAACTTGCAAAGGGTTGGCGTACTGGTTCCCGTAATCCGCAACGACTAGGCAGCGCAGCTGGTAGCTTTTCGTAGCCCAGACGGGACAGTGCGATTGTCTGCAGACTATAAATAAACTGTGAAACCATGCTCGAATTATCATGAATTTCATTCGTGAATTCTATTGACTGCCATTTTGTTGTAACTTTTCTGCGTGTGTTTTTCCATTACTATTTCTTGTTTGTGTCTATCTTTTGTGTATGTTTGACTTTGCATCGGTTCTCAGTTGTAATTCAATGTTTAGTCTCGGTGTCGTTCTTTGCATTGTGCTTTCCTTAAAAAATATGTGTATTCATAAGCTTTCAAGCGCCCTCCTCTGATTACTGGTACCGTGGCAAGTCCCCATAGCAAGTGAGTACCTCAAAGGACCGGTACCTCTTGCAGGACAACCTCCTCTACCGTTGTCGGTGACCTTGTCAGGATAGTGAGGTAGTACTAAATTCTTCAAGGGAAGAGAAGTACCTTCTTGGAGAGCGGAACCATTGAGAAGGCTGCTCGGGCGGGGGAACGAATGCCGCCTACGTTCAGTGTGTGAGGTGAAAGCCAGCGCAGGCGATGTAGGTTCGTAGGGCACCACCTAGTGTATTCTGGGAATTGACGGGGTAGTGGCTTGGTCCCTATGCCGTAGAGAGCTTATCGGGGAACGATACAGAGCTGCATTTAGGATGGGAGCTAAGATGTATAGGCGAGCAAGTAGGCGAGCACCAACTCCCAAAATGGGTGTGGAAGTTTTGCGGAGTTTGCTCGGGAGGTGGGTGTCGAACAGTTAAGGTAGGGTTGTTATGGATGCCAAAAAAAGAAGGCAGCGGTAGTGGGAGCAAGAAGCAGCCACATGGACTTCGCAGAGAAAGCAGTCTGATTTGTTTTGATGCGTTGGGAGGTTTTATGTTAATATACTTATTACGAAATTCTGGAACAGCCGAAGTTGTTCGCGCTCAGTCACGCCGTGGTGTCTAGCTTTGGTTTGAAATGTGTTTGATGGTATCATTGGAAGGTAGGTCAGTTACCACGGTTGGAGTTTATCGCAACTCAAATTATGCGTATGGAGGGGACTGGAGCGACTCAGACTGTAATTTAGATGGAAATGGCTGGCGAAGTGGGTGGAAGTGAAGAGATACGGTGTAGGGGTATAAGTGATTTTTTTGCTGAACAGCAAAGACCAATTGTGCAGGCCGCCATAAATACAGCTACTCCGCTTAGATGAAACGTCTCTGCGACCTAAGCGTCGGAGCTGCTAGCTATCCTTAGCGTGATGTCGTCTGCCTAATTAGGCGTGCGTGTTTTAGGGGTGGTAACAAGAGCAGTGGCACCAGGTAGCAAGACGAGGTTTCAGAAAAGGGGTGCATTAAAACAGGCTTTGGGGCGTCCAACGGGTTGTAGAAGAAAGTGATCTCAAGTACGAGGGTCTAGATGAACCGCGGCCTCGCGATAACTGAGAATGGATGCTGCATTGTTCTAAGCAGATTATCCCAAGTTGGGGGAATTTGCAGATATATACAGGCTTAGTGGGAGATTTTAAAGAACACTGCGTGCAAGTAAGTGACTGGCTTTGAGACTTGGAGGGTAGAAAACGGAGATCAGTGCATAGTTGGAGGTCGGTGTCTAACTGGACAGGGCGTGGCGCAAGCCAGTGAGAGAATCACGGTGTTGTGGGAGAATCACGGAACCTTCAATGTATGTTGTGAGGTGGGTTGTGATCACACGCTGTAGCAGTTTACCTAGGCTCGAGGTGTTGGATTTCTACGGGTTTGTTGTGACTCAGCGGTGCAGCGGCGACGTATATGTAGAGCATCCCCCTCGGCTGCAGAATGACCGTGGTTCGAATCCTCCTGCTGCGCATTTGCCATTGAATTCGACCAAAAACTCGGGTGTTGATGTACTTGCAGAATAAGGCTGCATCCGCCTCGGGTGCAGAAGGACCGTGGTTCGAATCCTCCTGCTGCACAATTGCCATTAGATTCGAAAAAAATCGCGTGTTGATGTAATTGCAGAATAGGGCTTCGGCTGTGGCATGAAACCGGGTACCATTGCCGGTAACGCACTTCCTCGCCAGAGTAGGATTGGCCACCCTGGTCTAGTCATGGCCACAACCTGCCATGAATACGCCAATTAACTCTCCCCCTAAATCTCCAGTGGCTCCGAAGCAGCTGACCATGACGGCAGTCAGACCTGTGACGCAGCCGAGGGTGCTAAGAAAACCTGAAGCCGGACAGGCAGCCATTGGAATCTGAACCTGGCAACGTTTTAAACGAGAACGTTACCTAGCGAAGCGAGTCTGCAAGTGTTGTTCGATGAATTAGATGGCGTTAACTGGGATGTAAAAGGGTGCAAGGAGATTAGGGCGACCGGTGAAGCCTTCACGGTGCAGAAAAATGGGCACATCATACGTTACCGTGATCTAGTAGACAAGAGAGCACTGGGAGTGGGATTTCTAGCCAATAAAAACATAGCTGGAAACATATACGAGTACTATAGCAATACCAAACGGGTACCCGGTGTTGTAATTAGGCTTAGGGGAGGTACAAACGCAAGGGCTACGCGCTTACATCTAACCAAGACGACCAGACAGCTTAACGCTTCAATGAATATGTGGAATCAGCAATGCCTAAAGTATAAAAGCAGTATACTGTAGTTATGGCAGACCTGAATGCTAAAGTAGGCAAAAAACAGGCGGGAGACAATCCAGTCGGGAACCATGCTCGGGGTTGTAGATATAGCCGAGGGGACGTATTAGCCATGATCAAAGAGCGGAATAATCTAGGCACCATGAATACCTTCTGCAAACGGGAGAGAAGAGAGTGGACGAGGAGCAAACCGAATAGGGACCATAAAAATAAAATTCGCTTCATACTACGCCATAAAGATGGCGTCATGCAGGATGTGTATGTGCTCTGAAGGGTGAAGTGTAGTGACCACCGTATAGTAAGATCTCGAATTAGCCTAGATTTTAAGAGGGATCCAAAAAGCTATTACAAAAGAAGCCGATCAGTGAGCTAACAGTATTGCGGAAAGTATTCAGGATCGCGCTGCAGAACCGACATTAAGCTCTGACTGAGGAAGCAGAGTTTACGACGCAGGACGCCAGCGACAATATTACACACACTATCGCGAGTGTGCAGTAGAAGTCCGAGGAGCGATCGCTAGACAGGATACTCGTAAACGTTCCCAGGAGACGACAGTTTTAAATAGGAAATAGCAAAGTATCACAATCAATACCGCAGTGGTTAGAATAGAACGAGCCGAGCTTTCTAAGTTAATCAATAAGCGTAATACAGCTGGCATACGGAAGTATAATATGGAGAGAATCGAGCATACTTTAAAAAGCGTAGGCAGCCTCAAAGCAGTAAAGATGCGTCTAGGCATGGGAAAAAATCTGATGTACGCAATTTACGACAAGCAAGGCAATGCGATCACAAATTCGGATAAAACTTTTATAGTAGCCGAGGAGTGCTGTAGAGATCGTAAAGTAGCCGTAACTCCCAGGATAATACCCAACCAAAAAACAGTTACAGGATATAGGCATCTGATTAGTAACGGCAGAAGAAGTAAAATAGGCTTTGAAAGATACGAAACAGGGCAAAGCACCTGATAAGGATCAGATAACAGCAGGCCTCTTGAAGGATGGCTGGCAAATTGCACAGTGAAACCTCGCTAATTCGAACTCGGTTAATTCAAACTACCGGTTAATTCGAACTGACGCCCCAGTCCCGGCACAGGCCTGTATATTTTATTGGGGGGAAACTCCCGATAATTCGAAAGCGTAGGTATTCAGAACAGTACTTCGAACTGTGATCCCATGTTTTCCATCATTCCTGGCAGAAAACGTCGGCCTAGAGAGATTACAATATGTTGCAAATCCTAACCAAAACAAGTTTACTAGAGATGACAAACAACGAAAAAGAGAAACCGCCGCGTGGAGGGCGCGCTAGCTCCTGGAACAATTTACATAGCGTCTACAAAGGGCGCCGCGCCACCGCGACAGTGCTCCGGCGCATGCCATTATTACATACCAAGCATTCTTTACAAAATCACCTTACACAAACGTGTTTTAGTGCGTAATTCACAATACCGAGTCCGGAGGTGGCTTCTTTATGTATTGCTCGCGCATTGTGGAATGATTTCCACTCGAACGCCTGCCCGCTAAATCGAACTGCGCCTAATTTGAATAATATTATGGTCCCTTCGAGTTCGAATTAACGAGCGTTTACTACTAAAAAACCTGGAAAACCTGTATACCCAATGCGTAATGCCTGGCAGTTTTCTGTAATCTTGGAAGGACGCAAAAATCATGGTAATCCATACGTAAAATGACATGAAGGACCCGAAAAACTTACAGGCTGATCGGTTTACTGTCAGTCGTCTACAAGGTGTTTACCAAGGTAATTCTGCAACCTTCGATTTCGGTCAACCTAATGAACAAGCAGGGATTCGTAAAGAGTTTTCTACAATGAACCATTGTCACAAACTCGAGCGCACGACGTCTAAAAGTACCTTATAAATTTTTCATTTTTATTGTACAGCGCCTAATTGTTCTTGCAGTCGTTCGATTCATTCAGTTCGGTTCTATTCGCCCCGAGACAGGGCTGGAACTTTCGCGAACGAAGAGGCGGTAATACGATCACCCGCCGGCTCGCCGGCAAGAAAACAACAAAAATAAAACCTCCGCCGCTCCGGTTTCGTCGAAGCTTCCAGTACTTTCGAGGAGGTGCGCGTGGCCTTGCCAGTGCTAAAGAGCGTCGATCATTCTAGAATGGAGAAGAGTGAAGTTATTCGCTGACGGCGGCGGGCGCGCTGTGTGTTGTGCTCTCCTTCTCCGCACCGGCGCGCCTATAAAAAGAGAAGCCGCGCCTAAGCAAACCAGCTACGTTTGGACGTCGTGATTGACAACTGCACCTGCCAGTTTGTACATCACACCATCGGCGACCCGCGCCCTGGAGGACTCCAACGTGCTCCCGGGCCTCGAATGACCGTGATCGTCTCGGACGGCCTGGCCTACAGCGAAGCCACGCTTCCCAGGTAGCCGACTCGCCTCCGACAGCGGTGCATCGTCCGGCCCGGTCGGTGAATATGCTGGGACTCTGTCTCTCATATGCATCGAACTGTTCGTTTCTTTTTAGTTAACTGCTCCGATTCGTAATCTTCATTTGTTAACGCTCCTGTTTGTATCATTTTGTCGAATTGGGCTGTTTCTTGTATTTGAATTCCATCTAAGTTGCCTGTAATTATCGATCTGCTACCTCGTGCTTGTGTTTGTAACTTGCCTGTCTGAATATAAGTCTTTGTGCTGTTTTTTCGTTCAAGGCTCTTGTTCATTCTTGCCGCTCTAGTCGGCGAAAGCCGCACATCAGACGGCCACCCCCTTTGTCACCTGTGCCCTGTAGATTCGGTGGGGTTTGTTGGCTCTCTTGAGTCGACTCCCCATATCTTCTGGCAGTGCACCCTAAATTTAAAGGAAGCGGGTGACAATTTCTGGCGTCCGCGACAGGACGTCTGACGTGAGCGGTAGGGAAGAGATTGAGCCTGGAACTTTTTTTGGCATAGGTTGCTACTGCCTTTATAAGCGGGTGCTCTCGCTAACTTTCTCTGCGTAGACATACCTAGCTAGAGGCTAGAGTATTGTGGCTAGATTGCGATACATATGCAATCATGGATTCAGAGAAAATTGTAGCATTGCGCTGCAAGCTGGGCCTCTCAGGGGCCGAACTGCGGAAGTGGGTAGCTCAGAAAGAAAAAGAAGAAAACGAGAAAGTTAAGCGAGCAAGACAGGCAGCACGAACAGAAGCTGACAGGAAAAGAGAGAAAGAATTTCGGAGACAAATTCGGTTGGAACGAGAGGAGAAAGCAAGCAAAGAGGAGCTAACAGGAGCAAATGTTGATGCTCAACGTTTGAAGCTCGACTGCTCATCAGCAGATCGGAGCATGACAGGAGGTAATAGGCGCCGGTGTCTTAGTACAAACCTTGAAAAGGTTAAGGTAAATTTCGGAAACGCGGTAGCGGACCGAAGTAGGGCCAGCCAAAAACCCCCGCTGAAGTGTTACTCTTGTAACAAGTTTGGGCACATTGCCAAGTACTGCTGGAGCAAGAGAAATAGTGCTTCGAGATGTTTTAAGTGCGGGCGGGCTGGACATAAGGCTGCGACATGCAGGAGCAGCGACGATGAAAGGCGCCAGGATTTGCGCAAATGCGCACCTCTCAGGGCACCCAAGCAATACGGTGCTACTGATAGCTCTGAGGAGCGGAAAAGGGGCAAGAAAATTCACGTCGTGGGTGCCATTACGGCATTCGGGTCGAAGACAGTGCCGGTAGTTGAGGGAAAATTGTCAGGCAAAACCATTACCGTTTTGCGCTCCACCGGCACCAGCACAGTTATTGTGCGAACGGATTTAGTCCGAGAGCAGGAGTTCTCTGGGGAAACAAACCCAGTGTTCTTTATGGATGGCTCAATGCGAGAGTTGCCGGTAGCTCAGATCGAGGTGGAGACTCCCTACTACACGGGAAGCGTAACCGCCCTTTGCATGGAGAGGTCCATGTATGACCTCATCCTCGGCAACATCGATGGAGTCAGAGATCCCGACGACCCGATAACTTTAACTGCCCCAGAAGAACCGCCACCCGTTGAGGTGGAAGAGCCACTTATTGAGGAGCCACACCCCGATAAGTCGGCTGGAGAGGCAGCTGTGGCTGCCGTGTCTCAAGACATGAATAGGAGCACAGAGGTTGTGCGAACTGAGTTCCATCGAAAAGATGAACTCAATGATGAAAATTCGAGAGATGAGAATAGTGGCCAAAGTACTAACCGTGAGAAGGCAAAGAAATGCCAGGATAGCTCCGGAGGGGAAGAGGCGGATTCATCCGAGATCCGCAAGGAGGAAATACCTAAAGAATTGTGCGAAAGCGCACCACTTCAGACCTGGAAGGACGATGATCCTACAGGTGATGCGGAGCTTGAGGATGGAGATAACATCCCGGTTGTGGATGCCATCACGACGTCGGGGCCGAACCCTCTAGACGAAGGGGTGGGGAGAGTGCCCGAGGAAACCGTTGTCTTTCCGAAAGACACGGGTAGTTGCACGCTCATTGTGCAAGAAGACCCAGCTCGAGACTGCGAACTCGCTGGGCAGGCTAGCGCCGTGAGCGTAGCTGACAGCTCGAGGAGCAAAGAGACTGACTCTAAGGTCAAGTTTGAAACCCCGTGCAAAGCGGAGCCGCTCTCCGCGGAGGGGACGCGCCGTACATAAGCGTCGGCGACGATCCTGTGACTTCAGCGTTGGGAGAGAAACGACCCGCTGTTTCGAAAGAAGAACCCCGATTAGATGCCTCGGATCGAGGCGAAGCCGTGTCCGTCGCAACTCGAGCACCGGCAAAAGCGAAGCCACCACGGTTCCGGCTCTCAAAATCTGCGGCCCCTGCGACGGTGCCGCTTCGAAGAGAAAGGAGTGCCGAAGGGCGTGTAAAAAGCAAGTCAATGAAAACCGGCCTTCAGAAACGCGGCAAACAGCCGGGCTGCCGAAACAAAGATTGCAGATTTGGGCTCATGAGTAAGAGAAAACATCTCCACAGCCATTTGTCCCGACGGGCAGGTGGGAAGAAGTGCCAAGCCATTACTAGCCACTCGGTCGTTCGCCAGACGAAGGCCCAGGCACTGAAGCATTTTCGTGGGACCGGTATCACGGCGGTCACGAAAATGTTTGTCGCTTCGCGCGACATTTGGGAAGGAACTTCTCCGAAGAGAAGAATTCCGCAGGCGCAATTATGCAAGCGCCCAATAGACACGGGCTAAGCAGGAAGAATTCAAATTTAGGTATGCACGTGGGATATGAGTGGAATTGTGTAACAGAGTGTGGTATTTTCATGTCGAGTACTGTATACCTGAACATTGTATTCATTGTTTCTCTGTCGTAATGTACGCGAAACTTGTACTTATTTTGTCACTCTGGCTGTACAGGGTATATTCACGTACTAGTTGCGTTCTGCGTAAACGTCACTTTCGCTGTTATACAGTACATTTGCCGTGTATTGTTGGCGTTACTAGTGGTGATATTCATGAACGTTGCGGTGGCATGTTATTGTTTGTGAACAACATATTAGTTATGGTTCTGATCCGTTTCATTGTATCAGTGCACTGTATGTATTTCTGAGTACTGATGTACACTCATTGTATTTGAGCCTACGAGACCTTCGCACTGGAGCACATGATGTATTTTCACGAGTTTCGCACTTGTAATGACATTTGGCCAGACATTTAATATGGACACTGGCTTAATTCGAATGCTAGAACTTTATTGTTCTTAAACTCGTGAGTTGTCCCTAGGATGTGCGTTTGTTGAGAAATCTGCGCCAAACCGCTAATCTGTACGCGAATTATGTACCTGTCATTATTCTTATGAAGCACATCGGGCTGTATTCGATTTTGTGTTAGTAGGCACAGCCTCTTTTGTTCACTAAGTGTGAACGACGTGAACGCACGACTTTGTGAGTTTTGGGAATATTATTGCATAATATTCTGAAACTGGGGGGCTGTGTCACAAACTCGAGCGTACGACGTCTAAAAGTACCTTATAAATTTTTCATTTTTATTGTACAGCGCCTAATTGTTCTTGCAGTCGTTCGATTCATTCAGTTCGGTTCTATTCGCCCCGAGACAGGGCTGGAACTTTCGCGAACGAAGAGGCGGTAATACGATCACCTGCCGGCTCGCCGGCAAGAAAACAACAAAAATAAAACCTCCGCCGCTCCGGTTTCGTCGAAGCTTCCAGTACTTTCGAGGAGGTGCGCGTGGCCTTGCCAGTGCTAAAGAGCGTCGATCATTCTAGAATGGAGAAGAGTGAAGTTATTCGCTGACGGCGGCGGGCGCGCTGTGTGTTGTGCTCTCCTTCTCCGCACCGGCGCGCCTATAAAAAGAGAAGCCGCGCCTAAGCAAACCAGCTACGTTTGGACGTCGTGATTGACAACTGCACCTGCCAGTTTGTACATCACACCATCGGCGACCCGCGCCCTGGAGGACTCCAACGTGCTCCCGGGCCTCGAATGACCGTGATCGTCTCGGACGGCCTGGCCTACAGCGAAGCCACGCTTCCCAGGTAGCCGACTCGCCTCCGACAGCGGTGCATCGTCCGGCCCGGTCGGTGAATATGCTGGGACTCTGTCTCTCATATGCATCGAACTGTTCGTTTCTTTTTAGTTAACTGCTCCGATTCGTAATCTTCATTTGTTAACGCTCCTGTTTGTATCATTTTGTCGAATTGGGCTGTTTCTTGTATTTGAATTCCATCTAAGTTGCCTGTAATTATCGATCTGCTACCTCGTGCTTGTGTTTGTAACTTGCCTGTCTGAATATAAGTCTTTGTGCTGTTTTTTCGTTCAAGGCTCTTGTTCATTCTTGCCGCTCTAGTCGGCGAAAGCCGCACATCAGACGGCCACCCCCTTTGTCACCTGTGCCCTGTAGATTTGGTGGGGTTTGTTGGCTCTCTTGAGTCGACTCCCCATATCTTCTGGCAGTGCACCCTAAATTTAAAGGAAGCGGGTGACAACCATATTAACACTTTTAATCAGCTGAAGAGAAATGGGCGGAGTATACTAACTCTATATAGCCTTATTATATTGAGAGAATTTGCCTAGGTCGAAACCTCAGCAGTTATTCCGGCATTGTGGAACCAGGCTTTAGGTGACCATGACGTGAGATAGAGGATCTCTACAATGGGTCCACAGCAACCACCGTCCTCCATAAAAGAGCAGTAACATACCGATAACAAAGATATCAGACAAGGAGACACAATCTCTCCAATGTTATTCACAGCATGTTTACAAGTGGTATTCATAACACTGTAGTGGGAACCGGTTTGGGTAAGGGTAATGTAGAATACCCCAGTAACCCGGACTTGCTGACGACGTTGCCATGCTCAGGAACTCAGGGGTAACTTGTGCAGCATGCTTACAGCACTGAACAAGCAGTGTAGAACCGTGTTCCTATATATAATATGCAGAAACCTAAACCTATGCTCAATACCCTCGCGACCGCACAACAGTTTGAGACAGGTGGCGAGGCAAGGGAAGTGGTAAGCGAATATATTTACTTTGGCCAAGTGTTGATCGCGGATTCCAACCATTAGGCAGAAATATTTAGAAGGATAAGAATGGCTTGGAGTGCCTTCGGTAGGAATTCTCATATAATGAATGGCAGCCTATCATTATCCCCGAAAAAGAAAGTGTATGCCAGCTGCATATTCCAGATTCTCGACTACGGGGACGACTGAGCGAGGAATGTTGTGGAAGATGTTAGGTGTAACATTAGGGACCAAGAAGACAGCAGGGTGGATTAGGAAACAAACCCGTGTTAACGAAGTATTAGTAGAAATTACGAAGAAATGGGTGGCGGCGGGGAATGTTATGTGAAGGCAAGATAAACGTTGGCCATTGAGGGCAGCGGATTGAATCCCTAGACAAGGCAATCGTCGTAGGGGCGGCCGAAGGTTAGTTCCGCAGATGAGATCAAGACGTTTGCGGGATAAATGGGTGATACTTAGCACAGGACCGGGATAATTGGACATCTGTGGGAGAGGCCTTTGCTTGCATTGGGCGAAGATAGCAAGATGATGATTATTTTTTAGGATGATGATGGTAATAATAATAATAATAATAATATTATAATAAGAATGATGATGATGATGATGACGCGACTACGTATGCGAGAGACATCAACACGACGCTAGGAGTTCGGAAGGGTGTTAGCACCTTAATGTTAGCACCTTAAATGTTACGCGACGTAGATTCACTGCATGGCCTTTCGCTTACGCACACTGTGTATTAGAAGGCAGCGTAAACATGGCCTTACTGAATATCAAGACAAATAAATTCCCCTATAAAATATAGTTCTCCCTCGTTATAACGAAGTCAGAGGGACGACAAAAAATGTTGTTATTAACGGTATTTTTATATGCAACCTATCGAGATAGCGTGATGCAGTTCATCTTTAATTGCACCAGATCTGGGAGGAATCAAAACACAATGTATTCAGTGAGGCAAAGCTTTATTCAGGAGCAAAAAGGCAGTGATGGTTGGCAGTTTCAAGTTCTTGCCCTGCGGGGGCAAACGGTGCTCCAATTAATCAAGCATTGCAGGATGTAGTGGTTGCCGCCCAAGCATTCAACTTTATTTCGTAGCAGACGTAAGCACTCCTCAGTCTACATCAAAGTTGGAAATTCACCTGGCTCTTTTTTTAATAGCTCTTCTTTTCTCGTCGGGGCCGCCAGCGTGTGTCATTTATCCCCGCAAACGCCTCGATGTCACCCTCTACCTCTTGGATGAACAGCCTCGTACAGATCGCACAAAGCCCAACAGTCGTCAGGCTGATCATGGTCAGGGTCGTGGAAGCCTTGGGGAGTTTCGCTCTCGAAAGCACCGCGAATGCCGCGGCTCTAGTCTGAGGTTGTGTTTGTTGAGCTAAAATAATATCGCTTCGCCTCTCATTGCGGGTACACGTGCGTTTATGAACACTCGTAGGATTGAAAAAGAGATTTCGCATGAACGCTAAACCAATTTCTCACGAGATGTGCAGCCGTGAAGTTTGCAAAACAACAGTGTTTCGGCACCCCGTTGTCGAAGGCACTGCAAATTCTATGGGTCGAGTGTCGGTGTTCGCGCAGCGTCGTGACCACGAGCCTTTGACCAATTTCTAGTAACAAAATTCAGTGATCCTAGCAGGCATTTGGATCGTTTCTCTACGGTCGGACGGCGCGAATCGAGCAAGACCGGTTCGTTGATAGCCTGACTCACCACTGGGTCGCCTATGCTCAGCGACGCCTCCGCTCACCACTTCTTTCTAAGCGGGTCAAGCTCTTCTGCGCTTCGTGTAATGGCACCTGAAATGCATGCGCTTGAGTTGGGATCATACGAAAGTAGGAATAAACAGATATTTCAAGTAAAGAGATTTCGTTAAACGAGGGATTACTCTACTTTGCCGTAAGCTACTCCTTCGTTTACCCTGATATTCTCTAGTCAAATGCTTCAATTTACCTTCAGTTATATTATACCTTATTGCCTCATACTCTGTGTCATCCAAGAGCATGCCTTCAATAAAACCACATAAACTACAAAGTTACAGTGTTGTTGTGATTACATGCACTTTCAGGAAACCCAGATTACAACAGAAGAATGTAAGCCCTTCTAAACTGAATTTCCACATCATTCACTAAAAATATTACAATTTAAGAATTTGTCGCTAACTAAAATCGACTGGCGTTGCTAGAAATTAAACCACTAAAGCGTACAGAAAATTCTGAATAACGAACGGGGCAAATATTTCACGCGGTAACGAACTACACTGTTGACGAAAAAAAACAACGGGAGCCTTAAGCATCATTGTGATAACCAGTAATCTTCCGAACTGGAAAAACGCACGATAATCTGGAGTCTTTCCGAAAAGCAAAGTTTTTTTTTGCCATCCCGGGATTGATAACCTCGGGAAACAATGGGTAAGATATTATTCTACGCGCCGGTGATTATAGCAGCCGGGAGTTTCCTTGCAATTTGTTTCAAATGTGCTCCCCCAAATCCAAGTGGTAAATAGTATTGTTCTACTGTCATGAGACAAGCAATACTCTATTCTGGTCCTCTCACCAAAATGTTCGCGCCAAGTGCAAATACTTATTCTCTGGTTTCAACTTTCTCCATATTTTTAGATATTAGATGCTGTTTTTTTAAGAGGAGGCACTGCACTCGTATCAAGAAAGTGACCGAGCAGCTTCTCTTTTCATACACAATATGTGTTCAGGCGCGACCCCAGGAGATACTCTTAAGACGTACGTACATGAACGTCAAAAAGAGCAAAACCAACAAAAGAATAGTCGTAAAAAGAAAATCAGAGGATTTCAATAAACAAGGAAAGTATGTTAGGTGCATGTTTGGAAAAACCTTTTGTTCTTGCTATCAGTCCATTTTATATATGAGTGGCTACCACTATGTTGTATTCGGTGTCTGTGTCAGTAATTGGTAGCTGCCTTTTTTTCTTTCCACCCTGAAAGTTTTCGTCTGTCTCTTTTTCTCTTTCTTTATTTTCTTTTTTTGGTTGCTTGTGTTTTTTTACCTTCTTATTCAGTTACCACTGTCAATGAGTGTTTTTTTACGGAATTGAAGGCCGTTGCTGCCGCAAAAGCCCACCTGTAAGCTTTGCGGCCATATTTTGATTCTTTATGTACTCCTTGATTATAAACAACGATTATTATTATTATTATTTATTATAATTTCCCACAGCCATATTTTCCCAATATTCAGATATGCGGTACAGGAAAAGTGCACTCAAGGGCAGCAGGAGGGGCGTAGTAGAAAACTAACAGTAAAATGGAGCTGATTAGTAGGCCTGGCCCACAGTCGGGACGAGACAGTAAGAGAAGTTTCCTTCGATTTATAGAACGCGATCTAGAGTAAACAAGGACGTCTTTTTACGCCTGGAAGATAGGGAAACAATGAAGAGCTGCTTGGAAATATTCATTGGTTTCGAATTTTTTACTCTATGCACGTTTTATATTTCTTGCATTCGTTAGAGAGTATATCAAACCTTAAACACCGTAATCATGTCATAACTAACTGTTCGGGTTGACGCCAGTTGGTTCTGATCACGACGGTTACCATAGAAATTGGAACACAAAAGCCTCATTCGAACACTTCCAACAGCATTGTGTGGGGCGCGATAGCGGAGGTTTAGCACACACCTCATTGTATTCGCATGCTGATCAAGCACGCACGTTGTGAATATGCAGCTTCTTGCACGTACAGGTAACAAAAGTCAATTTGTGAACAGAATGTATGCCATACAGCCTGAAGAAAATATCTACACGATCTTTGCGAGCCTTCCAACCATCACCAAACCTACTAAGGCGTTTGTGAAGGTGCAGAAAAATTAATCTGTCCGGCACGGAGAAAAGCGTTCATCTGTAACAAGTCAACAACAACGAAATAAATAGAACACAGCCTTTTTTTTCTGCAGTGCGATGCGCGTGTAGGTTCTCTGTGCTTGGTACGTAGCATTACACGGTTGAGTCTTCATAACAGCATCTAAAAATACTGTACGGAAGCTTACGCATTTTAAATACTTATGGATGATCTCTGAGCGCTGAACTTCGCGAATAACCTAGAAAGGGCGAGCTGCTTACGATCTTCTGACTGATGCTCTGAAGAATGTTGTTCTGTCTCTCCTCGTGTGTTGTAAACTTGTTGGGGATGCAGCTTGAAATTATTCAGAAATCTCAAAAAGTGGCAAAAATTACTGAATTACTACAAATACGTTTTTAATGCAGTGAAGCATCAAAGCGGGCGATTTCTAGCACAGGCACTGCTGCCCCTTACCAACAGAAGGTAGCAGACGACAGCGGCGCAAGTTCCTAAGCCGACGTCAGAGCCAGGGGGCGCCACTAAACTATCTCACCGCCAATGACCTCACTCCTCTTGATTTAGCAGACCGCTTAGGCAACGGGGGGCGGGGCAGATACAGCGTGGCAGCTGTGCGCCGTGTGACGTCACTGCTCCTCGCGCATGCTTAGCACGACTGTCCATGAGCCATGCAAAACTGGTCAACCTCCGCTAGCGTAGCTCACGCTACAAAAGAAATGGACTTGGGCTGGCCACTTAAATATGCAAAATGGCATTCTTTGTACTACCAGGGCGAGATACTCTGCTCTGAAAGAAGGGTCTAAAATGAGGGAAGGCCAAATACTCGAAGGAGGGACGAATGAAGAAAATTGTGATGCAAATTAGGGTTTCTAGATGCGAGGAACAGGAACGGTTGGAGTTATATGGGAGAGACCTTTGTCCGGCAATGGACCTAGCGGGCGGCTTCTGCTGGCGATGATCTTCGTGTTTCCGACGAAGGGAGAGGGGCCACTATCTTTCCTGTTTCTCTAGCGTTGCACCACCAGTGCAAGCTGCGCCAATGTGATTACTAAAGATTGGTTTACTTGAGACACTTGAATTTCTGTCATTGCAATGCAGTGGCTGATATAGAACGCTTACATTTCCAAAGGCATCTGATGTTCTCGCAAAAGACCTTTTATATTGTTACACAAATTGTCAGGACTGCTTCACTGTACGGGCGAAACCTCCCCACCAGCTGCATGGCCGATGAAAAAGAGAACGAAGCGCTTCTTTTGCGCCGAATCGATGTCTGCTGCACGATCTCCGGTGAACAACCACCATTACTGTAAATAAACCCCACTTCGCCTCTTACTCGCCTGCTTATCCTCGTAACAGACTTGGTCGAGGTGCAGGGTAGTCCCAGCGGACAACGGCGTCACTGGTTCTTCGTCGAAGCCGTCGCGTAGCTAGCCTCTCGCTCGTCCGAGAAGACATGGCCCCTCCGACTCATGGCAACTCTTCGGTGACACCTCCCAACGGCTGGCAGCAGTCACGAGAGCCGCGGAAGTTTGAAGGGAAACCTGAAGAAGATGTCGACGAATGGCTCACCCATTACGAACGAGTGAGCAAGTACAACCGCTGGAACGCTGCGGACCGGCTTGCGAACGTTGTTTTCTCCTCGGACAAGACAGCATGGACATGGTTTGAAAACCACGAGGAAAAGTTGACCACATGGGACGGATGAGTCGAGGAAATCAGGAAGGCCTTTGGTGATTCGGAAGCGAAAAAGAAGAAGGCTGAGCAGACACTCCTTCAGACAGCGCAAGTTCCCGGGGAAACATGCACGACCTACATAGAGGATATTCTGAAGTTGTGCCGGGTCGTCGACGCTAGGATGCCGGAGGACGACAGAGTTGGGCATATACTTAAGGCATTGCGGAAGAAGTTTTTATTTTCTCATCAGTAAGGACAACCTGAACTCCATCTCTGACGTAATCCAACACCGTCGCAGGTTTGAAGCGCTCAAGATGCGTCGGATAACGCCAAAGTTTGGTCGACTACCCAACGTCATCGACCTTGCGTCGACCATACGGCAAATAGTCCGTGAAGAGCTGCTCCGACACAGTGACGTTGCCCATCCCTGGAACCCATCTCACAACAGCGACTCACGGCACGAGGCACCCCCGAATTCCTACTTTTCTACAACGCACGTGGAATCGTTACGACCATCTGTCAACGTGGCCGACTTCGTTGACGACTTCCGAGGTGACATGTATACTAGCCCGACACGAGATCGCTGCTATCAATCACGAGGCCGTTTCCATCGTCCACAGGACGCCTACCACCCGGACGAGTATCGGCGTGCAAGCCCTTCCAGTCGCCAATTCCCATCCGGGCAGTTCGACTCTCCTCGCGAGCCACCTGTTTGTTACCGATGCGGGGTCGCCGGTCATATCTCGCGGTTTTCCAAGCGTCGCAGCCCTGGATCAAGCGCGGGCCCGCGGTTTACCTGGACTAGGGGTAGTAAATATAACCCTAACCGTTGGTCGCCATCATTTCCAACCGCTGGCAACAACCAGCATCTTAATGGTCCCTGCAACGGCTCTCCCGCCTCCGACAGGAGTTTGACGCCACCGCCCCTACGCCAACGCCAATCTCCGTCGCCTCGGCGGTGCCCCTTGTCACCGCCGCCGGGAAACTAGCCGGCGCGGCCGATGGGGGTGAGGTCGCCGGACAGTCTCTAGGAAACATACCTCTGCCCGTCTTTATGGTCAAGAACAAAGTGGAAGTGTTCATTGATGGTGTACAAACGAGGGCTTTAGTTGACACTGGAGCAACAGTTTCCGTTATGAGTAGGGTTTGAAGGAGCGTATTGCGCCTAAAGTGATGTTCAGCTGGGACCGTGGTGCCATATTTCGAGGTGTTGAGGGCGAGTCATTATGCCCCATCGGTATTTCTGCTGTTGACGTTTTCCTAGCCGGCAAACACTTACAGACTGAATTTGCAGTGCTTCCGAGGTCCACACTTGATGTTATTATCGGTATCGACTTCTTCCGTGAATGTGGCGCTATGGTGGACTGTGCGACGAGCGACGTCTCCATAAACAGCATGTTCCATTCAGTACTCGCGAAGGAGCCTTCTCTCGGCAAAGAACGCGTTCTGGTTGTATCCGAAGACACGCTTCTGCCCGCCCGCTCAGCGTCTCATGTTCCCGTGTTGACCCGCGGTGCTGGTGAGCCTACCTTTTGCGCTATAGCTGAGCCCATTGCATCACACTGCATCAAGAAAGATGTTTTGTTACCGCATTGTTTGATTTCGGTAAACGGTAGGCGCAGTCTTCTTATGGGCCGTTAACTGCTCAGCGGCTCGTACTGTTTTGCCGCGGGGAATGAAACTAGCGGCGTTTGAAAAAGATGTGAGAGTATCCCTGGCAGCAGTAACCGAAGAAAATTGTGAATCTGGTGGGAGCTCGGCTACCCTCGACGGGCCATTCCTGCAAATGATAAGCAAGGGTCTTTCTTCTACCGAGAGGGAGGCACTAGCTCGTGTCCTCTGCAGACATGCATCGGTGTTTGACTTCTCGCAAAGAGACGCCAAGATCGACATTCCGTCGTGCCGCTCGCGACACACCATCGATACCGGAACCTCCCGGCCAGCGCGACAGAAACCTTACCGGGTTTCTCCGAGCGAGAGAAGGATTATTGCGGACCAGGTCAACGAAATGCTGCAACAATGGTGTTGTGCAGGAATCAGCTAGTCCGTGGGCAGCACCGGTGATTCTCGTAAAGAAGAAAGATGGCTCGTGGCGATTTTGTGTTGTTTACAGGCGCTTGAACGCAATCACAAAGAAGGACGTCTACCCACTACCACGAATAGACGACGTCATCGACTGCCTGCACTCTGCTTCGTATTTTTCGTCAGTAGACCTAAGATCTGGTTACTGGCAAATTCCGATGGATCCAGTACACAAAGAGAAAACGGCTTTTGTTACCCCCGACGGACTCTTCGAATTCAACGTCATGCCATTCGGCCTCTGTAATGCTCCTGCTACATTTGAGAGGTTCATTTACACGATTCTGCGAGGCTTGAAGCGGGAGATTTGCTTGTGCTACCTCGACAATGTGGTAATTTTCGGCCGTACTTTTGAAGAGCATAACACACGCGTTGACACTGTCCTGACTAGGAAAGGCCGGTCTTGTGTTGAATTCGAAAAAGTGCCACTTCAGTGAACGCCAAGCACTAGTTTTGGGCCACCTAGTTGACAAACATGGCGTTAGACCTGACCCGGAGAAGATCGCAGCCGTCAGCCATTTCAAGCCGCTCCAGTCTGTGCGTGACCTTCGAAGTTTCTTGGGGCTATGCTCCTATATCCGCCGGTTCGTGCCTACATTTGCAGAGCTGGCTGCTCCTCTGTCCTATCTTTTGCGCAAGAATGTGCCTTTCAACTGGACGCCAGAGTGCGAGGACTCATTTTCCCAACTTAAGTTTTTGCTCACTTCTGGCCCAATATTTCGCCACTTCGACACATCGGCTTCGACCGAAGTGCATACTGATGCCAGCAGCATTGGCCTCGGAGCAGTACTCGTGCAGAGGCATCACTGGGCCCAACATGTCATCGCCTATGCCAGCCGCACACCCAGCAAGTCCGAAAGAAACTATACTGTAACTGAGCAGGAATGTTTGGCGGTTTTTTCGCTGTGCAGAAGTTTCGCCCTTACATTTACGGACGTCCTTTTACGATTGTCACGGATCATCATCCTCTGTATTGGTTGGTTAGACTACGTGATCCATCTGGGCGACTCGCCCGCTGGTCTCTCAGACTCCAAGAATACGACTTCGTTATATCCTACAAAAGCGGCCGCCATCACACCGACGCTGATTGCCTTTCCCGGCTACCACTTTCAACGACTGCGTGCGACGCGGACAATTTCGACGACTACCTCGCGGCAGTATCTGAGGAATTTTCCAACGTTGAAACCTTTCAACGAGAGCAAGAGAACGATCCCAAGCTGGCCCCATTCTTCCGCCCCTTCTAATCGCTTTTCTCTTCGGGACGGCCTGTTTTACAAGGCAAACTACGGAGCATCTGGTGCGCGGTTTTTTTTTGTTGTACCAGAGAGTCTGCGCTCTTGCGTACTGCGCGCTATGCACGATGATTTCAGGTCTGGACACCTTGGTTACGCTAGGACATTACACCACGCCCAAGAGCGCTTTTACTGGCCCAACATGCGGCGCACGACTAAAAAATACGTCGCCACCTGTACAGAATGCCAGGGTCGCAAACGTTCTGCCGCCATACCTGCCGGTCTGCCTCATCCTGTGCAACCACCCACTGCTCCTTTCCAGCAGATTGGGGTTGACCTTGTAGGCCCACTTCCACGAACGCCTGGCGGCAACCGCTGGAGTATCGCCTGTGTTGACCATCTGACGCGTTATACGGAGACCACCGCTGTTCTAACTGCTTCAGCAACCTATGTGTCTGTATTCCTGCTGCATGCCCTTATTCTTCGCCACGGCGCCCCTCGTGTGCTTATCAGTGATCGTGGCCGCCAATTTATTGCCGATGTTGTGGAGGAATTACTTCGCCTTTGTACTTCGCAGTTCCGGCATGCTACCCCGTACCATCCACAGACGAATGGACTGCTTGAACGCACGAATTGCACACTCATCAACATGATCTCGATGTACATCTCCTCCGACCATAGAAACTGGGATGAAATACTACCATTCATCACCTACGCTTACAACACCGCCCAGCACGAAACCACCGGCTACAGTCCCTTCTACCTCGTCACTCCCGCTCAGCTAGGACGCCTATCGGCACCATTCTACCATTTTCCTTCCACAACGAGGCATCCATTGCCAAAACTCTTTGCCTGGCTGAAGAATCCCGCCAATTAGCCTGTCTACGTACACTGTCCTCGCAGCGCGTTCTAAGGACCGATACGACGCTCGCCACCGCAGTATTGAATTTTGTAAAGGTGATCCGGTGTTGCTATGGGCACCTTTATAGAAACGCGGTTTGTGTACCAAGTTTATGTCCCGTTACACTGGCCCATTTGTTGTTGTGGATCGTGTCAGCGATGTCACCTACGTCATGTCACGTCTGACTGCGACCGGGCGCCAGGCAAGCAAGACTCAGCTTGTACATTTTGCACGCCGTAAAACATACAACCCGCACGCTGCTGAATGACTCTCCCTGGAGGTTTCGTCTGCGGAGGGGGAAATGTTACACAAAATGTCAGGACTGCTTCACTGTACGGGCAAATCCTCCCCGCCAGCTGCACGGCCGATAAAGAAGGGAACGAAGCGCTTCTTTTGCGCGGATTCGATGTCTGCTGCACGCTCTCCGGTGAACCACCGCCATTACTGTGAATAAACCTTACTTCGCCTCTTACTCGCCTGCTTATCGCCGTAACAATATTTATATATTTTGTGTTTATTAGTAGTAACTCAACAGTGGGGTAGTGACTTTTGGAGAGTGCTTTCAAGCGCATTTCTTGCTTCATCTCTAGTCTGGGAGAGACGCCATTACTTACGCCTGGATGAAATTAAGAGGAACCCGATGCCCGTGTCCTCTTCGTATATGATACCCGTCCTGGACATATCGAGCATCCAACAGCTCAAAGTAAGTACCAAACTTGTTTCTAACCTGTGGGAAGCCGCGGTTTTCCCTTTTGGCGCTGTTCGAAATTTTTACGTGGTGTTGAACCTGGCAACACGCTAAGGGGTACATCAAGTTTACTCCTCGGAGCCTCGTGGCCCCCAGGTGTGACCGTTTTCTATCACTGAGAAAACGGCACGTTCACCATACAGGGTTTCCTCTACTGACGGGTATCAATTTTTACTGCGCACACTGACTTAAGCACGACTAAAATTTTGCAGTAGTTTAACACATGAAACTTTTGCGGATGTTGGGTATCAAAAAGAAACGGACCACGCAAAATTTGTGAAGCAGAGTTAATTTTGTTTTGCATTGTGAGGCTACATAAGCGCTTATAAAGCAAAAGGTTATATATAATCGTGATAGTTCTAGACAAGTGACAATATAGCGGTGTACGCTCTTTCTTATGATAATCCGGTTTCGTGTTTTTTTCAAGAAGTTTGGTGATATTGCTGGTGTGTTTCCAAGAGTTAATTGAACACGCAAAATTTGTGCAGCTGAGTTCTTTTTGTTTTTTACCGTAAGGCTATATATGCGCTTATAAAGCAAACACGTTATCGGATAGTGTTAGAAAAATGACAACATTGTGGTAAAGCAAACAGGTGATCGGGATATTGTTAGAAAAATGACAACAATATGGTAAAGCAAATAGGTTATCGGGATAGCGCTAGACAAATGACAACATAGTGGTTTACGTTGTTACACATTGTAATCCCGTTTCTTTTTTTTTTTCGAGAGAGTTGCGACAAGCATAGCCATATTATTCCACTGTACTTGAGCGTATATCATGGGGGGTGAACCCATAGTTACCATTTTTGTCTGGACAAAACGGCCGTGACTGATTCCTTCCTTCTCGTGTTGCCGAAGAGCTTCGTATTCTTGCAGTTTGGCAGGCTATCCTTAGCTCTCGTTTTAACTATTGTGCAAGACTTTGATCTGTCTCCTCCGCAATGAGCCGATTCTCGTACCTGCCATTTTGCAACATGCGATTTCGCGCCAATAATAAACTTTTTTTTGACCTTCCACTCTCGACACCTGCTGAGGGCTGGCTCTGGAGGAAAGCTTTAAACTCCAGGTAGAACGTCTACAAGCAAGCGGCTACCCAGACAGCACGCTAGTATCAGTTGCAGAAAAAATTTTGAACAACATGAAAAGAAAGAAACAGCCAGACCCCAGGAGCCATTAAAATAAAAACGTTGTTGTTCCGTATACACACAGGGCCTCACATAATTTAAATAAGATAGGCGCGCGCCATGATCTCAATGTGGTGTTTTCCGCACCAGTCAAACTTAAAGGGATGTGCCCAAAAGTAAATGCTGTACCGGATTCAACCAAAAAAGCCTGCAAAACCAAGCATGAAAATAAGTTCGTTGACTGTCAAGTAGGCGTAGTGTACAACATTCCGCTAAACTGCGGCAGAGCATACGTGGGCAGACGGGGAGATGTCTGAATGAGAGGCTTAGCGAGCCCCGGAACGCATGTGAGCAAACGGCCCCCTCAGGCAATTTGGCGAGCCACTGCAAACAATGTGAGTGCAACCCATTGTTTCAAGAAACTTCAGTTCTGGCGAGATCACGCAACAAGACGACACGCGAAATCTGGGAAGCCTATCACATTTCAACACAGCAGACCGAATGCGTGAGCTCATGCTCAATCGTGCTGGCACCGCCTGAAATAGAATTCATTAAGAGCAGTCCATAGCAACTAACTGTGGTAAATAAAAGCGTCAAGCGCAGATAACGCTGTAGCTCAGGTCTTCCAGCAGAGATAAATGAGCCATCGAACAGATTACGATGTTTAGCGCGTTTTTATCAAGAATGTGCTTTCATTCCCCCTCCCAACCTTTTCCACCCGTACTTTGTCACCCTTTCTAAATGTTTTCATTTTTCACTTCTAATAAATCAGTTGTTAGTTGGCGCTCCTGCTGTCCACGTCGTTCATTTGAATTCCTCTCAAGTGTGTCCTTAGTAACCTCAAGCGCAGTTTTCAAACATTCAGGACATCAACATGACATTACAACCATATCACATTTTCGGGCATACCAACCAAGGAGAAGCAAACCACTCCTCCCCGATCAGCCCGCCCTTTGAAAATTGGTGAAGAGGGGAATCATAAACATGGGTTTTAGGAATGCTATCAAGAAATCGGGCGGCCATTCAATGGCTACCAGCCTTCGTCAACAATCGCAAAAATGGTCCACCTGTGGGAATCCGGCTCATTTGCACGTCTCTGTTGATGAGTCCTTGCTAAAAAACGTGCGAGCCCAACCGCAGGGAGAGCAGCCGGCCTCACTCGAAACCCGCCCAAAGTACGCGGTTATACCTAATCTTCACAATATTTCCAACAACTTGAGAAGATTGCAAGACGTGCCAGTAGTAAAGTGTTTTTTGCTGCCCCACAAAATCTGGGCAAGTTATGCATTCTGACCAATCGCTGTGTTCAACACTCTATCCGTTGCGGTATAAAACAAAATGTGAGCCCACAACGTGCAAAGAAAACGTTGTATACGAAATTCCCCTTTTTTTGCGGCAAACGTTGCATTGGGAAGACTGGTCGATGTAATATTGACCGGCTTGGCGAGCACTCTGGCAATGTCAAAAATGGGAGTGGCGGATGGTTAGCGCACCACTGTTTCACGTGTGACACAAACCCCACTGCGAACCGCTCTTTGACAAATGCATCATAATCGGAAAGAATAAAGATAGGTTAACCAGAGAAATTATGGAAGCTGAAAATTAGATGGGTCGCAGTCTCAATGCGTGAGCACACCATCGGTATCCCTTTCTACATAAGAACTCCCTTATCCCAGACGATTATAAAGGTCTCTGAGCATGTGTGGTGGTATACAAGTGGAAAGCTTCACATGTGTAAATTTTGGTGTTTTTCCAAATATAATGTGTATGTAGTTAGTGCTCATACTGTTGTCTCCTTTTTCCGTCTGTGTCTAATTTGCACCTTCAGTTCCCAACATTCTCTTCCCGTACTGAGCCCAACCCGATTGACCCTAAGAGTTCCAACATCAGGTTCAACCGACCGCCATCGCCCAAGCGCCGCCAGTCCCAACCACCGCAGCATCGGCGCCCATATCCAATGTCCTGCTGCAATCGACCTTCCTCGTAAAACTAGGCAATGCTTCCCCGGAAGTGATGCTGCATTCCCCACCCGGCCGAAAACCCTCTGCCTGGTTTTCAAAAGAGAAGCTTGCTGGACATTCACATTGAGGATGCAGAGGTTACGGGATTAGTTGACACTCGAGCCAACATATCAGTAATAAGTGCTTACCTTCGCCTCGTATACGCAAGATCATCACGCCGGCGCGGAGGCAAGTTGTGCGAGTCACCGATGGACGGCTGCATTCTATCAGTGGTTTGTTTACTGCTCATGTGATAAATGCTGACAGCACGATATCTTGGGTGTTTTCTGAATCAGACACGTGCCACCAATACATGATCCTGGGCATACATTTTTACTCTGTACACGCAGCTATAATAGACTGAGCAACACAGGTCCTCCGAAGTGGGCTCCCTCTGGCTTTACCACTACA
The DNA here is from genome assembly GCF_048455015.1 of Haemaphysalis longicornis. Lineage (NCBI taxonomy): Eukaryota > Metazoa > Arthropoda > Arachnida > Ixodida > Ixodidae > Haemaphysalis > Haemaphysalis longicornis. The sequence continues at coordinate 98,134,230 of NW_027526233.1, read as the reverse complement.
CACATTCCGCAGCCCCACTTCTGTTCAGCTAAACATGACCTGTCCCAATGATTCGTCAAACCATTTGCCTCATGAGCCGGCTTTGCGTTTCGAAGCTGGTGCTTGGGTGGGAATGGGGCCGGCGGTGTGCTACAGAGGTAGTGAAGGGGTTTCGCTGTGTTGGTGCGGGCGGAGTAGGACGTGTTCTACTCGGAGGTGGATCACATCTGCTCTAAGGCCTGGATCGCTTAAATGATTGCATGGTGGTGTGAGGGCAGGATAGCGGTGGTAGTTAGGGTAATTGCATGAGGGTTGGCTGATGGATACAGAAGGTCCGAGGGGCTCATTTCAGTTGACGTAAAGATACTGGGGAGCTCTGCTCTTGATCTGAGGGCTTCGGTAAAGGTGTTCGACGAGAGGAACGGTGTGGTGGGGTGAAGCCCGATAGAGGCGGTGGGTCTTTATCGGTCCCACTGTCAACCTTGAAGTTGGCTCAGTTGCCGTATGGGTCACCGATGTAATCTTATGATCAGCCTCCTAGAGTCGTGTGGTGTGCTTCTTCACAAAGATTTACTGACGACTTCCCCGAGTGCTGCTGGGCGGGTTTGTTGGTGCTGCAAGTGGTGCACGTTGGCATGAAAAGCATGTTAGATCAGACATCCTTTCTGAACGTAGTAGAGGAGCTGCGTAGCATACAATGTAAATTTTCCTTCACGAGAGAAATCAAACACTTAATAAAGAAAACAATGCATGTTCGAACCATAAAATGTGCAGTAGCAGAAAATGTGTTCTCAGAAATCGAACAAAAAATAAATAAAGTAGAGCGTCAGTTAGAAGCATTCAAATCAAGTTCTTACTCTGTCCGTGGTCGAAAGGACAAAACGAATCTCTGAGCACGTTTCAAAATTTAATAAAATGTATTTTCCTGGGTAGACACTTGCATTTTCTATTTTTAATGCACAACGTCTTAGTTGACGCGGATGATTGTACTGCAAGCTGTTTAACTCCGCTTTTTTCGTCTCTTTTTAAACCATGTTCCTGGCTATCTGTATGAATTGTATTGCCTCAATATGCTTCAGTGCCGTATCGTAATAAAAACAGCCCACGCTGTTACTTTCTTTGGACCCGGATAGCACAAAACTATAACCTTTCTTTAAAACTTAGAAGACTCCAAAATCTTCTTCTGAGCATTATTAGGCCTCCAATAAGACATCTGAAGAACCATAAATTCTGTATTCGTACACTGGAACAATCCCCTTATCGACACACTACTATGCTTATGCAGTCAGAGCTGAAAATTTAGTAGTGGCTACGATAAAATCAGCGTTACTGTTTACCATACAAGACATTATTGAATTAAAGACCGTCGTGGCTCCGGTATTTCGCACTTCTGGGCACTGAGCCCGATGTTCTCGTTGGTTGGTACCAGTGCGAGGTTTTGGCAAAGGGCAGTCGCTCACTTGCCAGAATGTGCTCCAATGAATTATTCTTGGCCTATGTGCCAGAGAGACTGAATAATTATTGCTTGAGAAGACTGTAGCTTCCGTGATAGCCGGGTTGCTGTCCACCAAACCAGGTAGCACCTTAAATGTTACGCGACGTAGAGTCACTGCATGGCCTTTCGCTTACGCACAGTGTGTATTAGAAGGAAGCGTAAACATGGCCTTACTGAATATCAAGACAAAGAAATTTCCTATAAAATACAGTTCTCCCTCGTTATAACGACGTAAGAGGGACGGCAAAAAATGTTGTTATTAACAGTACTTTTTATATGCAACCGCTCGAGATAGCGTGATGCAGTTCATCTTTAATTGCACCACATCTGGGAGGAATCATAACGCAATGTATTCAGTGAGGCAAAGGTTTATTCAGGCGCAAAAATGCAGTGATGGTTGGCAGTTTCAAGTTCTTGCCGTGCGGTATCAAACGGTGCTCCAATTATTCCAAGCATGGCAGGATGTAGTGGTTGGCGCCCAAACATTCAACTTTATTTCGTAGCAGACGTAAGCACTCCTAAGTCTGTATCAAAGTTGGAAATTCACCTGGCTCTTTTTTCAATAGCTCTTCTTTCCTCGTCAGGGCCGCCAGCATGTGTCATTTCTCCACACAAACGCATCGATGTCACCTTCTACCTCTTAGATGAACAGCCTCGTACAGATCGCTCAAAGCCCGACAGTCGTCAGGCTGATCATGGTCAGGGTCGTGGAAGCCTTGGGGAGCTTCGCTCTCGAAAGCGCCGCGAATGCCGCGGCTCTAGTCTGAGGTTGTGTTTGTTGAGCTAAAATAATATCGCTTCGCCTCTCATTGCGGGTACGCGTGCGTTTATGAACACTCGTAGGATTGAAAAAGAGATTTCGCATGAACGCTAAACCAATTTCTCACGAGATGTGCAGCCGTGAAGTTTGCAAAACAACAGTGTTTCGGCACCCCATTGTCGAAGGCACTGCAAATTCTATGGGTCGAGTGTCGGTGTTCGCGCAGCGTCGTGACCACGAGCCTTTGACCAATTTCCAGTAACAAAATTCAATAATCCTAGCAGGCATTTGGATCGTTTCTCTACGGTCGGACGGCGCGAACCGAGCAAGACCGGTTCGTTGATAGCCCGACTCACCACTGGGTCGCCTATGCTCAGCGACGCCTCTGCTCACCACTTCTTTCTAAGCGGGTCAAGCTCTTCGTGCGCTTCGTGTAATGGCGCTTAAAATGCATGCGGTTGGGTTGGGACCATAAGAAATTAGGAATAAACAGCGATTTCAAGTAAAGAGATTTCATTAAACGAGGGATTACTCTACTTTGCCGTAAGCTACCCCTTCGTTTACCCTGATATTCTCCCGTCAAATGCTTCAATTTACCTTGAGCTATATTATACCTTATTGCCTCATACTATGTGTCATTCAAAAGAATGCCTTCAATAAAACTACATAAACTACAAAGTTACAGTGTAGTTGTGATTGCATTAACTTTCAGGAAACCCAGATTACAACAGAAGAATCTAAGCCCTTCTAAACTGAATTTCCACATCATTCACTAAAAATATTACAAATTAAGGATTTGTCGCTAACTGGAATCGACTGGCATTGCAACAAGTATATCTACTAAAGCGTACAGAATATTCTCAATAACGAACGGGGCAAATATTCCACGCGGTAATGAACTACACTGTTGACGAAGGAAACAATGGGAGCCTTAAGCATCATTGTGATACCCAGTAATCTTCCGAACTACCAAAACGCACGGTGATCTTGAGACTTTCCGAAAAACACAGTTTTTTTGCCATCGCAGGATTGATATCCTCGGGGAACAATGGGTTAGATATTATTCTACGCGCCGGCATTTTTAGCAGCCAGCAGTTTCCTCGCAATTTGTTTCAAATGCGCTCCCCCAAATCCAAGTGGTAAACAGTATTGTTCTTTCATGGGACAAGCAATACTCCATTCTGATCCTCTCACCAAAATGTTCGTGCCAAGTGCAAACAAGTGTTCTCCGGTTTCTCTTTTCTTCATGTTTCTAGAAGTTCTAGGCTGTTTTTTGTTAACGAGGAGGCAGTGCACTCGTATAAAGAAATTGACCGAGCAGCTTTTGTTTCCATGCACAATATGTGTTCAGGCGCAATCCCAGGAGATACTGCTAATAAGTACGTACATGAACGTGAAACAGACCAAAACCAACAAGAGAATAGTCGTAAAAGGAAAATCTGAGGATTTCAATAAGCTAGGAAAGTTTGTTAGGTGCATTTCTGTAAAAAAAACTTGTTCTTGCTATGAGTTCAATTTTTATTGGAGTGGCTACTACTATGTTGTATTCAGTGTCTGTGTCAGTAATTGGTAGCGGCCTTCTTTTCTTTCCTCCAATTAATTTTTCGTCTCTCCCTTTTTCTCATTTTTTCTTCTATTTTCTGGTCGCTTGTCTTTTTTTATCTTCTTTTTCAGTTAACAATGTCAATGAGTGTTTTTTAGAGAAGTGAAGGCCGTAGCTGCCGCAAAAGCCCACCTATAGGCTTTGGTGGCCATATTTTGCTTCTGTATATATTCCTTGATTATAAACAACGAATATTATTATATTATTCATTATTATTTCCCCCAGTCATATTTTCCAAATATTCAGATATGCGGTACAGGAAAAGTTCCCTCAAGAGGAGCAGGAGGGGCGTAGTAGAAAACTAACAGTACAATAGAGCTGACTAGTATGCCTGGCCCACAGTCCGGACGAGACATTAAAAATCTTTCCTTCTATTCGTAGAACGCCATCCATAGTAACCAAGGATTTCTTTTTACGCCTGGAAGGATTGAGAAACAATGAAGAGCTGCTTGGAAATATTCATTGGTGTCTATTTTTGTACTATATGCACATTTACTATTTATTGCGTTCGTGAGAGGGTATAGCAAGCCTTCAACACCGTAATCATGTCATAACTGTTCGGGTTGACGTCAGTTGGTTATGATCACGATGGTTGCCATAGAAATTGAGAGCGCGAAAGCCTCATTCGAACACTTCGAACAGCATTGTGTTGGCGCGATCGCGGCGGTTTAGCACAAACGTTATTGTATTCGCTTGTAACTAAAGAATGCACGCTGTGGATATGCAGCTTCTTGCTCGCAGATGTAACAAAAGTCAGTTTGTGAAGGGAATGTATGCCATACAGCCTGAAGAAAATATCCACACGATTTTTGCGAGCCTCCTAACCATCCCTAAACCTACTAAGGCGTTTGTGATGGTGCAGAAAGATTAATGCGTCGGGCACGGAATAAAAGCGTTCTTCTGATACAAGTCAACAACAGTGAAATAAATAGAAGACAGCCGTTTTATTTCCTGCAGTGCGATTCGCGTGTAGGTTCTCGGTGCTTGGTACGTAGCATTAGACTGTTGAGTCTTCATAACGACATCTAAAATTAATGTACGAAAACTTCCGCAATTTGAATAGTTATGAATTATCCCTGAGCGCTGACTTCGCGAATAAGCTAGAAAGCGCGAGTTACGCACGATCGTCTGACCGATGCTCTGAAGAAAGTTGTTCTCTCTCTCCTCGTGTGTTGCAAACTTGTTGGGGAAGCAGCTTGAGGTTATTCAGAAATCTCAAAAAGTGGCAAAAATTACTGAATTATTACAAATACATTTTTAATGCAGTGAAGCATCAAAGCAGGCGATTTCTAGCAGAGGCACTGCTGCCCCTCACAAACAGAATGCAGCAGACGACAGCGGCGCGAGTCCCTAAGCCGACGTGAAAGCCAGGGGACGCCACTCAAACATCTCACCGCCAATGACCTCACTTCTCTTGATTTCGCAGACCGCTTAGGCAGCGGAGGCGTAGCAGATCAAGCGTGCCAGCTGTGCGCCGTATGACGTCACTGCTCCTCGCGCATGCTGAGCACGGCTGTCCAGGAGCCATGCGAAACTGGTCAACCTCGGCTAGTGTAGCTCACGCTACAAAAGAAATGGAGTTGAGCTGGCTACCTAAATATGCGAAATGGCATTCTTTGTACTACCAGGGCGAGATACTCTGCTCTGAAAGAATGTTTCAGAGATGGGGGAAGGCCAAATACTCAAAGGAGGGACGAATGAAGAAAATTGTGATGCAAAATTGGTTTTTCTAGAGGCGAGGAACAGGAACGGTTGGAGGTATATGGGAGAGACCTTCGTCCGGCAATGGACCTAGTGGGCTGCTGCTGCTGGCGATGGTGCAACAACCGTGTTTCCGACGAAGGGATAGGGGCCATCAGCTTTCCTGTTTCTCCATGGTTGCAGCACCATTTCAAGCTGGGATAATGTGATTACTGAAGATGCGTTTACTGAAGACACTCGAATTTGTGTCATTGCAATGCAGTGGCTGATATAAAACGCTTACATTTCGAAAGGCATGTGATGTTCTCGCAAAAGACCTTTTATATTTATATATTTTGTGTTTATTAGGAGTAACTCAACAGTGGGGTAGTGCCTTTTGGAGAGTGCTTCCAAGTGCATTTCTTGCTTCATCTCTAGTCTGGGAGAGACGCCATTACTTACGCCTGGATGAAATTAAGAGGAACTCGATGCCCGTGTCCTCTTCGTATATGATACCAGTCCTGGACATATCGAGCATCCAACAGCTCACAGTAAGCACCAAACTTGTTTCTAACCTGTAGGAAGCCGCAGTTTTCCCTTTTGGCGCTGTTAAAAAATTTTAGGTGGTGGTGAACCTTGCAACACGCTAAGGGGTACATCAAGTTTACTCCTCGGAGCCTCGTGGCCCCCAGGTGTCACCGTTTTCTATCACTGAGAAAACGGCACGTTCACCATACAGGGTTGCCTCTACTGACGGGTATCAATTTTTACTGCACACACTGACTTAAGGACGGCTAAAATTTTGCAGTAGTTTAACACCTGAGAATTTTGCAGATGTTGGGTATCCAAGAAGAAACGAAACACGCAAAATTTGTGAAGCAGAGTTAATTTTGTTTTGCATTGTGAGGCTACATAAGCTCTTATAAAGCAAAAGGTAATATATAATAGTGATACTGCTAGACAAGTGACAACATAACGGTGTACACTGTTTCACTTGATAATCTGGTTTCGTGTTTTTTTGAGAATATTGCTGATGTTGCTGGTGCGTTTCCAAGTGTCAATGAAACACGCAAAATTTGTGAAGCTGAGTTATTTTTGTTTTTTACGTTAAGGGTATATATGCGCTTATAAAGCAAACACGTTATCAGATAGTGCTAGAAAAATGGCAACATAGTGGTAAAGCAAACAGGTTATCGGGATAGTGCTAGACAAATGACAACATAGATGTTTACGTTGTTACACATGATAACCCCATTTCTTTGTTTGTCGAGAAAGTTGCGACTTGTATAGCCATATTATTCCACTGTACTTGAGCGTATATAATAGGTGGTGAATCCATAGTTTTCATTTTCTGGACAAAACGGCCGTGAGCTATGCCTTCCTTCTCGCGTTGTCGAAGAGCTTCGTATTCTTCCGTTTTGGCACGCTATTCTTACCTATCGTTATGCTGTTGTGCAAGAATTTGATCTGCCTCCTCCACAATGAGACGATTCTTGTACGTGTCATATTGCAACAAGTGATTTTGCGCCAATATAGAACTTTTCTTTTTTACCTTCCGCTCTCGACCCCTGCTGAGGGCCGGCTCGTACGCCCACTTTCCATGATGGCTCGGTTAAGCTCGTGCTGTGAACGCCACGTGTTTAAAACGCATCCGAGAGGGCACATAATTTTTAGAAAAGCCAACGCCGCACGGAAGCCATTTTTTATTGCTTTTTTCACGGTTCCACAGCAAACTTCGCCCCTAAGGATATGACGTCTTCAACATACGGGGGCCGACGTTTGCTAGGGAACAGAGGCGATTAACCCCAGACTTATTTTTTTTTGGTGCATGCCGTGTCGCGGCATGCTGCTGACAATGAGCATGACCGATGCATCTTTCATGGCATCGACGTGTTGTCCCGCGGCAGGCCGCCTCCCTCCAAGCTAGCGTAGAACGTGTTGGTACATTTTTAAAAGACCCCAGCATCTCGGTTGTTCCCACTTGAAAAGAAGGGGGGTTTTATGTTTTATCTCACGACCTGTTTCGTACAAAGGCGGATGCGGCAGTTTCCTCTGTTTTGGAGGTTCACGATAATATTGTAAATTCTAGAGTGAAATGTAAACCCAGTGTAAAAAGCTAAATCTAGGCATTGTTGTCAACGGCATCAGAAATTTAAAAAAAGATTTTCGTGATGCGTTTTTTCAGTGCCAAGACGCATAAACCTAATAGGCCACTCCAAGTTATAGTTTCCGAAACGGGCACTTGGCACAAACCATTAGCATCCGATTTTACAAGAGAAGTTGAGAATTTTAACCTTTGATGACCCCTTCCTTGTAAAGAACTAGGAAGAAATTTTAGACTTCCGGCATTCTTGTCCCAAACATGAGCTCTATGCCTTTTCTCTCGACATTAAAGACCTTTATTACTCTTTGCCACATGAAAAATTGCCTAATGTCATGGAAGGCTCTATTGACGATTTCGGTAGTGACTGTTTTCAAACTTCCGCAGGGGTGTGTGTTAGTGGTTTTGTAGATTTTTTATCGTATTATCTACGTTCCACTTTTATTCGGTATGATGGTAAGCCGTGCATGCAACGCGAAGAAAGATGCCTTGGCTCATGCAATGCCCCGATTCTTGGTGACTTATTTTTATCCAAACTAAATCACATTGTGGCAGGCCCCCTTGACAACATGAATGTGGTTGGTGTGTTTAGCTTTGTAGGCGAATATACATTCTTCTTGGATTGTAATTCTGAGGTCCTAGAATGTCGCGCCCATGATGTGTTATCTATTGTTAAAGAAAAGTTTTGGCTCCTTGAGTGTACTTTTGAACGTCCAGGTAATAACTCAATCCAGTTTCATGACATAAACTTGTCATTTCGACCAGATCACACTTGTTGGGCATACCAACCAAGGAGCAAAAAACCACTCCTCCACTATCATCCCGCGCAATCAAAATTGGTGAAGAGGGGAATATAAACATGTCTTTTAAGAATGCTATCAAAAAATCGTGCGAACATTCACTAGCTACCAGCCTCCGTCAACAACCGCAAAGATTGTCCAACTCTGGGAATCCGGTTCATTTGAACGTCTCTGTTGCTGAGTTCTTGCTAAAAAAGTTGCGAGCCCAAACGCAGCGAGAGCAGCCGGTCTCACTCGAAACACGCCCAAAGTACGCGGTTATACCTAACCTACACAATATTCCCAACGATTTGAAGAAAATTGCAGGACTTGCCAATAATAAAGTGGTATTTTTCTGTACCATAAAAACTGAGCAAGTTATGCATAATGGCCAATCGCTGTGTTCAACACTCTAGCCGTAACGGTATAAATAAAACATTTAATCCCAAAACATGTACAGAAAACGTGGTATACGAAATTCCCTTTTTTTGCGGGAAATGTTACATTGGGCAGACTGGTCGTTGTAATATTGACCGGCTTCGCGAGCACTCTGGCATTGTCAAAAATGGGTTTCGGATGGTTAGCGCACCACTGTTTCACGTGTGACCGCAAACCGCACTACGAACCGCTCTTTAAGAAATTCATCATAATCGGAAAGAATAAAGACGGGTTCCCCAGAGAAATTCTGGAAGCTGAAAAAAGATGGGTTGCAGTCTTAATGCGTGAGCACACCATCTGTATCACCTTCTGTGAAAGAACTCTGTTATGTCAGACGATTATCAGTGTCTCTGCGCATGTGTGGTGGTATACAAGTGGAAAGCGTCACATGTATAAATTTTGGTGTTTTTCCAAATATAATGTGTATGTAGTTAGCGCTCGTACTGTTGTCTCCTTTCGCTGTCTGTGTCTAATTTGCGCTTTCAGATCCCACCATTCTTTTCCCGTACTGAGCCCAACCCGATTGACCCTAACAGTTCCAACACCAGGTTTAACCGACCGCCGTCGCCCAATCGCCGCCAGTCCAAATCACCGCAGCATCGGCGCCCATACCCAATCTCCCCCTACACTCGACCTCCTTCGTAAAACTAGGCAATGCTTCCCCGGAGGTGATGTTGCATTCCCGACCCGGCCGGAAACCCTCTCCCTGGTTTTCCAAAGAGAAACTTGCTGGACATTCACATTGACGATGCAGAGGTTACGGGATTAGTTGACACTCGAGCAAACATATCAGTAATAAGTGCTTACCTTCGCCTCGTATACTCAAGATCTTCATGCCGGCGCGGAGGCAAGTTGTGCGAGTCACCGATGGACGGCTGCATTCTATCAGTGGTTTGTTTACTGCTCATGTGATAAATGCTGAATACACGATACCTTGGGTATTTTCTGAATCACACACGTGCCCCCAATACATGATCCTGGGCATACATTTTTACTGCGTACACGCAGCTATAATAGACTGAGCAACACGGGTCCTCCGAAGTGTGCTCCCTCTGGCTTTACCACTACATACATTCCGCAGCCGCACTTCTGTTCAGCTAAACATGACCTGTTGCCCCCGCAGACTGTAACCTACGTATATATGGCTGCATTCCCCACTGTTCCAGACTGTAACCACTTCGCGTCACCAATCACCGATGTGCTAATTACGCGCCTTGTCAACCTGCCTCACACCCTCAAGACGCTGACCAACCACGACGTACATTTTCCTTTCCTATATTTCGGGTTTTCTCCTCTTCCCCAAGAAATTTTGTTGGCTCTTCAGTTTTGATTACCGGACTTCGAGGTTTTTTTCCAAACTTCCGACTTATGCAGGACGTGATTCTGTATCACGGTGCACCAGAACAACTACTTACGAATCGTGGCCATTACTTTCTCTCTCCCGTCATCTACGATACCCATTGCATTTTTCAGAAAACCTGAACACGAGACTCACCAGGCCCGGTATCCCGGTGGTTCAGAGGCTGTAAATATTTGGTATGACACAGAGACAGACCATCTCACCTATTAGAACATTCCCATATGTGCGCAGGCAAGGCGCAAGATCACAAATCTTATACGCTGTGCTCGCAGCATAATCAGATGACTCATGCGACAGGATTGCCTTTGCCTGGACCATGACATTTTTTTAATGCTGGTTTCTTCTGTTTGTATTTATCACCGACTACAAAAACACACAAGGCTCATATTTCTTGGTAGTTGTTTTATTTAGAAAGGCACAGCGAATGATAAATAGCAGCATTATCGTCATCATGGCTTTGTATCATGAATCCATCTGAAAGTGCGGCTTCAGCACTGTGACAGTGCAAAAGCGGTTCCATGGAGGACCAATTTATTCTTTTTATCTGGTGAGAAAATATACCAATAAATGTAACAAATATAACCATTCCTTTCTTTTGTTTTGTCCTTACGGTGCCAAATGTACATGTTTGAAGTCGACTTGTGTTTCATTTGAATGGCTCCAGCTTCTAACCCCAACTGAAAAAAAAGGGCCCAACATGCACGTACGCTATTCAAAAACTGCAAGTTCGTAGCATACGTAGCTAGTGTTAGCAAGAAAATGAGACGGGAAATGTATATCTGCAGCGAATCGCAAAAGTGTATTTCCTATTGCTCACTTAGAGTTTGGGATAAATATACTGCCGATGGATTGGTTAGACTCGAGGCTACTCCGTCAAACTTTGGATAATAGATACATGACGCTCCTACCCTCTTATCAATGGTGTTACTGCAGAAACACTTGCAACAATCGGATGACTTGAAACAGAGATAGTAACACACTTGAGCTTTCACTAACAACATGAGCTTACACTTTCAGATATTAGAAATACCATTTTGCTATTTAAAGAGACTGTAAATCAATTCTTGTAGTTCTTAAGCTGTTTGGACACATAAAATACTTTGTCAGCATTCGATCATAAGGTTAATCACTAGGGATGTGCGAATATCAATTTTTTAATTTCGAAGCGAATTCGAATAATAAAAACAAAGTTCGAATCGAATCGAATATTTTTCGAATATTTTTCGAATACGAATACTTATGGTTTTTTGTAAAATTAATGTTTTCACTATCTAGAGACACAAAAACTGCAACTTTATTGCACAACAATTCGCACAAAGTAAAATTAGGAATTACACAATACCATTGCACTCAACAGATTAAGGTCTGCACTCACTTAAATGTTAACATGGAGAAAGGTTAACTGCTCGACATGTTCGGGGAGCAGTGACAACCTCCTGCTCGCCACCACTTTACCAGATATCGAAAATAGCCGCTCACTTGAGACACTAGTAGCTGGCATGCCCGAGCCCGTGCACATTGCCGCGCGCTGATACAGTAAAATCTTGATTATACTAATCTCGCGGGACTGCGAAAAATATTCGTATCATCTGAAATTCGTATGAACCAACACAGACCAAAAAATGTAGCGCTGAAAAAAGTTTTCGTTTATTTCTTTTCCTACTTTTGCGTGAAGAAATTCGTGATTTTTCTGCTTTTTTTAACCCCCGTGTCGCAAAGCAGTCCTTTCTGAAGCACGTAAAGCTTCGCGCTCGTCTCCTCACTCGGTGTGCCCAAGCTCGCTACACGCCGCAACTATCAAGCGTGAACCGCATGGTGCGGTTTTGCACGCGATTCGCTCGCCTCGGCTCTGCGAGCGCTGTATTTTCACGCCCACATCGACGATTTCGCGCCCGCGGTAGCGCCTACCTCGGTCAGAAAATGACGCAGTACGCGCGCGGCAGAATGGAGGAGCCTGACTACTTGCGATGAGATCGAGACAGCCGGATTGGCTCCGCCAGAGGCGGTTAGGCTTAGCACCCCGGCAAATATTTTATGGGCGCTTTCACTAGTGGCGCGGATGATGTTTTATAGTACCGTTATCGCATGAATTATCAGCTCCTTTACCGCACAAGCAACTTCGTGTCTCCCTTGAGCCGCATTTTAAAGAGCGGTCGCTCGAGCGCCCGCGCCAAATCGCGGCTGGAGCCGACGCCATGTTGACGTCGCCGGCCGCGCCGCGCGCAGCGTGGGGGTGGTTTCGCGGCGGTGTCAGCGCGTTGGGTGTGCGCAGAGCGTTTTCGCGAGCAGAAAACAACAGCCCGGCCGTTTCTGGAGAAAGAGTGACAAACAGGGGAGCGAGAGCCGTCACTTGCTCGTTCAGCAGTCGGGTGCCTCGCCGGCTCGTTCGTACCTTCCGCCGGGCCGCGCAGGTCCGTTCGTAACAGCCGAAATTTTTCCCATTGCAAACGATGCAATTTCGCCGGGACTTTTCGGAAATTCGTATCATCCCGAAATTCGCACCCCCAGAATCGTATCAACGAGAGTCCGCTGTAAATAAACACCGATACTGACACCCTCTGAATTTTTTTTTTTTAGTTTTGGGTGGTTCGAATATTTCGAACAATAAAAGTGTCGTTCGAATCGAATCGAATACCAAAAAATTCGAATCGAATATTCGAAGTTTCGAATATTCGCACACCCCTATTAATCACCCATTAATCTCTCCACGTCCGCAATATTAGGAAGCCTTTTGGACAGCTCTAGGTTAGCAGGAATACATGTGAAGATGTGGTCGAAATATTTTATAGTGTAGGGTATATGATAACTTTACGCGTGAGATAAAAAATTGAGTAGTCGTCAAGTCAACAAAACCGCTTTTATGTCAAAGTACGAGTTGCGGCCACTCGAGGCCGCAGAAAGGGACACCATATTTACCATAAATTCGGAAAGCAACCCTTATAACCCAGTCGAGTTGGCGACATCCAGGCGACATTTTTACTTTAAGTTAACCACGGCATTTATTGCTAGGAGTAGTCTAAACGTCTTTTCTGTAATCCTCAGTCTACGCAAAAACCATGTAGCCCTGGGAGGTGCGTTGAAATGTTTCTGAGCGACAATATTCCCATCCCTCGGACATCAACTTCTGAAACTGTAGAAGTGATGTGGAGTAAATTCGGCCTGAAAAAGTTATCATTCGTGATATCAACTTAACCACCCCCATTTAAGCTTTGTCCATCTGGAATATGTAGCTTGAACAACTGTGTGCCATGGCGCATTTACTCATAAAATACGATCATCTTTACTGCAGAGATAACCATTCGTGCTTTAAATGCGCAACCGAAGGTCTTGCAGCAGCACATTTTGATTTACGTTTTATTTCATGCCTAAACAACGAATTCATGAACCCTGTGAGAAAACTGTGCTCTGGTAAAGTTTTACATCCTAACCGAGAATGAAGTCTATCACACCTTAAATAAAGATTTGAATCAATAAACTACGGTAATCTTTGCTGCAGAGATATCCATTTGTGGTTTAAATGCGCAACCTGAGGTCTTGTGCAGCAGCACGTTTTTATTTAACGTTTTTTTTTTTCAAGCCTAAACAATAACTTCATAAACCCTGAAAGAAACCTGCCCTCTGATAAAGTTCCACATCTTCACCTAACCGAGAATGAAGTATATCATACCTCTAAAAAAGATGGGAATCAACTTGGCCAACACCGCTTTATGAGGAGCTGCAAATCTTGGGTCTGGCATTCACACACAACCTTTCACCGACACAAACCTTCCACGGCGTGCGCAGACACGCCGCAGGATTACAAATCTCATACGTAATGTTTCCGCTGCAAAGCAAGGGCTGTTTGAGAAACAGTGTATGTGCCTCATCCACGAGATTTTCTTCAAGAAACTAATCAACCAATCACGATAACTTCTCCTAACATCTCCAATAATCGGCAGCTGCACACATTCTTCAGGAAAGGGCATCGGCAGGCCCTGTCCCCTCCCCCATACACCCCGAATGACAGGCTAAAACAGCTCTCACTACAAAACCCCATTTTCGGGATAATTAAGGCTCACACTAAAACCACTGCTGGCGGAATCTCCGGCAGCGCTGTTCGTACTACACAGAGAGTACCGCCACCCACCACATGGAAGAAACTCATTGCTATCCTGAACGATAATAGATAACTACTCTGCTTCAAGCGTCTGAAATAACGTCTGCAACACCCTTTCCGTGGGATCGCACCTCGATAGGGCGAAGGCTTACTTCCGAATGCGCGAACCACCCCAAACAAACTTTCCGCAGGCACGTCCCCCTACCGTGACAACAGGGCGCATGTTATATCGGTTATACGCCCCACAGCGCTCATCTAAACCGTCATTCCAAACGAACACACCACCAAGCTGTAGCAGACAGCTATTTGGCTGATCATTTAACATTGCCCGAAACCATCAGGGGTTCTATCTCACGTCCAATCAGCTTAAAAACCACTTTTTAGCGATGACACAACCATTGTAGCATTTAAGAATCGAAGAACTCATTCTCCATCCAATAGCGTAACCACAAAGGAGTAGGTGCGCGTGAGACGATAAACGCACATGCTTTCGAGCCTTCTCACCGTGCCTCCGTTTGTTTTAGCTACAAAAGGAACCACTCAGAAGAGGCCAGAAACCCCCTAAACCATCAGGTGCATTAAACTCAACCCCTGTCTCCCGCACCGGCGGTACTCCCTCCCACACTCTAACGTATCATTGGTAGGAGCTAACAAATTGGGATAATTAGAACGCACGCCTTTTCGCCATCGCCACATGCTAGCTCTTACCTAAATTCACCTCTTCATCTCCAATATCTGTGCTGCATGGTAGGCTCTGGATATGCGGTATAGTGCACTATGTGAATGTGTTAAAGAAAGATTCACCCTTCTCTCTCAACCCACATCTCAGACCAGTGGTTTCACCTATCGGTCGGGCCCAGGGAAACGTTGTTTTCGGCACGAGATCTGGTGAGGGGGGTTGAGCTTTGGACCTCCCCAGCCCTTTTCTATAAACCGCAGTTCGAAATAAAGTTCACTATCTCGTAAAGAATTCTCACAATAAAGGCCATAGTACCATAATAGGTCCAACACCACACCCAAAGTACAGAATTCATATGTTATCAAGAAGGGACATACAAATCCCAGGCAGACGCCACTAACGTGAAACATCGGGAAGGGCGAAGCATGCTGAGAATGAGTGTATTGAAAGATAGAACTTCTCTTTCTTGCCACGCAGCGGGCACTTACTGGCCGCCGGACAAGCGCCGGTGGAACGAGGAACCGCGCGCTTCCTGAGGTGGTGGCGCCCTCACTTGCGTTGAACCGGATTAAAAGCAATTCGTAGACCTACCTGCCCAGGTTTTGGGCAGTGGCAAGGGGTAATGCGAGAGCAGTGCAATGCCCACCCGTGAAGTGGAGGGGAGGTAAAGAGAATTGATGATGTTCCACATATCAGGTCACAGCAACTAGTGTTAACAGCGGGGCCCTAAGAAGAGAAAATGATTCAATTAGTTTTCGTCTACCATGGTCATTCTACACACTGGACAAAAATGTTTGGGGTGCGCAACAGGCTACTACAGATCAAGTCACAAAACGTTCACCAGCATTCAAAGAAAGCGTTGATAAATTATACTGAACTCATTACAGCACCAGAGAAACGAGTAGGACGTGGCACCTGACCAATATAAAGCCTGTAGACCAAAGCAAAAGGAAAGCTTCTTCTCTTAAAGCTGCCACCTCGCGCTCCAAATGACTCAAGAGAAGCGACTGGACAAGCCACAGCAGTGGGAACATCTCCTGTTGCAGCCGTACTCGAAAACAGGCGGCACCGCGATTTTTCCACAAAAAAAGCCCCAGCACACATCACAAAGTTTATTCAACACATAATTTCAATGTATTTTCATTTGAAGTGTAAGTTCGAAGAGCCTGCTCAATACAGTCCAAACGTTGCCCCTACACAACAGTGAAACAAGGCAAGTTTTAATGTTTAGGTGTGGCTGTTGTGCAGACACCATGCGGACCGCACAACGGCCAATATCGCTAGACGGTCACACGACGGGAGAACTTCCCATCTACGAAACCATCCGAAATTGCGAACATCAGCCGAACTCAGCTGATGCCAATGGACACCGCGTGATATTCCAATCTGTTGGTTGTCCAATTGGGTTGTCAATTTCTCCCACACTTCCTTTGCCGTACTTTCACTGAAACTTAACCTCGCAAGAAAGACTGAAGATTTCACAATGTTTTGATAACGTACGCGTAAAATGGCATAAGGTACGCATAAACGCATAAACGCTACACAAGGTTTGCTAGCATGGAAGACTAAAACCAGCCATTGACTTGGGGAGCCTCAGCAGCGCTCCCGACACTGTTTTTGTCTTGCCCGACCAAAATAACTATCCAAACTTAGTGCCGAGCTATCGGGTAAAATGGCGCGACGGTTTTGCTACGTGTGCTATTAAGGAAGCGCCGCCGAGACAGACGACCTAATTATGTAGCTTCGCTCTGCGGGGGAAAACCTGAACAGTGCTGCAACTGCGAGACGCTGCTTCGCAGTCTCGAGGAGGCGGTTCCACGTACTACGCGCCCCTTCACCCAAGGAATGAAAAACCACACCAAGTACTCAAACACTCATCACCCATTCTACGTCGCCCACCAAGCCAGACACAAATGCGCCAAATAGCACCGCCGTACATTTCGCCTGTTCAGTAAAGCTCCAGACAGCTCACCGTACTCTTGAAATAGCCCCACAAACGCTTCATAGCTGTCCTCACCCCGAATGAAGAGGCACAGGTCCTCCGCATATGCGGACACTTTACCTAGCCTATGCCTGGCAATCGAAAGCACCTGATTGCAGTGCTTGCATCAGTACAACGGAGCAGCTCGTGGAGTCACATGACAAAAAGCAAAGGTGACAAGGGGCAGCCCTGCTTATCGCACGGGTGACAGTGAACGAACTACTTTAAAGCCCATTGACAAGAATTTGAACACTCACATCCGAGTACAACAGCTCAAACTTAGCTAGAAATTCTGGCGAACAGCCGTTTGATGCAAAACAACTAGCAAGTGTCGGTGTTTCACACCGTCAGAAGCTTTCGCTTCTTCAAGAGAGATCGAAGCATCCAGGAGCACTAATTTTTGTCGTGTAACTTAACAAATCGCGCATCAATGCTAGGGACAAGGAAATTGTGAGACGTGCCACTCTGCACATTTGCGCTTGGCTTATCTTATCGCCAAAACGGTACTGGTGCGCCTGGCCAAAATGGATGCTGCATTCTTGTATTCACTATTCAGCAGAGTAATATCGGTCGCTGCGCCTGCGGCTGCGTTGTATCCCCGCCTGGGTTTGCGATCAGAATTACACGGCCATCACGGAGAGATTCAGGTCACACTATGGGCTGACGAAAGCCATTCAGCATTTCGAGGAGGGCACCGCGACCAGCCAGAAAAACCTTGTAAAATCCAGCAGGGATGCCGACACGCCTCGGCGCCGACGCACTGTTCATTTTTTTAACACACTCGCTCATCACCTCGGCATCCACAGGAGCACCCAGCAACTCAACCAGGTGATTTGGCACGCATGGCAGCACCCCAAAAAATGCGCTAAGCTTGTTATCAAATTTCTCTGCATCCGAAAACACATTGTCAGTCGAGAAAAGGGAGGCGAAATTTCTCACGAATATATTATGCCCTAGCAATCACCCTCCCATCAGCGAGTGTAACTTCTGGAACAGTGGCTAAGCCAACCTCGTCAAGAAAGCCAACGCTAATATCCCGCAGTACGAAGCCATCACTGCAGATAAGCATACCATGTCTTGTTTCGGCCGAGCACCACCGACAAAGCCTAATATCCACAGCCGGTGGGTTTTTAGCGCAACACACATTATAGTTCGCCTACAAACATCTGCTTTTGCTTGACAATTGCGAAGCGGACAGAGAGAGTTTCGCAAACAAAACACAAGTTCGGTTCACCCGAAAGATTGTCTCGATAGAATCATACTGACACCACTGTTAACGCACACTTCGCTCAAATAAGCTACATAACTAGGAAAAAACGGAGTGGCCATGCGACCCACTAGCTCATTTCCTGCAACAGAACCTATGATGTCACATGAGCTCAGCTTTGCGATTGGCTGAGGACAGGAAAAGTAACCGCAAATTAGGCACGGCTTGTAGGCTTTCCCAACGAACTATTTGCGCCTAATTGTAATGCATATTCGTTTTACAGCAGTAAGAATTGTGCAGTAAACAATGAAAGTTACAAAAACGCGCGTGAGCAAGTACCGATGCGAACTGCTGCAGGTACTGGGCGCACTATGCTTTTTTTAGCTGCCAAGCACTCCGCCGCGTTTAAGTTGTTTTACAGGACACTGGCCGATTGACGTAAACGGCGTTGTCTTACGTGACCCTGTTTGTCGGGATACCCAAGGTTTCATGAGACGATCACGTTTTACAGTAACGAAAACAAGCCAGCTGCCAATACGCTCAAAAACAAAGCAACGGCGGACAATGGTTCGTGGATGACTATACCAGCGCCATCTGGGAGGGCTGACGGACAGCAAAGCCGGAAACCCGAATGACGCAGTGGAGTTTCGCTTGAATACACGCGCTTCTGACGTCATTTTTGACTTCGAAAACCTACGATTTGGCAGGAGAGTAAAAATTTTAACCTAAACTGATCAATTTTTCAGTGACTACCGCATCATTCGCTGCCGGACAAGCGCTGGGGGCGCTATAAAACGCGAAATCTATCGAATAAAACAAACTTGTATTCTCTCTTCATGGCTCCTTTAAATCATGGTAGTTTATTTTAAACCGGTTTTATCCATCATACACGCTTAGTGCGCGTTACGTTGTAGAGAGAGGCGTTGCAAAAGGAGTGTCCCTGTGGTTTAGTACCGTGAAACCATGACAATGGGATGACGTGAGAAGCCGAGGAGCCTGCGCCCCTAAGGAGCTTTTCCCCTGCAACTGCTGTTGTTTCCACATAAACGTGGCTCGATCGTGTAAATGGTATAGCGACGAGACTGTCAGTTCAACCCAATAAATAAAACTTGTTTTTTTAGAGTACCTGGCCCACAGACAAAAATTAGCATCGAAATATAGAGTGGGAATACTTTGTAGGAAGCAAAAGTATGAATAACTAAATTTATTTCACAAGAACAGTTTTATGACCGACGAGGGTAAAGGGGGCAAAATAAAAGATAGTCCACATTTGTACGTCCTTCCCACAAGGTTTGGGCTCTTTGGCGGAGGCCCACATCATTAGCAGTGTGTCTTGAACTTCGTTCTTTGTGTAGAACCATTCATTAAAAGTTCGTGCTCGCTAAAGCTTTTGTTTGTCTCCGATATTTCCCGGTTCCGGACAAGAACATAGTATATGGTGAACTGTCGGTGCTTCTGTGGTACATTGATGACAATGGAGCTTGTCAATCGGAATTTGCACGTTTTAAGGTTGCCTGTAGTGCGTCCAACATGGCACTAGATCGTCCGTTATGCCATAACCAGTCGGTGATTTAGTAAGGAAGACTTGGCTGCCCAACTTTTTCTAAGGTATATTTCAATCGAAAACCGAAAGTCGAACTCATGAATGGCGACAAAAGCAGACACACCTTCATGCGTTAATACCTCGAATTAGAAAAACAACTACTGTTTACAGCAGTATTAAAATATGGCTTCTCCAAAACACCACACGTTTAGGTTTCTTAAGTTTGAGTAACTAGGTACCTTTAAAGTTTATGCAAGCTTTATCAAAATAGTTCGAGCCCTAAATAAGTGGCAGTGGTAGTCCTCCGCCCGTTTTTCTTAAGATAATCAAATGCAAACAATTTAAATTTGTGTTGAGTGTTTACAATACCATGATGCCAGCTATTAAAATCACGTTGGAAACTAGCCGTAAACTTCATAACATTTTTATGTCCTACGGGAATTCTTTGGTTGTCCATTACTATCATTATTAACCAGCATTTTGTACTTCGAACCAACAAGAACCATTGCCCAAGCATTATCTGAATTTGTAAAAAAATCCCGCCACCTCCACGAAGTAAATGATAATGAGTGGGGCGAAGCTGAAATGCTTATCGGTAAAACCCTGAAACATTCGCCCGCACATTAAATAGAGACTCGACACGTTGTTATAGGGGGGATTGCGTATACACAATCACCCCTACAATCACCCCTATAAAATGATACACGATGTTTATTATTTACATATCGATGCAATTATCCCGCTCCCGCGACGATTCGAGGTTCTCTTGCCGCCGCTTGCGCGCCGCCTCTGCTATCAGGCTCTCACTTCGGGATCCACTTGCCGACGAGCCCGCTTTGCTTCGGCTGCGCGAGCCCTTGCTGCTGGCGCCGCCTCTGTATCGATGCTGGTGCTGGTTTGCGATTGCTGTGGACGCTGGCGTCTTTCTTCGGCCTCGCGAGCTCTAACCGCGGGGTTATGGCGGGGGAGTCGTATTGCAGCCGTGTCGCGAGCTCTCCACGCAGCTGCCTTCGCTTCCAAGATGTTCATGATGAGTAGCTTGTGACGCGCCACCTTGAGCGGCAGCGCGCCATCTAGCGGGCGATCTATGAACTATTGCACAACTGCGTCTCCAGCGGTCGCCTCGAGAACTAGGGGGCACGGCGACGGCGCGACGTGGTACTTGCCCGGGCTTGTGGAGCTTCGCCCCTAAAAAATGCTTCATTGCCGGCTGTAGCGGGATTGTGGGATACAAGTGAAGGTTAAAATGCTACAGCAAATTGCGTTCCCAAATCGGAGCAGAAGTTCGTCGGTCACATTTGTGAATAAATTCGCTCGTCTGCATTGGTTCCAAAATATAAAGGCCAC
The DNA here is from genome assembly GCF_048455015.1 of Haemaphysalis longicornis. Lineage (NCBI taxonomy): Eukaryota > Metazoa > Arthropoda > Arachnida > Ixodida > Ixodidae > Haemaphysalis > Haemaphysalis longicornis. Next base: position 98,113,182 of record NW_027526233.1, on the reverse strand, counting down.
ATTACTGAACAACATCCCACTTTTAAATGATCTAAACAGTCTTATCTGGCTACAGTTACGAAACTTTTATGAAACTGTTACAGTTACGAAACTTTTGCCTAACCCTTAACTAACAGTTATAACTTACCACGATCTTGAATTGACCTTAGAAAACGCTAGACAGTGATACGGTAACTCTAGATTTAAAAATTGTTTTTAATTATATCCCACACCAGATAATTGTTTATTGACTCCAATTGTTTTCCTGCACATAGAAAAACTACAAATTCATGATCAGCTTCTGTCGGAGTGGTTGCTATTTGTAAAAAAATGTGACAGTACCACAATCAGACAGGGTTCAGGTCAAATCTGCACAGTTTTACGTTTCTTTCTTTTCATCCGGCATAAATAATACGTTGTACAGTACGTGAAACCGTGCAATTTTTGGCATTTGAGATTACTTACGGGTAAATCAATACTACAGTCATGTACGTCCAGCGAATTCTATTTGCACGACCATTCCGAGAAAAAAGTACCAGCCATCCGTTTTGGTGCGAATAAGGGAAACGCTTTGACAAAATCTATCAAGCTTCATTGACTCGGACGTGAAAATATTCAACACGTTTCATTATTGAATGCGAAGACATTATTTGCCCTCAACTGCCTCCAACTCTCCCTATGTACGTTTAACTTCAAACCCAAGAACTTGCGTACAAGCTCTTAGTTCGTTCTGAACTAGGAAACAAAACGCTTTTTGGAGTTTGAAGAAACAAAATTGTGGTCTTCGCACCACAAACAATACTTTTCAAAACTATAAACTGCACAGCTGAAAGCGGCTATGTCTCCAAAAACGGGTACAAAATCAAGACTCCCCTACAAAGCTTCTATGTAGTGCGCGACTAACTAAAGCCAGCTAACAAGCTACATTTTTGGGCTCACTATTTTTCATTGTTTTAAATGGTGGAACCAAGAATCGAAAGATTATCTGAAAATCGCCTCAAACACGTGAAGGTACAAAACGGAATATAGCCGCAACTGAACCCAGTAAAAAATCGCTACAGATACCCTTCGCTGCACATACCTTCTTTTCCAGAAACCTATAGAGTAAGGAATCTCGCTTATTTATGATGTTGCTCATCGTTTAACAGTAGAACATTTTCTATACGGCTTGCGGAACATCAACAATGGCTAAATGTTATTATTAACTAATATATATGTAGCGTACCGCGGGGTCGCAGCGCAGCGCAAGAGACAAGGTACCAGCGTGGCAGGATTTCCGAATCGAACTGCCCGTGCCGTGCTGGCGCACCCAGCACGCGCCGCTCGTTTTTTTATTCTTCTCTTTCATAGCCGGCGCCAAGGCACCGGCTAAGAGCACTAACCAGAGGAGGAGCACCAACCACAGAGCGGATGAGGAGCTCTTGGTTGTGCGTAGAAGCTCAGTCAGTGGATGCAGAAGCTCGGAGGAGTGGGGTATAAAGCGTCGCGAGAAATTCACCAGGCCCAGGAACTCACGAAACTGGCGGAAGCTGGTAGGTTCGGGGAAATCCTTCACGGCTTGAACGTGAAAGGGTAAAGGGCGAATTCCCTGCGCCGAGATGTGATGGCCCAGGAACTCGAGCTCGGACGTACCGAAGACGCATTTCGGGGCGTTGACAACCAGGCCAAATTGTTGAAGGCGTTCAAAGAGTTCTCGGAGGTGACGCTCGTGATCTTGTGGAGTGGGACTCGCGACGAAGATGTCGTCAATGTACGCAAATACAGTCGGAAGGCCGCGCGTCACCTCGGCAATGAATCTTTGAAATGTTTGAGCTGCGTTGCATAGCCCAAAGGGCATGCGCACATACTCAAACAAACCGAATGGTGTAGTGATGGCCGTCTTCGGGATATCGGCAGGCTCGACGGGGATTTGGTGATATGCCTTGACAAGGTCCACTTTGCTAAAGATAGTGCACCCTTCCAAGTGGCTTGTGAAATCCTGGATGTGGGGTAGGGGATAGCTGTCGTGGACAGTCTGAGCGTTGAGCGCCCGGTAATCGCCGCACGGACGCCAGTCTCCACTTTTCTTAGGAACCATGTGCAGTGGAGACGCGTGGTTTCTGGACGACGAGCGGATAATACCTAGTTCCAGCATGTGTTCGAATTCGCGTTTAGCAGTCGCCAAACGCTCACCGAAGAGGCGGCGCAGCCGAGCTGCGACTGGTGGACCACGCGTGACGATGTGGTGGGTAACGCTGTGCTTCGGCGGCTGCTTTGAGTTGCAGGGTCTCGTAACCTCAGGGAAGTCTTCGAGGATTTTTGCGTATGGCGAAGAGGGAAGCAGCATGCAGATGCCAGTTGGAGCGACAGTAGACAGTACGCCCAGGATGGAAAGGCGCGTCTTGCTGTCAATCACGCGATGGTGACGCATGCTGACGTCTAGGTCAAAATGGGTCAGGAAATCGGAGCCGAGGATGGGCTGATTGACGTCGGCCACTACGAAGACCCACCGGAAGGCACGCCGCAAACCAAGGTCGAGGGTGAGGGACCGCAGACCATACGTGGCGATAGAGGTAGAGTTGGCTGCACGAAGCGTAGGCCCAGGTGACTTAGAAGTACGCTCATCCTTGGTGGCTGGTAGTACACTGACCTCAGCACCCGTGTCTACAAGGAAGCGCAAACCAGAAATGCGATCCGTGACCAGGAAAACGCGGCCGGGTTGTAAGGCGAGGTCACATGCCGCCATCAGTGATCTCGCCTCGCGTTTCCCGACCAGCTGCATGGGGAAGTGCAGTGACGGGTGCGGTGCTGGAAAGTGCGATGGTACCAGCAGACAGACGAGCTTCGAGGGCTGCGCGAGCAAGAACCTCCCGGGGAAGACGAACGACGGCCAGGACGTGGGGAGGAGCCGCATCGGTGATCAGAGGACGTCCTAAGAGCTTCAATGAAAGCGGCGAGTTGATCGATCCGAGCCTCTAAGCGGGACAAGGCCGATGACTCTGCTGTCGAAGCGAGGGTAGTGACTGAGGGAGAAGTCGCGTCGTGAACTCTATCGGCAAGCTCGGCGGCGTGGTCGAGGGCCAAGTCCCCTGCAGCAGCCAAAACGATGCCAGTGGACGGTGGCAAGCGCTGCAGAAAGAGCTCTTTTAAAAGAGCACCGTTCGAGTCCACATTGCTCGCGCCTAGGAGCTGTCGCATGGTGTTGAGCAGCTGGGAAGGGCGGCGATCTCCAAGCTCTTCGTGGGTGAGGAGGTGCCGGAGGCGCGCGCTCTCGGACGCCGTGGTTCGTTCCAGAATACTCTACTTGAGCCGCTGGTATGGAGAATCGTTCAAAGGTGCACCAATGACGTCTGCCACTTCATCAGCCACCTCAGGCGGCAGGTTGCAAAGCAAGTGGCGAAACTGAATAGTCTCCGAGGTGACGCGGTGCGGATCGAAGACGGCTTCGACCTGGGCGAACCAAACGTGTGGGTTCTTGCGCACGAAGGTGGGCAGACGGAGCTGTATGACTGCGACGTCCGGCGGCCGCGAGGAAACGTCAGGCAAAAGAGGGCCCGAGAGCGCAAGGTTGCTGGGGTCGGTCATATCTTAGTCCGGAGTCACCACTGTAGCGTACCGCGGGGTCGCAGCGCAGCGCAAGAGACAAGGTTACAGCGTGGCAGGCTTTTCGAATCGAACTGCCCGTGCCGTGCTGGCGAACCCAGCACGCGCCGCTCGTTTCTTTATTCTTGTCTTTCATACCCGGCGCCAAGGCACTGGCTAAGAGCACCAACCAGAGGGCGCTACACACATATATATATATATATATATATATATATATATATATATATATATATATATATATATATATATATATATATATATATATATATATATATATATATATATATATTGTAGTTTAGGACTGTCGGGTTTTTGGACTTGTGTTTGCACGTGCAACCAGCATTTTTAGGCAGTTTATTGTTGTTTGCCACAATCAATTTTGTTTACTGCATGCGTTGTACACCGTATATTGGACTGTCTACCTTATTTTTTGTCGTATAAGAAATGGACCACCACATGTTACAATGCGGTGTTGCTACACATTTCCATGACAATCATGTAGGCTAGGTTGCTTTGCCTTTTTTCTGCTTGAAGTTCTAAACTATCTGTGTCATTCTCCTCACAGCGCTTTTTTATCTATTATCCAGACCACACCGAAGTTCACATGTAGAGGCTAGCAGTTTGTTATTTATTCCTTTATTTATTTTTATATCAAAGAACGTTTTCGGGGACTCCTACATGTATTTAACAATTCCCAAAAATGCTACATGTATATACAACCAGTAGTTCACCTTTCCTTGGCTACACTAGTTAACTTGTAAACAAACGTTGTAAACCACTTTTTGTTCTTTTTTTTTACAGATTGAGAAATTTTGTGTTTATTCGACCAACTCTACCTCTTTTTAAAGGTTTTTTCTATGTTCCATGAAAAAATGAATGGCTGTTTTTGTACTTCAGAGCATGATGAAGTTGTCCATTCACTGACAATTTTGGACAAACTTTTTAAAAAGAGATCGGTTAAATCGCGAGCTGAAGTGGAAGTAGAGTGTGTAGTGAACACTTTGCAATCGATATGTTCACTTTAAATGTTTGAGCTCGTTGTGCCAATTGCACTTACATCTTTACTGGCGTGTGGCCAATGACGGGTTAAGGTTCAAATAACCAGTTCAGCTGTTTACTTTGCGGAGACGTATTTCCTGGAAGTAAACAGATTATTTATTACAAAAGCAATAAATTAATCAATTATTATTTGTAATGCAATTTTAGTTTATATACTGAATATTTGATTCATTGATTAACTGCCTGACTGACTAAGTGAGTCAGTGAGTGAGTAAATGAGAAATTGTGTTGGTGAGTCAACAAACAAGTGAGTGAACAACCGTGCGACCAAGGATACATGTAATGTCGACAGTAGTTTTTATTTATTTATTTAAGGAATACGGCGGATGGTTTTTCACCATCCTAGCAGGAGAGGGTTACATAAGGTTCTTAACACAGATGTCAAAACTAGAAGAAGTCGGAGCGTGCACGCAGTCGGAAGGAAGTGAATTCCAGTCTTCAATGGTTCGTACAAAAAAGGAGTACTAGAACGTTTCATTTTTAGGAGCATATGGTCTAACAGTTTTTGAATTATTTACCCTGCGGAGCGCTTGGGAGGTGGCAGTATATAACATTCTCTATTTAAACCGGATTCGTTGTTGTATAGTTTATAAAAGAAGGTTAACCTTGCAATTCTTCGCCTACATTCGAGTGGTTCCAGCCCACATTTATTTAACATTTCGGAAACGGAGGAGAGGCGCCTAAAATCTGAAAAAATAAACCGTGTGCTTTGCCGCTGAATCCTTTCGACTTTACCTATGTCTTTCTTTAGATATGAAGCACCACGGTATTGAAGCACCACCGGAGTGTTGGCATACATTATGTGGCCAATCACGTCATAGGTAGCCTGCTGCCAGCTACCGTCACCTCTCACGTCGTGGAACCTCAAAGAAGTTTTGCAACGAACCTTTATTAGTTAGTTGTAAAATAATTCTGTGCTGTTTAGCCTAGTCTAGATCTAGCCATTGAAAACAACACATACCAATGTAATTTTTTCCAAATGTTTTCTTAGACATGCAGAACTGGTGGCAGGTGAAATAAAAAAAGAGGTCTTATTTACTTATTCTCCAAGAATATCAGAATAGCGCTTTCCGCTGATAATGAGGTATGGAAACTTTATTCATTCCTAAGTTAGAAGATATCGAGACCCGATTATGATTGAAAATTGATGCTCCGAAATAATGCCGAAATAAAAGTCGTAAATTATATTCTCCAAGGCCAGAAATGGTTTAAAGCCGAAGATATATCAGCTTTTCTCCTTACTGAACACACTTCAAAAATACTCTCCGCAAGATAACGAAAACATTCGCTGATTAAAAGTACGCCTCAAGATTTATGAAGGCCGCCACGCACCGTCCAAACTTGCTGCTAGCACGCAAGAGGCTGGTCTGTATTGTTCCGAACAAAAACCACACTACGCTGATTGAGCGGATGAACAGACTGGTTTCGGGTTTAGAAACAAACAGTATCACCGTGGTCACCATTACTATCCTCCCTCACCTTACGCCTTTCGGTTTTGGATTTGGCCGGAGGTGCTCGCGCGTGCTAAAGCAAGAAGGGCCAGGTGTGGAAGCTCCCGGACTAAAGTGTTCAGGCTAGCGAGTCATGAAAAATTCTTAGTGGCAAGTTTAGAAATAAATCTGCAGTGATGACATATGGAGTGAAAAACTTAGCTTTACTAAACAACATAAAGGAAAGCTTAGACTGGCACAACGGGCTACGGAACGAAAAATGATCGGAGTAACACTTAGACACAGAAAACGAGCTACCTGAATCACGGAAAAACTAGAGTGTTTCAAATAGGGGAAAAATGGGTTTGAGCTGGCAACCTAATTAGGCGAAATAAAACTCTGGGGACTACCACGGTGAGAGATAGAAAGTGAGAGAGGGGTATAAAAACGGGGAAGGTGAAACAGTCGAAGCAGGGACGAAATAACAAAATATTGAGGTCACGAATTCATTCTAGAGGGGCGTAACAGGAGTTGTTGGAGGTATATGGGAGAGACCAACGTCGTGCAATGGACCTAGTGGGCGGCTTATGCTGGAGATGATGCAACAGCCGTGCCTTCTACGAGGAAACAGGGGCCACCAGCTCTGCTGTATCTCTAGGGATACGCCATTTTTTACTGAAGACGCGTTTAGTGAAGACACAAGAATTGTTGTCATTTGAATGCAATACCTGATACACAGCGTCAACATTTCTAAAGCATGTGATGTTCGCACAAGGCACATTTTCTAATTAAATGATTTGTGTTTATTAAGAGTAATTCAAGAGAGGGGTCTTACGTAGTGTTCTCTGCAGCGGTGAGTCCGAGCACGTTTTTTGCTGTATCTGTAGTCCCTGAGGGAGGCTGTTACTTGCGCCACGATTAAATCAAGAGGTGCATGATGCCCGTGTCCACTTCATACGTGTTACTGGGTCTTGAGATGTCGGGCATCTTTGAGAGCAGTGAGCAACAAGCCTGTTTCTAGTCTGTGGGAAAGCGATGTTTCCTCTTGTTGCGGTGTTCCTCTTTCCTCCTTCGGCACTTCATGCTACACAATAAAGCGTCTAGAGAACGTCTCCGTGACAGAGGAAGGGTTTTGCTTTCTGAAGCTGTAGAAGCCCTCGTCACAGCCTGCCGAACCATCCATCACAGCACAACGGCGCACCGCCCACGAACAAATGGTCTCACCGAACGTTTCATCCAGACGATGGTGGATATTCTCGCAATGTACGTGGCACCAGATCATTCTAATTGGGAAACCATGCTTCCAGTTGTTACATATACGTAAAAAAAGCCATGCCAGTTACGACTGGCTACTCTCCGTTTTTACTTTTCTATAAATACGAGCGCTCTTTTACACTGGACACAATACTTCCTTATAGACCTGATGACTCAGGGCGCATGCCCATCTCCTACGTCGCCAAACACGCCGAAGAACGCCGTCAACGGGCACGTTCACTAACCAAGGAAGACCAACATCGAAAAAAGACACAGCATGACGAAAAGAGCTCTGCACAAAGCTACTCAACCGCATAACTTTTTTGGCTGTGAGTGCCAGCGACTGCTCCGCGCTTGAGCAGCAAGCTCCTTTCTCGATACGATTGTCCTTGCGTGTCATCAAACGCACCTCCCCTGTCAATCATATTCTTATCCAGTTGCCTCATCACCCGACCAGTGACGCTGAGGCCGTGATACAGTACACGTTCAGCATCTCAAGCCTCACGTTGAGCCTATCACCATTTTGACTCCCTCATCGCCATGATGGCTCTTTTTCCCCGGGGGCATGTGTAAGGGTGTCCGTAACCAGCTCCATTCACGAATGAGCAACCGGAGTAAAGGCAGCACTGTCCACCCACCTAGAGAGGGTACGTGCAGAAACACGAGAGCATCATCATCGCAGTCAAGGGGCAACAATACACGGAAGCCGCATCGCGAAGGCTTAGAACGCATAAGCTGCTTCTCGATTTGCTCTCGGTCAACACGACAGAGCGGACTTCGTGCTACTGACTTCGTCAACTGTCTTCGTGGTATCCCAGTCCGTTTGTTTAAAACTAATTATTCCTTACATGATATACGGTTTACGAACAGGAAGCGCATACTTTACAACAATTTGTTTAGGCTTAAGTATGTTTATTAGCGCTACACTAAGCTTATTAATTACCTTATCGCCTGAAAAGGTGTCGTATAAGTGTTCTTAAGGCAAGAGGAGACAGGGTAGAATCCTGTAGAAGAGGGTTCTATCCTAATCCACAAGCTTAAAACCAATGTCGCATCTGGCATAGATGAAATAGGGCCCGCGGAGTTAAAACTGATATCACTATTCATAATAAGAAGTTTGATCCTTCATTATAAACCTCACCTTGACCACAGCCATTTTTTTCCAGACAGTTAAAAGTGGCCAAAGTCACTCCTATATTCAAAGATGGTGAACGTAACAACCTGTCCATCTATCGTCCCATATCCGTGCTTCCTACCGTATCTAAAATACTCGAAGGCGTAATCCGTGAACGACTCATTTCTTTTTTCGACAGACATCAAATAATAGCAACCAACCAATACGGCTTCCAAAAGCATAGGTCAACTGAGCAAGCTCTGGCATATATCAACGAAAAGATATTCGTAAATATGAAAAAACAGAAAATACACACTCGGTCTTTTGCTAGATATTCAAAAGACATTTGATTCAATACATTTTTATTTGCTGTTAAAAAAATTATAAAGATGTGAAATTCGTGGGATCGAATTACAAATTCTGAAAAACTACTTGCATGATCGATATCAAATAGTTGGCATCAATGACATATTACCTGCCGAAATGAAATTGAAACAAGGTGTCCCACAAGGATCCCTACTTGGCCCGTTAATATGTGTTGTATACATAAATGATATTGTTAAAATACCAGGTTCTTCTGATATTGCTATTTATGCAGGTGACACGAATATTTTTTTTCTCATCAGACAGTTTAACATTTCTGAATCTATTGTAAACGAATATGTGGTGCATCTTTGAAACTGGTTACAACAAAACAAGCTGCGATTAAATGCCACAAAGACAACCTATATAATTTTCCGCCCAATCAGTAAGCCCTAAACGAAGATATCAATCTCAAATACGAAGGTTATTTATTGCACCTGTACATAGGCAAAAGTTCTTTGGTGTTTGGTTCCAAGAACAGTAAACTGGTCAGTGCAGGTAAATCATTCAGTTACGGCTTTGGCACGAACAGTCGCATGCCTCTATAAAATATCACACTTAGTACCAATATGTCTAAAAAGAAACATGTATTATTCTCTATTCTATTCAAAACTAACGTATGGAATCATGGTGTGGAGAACAAACTCACAAAACAATTACAATAAGCTTGTTGTCCTGCAAAAAAGATATTACGGTGTTTCGAAAATATTTAGGAGAAATTCCAAGAACTGCCAACTTCCTCTTCATTTTCAAAACACTCAATACTTAGATCTCGCCAGATGCATTACTTTAGACTTCTCCAGATGGTACACAAAAACAAGTTATATGTAGATGGTGTCGCAGAAAATCGTCATTACTGTGTACGGTGTCCACTAAGGCATACACCCAAAACTAGGAATAATTACAGCAAACAATCGGCCACTTATCAAGTACAACATGTCTTGAATATCCTAGCGGATAATTTAAAATTTAACACTAGTGCAACCATAATTAAGACTGCAACCAAGATGACCTTTATAGAAAAGAAAGTGAGATATGACAATCACTAGGCGTGTCTCATTCTAAGGAATTTAAACTGTATCGTGTGAAGGCATAATTTTTTCACAGACATGATGAACAATCAGACAAGAAATGTGTCGTGTTCTATTGTATCTGCTGGTAACAGGTATTGCAGAAAAAGTTTTATGTATATTGTATAACTTGGGATTCTCGTTATTAGAAATGTAGAATGTTTGGTATTTTTCCTAATTTACCTATTTTTTCTCTCTGTGTTGCTGCATCATATTGCTAAGCACGCATATTTAATTTGAACATGTCCTCTGCATTGAACTCCTCTGTTGTGAACTTCAGAGCGGTAGGAGCCCTCGTCCGGCAATCAATGCCTTTAGCTCCTGCCCCTTCAGCAGGAATTGTAACAGCGTCTGCTGAAAAATAAGGCCTTCTTCTTATTTTTTCTAATGACATTATATACTCAATGATGATAATGATGGCGCATACCCCCGCGGGGATACAACACCCTCCCACCGCCGCATAGTGTGTGTGCCACAAGCAAACACAGGGTTGAAGCACACCGTGACACCGCTCGTGCTCGTAGTTCGACACTCTTTCTTTGTTGGCGCTGCCGGTAGATGATTTTCTTGCATTGCAGGCTGTTTTAACAGACCTTAGCACGCATTTTTGGGACAATGCTAGCACAGCGGTTTCTGCAGTTTCTCGAAACGCCTATGCGGAAGTCGTGCTCCTCGTAGCGACTCCCTCTGATGCACCGTTTTTACATGCCCCAGAAATGTCCATGCTGCATCGTGGCTTCATGATGATCATGCCGATTGGGTAGTCCTCACTACTTTTACTCCCGACTTCGAGACATGGTGGTAGCAATGAACCATATGTCCATAGCCTTGAAACCACGGTTTTCTGTCCGTAATGCTTCTAATTCTAACGGCCCCCAGGTGTGGTCATCAACGCCGTTTCCAATGGTGCTTCAACCGTCGCAGCAGCTTCAGCAGCCCCGAGCTTCACCAATACGGTGCGCAGCGTAACTTTAGTGTTTGTCTAGCTTCTGTATGGAATGCATGCCGAAGACGGTCTCGAACAACTTTCGAGGTGTTCGCTTTGGTGCGGTATCTCTTGTGGCCTGAGTTCGCTGACGTTCCTTGATCAGTTTTGCGCTTGCTTTTAGGTGCCCGTGTTTTGTTTTCTTTAGACAGTGTTTTTTCCGTGATGAGTGTCAACGCAAGATACGGCTCTCCCTTTTCTCAATCAAGCTTCGCTGCTTTCCCAAGTTCATCAGCACTGATGAGCAGTGGTGGTTCAGATTTTCCAGCTCGAGTAAGATGTAACGACTTACATTGGCGCACCCGTGAAACCTCGCACATTTCGGCGATGGGAGTTATTTGGGTTTGGGGAATTTCCGGGAAGGATACGCCCTTCTTGAAGTCTTGAACAAAGATGTACTGGAACTCCTCCCATGATTGCGGGTCAATGAGTGATTCTTCAGGGGACCGTAGTGATTTCGAGTGGATAAAGGACATTTCAGTTTCCCCTCGCACCATGGTCGATAAAACGTTTGTGCCGTCTTTTGTGACAGGCTTGGGTGCCCTTTCCGTGAACGAGTACAAGAAGTTTCTGCGCGTCTCTAGAAAGGTGACCATTTCAGAAGAGGCCGTAGATTTTATATTGGGCTCATTGCTCTCGAGGCTTCGTAACCAATTGTTGAGGCAAGCGCTCCCTCAGAAAAACCAGAGCATGTTGGGATCCACCTCCTCAACTTCCTGTTCAATTTTATCTTCTCTTAATAAAAAATGTCGGAGTCCAATTCTGTAAGATAATTTCTGATTTGATGAAGGTCCTCTAAGTTAGCATTCAGCCACAATACATGACGAGATGCTGAATGTAACAGTTGGCTGCTATTCATTAAAAATTATCTTAGTCGGTACACATGTGGTTCCTCAACGCACGCAGAGCGTCCAGCTCACCAGCTTGCTCCTCCACAGCTGTAGCATTTGTGACAAGCATGGAGGGCGGGACGCACGTGGGTTGTCTGCCTCGACGAGAAAGTTGCGGTTGGTCTTCGCTGTCGGTGTTGGTCGAGTATGGAAACTTGGTGACCCTCCAGGCAGACGGTAGATACGCCGGTGTTGACGTCGGTGTCCTCGACGACCTCGGTCTCTTTCAGTTCAATCACAGCAAACCATGAAGCCAGCTGCCGCAGGGTGGGTGGGTGGCGAACGGTTTTCGGTCTCACTGGCCTGGAGCCACTGGCATCCCTTCTGCTTTCCCCGTCGGTCACTGGTCTTCTTTCCGGGTGTGTCACACCAAATGTTAAGGTAAGAAATGACAGGCAGCAGGGTTCGGTGTCATCTGTGAACAGAACGGGGTTCTACACTTTGGTGGCATTATTATGAACATGATGATGATAATGATGGGGCATATCCCAGCGGGGAATAAACAACAAGTGGAATAGGGTGTTGGAAAAATTTTAGGCCCTTTTTCTATGGTTCCAACACGCTGATGCGTAGCTTTACACTATTTTTGTGCTCCAAAAAGGGCGTTGACCGACTGCAATGCCCTCTGCTTTGTTTTGTATTGAGTGTTTAATAGGTGTGCAATAGGTGTTCTGTTGCAAAAAAAGCAGTTGGGTGTTGCTACGTTTACAGAGGTTTTAAAAGGGTTTTCTAGGATTTGTTTGGTTTTGCTATGGTCTTTCTACGCGAGGCTAAATGCTGAAGGGTAAGGCCAAGTTTATCTGGATTTTACCGGGCTTTTCGAGTGTGTCCCCCCGCTGACCGCAAATCCTAAAAGGTAACAAGCTAGGTCAACCCCCAGTTCCGCTGTTTCTCCAGTCTTACACTGTTCGTGCAAGTTGCGGCAATTTTTCACGTTTTAGTATACAAAAAAATCCATCACCTATAAAATAGTATGGTGAGTGGTGCGAAATGCATGTGCCCCTTATGCTCACACTCGAGTAGTGACGAAAGGCGGCTGTCACTGTTATAATATCATATCTGAGGTGGGGCACTCTTCCCAGGCGCCGCAGACTTGTTTTTATTTTTTGCTGATGCCCCCAGAACCAAGCTTGAGCGTGGACAGCGCCCCTGCAATAAATTGTTCCAATTCATAGTGTTTTAAACACCGTGAGTTAAAGGAGCCATGAAGAGAAAATGCAAGTTGGTTTTATTCGAAAGATTTCGTGTTTTATAGTGCCCCAGCGCTTGTCCGGATACAAACGGTGCTTTATTCACTGAGAAATTAAACACTTTAGGTTAAAATTTTGATTTTCCCGCTCAATCATGCGTTTTCGTGGTCCCAAGTGACATCACTGGAACCGACCGCTCTGCAGCCTAGAGTACCTTCATTCACGCATCCGCCGTACAGGGTAGAGACACGTATACGCTGGCGCCGCCATTTTCGGTTGCTCGCTCGCCGCCGAAGCAAGTCATTGTGTCAAAACCGCGCTAAAATTATCGCCGAAAGGCCGTTTACTGAAGAAGTTTGAATCATATTGTCTGTTTCGCGTTGCTAGGTGTCGTGGGAAACGAAAAGAATAACGCGTTCAGCCCGTTGGCCCAATTGCGGCGGCACGGGACCGTTCAAAGGTTGTCTCCACCCTGTACAGCGGTGTTGGTTTGTTCCCGCGTTTTTTTACGTTCCGTAACCTAGATGGCGCCTCCATACCGTGGCAAGCGTTTGGTATGTTTCTGCCCGCATTTAAACCTGGCTTGTTTTTGTTCTGAGAGAAAATATTCGTTCCCCGAAACAGTGCTCGCTCGACAAATGGGGTCACGTAAGACACCGTTGCTTGCGTCAATCGGCCAGTGTCGTCTGAGACAACCCCAAGCCCCGTAGTGCTGTGCAGCTGAACCAGCATGCTGTGCGCAGTACGAACAGCAGAACGCATCAGTACTTCTATGTTTACATGTGCTTTCGTAACTTCCACTGTTTGTCCCATCATTCTTATTGCTTTGTAAAGAATGTGCCCTAAATTTAAGCGCAAATCGCTCGTTCGTATAGTTTGTAAGTTCTACCTAATTTGCGTCTGCTTCTGCCAGCCTCCGCCAATCGCATAGCTTAGCTCATGTGACGACATAGGTTTTGTTGCGGGAAATAAGCTGGTGGGTCGCATGACCATTCCTGTTTTTCCTAATTATCCTGTTTTTCTGTTTACGTTAAAAATTTACGTTAAAAGTTTACGTTAAAAGTGGTGTCAGTATGATTCTAACGAGACAATCTTTTGAATGAACCAAACTTGTGTTTTCTCTCCACGGCTCCTTTAAGAACACTCCCCTTCAAGAAAATGTTTTAATAAACCCCTGCAAAAGGGCAGAAAATACCTCCACAGTAGAAGATTTTAAACCTTTTTTCTTAATTGGAGGCCTTTTGTGGGTCTTTTTTGTAGTTTTTACCAGCCTCATTTGTAGCTTTACAGGCTGTGGAGACCACCGTTCGTACGGTGACCTAGCTCGCACTCGAGACTCGGCCACAAGGCTAGCGCCACTGAAAACCACCACGGACAGCAAGGTGGCATACAGGTAGCGAACAGCCAGGAACACACAGGACACAGAAATCGCCAACACCGACGTTAATTTCCACCGCAGTAAGGAACTTTTGGCGCATCGCTCTAGTACCACCAGGACCACACTGGTCAGGACGGGATAAACAGGCACGAGGCGGGCAAAGATGGTACAAAAGGAGCAACACGCCCTTACGCCTGCTCCCACAGATGGCTGGTTTCCCAACGCGAGCCTTCCTTCATCGGCCACCTCAGAGCACCCTGCCAGAAGTACCCGGAAAAACCGTTCACGTGAGGGGCTCGGCCGCGCCACCGTCGTCATCCTCCTGTGGCGTGGAAACACACGGCCGCAGCGGGGAAGAGAAAGACCTCCCTTCTATCGCCTCCACGGCGAGCCTAGAGCGATAGGAAAGTTGGCGGACCTGTAATTCCCACATCCCTCCCAATTAAACCGAATCCCCTCGATCTCGAAAGATTCTCGCCAACGATGATCTTACCGTTTGTTTCGCTGCCTTTCACACTTCTCGAGCAGATGCAAAAAAGTCAAACATACGCAACTGCCCTAAAGTCCATGTTGTACCACACAGCCGCCACATAGTTCGCCACAATCCGTCAGTTGACCCGGGTTCGTCAGTCTGCACACAAAGCTGGCGCGTGCACTGTCAGCTTCACATGGTGTGCCATCCACGCTACGCTGGGCTGTTTGAGGACAGGGCCCAGGCAGCAGGTTGCTCTGGGGCGGTCACTTCGCGCAGCGGTTCACCCCGAGCCGACAGTGCGTTTGCTTGCGGCACCGCCCGCAGCTTCCGCTGCTTACGGGTCAGCAGTGACGACCCTTGATGACTGGACCCAGCCTGAAGGCCCGGTTTGTAGTTAAGCCTCCCAGGCGGCTAATTAGCCATGCGCCAACGGATGATTGCCCTCTGCGGGCCACCTGCGCCAACGTGGAGGAAGGGCGCTATCAGCTGACCGCGGGAGCCGCCCCGCCGTGCCGCTCAGTCGCTCTACGGGCGGCGGTTTGCTCTTTTGGCGTCAACAGATGGGTTCTCGTTCTCCCAGTGTTGGGGCAGGCCCGGCTGGCTGGCAGCAGAACTGGCGTGGTGGGCCACGTGGTTGAAGGATCGCTCGGGCCCTGGGTAAGCGGGCTTGAACCCTCCGGAGACGGTAGCCCATACGCTCAGCGAACTCGCCTTTTGCGGCTGCGGTAGCGGTGCCTAGGGAACCTTCTTTCTGCATCTCCCTCCAGCTCGCCATCTCGGGAGCACGAAGAGGGATCGTCGGCAGTTTCTTCCCCCTGAACGTACTCCTTCAGCTCGCCCACGTGAATGGGGTCACCACTCCGACCCGATGTGGGGTGTTTCAGCTTTTATTTTAGCCGCGAGATCCTCTTGGAGACAAGCAACGGTCCGACCTACCTGGGTGCGAGCCCGGCAGGGAACCCTGCGCTAGCGTCGGAGAGCGCGTGGTTCCGTTTCAAAACCGTGTCGCCAGGCTTGTACGCGACGTCTCGATGAGCTCGGACGTAGGCTTGTTCTGGTCGGTCCGGGCATCACCGGAGCTGCAGTTCGCCTACATGATGGTTTCCGCCAACGCTCGCACAAGCACCGCGCGTAAGCTTCATGTGCTGCATTCGCGGGGACTGCATTCGGCCGCCTGGTCAGAACCGCGCTCGTCGGCGTGTTAAGCTCCCTGTCGAACACCAGGAACCCTGCCATGAAGCCAGTGCACCGCTTCACGCTTCTGCGCAGAGCGAAGCGGATTGAGCTCAAGTGCACTTCCCGGTCTTGTTTTATTTATTTATTTATTTATTTATTTATTTATTTATTTATTTATTTATTTATTTATTTATTTATTTATTTATTTATTTATTTCATACATACTGCAGACCACAGTAGGTCCAAGCAGGACGGGCATTTGGTAGATATACAGGTACAAGAAAAAGAACAACTCAAGGGCACAAACAAATGCGATTACTCTAAGGAATGAGTGCAGAATACCGTTCGCGTAACGTGTTCCAGTCAGACATGGTCCGAGGGAAAAACGAATACATAAACGTATCAGTTCTGGCAAAAAACGGGGTTAGTACACTCTAAGAAATGTGGGGAGTAGTTGAAGAATCAAACAGCGTTCCTATTCCTGCCAGGGTCGTTTGACACCGTCCGCACCACGCGTGGCGTTAAATGGCGTGTTCACTCTACTAGGAAACCAGAATAAAACTGCTGGCGAACTCTCCCCAGTCTTGATGGAGCTAAGCGGCGGATGTACCCCTTTCGCGGGAGAGAATAGAACAGCGTACCGACTCTGTCTCCCATCGATGGAGTTCGTAAATCCTCCGCGAGAGAGAATAGAACAGTATATCGACTCTATCAACTTCAGCTGCACGCTTTCAAGTGTGCAAAAAGGCAGACGCCTCTATGGCGGACGCGAACTCTTTGAAATCGTATGAAAAAGTAGTTACCTAAACAGCCACAGCACCGGGACATGAAACAAAGCGTACTTAAAATAAAGTGCAGCGTATTCAAACGAGCGTGCGAGGTAGTGTTACACGTCCTCTATGAACGCAAGGGTGTCCGTCGGACTACTTGAGCGTTGTACCATTGCGGGGTCTTTTCACCGCGGCGGGGCTGGCGGACGGACGCGTCTCTCGGACGTCTCCGTCTCTTTTGTGGTATTGAAACCGCCGTAGTACTCCTGTACGTGTCTGTGAGGTGCGTTTTGGTGTCGGTGGCTGTGTTTGAAGTATACCTGACTGGTGGAATAACATCGTTTGGCTGCTCCGGCCGCCGCTGAAAACGTAGGTCACCATTTCAGTTTTTCTTGCGCGGTACGGGAGAGCTCGCCCTCGTTCCCGCCAAAACTTCAGCTGTCGTTTATAACAACTGGCGCTCGTGAGTGCTGCTTAGCGTTGTTGGTTCTTGCGAAGAATTAAGTGGTCGCATACATGTGCTTTCATTTGTGTGACACCAATTCTAGCTATCCTTTTTCCGGCTTTGTGCTTTTGAACAAGCGGCCATGCTCCCATCGCAGGTTCACGACGTTCAGCATGCGTTGAAGCAAGACTCGTGTGCAGTATAAGAGTTGCGTATTTATTAAGCTGGCTTCTTTAAGCACTGGACACAAGTACGATTGGTACACGCGATTCGCATGCGACTGATCATTACGACTGTCGCCAGGAGTAGCCGTACGCGTGAATTTGAGACACATGGCCCGATGCGCGCATTCGATGTGTCGTCGGCGTCGCTCCGCCCACTGTTTTAAGTGCGAATGAACTTCTTAAGCGACCCTGAACCTGCGTCCACCGGCGATGTTCGCGCACGTGGAGATGGGCGCGCGCAGCCTGGCCGCTGACATGGCACATACCCACGTGGGAGATTGGCCAAGAATCGGGCGTGAGAAGGGCTAATGCACCTGCTTAAAGGAGTACTGACACGAAATTTCAAAGCTGAGATCCGCTCTAGCAATCAAGTACAACGACAACACAAATAGGTGTCTGTGAATAAATGCATCTTTCTTTCTTTGTAGTTGTGTGTGCGTGTGTGATCTCTCTTTCGCGAACATTACCGAACCGCGCAAATTCAACTCGTGCATTCGCACTTTCAAATTCTTCCCCTCGGGGAAATGCGGGGAATTTTTTGCTCCATGGTCAACTACGACGATCGCTGAGCTGAATTTGTAGATTCCGCGCGTTTTTTCGCAAGAAATGGATAAAGCAAGCAATCTAAAGCGTTTTCTGCCTTCCGGAACAGTCCGCGCACACGCCGGCCGCGCCTGCCAGCTCGACATACTCAGCGGCTCGAACCGGCGCAGACCACGGCAGCAATCGCTTGTCGCTGCTCTCCCGAATCAATCTGATCGCTATAAAGAAGTTCCACATGCGAAAAAGTAGGTGTTAATGTGGTGAAAAATTGTGCTAGGGATTGTTGTCAGGGCTTATTTTAAAAGCGGCGATCAGATATCTGCCGCTATGCAAGCCTACGCTGACCGGCCGTGGATGCCGCGGAGCGCGGTGCGCCGGGCGGCCGAGAGATGGCGATACCTTCGCGGAAGCATCTAAACAGGCTACGCAGATGTCTTGGTCACCGATCGCTCAAACGCCCGTTATAGCCGAAATAAAGTTTCACATGCGAGAAAAAGGATGATAGTGTGGTGAAAAGTTGTGTTACGGATTGTCATCCGCAGTTGCACAGATAGCGGCGATCAAATGTCCACCAGAATGCTAAGCCTAAAGTTCCCAACCCCCGAGCCGACCCGAGCAACGCAAGCCTGTTGCGGGTGGTTGAGGCTCAGTGGACTCTCATTGGCTGTGGCCTCACGACGACCGCAATGATGGCACGACTGCATCTGGCTTGCCAGTCGCACGTCGTGAGCCTCCTCGGACCAGCGAACGACCCAAAACAGGCCCTAACGATCAATCTTAACGATCAGTCGCATGCGAATCGCATGTACTAATCGTACATGTGTCCAGCGCTTTAACCTCTAGCTATGAATTAGGCTTTCGTTTCATTATCTTCTTGAGGAACGTAAATATATTGTCGAGCGACAAGGTAATTACACTGCCGCGGGGCTTATCCGCCAGTTCCGTTCCAATCTGGCGCGTCTGACGAGGCAGAAGTGAGCGACGGTTTTAAACCAGTTTATTACCCAATCAGTTAGATTTGTAGCGTGGCTTAATTTAGTTACCCCTTAAAATATAACGCAGTCAAAGGTCACAAGGTTTCAATTCAACCTCCAAGTTGGCATAGATGTCTTGCAAAAAAATTTAAAAAAGAAGAACGTGAACGTTTGTGCGTTCCGAACCCATTGTGTAGTGTGTTGCCTTGTAGCCTCTGGTCCCGTGTTGTTAGAAAACAATACTTACGCTAATAAAACGTTGACGGCACGACATTTCATTGCGAATAATTGTTTATGTGGTTACAGTAGCCACAACAAAATTTCACGGAACCGCTGGCGTGTTGCTTTGTTTATTGAAGTTTTTTCTTATTACCTTGCGCCACTGCAATAAGAGTGAAGCCCATTTTCGATGAAATTCCGTACTGTTTTCTCAAAAAAGAGCCAAGTAACTGCTACCGTAAAACGTAGTATTAAAAAATGAATACTGCAGTAGTTTTATGTTTCATAGCGAGTGTTGACATGCTAGAACTTTAGGCTGAATATTTTCACGCGGACATGTGGTAAAACTGGTGCTAGGTGCTGTATTTAGTAAGCAGCGTGCATTTAGCATTACAGTGAACTTTTTTTTACTTATTACAGGCGCTACGACGTAACGGTGTTTCCCGTGGATGTTTCCAGGGCTATTCTACAATAGTGCTGCTCAACAACATATTGTGATCGCCTGGCGTTCGGCAGCAGAAAGAGAGCAAAGATGTCTGATGCGGCAGACAGCTGTAAGTATTAAACACTTCATCTTTGGTCACTTTGCCATAGTCATCTGGCAAATAAAAATGTGTCTTTTAGGCTTAATGGTGTCATTTGCATACACTTTTGCTTTCTAGCATCAACTGACCTTAGTTGTGTTTTATTATAAATGTCATTAGAGACATAACATAACTGCGTCACCAACTTTCTGCTTGATTAAAAATGTGTCGCTTCCACTGCAGTGCATTAATGCTGTAGCTTTTTCAAACTGCCAAACACTGCAGTACTTTTTAACAAACTTATTTGGTCACGAGTAAGATTCGATGTGCAGCTTCAAGATTGATGGGGATTAGGAATGCGGCTGTGCGGCGTTTATTTTCTGCTTGCCTCTTGTTACTCTCCATGATTCGGCCTTGTTACTGTTCACTGATCCCATGATTAATTCCAATAATGAGAGGCTGACAGTTTTGCTGTAATATTGCTTGTCTTCAAGCCACCCTCTTTGATAACACCAAGTACTTGCAGGTTGGCCTGAGGTTGCAGGTTCTCTTGTTGGTCTGGCTGCTTTTTCTGAAAGTGGTTGGAACAAAAGAGGAGGAGGACCTTGTTGGTTTCAAATTTGAATAGAAGATCAGGATCCCGATGCTTTAAATTAATCCGTGCTCTCGTTCTTCTCAGATGGCTTTTCAGGGGCAGTGCTGGTGAAAGAAAAGCCAGAGGCCTTGCTCTCAAAGCTGGTATGCATATTTTTCTTCTGTGTGTTGAGTAAGTGAAATCCAGTGTAGTACTTGTGAATTAGGCTCAGCAATCACCATCACAGCAGTTCAAATTTGCTAAAGAAGGCAGCATTTTGCCTCATCAGTGGACAATTTTCAATGTCACATTGACGAATCGTTAGCACAGTCACTAAAGTGTTAGCTTCAAGTGTATAGACTACTGATTAACGATTCGTTTTCCTGAGAATCGCTTTGTACAGTGGTTGGGTAAGGCAGGTCATGCAGTGAATGTGTCCACTAAGGAAGGAAGAGCAAAATACTGTTACTCGTGTTTCTTCTGGTACTTGCATTTGTGTGCTTTTTATGCAGGAGCCAGGAGAGACTTCCCTTTACTCCAGGATCTTGTTCTCATGCCAAACTGCGGAAAAATCTGGAGCCGTGACCGTGCACTTCGAAGAGCTCCAGCTGACGGCTATGGACATACTGGACGGGTTCTCTTTGCTTTTGGCGGTCTACGGGACCTTCAACATCCAGTATGCCCCAAAGACAAAGCGGACCTGTCTGCTTTTTGAGATTATTCTCGGCCTACCACCGACAGAGCAGATGGTTTCGGTCATAAAAGCAGCAACTGCAATACAGATGGAGCGACGTGTGTGAGGATGTCAAAATAAAGCATGAAATGCAGTGTGAAAACGATTTGTCTTATTTTTTTTGGCTAAGCACAAACGACAGCTTTTTTTGTAAAGACGCTTTGCCATGTTTTCTTGTGAAGTAATTTTACTGTATTTCAGTTTGTAAACATGAAGTAAATATGGCTGACACTAATGCTGTTGTGGATGCTAAAGTGTAGTCTTGTTAAAGGTAACATCGTGCTGCCTCTGAATAGTAGAGTTCGGCAACCCGCAGGTAGTGCATAGATCCTGCTTCAAAGAATACATTAGTTCTGTCGAGTAAGCTAGCCCTCCTTGAGGAGGCATTATGGGAATCTGGTTGAAAGAATACAATGATTCTGAAAATAGTACGCTAACCCTTCCTGGTGAAGTATTGCAAAATGCTGTTTGGTGGAATAAGGTAATTCTGAGGGGTGTAAGTTAACCTTCTTGGCAGATGTATAGCAAGATTCTGCTAAAGAATTGTATAACTCCCTGACTAGAGGAATTTTTCGACCCGTGGTGAGGAAATTGCATGACGTGGTTCCCGCAACTTCTGTGAGAATACCTCGACCCCCTCTCCGCGAGAGGCCTGTGACTCCATTGTGAAGGGTAAGGCTACTCTGCTTAAAAGGGAGTTGCCTGATGCTGGAAAAGGGAATCGTATATGGGACAAGGGTTTCTATTCCCTTTGGGAATTGCTGGGGCTCCTTTAGTTCTTAGAGTGTAAGTTAGAATGGAAGTGCCGAGTTCGCCTGGTTGGGGTTGGAAGAAAAGATAACTACGGGGGTGGGTCTACGGACAGTTTGCGGTTCAGCAACAAAATAAGAAAATCAAGTCGCAAATCATGCCTGCGTGATTCAAGCGTGTGGATGCCGTTATCAAACATTAGCTGGGTTGGGAAATAGGTTCGGGGGTATTTGGAGTATATAAATCCAGTTGGCTTCCTTTGTATTCGTTCAAGTTTAATAATATTAACCTTTGCGTGCGGGTCCCATACAACACTGGCGTATTCTAGTTGAGGCCTTATATATAATAAATAGCACAGGAGTTTTAATTTTGAAGGAGAATTGCGCAGATTATGCCTCAAGAAACCAAGTTTACGAAGAGCGGCTGAACATATGTTTTCAATGTGCAAGTTCCAAAAGAGGGTGTTAGTAATTGTTATTCTGAAGTATTTGTAGCTGGTTACCTCTTTCAGAGAGTCACTTTCTAATTTGTAGGCATAGTTTATTGGACCTTCCTTACGGGTAAGCTGCATATAGACGCATTAATGACTATTTAGCATCATTCCCCACATACTACACAATTTTTAAATATTTGCATGGTTATTATCAAGTTCAGTTTGATCACCAGGACAGTTAATTTCCCTGAATAGAACACAGTCGTCCGCAAACAGTCTAATCTGACACCAGAATCAATAACATTGACGATGTCAATGATGTAGACAAGGAACAGTATTGGACCCAAGACACTCCCTTGTGGTGTCTGATTCCTGGTGCTGATTGGTGAAGAGATGCTGATTGGTGATCATTTATGGAAACATATTTTTCCGGTTACTGAAGTAATCCGTGATGCAATTCACCAAAACGGCTGGAAGGCCCATGCATTGAAGTTTTAATATACGTTTATCATGTGGAACCCTATCGAAAGCTTTACTGAAACCTAGAAATATTGCATAAATTTGTCCACTGTTATCAAACTTTAAGGCTAAGAGTGAATGACCGTAACTAAATGCGTAACTGTGGAATATCACTTTCTAAAGCCATGTTGTTTATCAGATAGGATTGAGTGTTCATTTGAAAAGTTGAAGAGTTGGTTTGCTATTATATATTCGATTAGCTTGCAGCATGAAGATGTCATAGAAATGGGACGATAATTTTTAGGTGACAAGGGGTCACATTTTTTAAATACGGGAGTGACGCGGGCGGCCTACCAGTCCGGTGGTAGTGTGGACGCAAACAAAGAGGAGCGAGAAATGATCACAAGAAATTTTGCAACATTTTCAGCGTATCGTCGGAGAAAGACGTTAGGTATGCCATCGGGACCACAAGACGCTTTGGTTATGAGTTTTAACAGCATAGACAGTACACCAGGATAGGATATAAAAACGGTTTCATGTGGATAAAACACTTGATTAACACTGTCACAATAGCTGGTACAAGAAAAAACGCTTTTAAAGTACAAATTAAAATTCTCAACAATAATTTTCTCGTCTGTCACAATTGAACCATCAGTTTTTATATCTGTGATAGGTTTGCTTTTTTCTTGAGAAACTTCCAAAGTTTGTTTGGGTCAGTCCTTATATATCAGGCAGAACTACTTTACAATAACGGTCTTTCGACTTACGAATGGTCTGGGCTAGGCTGGCCTTGACGTCGTTCATAACACCAGAAAGCGCATGTTTCTTCCATACCCGTTTCAATTTTCTTCAAGGTTGATTATGTGGTGTGTCCTCCCAGGTGTTTGTTTATTATTCTTCTTTTTCTTATTTAGGATGAATTTATAAATACAGTAAAGGGAAATGGCTTTAAACTGTTCCCATAACGTGCAGACATCATTATTTCCAAACGCAGCCAAGCATGTTTCCAGGTAGTCAATCACGGCCAAGTCGTCGGCTCTCGAATAGTTTTTGATGGTACGTAGTGATGACTTTTTCTTACTAGAAATCTTTGATAGGGGAATTGAAATAATAACCAGGGAATTATCGGATAGCCCTTGCTCCACAGAAACTGCGCAGTCCTCATATTCGTTATTGAGTAACACTAGATCCACATGGGTACTAGTGGACTATTGCGTTCTGTTCGGTTTATCAACAACTTGCTTGAGGTTGTGCGTAAGCATGTCATCGAAAATAGTTTCAGTAGCATTCTTTTTTGATGGGCCTGTTACAAAACCTTCCCAGTTACCTCCAGGCCGAATAAAATCGCCTACTAACAGAATTTTGCTGTTCCTGAAGTTGGACATGTGATGTTGTAACACTTCGATGGAAGTATCGCTATTAGGAGGTTTATAAAGCTGCATATAAAGTAAAATTATGGCTCAAGCGGATACCCTGGTGCATATACACTCAGTATCCTGAAAATTGTGAATGATTGTTGCCTGGAGTGATACGGACAGCTACTCCGCCACCCTTGAGGTCCTGTCTTTCCGAAATAGAGTGTACAACGGAGGGAATACATCATCACTTATATTGGGACGCAGCCATGTCTCTGTAAGAACCGTGATATGGGGGTCGTGTTGCAGCAAGGCTATTTCCAAGAGATCAGTTTTGTTACAGACACTCCGGGCATTTATATTAACTAATGTTAAACCTTTATTACTTTGGCTATGTTTGTGGTCGATAAGAAGGGGAGCACTTTTCAATCCCGCATTATCTGTGGGAACGGTAGACTGATTTAGGAAGACCTTTTCCCCATTTCGTGGATGGGTCTGAATTCTTCTCCTGGGACGACTTTTGTTTGCTGCAATGGTTTTTTTAATTGGTTTTATATCTCCAGCTTCGTTGTCTCAGACGTGCGTTTGACCGTCAATGTACATCTTATCAAAAGCCATGTACACCTTCTTGCCTTTAACAGGGTGAATTTTCGATCTTTGCCGAATTGTTTTCTAACCTCACCGATCCTACGAGAGAAGTCTTCGCCTATAGATAGTACCGTGTCTTTCAGTTTGAACCCATTTTTTTATTAATATATTACTGGCCGACTTTTACCTGCTTTTGATCTGCCCAATCGATGTATACACTCAATATCGATGGGTTCCTTCAGTTTCATGATATTCTGGATAATTTGGTTGTTTTAATGTTGTTCAAGAGTTTTGCTTGTCTCATTTTCTGCTTCAGCAAGACCGTACACGATTACGTTAGACCGCCTGGTCTGATTTTCAAGCTGGTCAATCTTGTTTTCAAGGACGACGATTAATTTATTCATCGAACAAAGCTGGTCCTGGCAGATGGTCTTTTTAGCTTCAAGGGCGGATAAAGCATTTAATTTCTTATCGATGATAGATAGCCGCTTCTCCTCGATCCCTTTGATTTCTCTAGGAATAGCCCAAACCTGCATATACATTTCCTCTAAGTCAGAACCCGGGTTGGTTTCAATGTCACCACTTAGTAAGAGGAACTTTTTTAATATACCCTGAATGCAACAGAGCACACAACGCAACCATGGGCAAGGCAGCACCAAGGAAAACGGGTCGTTTGAACGGATACATTTTTCATAACGTTTTCCTACCTGTACGAGAAACAGGAAAGGATTCTGGGTGATCCGCATGCTGGTGCCGCCAATTCGCCCAGTAGCCGAGAAGTATGTCGTGCTTCTTAAAGCCGCATAGCATGGTGTCTCCGCCTGCCGGTCCGGGTAGCAGCAAACAGCGCATGCGGTCACCGAGTGTTGAGGCCGGCTGTTTCATCGGGACGAAATCCGGACATCAGGCATTAAGATGATAGCGGCTTCGCAGATGTGCGCAGTATTCGTTAATATGCAGCAGCTCGAGCATCCGGTGAGTGTGGATGACAGAATCGGGGTGACCTGCACGAGAAACAGGAAATGATTCTGGGTCATCCGCATGCTGGTGCCGCCAAATTGCACACGCCCCGAGCAGTGGCTTTACGTCTTTATTTCGGTGTTCTGTCACGTTATACTGGAGGTTGTGGGAATCGTGGAGAACCGCGACCCGCGATCCCGAGCCCGCGCGAGCTTCGGGAGAGACTTAAGCGCTGAAACCGGTCCAGCATTCCGCTGGTTCGTCGGCGTCCCGGGGGTCTACCGAGAGATGGCACCACCGAACTGTGCGATCATAGGCAAGCATAGGCGCGCGGGCGCGAGTGCGCGAACGTGTGCGCGCGGGAGACGAGGAGAGTCTCGGTGGAGACCCGGTCGGAGCTGGTTCGGCGGAACATCGCGGGGGTGGCAGATACATGTATCTCAGGTGGGAACTTTGTCGCGCTTCGTGAGTGCCTGCCTCCCGTTCGCGATCACGACCCGGACGGCTTAATTCGGGAACGCCGTCGAGCCTCGTGCTCGCATGCTTTGGGAATCCCCAAATGAACGGCTGTGCTTCGGCACTACTGTCTACTGTCTTCTCGTATCAACGAACGTCTCTGGGCAGCCGTAGGCATGGGAGCCCGCGTGGTTGACACGCCTGGAGCTAGCGTGGGGGCCTACGCCCGAGCACTGGCAAAGTCCCCGAGAAACCCCCTTATATCCCGCATGGCGCCCGAATGTGGGTCTCGTATTCAGACGAATTCGAGCTTGCTAGCTCCCCGAGAAATGCGTTGTTGCAGTCGCAGCCCGCTACGCTTTGTAAGGAAGACTTCGGACGAAACACCTCGGGCTAGTCGGTTGCAGGCGGACAGTTATAGTGCCCGATATAGCCGTTACGGCAAATGTGTCAACCTTCCTACACGCATCAGGCGGTGCGTCCGAAGGATACCTCCGAGCACTACAGTCCTGTCCCGCTTTCGAGACGGGAGGTACGTAGGCCTTGTTCCAACATGGCGGCGGGTCGCCTTCCTCGTAGCGCCGTACCAACGCAGTCGCGCCGGCGGCGCCGGTTTAAGTGTCCAGCAGGCGCGGCGGACACTACCGAGTGAGGGTGCGGCGTTTGGGAGTTCGCCAGCCGGCAAGAGAGCGGCAACTGCGTTTCGAATCCGAGGCGGAGTGTTAACCGATTTGGCGCCTGACAAAGAGCGAGGGGGATCGCTGTCGCTGAAGAATCAGCCTTTTCTCGCTGCGAGTGGAAGCGGGAGCAATAAGACCGTTGTCTCCGCGCTTCCGGAGTGCGTGCGTCTCGATGCCGTGAAGTCTGCGCTCGAGATTGCGTTTAGGCTATAAGAGCTTTGCGCGGCTGGGCAGCGGGCTTGTTGGTCGCGAGAGATCGCCAATCTTAGTAAGAGACGGACTCTGATGATGATGATCGTTGGATGTTTATGGCGCAAGGCCAACTGGGGCAAAGAGCGCCAAAACAATAGTCGATGATAGGGGTGAAAGCTTAAACACTAAGTAAAATCAGCAAAAACAAAAGTAAAATCACAACACGACAATGAGCATGGCTGGTGTATAGGGCCAGATTTCATGATGCGTGATAGGAAATGAGGTTTAAAAACTTCACGTCGGACAAATACTCAAACACACGTTTCAGGGAAACAATGGCATCATCACCTAGGAAAATGATGGGTGTAGGGGGATATGTTGTCTGTAGAGTTCTCTGAAGTGTTTGTGTCGTGTTGTGTGAAGTGCCTTGCATGTGATTACTATGTGCACTACGGATAGGGCCTCTCCGCACCTGCCGCACTGGGGTCTAGGAGATCCCGTCAGCAGATACGAGTGCGTCGCATGGGTGTGCCCTATCCGTAGCCTTGCCAAGGCGACTTCTGTGTGTCTGTTGTGTGAGTCAGTTGTGTACCGTCCCAAGTGTGGCTTTATTACGTGTAGTTTGTTGTCTGTCTGTTCGTCCCAGTGTGTTTGCCATGTTCTGCGCAGGTGCTGTTTTATGTGAGGCTTGAGGTCTGTATATGGTACGCTTGTTATGTCGACAGTGTTCCTGAGTGCAGCAGCACCGGCCCTCTCGTCCGCCAACTCGTTCCCAGCGATCCCAACGTGTCCTGGGACCCAGCAGAGGAGCAGCCGATGCTTCTCCGCATACACCGACATGATAGTGTTGAATACAAGATTAATTATGTGGTTTTTGGGGGGTTTATGCGATGATAATGCGCGAACAACACTCAAAGAATCTGTGTAGATGATAGAATTGGGAATTTGATTTTCAAGGATATGTCGTACAATCAGTAAAATTCCGTACGCCTCTGCTGAAAAAATTGTTGTGTGCACGCTCATGGTTCTGGCTGCATTGAAATTTGGACCATGAGCAGCGCACGACACCATAGTGGAGGTTTTAGAAGCGTCACTGTAGAATTCAGCACGTGGGTATTTGAACTGCAAAGAAAGAAAGTGCTGAAGTATTGCAGCTCGCGGTACCCGATTTTTGTCAAGCTTTATAAAAGAAAGGTCACAGGACACAGGGCGAACTTGCCAAGGCGGTAAAATGTTTAAAGAGGATGACCTGTACACGTCTAAAAACGAAGCACTCAGATCCGAGGCTCGCTTTCTCGCTCGAAGTGAAAAAGGCGGAGTAATGGACGGGCGATTTACAAACAGCACAGATGTGGATGTATCGTTAAGGACAGGATAAAAAGGGTGGTTATTCTGAGATGAAATTTTAAAAGCATAAAGCAAGTCTATGTACGTTCGCTGGTTTTCAAGGCTCCACTTATTACATTCAACATATAGACTCTCGACAGGGCTAGTGCGAAAAGCACCCGACGCAAGCCGTAGCCCCCCGTGTAGTACTGGGTCAAGCATTCGCAATGCTGTTTTACTCGCCGACCCATATACCAAACTGCCATAGTCCAAACGAGACCCAACCAAAGCAGTATAGAGCCGTAGTAGGAGTTCTTTGTCAGAACCATACGAATGATGGGAGAGAACCTTCAGGATATTCATTGTTTTAAGACATTTTTGTTTTAGTTGTTTCATATGAGAAATAAAGGAAAGTTTTTCATCAAGAATTATACCGAGGAACTTGTGTTCTTTTTTGACCGGAATCGAGACACCATTCAGTTTGATGTCTGGATCTGGCCTGATCCCACGCCTTTTGGAAAACACAACTCAAGTGCTCTTGACTGGGTTCAGCTTAAAACCGTTCTGATCTGCCCACCCTGCTAGTTTGTTGACACCAAGCTGGACTTGGCGTTCGCAGATTGACATATTGCATGATTTAAAAGATATTTGCACATCATCTACATATATTGTACAGGAAATGGTTCGTGGCAACGCCTTTCGAAGTGAGTTCATCTTGACAATGAACAATGTCCAGCTCAAAACGCCGCCTTGAGGCACGCCGTTTTCCTGCAGGAAAACATTTGAAAGGGCAGTGCCAACTCTCACACGAAAGGTTCGCTCCGCCAGGTAGCTACGAAGTGTATCAAACATATTTCCCGAGACACCGAAGGCTTTTAGGTCGCAAAGTATCCCGTATCGCCAAGCGGTATCGTAGGCTTTCTCGAGATCAAAAAACACCGTAGCACAAAACTGCTTATGGACAAACGCATCCTTGATATACGACTCAAGGGCGACGAGTTGGTCGTTTGTGGATCGCCCCACCCTGAAGCCGGCCTGGCAGCTCTCGAGAAGACCATTGAACTCTAAGAAGTACACAAGTCTCCTGTTGATCATCTTCTCGAGAAGCTTGCCCAGGCAGCTTGTGAGGGCGATGGGTCGATAACTGGCGGGAGAAGAAGGGTCCTTACCCTCCTTCAAGAACGCCACTACAATAGCCTCCCTCCAAGATTTTGGGATGGGCCCCGAAAGCCATATGTTGTTGTATAGGTGTAGTAGTGTTTCAAGAGTGTCCGGGTGTAGGTGTTGTATCATGGTGTATGTAATCTTATCTGCGCCGGGAGCTGAAGGTTTACACGTGCTCAGTGCAGCCCTCAACTCATAGAGTGTAAATTCAGAATTGTAACCGAATTTTGACCTGTTATTGTCATGTAGGGACTTCTTTTCACAAGTATTTTTATGTTTCAGAAAAGTGTTTGTGTAGTGTGCAGAGCTGGAAACGTGTTGAAAGTGTTGTGCAAGAGTGTTAGCCTGGTCTTCGAGTGTGTCCCCTGTTGTACTGACCAGGGGCAGTCTATGTGTATGTTGTCCTTTAAGTTTGCGTATTCTTGTCCATACCTTGTGTGCATCTGTGTATGAGTTAATGGATGTAAGGAAGGTGCGCCAACTCTCTCGTTTTGCCTCACGGCGCACACGTTTGCCGAACGCCTTGGCCCGTTTGAACAAAATGAGGTTACCCGACGTGGGGTACCGACGAAGGATACCCCACGCCTTGTTCTGGGCCTCTCGCGCCCGCCTACAGTCCTCATTCCACCACGGCCTCCGCTGGTTGCGCGGGGCTCCAGAGGCGTGGGGAATGGACCTTTCGGCGGCGTCGAGGATGTGCGCCGTGAGGAGTTGGGTAGCTTCTTCAACGTGTAGGTGTCCTATGGATGTGTGGTGTAGTTTGGATGTCTCTGTAAATGTATTCCAGTTAGCTCGTGCTTCATTGAACCTATTATGGGAAGATGGACTGCTTGGGCCTTTGCTTATGTATGTGAGTGAGGTGGGGAAGTGGTCACTGCCATATGGGTCAGTTCCCACTCCCCACTCGACAAGAGGAAAGAGAACTGCGGAGCCAATAGCCAAGTCAAGACATGAGTATGTGTTGTGACCTATGTTATGGTATGTAGGCTGTTTATTGTTGAAAAGGCATGCTCCCGAAGATGTAAGGAATTTTTCTATCAGGCGACCTCGGGCATCCGTTCTGGAAGAGCCCCAAAGAGAGTTGTGAGCATTAAGGTCGCCTGTAAGGATGTATGGTTCGGGCAGCTGGTCAACCAGCGCCTCGAAGTCGGAGCTCGTAAGTGAAACATCAGGAGGAATGTATATGGAGCATACCGTTATCAACCTATTAAATATTATTAAGCGTATTGCTACAGCCTCAAGGATAGTGTTCAAGGTGACAGGGTGGCATGCTAAGGATTTTCGGACGATTATGGCCACACCGCCAGAAGAGTGTGTGCAGCCATCCCTGTCTTTCCTGTATACCAGGTAACTATTCAAGAAATTTGTGTTCTTGGGATTCAGGTGTGTTTCCTGAACACACATTACACTTGGCTGATTAGCATGCAGAATCTCATAGACGTCGTCAAGATTATTTAGAAGGCCTCTGCAGTTCCACTGTACTATGTTCTCTCTTCCCATTATTAAGTGTTCGGAGCTACTGGACTGTTGTTTATGTGTCGTCTTTCGAGGCTGTGACTCTCGTCTTTTTTGGCTTGTCGGGAGGCTTTGGCGTCGGGACGCGTTCCTTGCGGTGCACCGCAGACAAGAACGGACCGACGTCCATTTCATCCTCGGATATCCTCGGAGCGCCTGAGGGATCAGGCTCCTTCGACCGCGAACCCTTTGGGGCGCGCTTTTCCTTGCCCGCAACCACCGAGGGGTTCAGGAACGCCTCGGATGGCACAGGCGGTGCGGTGGGGGTGGGAGCTGCCGCTGGCTCCCCCAAGTCCATCTCCTCTGCGCCCTCGCCTGCGGCTTGGGACGCTGGAGTGGAAGTGGAGGATGCAGCATCGCTTCCACCAGACGTGGTTGACCCCACAGCCGCTGCTGGCTCAGCGAGCGGTGCGGAGACGGGTTGGGCTGCCCGAGGCAACCCAGGGGGGGGCGGGGGCGGGACCAAGTCCGACTCGCGGTACTGGGTCCCCGCAGAAACCACATGCCGCTCCGCCCCCCGGCGAGCTGCGTCGGCGTACCTCCCCAGAGGGAAAGAGGCGAACCTCTTCCGCGCCTCTGGGAAGGTGATGTTTTCAGTGACCTTGATGTTAATGATTTTCTTTTCTAATTGGAACTTTTCACATTTTCTGGAGTAGGCCGCATGTGGGCCCTGGCAGTTTACGCAAAGAAGTTGTTGAACGTTACAGTTGTCAGACGGGTGGTCGTGCTGGGCGCATTTTGCGCAGGTAAGTCGGCCGCGACAGGAGTTTGTGCCGTGCCCGAACCGTTGGCACTTGAAACAGCGCCGCGGGTTCGGGATGTACGGCCGGACTGAACATCGGATGTAACCTGCATTGATGAATTCTGGAAGGATGGACTTGTCAAAGGTTAGGATGAGGTGCTCTGTCGGTATTTGTTTATCGTCTCTGCGGATGGTTATGCGCCTGACCGCTGTTACGCCCTGACTACGAAGGCCCTCCAGCAGGTCAGCTTCAGATTCATTTAGCAGGTCATACTCGGAAATCACGCCCTGGGAGCTGTTTAAGCTGCGGTGGGGCGTGACTCGGATTGGCAGATCGGCGATGCTGGTTTGAGCAAGAAGTTTATTGTCCTGATCCTGGCTACTGACCTCGACAAGAATTTCACCGGTTCGTTGTTTTTTGGCCTTATACGACCCTCCAACAATACCGTCAAGAAACTTTGAAATGAGAAATACAGACTGTGAAGCAAGAGGTTTTGATTGGTCTACAGATTCCATCACGATGAAGCGAGGATAGTTGTTCGGTTTCGGAGGACTCAAGTTAGGAAGTGGTGGAAAAGAAACTTCGGTGCGGCCCCTTTTCGGGGGCCGATCACGTTTGGGGGGGGGGTTTGAAAATGCCATATAGCAGAGTATAACAGCAGGGAGACTGGGGTACTTTCTTCTTTGACCTTACCCTGGTAGCCAAAGAGGTCCCGGAGCTCCCTGCCTGGTAGACAGACAGGGAGCCCATCCGCCGGAGCTTGACCTGGGCTCCGACGGCTACCGTTCGTGGTTTCTAACCCTCCACCTATAAACACATCGCCACGGTTGGATCCAGCTTATGTTTGGGGGCTCGGGGTCCGCGGTATCGCCAGTACCGTCACCAAGATTGCTCAAGGTGCCCCGTGCGGGGAGAGACGGACTCTCAGGCGGCCTATACCGGTGATGTGCGCCCGTAAGCCGCTCGTATTGCGGTTGGCGCTGGCTTTACGGTAGCTTGTATTGCTGCGAGTGAGTTGCAGGAGCCCCGCCTGCTTAATGCTGACGCAGCTGTGCCGACGAACGCACCAGGCCGAAATAACTCGGATGGCGTTTTGATGCCGATAACACGTAATAGTCAGGCGAGCTGCCTCCAGCTGGGCGTGGCTGCTGGAGCACAGTTTCTGGACTCGTGATTTCGCGAGCAAGCGACCGTGCAAGTGCGAGTACCCTCAGTCATCTTTGTTACCCTATTTGTCGAAGTCGTCCATAAGGTTTCGGCCAGTCACAGGAGATTGCGGAGTCCCGCTGCTCCCCACTTCAAGTTTGAGAAACGTTTCCACCAGTCGGTGATAGCGAGGCACACGGGACGAGCGCTGACTTCCAACTGAATTTTTATTACAGAAACAAGCCATATTAATACCAACACGGAGGCACACACCTATGTTGAAGCAATTCGACACGATAGGTAATCTATATCTATGGGTAATCTATAGGTAATCTATCGTGTTGAATTGCTTAATCGTAGGTGTGTGCATGCGTGTTTGTATTATTATGGCTTATTTCTGTAATAAAAATTCAGCTGGAAGTCAGCGCTCGTCCCGTGTGCCTCGCTTAAGTCTTTGTTTCTGTCGCGCTGTATTGTTAAGAGAGCGAGACCTGCAGCAAACGGATACCACCGGGAGCCACGCCGGTCACCACTGCCACGGACAGCGCGGATGGCCTTCTGAACCACCGGCGGGGCCGAGCGCGACCCGAGGAGCTACCACCGGTTGCTGCTCGGGACTACCGGCCGTCAGCCAACCATTCGGGAGGACCTGTGGCCGAAGCCGCCACGGAACCCAGGAGGTGGCGGGATCTGGCGTCTACGCGAGCGGCGCGAGACTTCGGCAAGCCGCATTGATCGCGGCCGTTCCTGTTGCCGCCACGAGCTGGGAAGAAGGGCTTGCGTTCGGGCTAGTTGGTATTCCATAACGTTCATCTTAAGCGCCGAAAAAAACAGGGACACCGTAGACAAGGACAAGCGCTACTTCCAACTGAATTTTATTGGATCACGGTGAAATTTATTGCAGCAAAAAATACAAGAGATACAGAAAAGTTTGCGATTATACACAGATTAAAATAACGGAATCGCTTGCCGCTGTCCCACACGTGTCAGCTAGTCATTACCACGACCAGTTCCTTTTTTAAGAAAGCTGCCTTTAGTTGCATTTCAGCTGCCTCTACTATCTCACGCATGCGCTGATCAAAGTCGCATGGCTGGTTCATTGAGAATGCAATGACAGCGATTGGTGATGTAATGTTCGCGCGATCTGATGTATGGCTAGAAGCTGTTAAGGCGAAGGCTCGCAAACTTTGTGAACAAATGAACTTGTCAGGGCTGTCCAAACAGATTGAAAAATGCACCAAATGGGGCTAGACATGTTTTTTTGCGTAGAAGACACATAAGGAGGGGATGCTTTTTCGAGTGATATTTTCAGAACGGCACACCTGGCAGAAAGCCGTAGTTCTGTTTCTACAGAAGCACCTTCTACAGCTGGACGTTGGAAATCCCTTTCGTACCAGAAACTCGGAAGAGGTCTGTGACTTCTTGACACAGAACTCGCACTGTACATTTAATGGGTTTTCTGTAGATATCAAAGACCTTTATTACTCCCTGCCACATGACCGAGTCCTGGAGTGTGTCGAAGAATGCATTTTTGAGTTTGGTGCAATATCCTTTCAAAATAAAAGTGGAGTAACAATGACAGGGTTTCTCGACCTGTTGTCGATGTATCTGCAGTCCACCGATGTTTCCTGGAACGGCAAAACCTTCATACAAAAAAGGGTGTCTGTATAGGGTTTTGTGTTGCTCCAGTGCTGAGCGATCTTTTTCTGGGCCTGATTGAACGGGTGCTGGAGGGTAGATTCATGTCAACAAATGTCGTCAAAGTGTACAGGTTCGTGGATGATTTTTTGCGTGCGTCTAGCTTTGACAATGATGTGAGATCAGCACTGCCAGTTTTCGAAGATTGCCTGAAACCACTTGAGATAACTTACGAAGTACCAGAAGGTAACGCGCTGAAGTTCTTGTAAAGAGCCTCATGTTTTCGGACAACCAGGTTTGCTGGAGTTACGCACCCCGCAGCCAGAAGCCCCTCTTTTCATTTAGCTCTGCACACACCAAACTGGTGAAACGCTCAGTAGCAACTATGTGCTTCAGCAATGCTCTGAAGAAATCCTGTGTCCATCATGTGCAGAGCGCTGCGGAGGCGCAGGTCTCTCGGCTGAGACGGTCAGGGTATCCTCAACATTTCGTTGTGGCAGTCGCTGAGGCTGTTCGCAGGGGTGAGAAACAGATAATAAAAGCGGCCAAAAAAAATGAGCACGACTGCAACGAGCGCCGTTGGACGGCAGTTATTCCGTATTTGCACGGTATTGCAGATCGGCTAAAGCAAATAGGGCAGAGGGCTGGGGTTCGCGTTGTAATGTCCGCACCAATCAAGCTCGAGAGGCTTTGCAGAGATACATGTCCTGTGCAAAGAGAACCTACTGGTTCTAACGTTGGACACCAAAACAAGTGCGTGAAATGCGATAGAGGGGTTGTGTACCGTGTTCCGTTAGCCTGTGGAACGGAATATGTAGGGCAGACGGCACGGTGCGTCAACTCCAGGTTACGTGAGGATCAAAATAACGTACACAAAAGAAAGGATGGTTACCTGTCGACTCACTGCGGTGAATGCCCCTAGTGTGAACCCTACTTTAAAAACTCTGTGATACTGTTTCACGACTCTGCTCAGCGCACGCGTGAGATAGTAGAGGCAGCTGAAATGCAACTAGGTGATTTTGATTATATCAGCACGACATCAGTAGCCTTGTTGTATAAGGAGGCAGCTTTCTTAAAAAAGAACTGGTTGTGGTAATGACTAGCTGACACGTGTGGGACAGAGGCAAGCGATTCCATTATTTTAATCTGCGTATAATCCTAACCTTTTCATTATCTCTTGTGTTTTTACCTGCTATATATTTCACTCTGATTCAATAAAATTCAGTTGGAAGTAACGCTTGTCCTTGTCTACTGTGTCCCTGTTTTTTTCTGCGCTTAAGATGAACGAGCAGGAGGGGGGAAGGGGGGAGGGTCGCATCATGCCGCCACCGCGGCGTTCGTCGGCTGCGGCTACAGGCTACCCCCTGGCCGGCCAATCTGCTGTGCTGTGCTCGCAACTCCGAACCTGTGCAATGTGTTTGCGGTTTTGTAAGGCGAGCATCGCGACGGCGGCATCGTGTGGCGAACTTTGGTATGGACTGGCGTAGGAGTGGGGTTCGGTGGCTGTTTTGCTGACTTGAGGCGTCGTACTCGAACTGCTTCCTTCGTGAACGCCGTCGAGCCTTGCGCTCGCATGCTTTGGGATTCCCCAAATAAACGGCTGTGCTT
Source organism: Haemaphysalis longicornis (assembly GCF_048455015.1). NCBI lineage: Eukaryota > Metazoa > Arthropoda > Arachnida > Ixodida > Ixodidae > Haemaphysalis > Haemaphysalis longicornis. The sequence goes on along the minus strand of NW_027526233.1, from coordinate 98,077,218 downwards.
CGGCACTACTGTCCACTGTGTTCTCGTATCGGTGAACCTCGCTGGGATGCCGTAGGCATTGTAGCCCGCGTGGTTGACACGCCGGGATCTAGCGTGGGGGCCTACCTCAGAGTGCTGGCAAGGTCCCCGAGGAACCCCCTAATATCCCGCAGGGTGATAGCACGATGTTGTTTGCGGCCTGACACCCATGGCCGCAAACGCTGCACGAAACAAGCTTGATGGGAAATATGTGGCATTGTCGGCAATCAGCCGCTCCGGAAAACTGCAGCGAGGGATCTCCTCGGACAGCTTTTCCAGCACCACCTATGTGGCTGCTTTGCGCAACGAATAGAGTTCAGCGATCCCAATGAAGTGGCTTGTCCCCTCGACGAGGGCCGTCCCGTACAAGTACAAACTTCTACTATTTGCTGCGCGGAAGCAGGCACACTAGATCAAACGCCAGGACCCCCCGCGGTTTTTTTCTCATGATAGGCTAAAGCAAGCCCGGCGCCTTACCGACTCGCGTTGGCGCTCTTGGCAGGGGTGTAACCCGAAACAACCCAATTTTGTTTAACCCGCCCTCCTTGAACGTATTCCCGAAACGCTTTTCCCGTTTGTGCTGTCCCGTGTGCGCCCGTTCTCGAAACCCCCTTCCCGTTTGCCTGCTTTCTGTTTCAACCTGTTCCCAAAACACCCTTCCCGTTTCAACCCGCTCCCGAAACGGCCGCCCCAAATAGTTCTGATAAGTTTCTGAGCTCGCAGTGCACTTTTAGGCCTTCCAAATTGTGCTGGGCAAGGTAGTGTAGGTTACTGAGCTATCACTACAACATATTTTACTCATTTCTTGCCTAAATATTTCGCGCCGCGGCAAATTCTACTTCACATTGACAGTAACTCAACTAGCTAGATGGCGCCAGCGACACGTTTTTCTAAAGCTCTACAGGTGACGGCTACAGTATTCTCAAAACTACAGTTATTGTGAACGCTTTACCCGAAAAGTGAAATATTCGAGCTAATTTAAGCGAAAGCAAATAGATATGAGCAACAAAAGTATGCGTGATTTGCTTTGAGACTAATTCATCAGATGTCGGTACTTGCGCCGCGGTGGCCGGAATGCGCAAACCGCAAACGGTGTCCTAAAACGTGAAAGAAAACTCCGGCTTCGGTAACACGGTAAACGGTGGCACAAACACGCTAACGATATGCGAAAATTCCCTATTATAGACGGATAATTACCTAAATGTTTGGTTTTGATTTTCCACGTACTGCGGCCCCGCGAATGCACACACAAGAGAATATAGCTTCGCCTACGTGTTCTTAACGCCTGGATGAAAAATGTGTGCGCACTGTTTCCTCCAAGCAAAAATTTCAGATTTAGACTTCAATAGCCATTCTATTACATAAATGTGCCTATAAAGTGACCGATAGCCGCGCAATAAAATGGATCGTGCCACTGGCTTGGCCCATAATAGTTACGTACCGCTTTCATAAAAGATGTTTTTCTGTAGTTAGTTACATTTGGTAATCACATTTCGCGAGATCTTTTTCCTGCCTAGAAATAAAACAGTAGCCCTGTACTACCCCTAATAAATTAATAGTTGCATGAGTTAAAACACCCAACATCATTCTTGTCAAGAGCTACGGACGCTACGATCTGGTACTGCGACCGTGGAAAGGTTCTATTTTGTTATTTCTTTTCTTTTCTTTTTTTGAGTGTATTGCATATACGTGCATGTGCATTCACATTCGCAACCATAGGGACTGGCACTAACACCACTGCCGTGGTGTACGCATGCGAGCAACCCGTTCCAGACCGCTCGACCAACGCAGAAGCCCACAGAAGTGTGTGGTTTCAGCTGTAATTCGCATACGCTATACCGTGTCGAACATAACGAAGCAACCTACGTGTTGTTTTTAATTGGGGCCGCGTATCATAAAACGGATCAGTTGAAAAAGGTTGCAGGTTTATAGGGCATCTGCATACTTTGGCTCCGCCATCCGTAACGTATTTGTACGGGGAAATACCTTTGACGTAAGTTAAAATTTATTTTTAGGTTAGGACGGGCGAAGGTAATTTTTGACATTCGGTTACCTCGGACGTAACTCAAAACATGAGTTTAAAATACAGCCGGACGCAACTTTATGTTCAAAAATCGCACGCCTCGGCCCGAGGCATGCGAGTCGTAACTGGGTTCGTTATTGCTGGAAGGGGCTAAATGGGAAAATACGGAACGGGATAAGCGTTTTGTACCGGGTTGAAGCGGCACGGAACAAACGAGAAGGCTCAAATGGGAATCGGTTCAAATGGAAACAGGCCAAATGGGACAGGGCTAAAAAAGAAGGTCGCTTTGCGCCTTGTTGAAACGGGAGGGAACAAGCGGGAAGGATGAAATGGGAATGGGTTGAAACGGGAACCTCCCCTTGGCCGACGTCGCATGTGCGTACGTATGCACACGTGCCCTCATGCAGGGCCAGGTAGCATACCGACTAATATCCTGCCGTGTCTGCCACGCCCGCAACTGCGATCTTCTGTGTCGCGGTAGTGCTGCAACGCAGTACGCCTGACTATGCGCGCGATAACGGCTTTAAAAGAGTAATTTGATTTTTTCCGGGCGCGTATTAGAGCAGAGCTCGCTTGGCGTCACGCAGGTAAGTGTCCATCTCACTCGCACCAATAACAGCTGCCCTAGAGCCCCCACAAGCCACAATACCAGCCGCTTCCCGGCGCCTATCAATCTCCGGTGTTCAATATGCCTGAGGGTCCGACAAAACAAGTCTTCCTACAAAGGTACAAGTAGCTCTTTCTGGCGGAAATCAATCTCGAGAGAGGGCTCTCCCCCAACGAGATTGACGTGCGCTGAGTTTTCTAAACCTGGGTTCTCCCGCGTTCCGCGCTCTTGCCGCACCGACAAAGGTACCTGACCCTCAGGGTCCTCTTCGGCCTCTCTAGCCAGCTCGGTGTCATCCACAGGCTCCCGTAACAGCCCGTCGGCAACCACAATAGTGGCACACTTGCTACAGCGAACTTTGGACTCGAAGCATTGCCATGTAAGAGCCCATCTCGCGAGCCTCCGGCTATGCTTGAAGAGGGAGGAAAGCCGTGTAAGGGCCACGTTCTCTGTCTCAACTGTGAATTTGACCCCCTCTACGTACAGCTCAAATCTGCTAAGTGCGTAGAATATGGCCAGACACTCTTCTCGATGATAAAGAAGTTCCGCTCTGCCGGTGGCAGCGCATGGCTCGCAAAAGCCACGGTTGCAGTGGTTCTCCCTTCATGTGGAGAACTGGCCCTATGACGAGGTCACTCGCATATGTCTGGATACGAATCGCCTGTTCAGATCTGGCAGTTTTAGCGATGCAGTGTCTGCAACAGCTTTCGCAACCGGCGTAGGCTACTTTTTTGCTCCTTTCCCTACTCCTTTTGCAAATGGCAGATTTTCTCAACAACCTTGTTAACGGTGCTTGCAGGTGTAGGCGAGCGGAGTTCCACTGGCGGTAGCAGCCGATCATCCCTAGAAAGCGCTGAACGCTGGCTACATCCTTCGGCGTGGGCACATTAAAGATCGCCCGAAGTTTCTAGAGATCGGGGGACACCTGTCCGTGTTAGATCCGATAGCCGAGCATGCCCACCTGATCACTGCATATTTGCACATGTTTGAGCGTTGCAGGATTGATGGATAATGCCAGCCGCAATGAGGTTTCCAAATTGCGTCGCTCAGATGGCAGAGGTGATCCTCGGAGGTGCGGGAGTAGACAACAATGACGTCTAATTAGGCCAGGGCATGCTGTCACTTTGTTTCTCCGACCACCCTGTCGATCAAGCGTTGGAATGTGCTGGCCCTCCCACACAAACCGAAGGGCATAGGTACGAACTCGTACAGCCCCGGGTGGCACATGAACGCAGTTTTTCAATCGTCGCCGGGATGTATCTCGACGTGAAAGTACCGTTCCAGGCGTCGAACATGAAGAAGTATTCTGTGCCACCGATATTCGCGACAATCTCGTCTACGCCCAGGAAGGGGTACGCATTTTGAAAGCAAAGATTTTACCTCTACGAGCCACTGTTCAACCGTTGTTTGGTGGTGTGCGGTACAAAAAACTCCCAACGCAGCTGGCTGACAGGGAGGGCGCTGTTCACTCCCGCAGCACAATGTAGAGGGCGCGGTACCCGCGCTCACTCAGGTGGACGTGTCGGCGAGACACTTCCGTCGGCTTTGTCATCTGCTTTAGCAACGGTAGTTTTGAGCCTGTTTCCGCGCATCTTCGCGTCCACTGCACGCTTCCTTCGCACTGTTTGAATAACTTGTCCGACAGCACCTCCTGGATAACGCCAAGCCGATGGAATAAAGTGGTTGTAGGGCAAAGTTTCGTAAGGATTGGTTTGCAGGGCGGGAAAACAAAATGTAGAGGCCACATACAAACATCTGGCCGCTAGAGAAACGCTACCGTTTGCGGACTGCTTGCCACGAATCGGACTCCATGTTCTAAATTAGTTAATTGTGTTTTAACAAGTACTACAAAAAGCGAAAAGAGCAACTGTTTCTGATAAATAGCGATTATAAACGTTCCCTACGCTGTCTCGCAATTGTGAAACTCACTAAACAAACTAGTTTAAATCTGTATAAATGGGAATCACTAAGCTCACATTGCGAGTTGTTTCGGTGCGTGCGCTTGTTACGCGCGGTGGTGTGGCCTCGCGCTAGCACATCACGATCGCTAGGTTCCGCTTTCAAACCCTTCGAAAGACGATCCTCTACGTTTTCTTTCCGGCGACGCACGGATGTGCTACAGCGGCGGCATCCGCCGCTCTAGCCCGTCATTGCCTACGCTGCTGCGTTCGGGACATTGCCAGGAAATGGTTGGCAGAATCTCTGTTTACTCTCTTTTCAGACGCGCGTGTGTAAAATGAAGCGACGCCGCATGGGCACTTGTTGTTAGTGCTGGTTACAGCTTTGCTTTCCAAACACCTTCACAGCGTGTATTGGAGCCATTTTCTTTCATTTCACCCTTTTTTGCCAAAACACATTTTAAAGAGTGTGGCAAAAGACAAGAGTTTGAAATCCTTTTTGGCCAACACGTATTGTGCGCTGGTAGCGTGATTGTTTTCCCTTGCCGTACTGCATACTAGTCTTTGCCTGGGAAGGCGGAGGCACGACCGTCGTGTCAAGAAATGTTATGATCGTCAATGCCTTGCCTACAACTCAGCTGACGTAAATGCCACAGCGAATGACAAGAAATTGGGAAAAAAGTTTACGAAAAGACCAGAATCAGAACAGGTCTTTTACAGAAGCGTGAATGATTCGTTGTGAACTGTGAATGTGGAAGAATCTTGTACACAAATAATGAACAGCACTTTAACCAAGCTAGGACAGCATTCTTACGAGCACTTATTGGGGCAAACTTCTGTTGTTTTAGCAGCTGAGATGTTTATGCCGAGCGCTTTCCGCTCGCCCCACAAAAAACCATCGCTGCGTGAGGATGTCACTTCGCGTAGCCTAGCAATTCCTGGTGCACCTGTACATGGCTTCTGGCTAGCTCCGCTGGCTTAGCACGGCTGCGTCACGCACCACCTGCACCCATCAAGCCGTGGTGTTACTGCGCAACATATAATATAAAGGCTGGTATACATCGGCGTCATCCAGGCTTCCCCGTGTGCTTGCGTAACATGAGGAGCTAGTATAGAGCGGAAACAAAATACCAAGCGTGCGTTAGCTTTCGCCACACGAAAGGCGCCCTGCGTTGGCCAGCTCGAATTTCGAGAAAATTCTTTCCAGTATTGTGCGCGTGATATCTTGTGTGCTGTTCTCTTTGCTCGTTCACGTACGTGCGCGCCTGAACTGTGGAACGCCGATATCGAGTTAGAGCTACAGACGGCGATTTCACGTAGCCCGTTGCCCCGGGTGCAATGTAATGAAAAAGTGGTCCGCTTTGAGAGAGATCAGAACGGCTGTGGACAAAGCGATCAGGACCTGCCATTCATACAGATCTTTCAAAGAAAAGATCGAAAATCCGCATGTGGTACAACAGCCGGGTCTCCGAAGAACGGAGAAGGGCAACCAGCTCTGCTTTTCTCTAGCATTTCCCTACTAGTACAAGCTCCCCGAAGTTTTCTGTTCAGCGTGTAATCAAGCCTAAAAATTATCTCAATATACTTCGGATAAACCTATGTACCAGGGTAAGGTGGTATGTGGGTACTGGATTCGCATTGGCGGTTATAACACTGTACAAGGCAAACTAATTTATTGACAGTTGCTACCCGAACATCGCATTTAGGAACCGTCAGAGCTGTACGTGCCTGTGTTAATGTGCAAAATGTGTCTCGATACCGAATTACAAAAGTGCAAATAATAGTGCAGAATGTAGAGATAATTGTTAACAAGATTTGCTTGTCAAGAACGCTTTTAATGGTTTATTTTTTTATTTTGTAGCCTTGGTGTCTCCTCCCGGTCATCAACAAATGGTAATAAAGGAAGCTAAGGACACAGATGGCCCATTCGGTTTGGTATTCCTTCCACGTATGCCATCACAATTTGAAAATACAACACCATGGGGATTGAAACCCACTTTTTTTGTTGAAATGTTGAAAGATTGGATTGCGTTGAAAGATAGATACCGCCAGAGAAACACGCCAAAGAAATACTACGGCTCCATTGCATAAGGCATAACGTATCATTATTCCTAACCACTAGTGTAGTGCGCTCTGGCAGCAATTTGGTCACGTTAATGTCTTACGGCACCTTTGGTGTTTCCTTCATTTTGTAGGTCAGTTTGAAGTTTTCGGTATAAACAACTTCGCGTACTCTGGTCACGATGACTCCCGATTAACGCTTCCGAATTTATCAGACGGTAATCTTTCGATTTCTGCTACACCACCCCGTCTTGCTATTTTTTGTTTGCCACTGTGTTTAAGGGCAGAGTCGTGGGCTTTGTATCTTACGGATGCACACACCCACGCAAAACGGTAACGGCTCGGTCAAACGTCAAGAGATAAAGGGCGCTAGCTGTTGCACATATACACAAGGGGTGCGATTTTATATTACCTGTTTATTTCAACATAAAAAACAAAAGAAATATTTTTGCTGCGAATCTGCAGCCCCTCAAGGGTCAAAATTTTTTCAACGCATTATGCTCCTACAAATAGTAGAAGCTGAACATAGAAGGAAACAGGGGGAGACCACGTAAATATGGGAAGCCTAAAAGCTTCAAGCCAGCGCCACAAACACACGCGCAGTAAGCCACAGATCACGACATAGTTCCGGTAGGTAATACGCAGCAGGCGTACTGAAAGAGGTAACGAAAATTATTATATGGAATATACCGGACAGCCTCTCCTAGGTGTACATCTCAAGAGTGAGTAATATATTGGGTAGCGTAACCTTCAAGCCCTTGAAAAGATATACTTTGTAGTTGTAGAGAGCCTACTTCGTGTTAAGGTCTGCTACCATGTTTCAACACAGGGCATTTAAATACTTGTTGAAAGAGTGTTGTGCTGTCCAAAGTTGTTAAAAAACACCTTACTGGTTTATTATAAATCATTCTTCAACGTAGTTAAAAAACACCTAACTGGCTTATTTTAAACAATTACCCGGCATTTTTTTTGAAGGGCAGGAAAGCTTTGCACTATATGTGTAATGCGAACTGTTTGGCGTCACAATGAAAACAAAGCTCCAGATTGTTTTGCCGCTGTGGGTGAGACATTCGCACTTTGAAACGAAATCTAGTAAGGTTTAAGAAAGTCGTAATGCAGAAGAAGATCTCGGCATGCTAATTATTTTTTGGATGCAGCTGAGAGTTTTAGAGATAAATGGTTTAATATAACTTCTTGCCTGCAGCGTTTTCCCCCACTTCTACACTTACTCCAACATCAAAATTTGCACAAGTTATATAAACAAATAGCGCATTGATAGGACGTATAAATAGTTATGAACCGCGTGACCCTTAACCAGAACGCCTTTTACGTTACCGCCATTTTTATATTACTCTCAACAAAAGACAGACGACACTGACTGAGTGGCATTACACGTTATCGCGCCTCAAAGAGAATACACAATAGAAAACACTTTGTGCACATATTCGCTGATGGTTATAGGCAAATGTATAGAATTAGGCAAAGCAGTTGCGAAAATGAGCTACGTGCATACGTTGACACAGCACAAAAGCTTTTGTCTGTGCCAGTTGCTCCAAATGTATCTGGGAGTATCGGCAGGGAATTCCCTTAAACAGCTCCGGCATTTTTACTCCCACTGTGCCTGTGCCTAGATCACATTATTGCATATTTGTTCGCCATAATAAACAGAAACTTGAACCACAGCTTAGTTAGATTTATATTTACGCGCTTACTCAGTACGAGGTAGTAATTTTTAGCATTCGTCATAAAAAATAGCTCTGAAAATGGGTAACCCCCTCTTACGGCCGAAACTTTTGTTAGATATCTTCGAACTTTGTCGTTTATTGCTCTCCAATAGTATTATTCCATTGAGTAAGGTGTACGATAATCGTTCGAGAGAATGGGTAGAAATGAGCCAAGTACTATGCCTTTTAACATAACGACGCAATGAATAGTTTGTTTGAAATTATGCTTTTAGCGGCTACCCAATGACGCCGGGACGTGGCTGTGAAGTTCTCGGTTATGCTTCTCCGCGTGACGTAAATCTCTCATAAAGTCCAAATTTTACCCACTGAACACAGAACGTCCTATAGACGTCTACTATGCTCTTGCTGGTCTTAGACATCTTCCGCCATGAAAGTTACCTATAAGATGTCTATTGCCGTACATCGTGAAGATTTTTAAATAAAGATAGATCTCCGACGTCTTTAGCTACGTGAGGTCCTGATAAGTCATCTTTATATGGCTAGAAGACCTATGGAAGTCAACGCCTAGAGGTCGTTTTTTTACGTGGGTATTGTGGAAAAAGAAGTAGAGGAATAAAGAAGGAACAAGGAGGAATTGCTCGGAACAGTGGCCTCCTGCCTCTCTGCTTCTCTTCGCCCGCCCCTTTCTTAACATTTGGTGCCGAAAACCCCGTGTGGCTACGATTGACTTCAACGCACGACCTCAAGGGCCCCTCTCTCATCTGCTCCGCCACTTCGCGTTGCGAGTGGGGGAGGAATCTTAACTAAGTGGTTCTGGAACGTCATGGCTGGGGCGACAATTAGGTGCAGCCTACCGCGTAATAGAGAGCCTAAAGAGCAAGATTTCTGCGCGAAGAGCCAAGAATACGAGGCCTATAAAGGAAGCTCACTCGTTGCTCGACGCTGGATGTCAAGACATCGCCAAGCTCACGGGGTTTGCAAGATCGGCTCGTAGACAACCACGCCGAGCTCTTGCAGATCAGCGAGGTGCTCGAGGCGTTCCTTACGGCGAAGGAACAAGACATCGAGTATCAAGCTGCCAAAGAATACAATGATAGGACCCTCAACACGTTAGCGGAAATTCGATGCAAGATCGACTTTCTTGAACGAGCCGCTCAGAACGCCCCACATTCACCGGCTGGTAACGAACTGGTCCCGTTCTGTCAGGAAAATGCGGCCACGACCTCGGGACCTCGGCTTCCATCGCTGGACGTACCTGACTTTTGAGGTGAGCTTCAGCGCTGGACTGGTTTCTGGGAGCAGTTCAAGCAAACCATCCACAACAACAGTGCTCTGATGCCCACGTCGAAATTTTATTATCTGCGCCGTTACATGGTGGGGGAGGGGGCTGCAGCAATCACAGGCTTACCGACCACAGACGCCTGTTATGCGGATGCTATTGAAATCCTCAAGCAGCGATACGGGAATAAGCCAAGGATTCAGCAGCAGCAACTTTCCGCACTGAGGAACCTGCCGCCTGTAAAATCGTCTGCTGACATACAGGGGCTCAGGCACCTATACGATGCCGTGCAGCTGCATAGCCACTGCTTGAACTCTCTGAAGGTGCCCACTTGCAGCTTCTCTGCCATGCTCGTAGATATATTGCAGCACGCGCTCCACACGATGTTGTGCTGACGTTTACTAAAGAGAAGCGGCATCGCGAGCTGACCTCCTCCCCAGAAGACGAGCCTCCTCCAGCCAATTCATCAGGAGAGCTGAAGCCTTCCCCAACAGACGAGGCGCTCCCAGCCCGCTCATTGGCAGCGACAGCTGAAGCGGACGATGAGTTGAAAGAGCTGCTCACCTTTGTGAGGATGGAGCTAGAGAGCCGCGAGCAGTGCTGCGAGTTGCCCCAACGACAAGTTGCTGGCAATCGACCAGAGAAGCAGCTAAGTTGCCGATTCACGGCGTCGGCATTACAAGTCACTGACCGCAAAGACCGAAAGGAAGAGTCCTTCTTTTGCTATTCCCAGAAGCACAGCACGCGTTCATGCACGACCGACAGCTCGCTGGCTACTAAGAAAGAGCATCTCGCGAGGGACAGAAGATGTTTTAGGTGCACGACCAAGGGTCACCAAGCGAGAAACTGCAGAGCCAAATTGAGTTGCGCGTCGTGCCAAGAGAGGCATGCAACCAGCATGTGCGACCCTTCGTTCAAAGGCCATAATGCAACCGAGGGTGCACCGGGAACAACAGTCTGCGTATCGGGCCCGGTTCAAGCGTCTGGAGAGAGCAGCATCGAACAGTCGAACGATCGTTCTGCTGACAATGGGGTGTACCTTTAGACGTTCCGAGCATGGTTGAGCCACGACGGGAGGAGCCGACTCGTTTCGAACGAGTCGGCTCCTCCCGTCGTGGCTCAACCACGAGTCGGCGCCGTCGGTATACTCGACGGCGGAAGCCAGAGGTTGTTTATCACCGAAGACCTCGCAACCAAGCTGGGTTTGAAGGTTGTGAACGAGACGACGGTCGCATTCAACACGTTCGGCAGTGCTTCTACCCCGTGTGCGCAAAAGCGAAAATTCGTTCAAGTCCCCCTTCGCAGCCAACACGCTACAGATGCCCACTCTATTGAAGCGATAGTGGTACCTGTCATCTGCAAAGATGTATCAGCCCCATCGGCTGATATCTCTTTCGTAGAAGATCTGCGGAGGCAGGGCAAGGTCTTTGCTGACCAGCAGATGTTCATAGGAGTAGATTCAGAGCCAGGCCTCAGTCTGCTGATTGGATACGACTACATTTGGCGTTTGCTAACGGAAGAAGTTATTCGGAGCCCGGATATCGTAGGCCTGGTGGCGATAAACCCTATTTTTGGGTGGACGCTTCAAGGTCGGTCTCGGCAGAAGGCATTCCTAGATGGGGGTTCTCTGCGTTCTCAGGGTGAGCAGCGTCACGGAGGACGAATCCGCGTCAGAGCTCTTGCAGGCTTTCTGGCAACTGGAATTAATGGGCATAGCGGACTCGAGCGAAAAATCTACTGACTACCTGGTACAGTTTAAACCAACAATTCAGAAGACCAACGGAAGGCACACTGTTGCACTCCCCTCGAAAGAAGGCCGGGAGAATTCCTTGACGGACAATCGTGACATCACACTGAACCGGCTGCAGAGATTAGTAAAGCGACTTTCCCACCAAGAAGGGCTGCTACAGAGGTACGACACAGTGATCAGGCAGTACTTGTTGCTCAACCATGCTGAAGTCGTACCCAATGTAGTTCCTGATGATTGGGTGGTTTACTACATGCCGCTTCGCGAGGTCGTGCGCGAGGAGTCACTGACAACCAAGCTTCGAGTTGTTTTTGACGCGTCTTCGCATTCACAAGGTGTACGATTCCTCAACGACTGTCTCGACAAAGGAACGAACATCAACCCAGAGTAATTTCAGGTTTTGCCGCGGTTCCGGAGGTATCCCATAGCTATAAACTCGGACATCGAAAAGGCATTTCTTCAAATAGAAGTGCAATAAACGGATTGGCACGCTCTCAGATTTCTCTGGTTTGAGAACATTCCTACCAGTTATACGGAAAAGATGGTCCAATGGAGAATGATGAGAGTGCCATTCGGTTTAACCTCTAGTTCTTCTCGGCTCATGGCCACTATCCACCATCACCTGGATACGGTGGGTGAGGATGACCATGACTTGGCCGGAAAACTGAAGAAGTCGTTTTACCTGCATGACTTACTCATAGGAGCGGACACATACAACGAAGGATTGGACGTTTACGAGAGATCAAAGTCTATAATGAGTAAAGCTGCTATGAATCTTTGTAAATGGAAAACTAATGACAAGCAGGTTGAGAAGGTTTTTGACCAGAAAGAGGAAAACGTTGACGGAGCACCAACTTCTGGGACCGTGCTGAGAATGCTTTGGAATACAGAGCATGATTGTTTTGACTGTAATCCAGTATTTGGCTTCGGTCACGTCTAACTCGAAGCGTTCTTTGCTGAAGACGGCGGCCAGGATCTTCGATCCACTTGGAGTTCTCGCGCCATCTACTGTCACAGCTAAGATCCTGTTTCAACAATTGTGGATGAGGCAGGTGTCATGGGATGCTGAGCTACCCACAGATGTAGCCAAGTTTTGGAAAGCCTGGTGTGCCAATTTACTGCAGCTGGCTTCGATTAGGATCCTATGGTGCGTGAGACATAGACTTGACACAGTAGTGAAAGCTGCTGACATTCACGTTTTCGTAGATGCCAGCTTGAAAGCTTATGAAGCGTGTGCATACCTCAAGGCTTCAGACACCAATGATCATTTTGTCACTTGCTTGGTTATGGCCAAGTCTCGAGTGGCACTGATGAAAGCCTTGACTCTTCCGAAACAAGAACTGATGGGCGCAGTGGTAGGAACGAGAATGGTGAATTACCTGCGAACATCGTGGGATACGTTTTCGCTGAGCGTTGTCATGTGGACGGATTCTACAGCCGTACTCAACTGGATCCGAGGGCATCTGAACAAACAAAACCAGTTTGTCCGAAACCGAATACTTGAAATCACAACTGTAACCAAACCAGAGGACAGGATATATTGCCCAGGTGAAGATAACCCTGCAGATTTGTTGACGAGAGGTGTGTCTGCGACTACTCTACGTGAGAGTCGAATATGGTGGAGGTGCCCCGAGTGGTTGCCGAAACCGCATTCTGACTAGCCTACTGACCCAAGCAGATTGAGAGACGCCTGCGGGGAGCAGATGTTGCACCCAAAGACGGGTGATGACCCACAGCTGGGTGATGAGGACTCTCAATTTGCAGGGGTGCTTCTTCAGACACAGGAAAATTCAGAGCCCATTTTCTGCCTCGAGAGATTTAGCGGTCTGCAAAAGCTGCTGCGTATCACAGCACAGGTCTTCAGGTTCCTGGAACGCTGTCGGCATACGCAAAGGTCGTTTCCTGCGTCGATCACCGCCGAGGAGATGGCCACGGCCGAGATTTTCTGGATACGGCATACCCAAAATGAGGTTTTCAACCGAGAGATCCGGCAACGTCGACGTGGCCAGTGTGTCGACAAACAATCTGTCCTGCATAACCTACACCCATTTTTCGACGGCAACCGAGGTCTTCATTTAAGTGGTCGTCTACAGGAAATTAGATCTGCCTACGAGGAAAAGCATCCGGTCATAATACCCGAACGGCATGCCTTCACAAGGTTAATTGTTGTTGACGCCCACTGTCGCGTACTTCATGGTGGCATAGCGAGCACTATGGCCCAGTTACGTCAACGTTTCTAGGCTATTCATGCTCGGCAGGATGCGAAGAAGGTGATTCGTGCTAGCGTCCTCTTTAAACGATTCAGCAGCAGACCTGTTAATGTGCAACATGCTCCGCTGCCTGAGGACAGACTACTGGAATCCAAACCATTTGAGGTAACTGGACTCGACTTCGCCGGTCCACTTTACATGATAAACACCCCGGGCGCAACTACTTCAAAGACTGTTATGTCTTACTGTTCCCGTGCTCTACCACAACAGCTGTGCACCTGGAGTTAACAACCGGACTCTCTTCGGATGCCTTCCTTCTCGCTTTTCATCGGCTCCTGGCGCGACGAGGGGTACCGTGCACTTTGTACTCCGACAACGCGCTCGCATTCAGAAGAGCTTCTAGAGATATCAAAGAGGCCGGGAGGATAATGGGCACCTCTCCCTAATCCTCATTTCTCGCCACCAACCGGATTAAGTGGAAATTCATAGTCCCAGCAGCGCCGTGGTGGGGAGGTTGGTGGGAGAGGCTGATTCGCTCCGTAAAGTCAGCCTTGCGGAAGGTGCTTGGAAAGACGAGCCTGATCGCAGAGGAGCTGACCACGCTTCTTACGGAAGTAGAAGCTGTCATCAATTCAAGGCCTCTTACTTATACGTACACCAGTAAAAGGAGCCCTCGCCTATATGCCCTGCGCACTTTCTCATTGGAACTTCCTTGCTGAGAACACCTGCCCAAGGCAATGGGGACGACTCCTACATCAACTAGGTGACACGTGAAAACACAATTAGCAAGCTTCGGTACCAGCACAAGCTTTTGGACTACTTGTGGAATTTCCGGAGAAGTGAGTATATCCTCGAGCTGAGGTCCTTTCATCATCATCCAAGTGCGTCCAACCGAAGTTTACAAGTTGGGGACGTGGTCTTGATGGAGGCAACTGGCACCCCCAGGAGCGTTAGGTTGCTGGGCCGTGTAACAGAAGTTTTTCCTGGACGAGACGGGCTCAGTCGGGCCGGTAGCTTGAAGACGCAGGATGGGAAGATAATTAGGAGACCGGTGCAGACACTTCATTTTCTAGAAATGGCACCTCCATCTTCTGGGGGGGGGGGGGAGAATGTAGAAAAAGAAGTAGAGGAAGAAAGAAGGAAGAAGAAGGACTTCCATGCGAAATTCCCCCACTAAATTTTTATCTTTATAAATCTCGTCTGGCTAAATCTCCGCCACGTCCTTTCTGGGACGAACTGTACAATACAGAACATTTCCTATTTAATTGCCGCAGCTTCTCCGCAATGCGACGCACGTATCTGGAGTCAACCTTTAGACGCCTTAACCTTCTGCTATCTAGTTTCGAGGTCCGGTCACTAGGCGCTTCCGCACTAGACGTCCGCCACAGGGATGTTGTGTCTGCCCTCCGTTCTTATGTTGCGGCGACAGGCCGGTTTTCCTGCTAGCCAGCTAAACATTCCCACATAGCTCATTTTTCTTCCTGAACCTGCTTTTATATTACATATATTTAAAAAATCCTGTTGGGTATTTCCTTTTCTAAATTTTGGGATGTAAAATAATATAGGACACATCCTCATTAGGCACAAAACTTCTTAGCCAATCCCCCGCGTGCGTATGTGCCATGGTGGGAGGCAACCAACCAACCAACCAACCAATTGCTCGGAACGGTGGCCTCCTGCCTCTGCTTCTCTTCGCACGCCCCTTTCTTAACAGGTGTTGTATGCTTCTTAAGACACCCACAAAACGCCTATCATGATATGTTTACGGTACGTTTTTTGCAGACTGCTGAAAGATATCACTAATAGATGTATCAGATGCTGAGCTATTGAAGACGTCTATATGACGTTTATTGCAAAAGAGCTAAAAAAGGGCGTTTGTAAGAGGGTTTGAAGATGTTTTGAATGATGCGATATCATCTAGCTCTATTGCAATCATTGTCCTGAAGCCGTTTATTCTTGCTTAAATCGAAGACACCTATTAACAATGTCTTCTATCATTGTAGGCAAGGCGTGCAATAGCCTTACGTAATAGACGTTTCGTAGGTGCTTTGAGGAGCATACAAAGACGAATTTCATGATAAACCATTTTTTTTTGCGTTTATATACGGTGATCTAAAGGGGTCGAGCTATGCTCGTCGGCGAGATTTTTTAGGGAGGAAAACATACTTTGTAGGGATGAAAACATGGGTCAGTGAGAGAGGAGGGGGTATCATGGGGAGAAAAGGGTGATCAGTTGGCAAGGAGGCAAGAACAGCCGACCAGCTCACTTAGAGGTGTGGCACTGGCAGGTTTGTTTCGGGTAGAGCCGGAAGTTGTCCTTGTCCAATGGCAGAGTCGAGGTAGGCGGGGTTTGTGGGGTCGTTTGATCGCAAATGCGAGTCGGAGGTTGGAAGATGGGCGGTGAATGTGGCGGGCCGTTCTTGTTGACAGTTGGATGCGAACGAGCACATCCGGGCCCACAGGGGAGTAGCGGAGACGTTCTGAATGGCATAGTGAGCACAGATGGTGTGGGGAAGCGAGGGGCACACGTCGCTTCCATGCCCATTATCTCTGCAGTTGGCACTGACTCTCATCATACGGAGATAAGGACGGCACCTTACGAGCTCAAATCCTACTTGGATACAATACAACTGAAATGTAAGAAAACTGACCTCGGCTCGTGCATGAACCGGGCCTGCAACAGGCAGGGTGTACAGCAGGCGAAGAGTTTTTAAATAGTGGGCAGGTCAATCGGCAACGCTTTGTTAGATGTGGGGGAAGGCTTCATGCAGGCACGAATTTGGTATGTGGTGTAGAGGGTGGTCAAGGCTGTTATTCGGGATATGTGGTCAATAAAATCGATGTTCTTGGATCCGAGTACTGCCAGATTCGTCGTGTCTGGATTTATGATAGTTACCCGGCGAACGGAGTCAACGTGACCGAAGCCGGCGGTAGGGAAAAGGTGTTCGGCGATTTCAGGTGTGGCGCAATTTTTTATGTCCACTTTGCTGGTCGGCAATATTACTGCGAACAACTGATCTGCCGGTATAAGCGGAGTGGGAAATTCCTCGTACCAGCAGTTAGTGGTGGTGAGGTAACCAGCTGCGCACATGAATCCAGGTGGGAGCTGCCCAGAGCTGCGGTGCGAGACGTTCCTCGGTGTACCTCTCTTTGGCGTTAGGGTTAGCCGTCCGTCGGCGGGTGTATATTTTTGAATAGACGGGCTGACTCTCCTGTTGGGTAGATCTCAAAAAAAGTGGTACCAGAAGAATAGTTGCGTCATACCGCGTCGATTGGTTGTAAAGTCAGGCGGCCAGGAAGAGCTGGTCGCCGACTGGCGAAGCGAGAAGCGGGAGCCGAAACACAACGCTTGTAGTTGTTAATGCCTTCTAGCAGCGGATTAGAAGCACACTTAGAAGCACAAAAAGAATAATAAATTCCTTGAAACTTTTTATTATGCAAACATCGTATCCGCACGTTCCTTTTCAACTACGGTTTACTATGATTGTGTTGAGGGATCAGCCAGTAAAGTAATCATAATGTCGTTTCTTTATCATATACTGTGACTGCACTTGTTAGGCGTATCCCTGGATATGCAAGCTATAGTGAAATTTCAATCGTTACACAAAATCTTCTTGCGCGGGACACCAATGTACAATATAGAAAATTTGTTGGAGCACCAGGATTGTTTTAAAAAAACACATGCAAATCACTCATTAAAAACGAAGGGCTCCTAAAGGGCTGATTTTTGTTTCCTTCAGTTTTCAATATGTAACTAATATTTAATCGAAATGCACACGCAAGCACGTCGCTTAGAGTTGAAGATGTTCTTTTAGACCGTTTAGTGGGATTCAGGTCAGTTCAAGCGAACCCGAAAGAGTGTATGACGGTACCGGTGATTTTCGGTACCCGTACCTAAAATATTCATAAAATTTTGAAATCGCTTTGCCTACACTATATTACGAGAATTGCACTTGCGGATAAATTTCACTAAACGCGGAATAATGTTATCAAAACAACGAAAATTGGCGAAGCTTGCAATAAGTTGCGCGAAGCTTGTACCCTAGCGGAGATGGAGGAATTCTTTGTATGGAAACCCTGAAACACACGCCATCCATTACCCTAAGTTTGAAATTGTTTATTTTATTTCCCGTAGTCCCTGTGGCAGTAGCGGTAGTCCTGATACCAATCTATATCATCGCCTTCCTTATGCATAAGTGGCGGACCCAGATAACAGCCTTTCCCATTTCTCCCAAATTGGAACGCGTCAGCACGTGCTAGAACTGTCGGCAACCTTCTTCGCGAACTCGGCGAGCTGTCTTGTGCTTCCCATGAAGCATGGACGCATCTAAATTGTTTTTTTTTTGTATTTGTTGCGTGCGCCACTGCACAAGCCTCGACGACACCTGCCACCCTTCTTTACGAAGGGTGGCAGGTGTCGTCGAGGCTTGCGCAGTGGCGCACGCAACAAATACAAAAAAAAAACAGTTTAGATGCGTTTAAACAGTTTAAAGCTCAGGCGCAAATGCGCGGTAAACGGTGGGGGTAACTATAACCATGTATTATTGATGGGGCCGCACATGGCACATCTTACGGCCAGCAACAACAGCTTCACTGATAAAATGCATTAGGCAAGATCGATTTTCTTTCGAACGGACGCGCACATAATTCCAGCCACACGATTCTTCGTGTCACATTAGGTGGTGAGTCTAACGTAATTGAAAAGGGAACGAATATAGGAATTGATTGCCCCCAGAATACATCAGAACCACCTAATCGGCAGAAAAAAACACGGTTTCTGAAACAAATGAAAGTGTCCACAGATTCAGCGCTAAGAGCGGTAGATGTAGATTGAGCCACGACCGACTTCGTCGTAAGGTGAGCATACAAGAACAATATAATTTCGCCACAGGTCCTGCACAAACTGATGAGCTACCATATTGAAAAAATCACTTTCACAGGCCAGAGAGGACTGACAACACCCTCGACAAGTGGATAGTCCCACAATACTGTTCACAAACTGACGAGGCACCGGAATAAATCTTTCGGTGAATACTAGCGTGTCAGTTACACGGGTGCTTATTACGTGGGCCGCAATCCCGCCTCAATTATATTACCTGCTTAGAACCGAGTACACCGCTATCAAGCATCGCAGGTCGTTATTCCACGCTGAAGCAACCGTTCCATGAAGGGATAAGACACTGGCGCCGAAGTCGGCTGCTTTACATAACAAAAAGGGTGCGAAGGGCCGGCAGACGTGCGAAGCAAATGCGCGGCGAACGGATATCGTGTCGACGTCGGTTGTTAGCTGTACCAGCGACTAGAGTAGGTTTTCTGTCAGCACTAATGTCGCTGGTAGTGTATAATCCATCGAAGAAAAAATTTAAATGTTCCTTACGCTGTCATCAAGGGCTTCTGCGTCATTGTAGCGCTTTTAGTGTTAGCTGTCTATTGGCGAAATGGCGCCTTTAGAAGTTCGTTCATGTGCAGAAGTGGCATCGCCGCCAGGAAGAGGTGTGCAGCTTGTCTTGGTTCCCAGCTCGGGCACAAGCGGCTTCCAGAAAATGGTTTCTTTTATTCCTTGTGGGACACACTGCAGGTGAATGTACGTTTATAATATTTTCCCTTCCAGACTAAGTACGTACCGTGACGTGTGCCACAGCGGCCTTTTTTTGTAGTGTACCACTCATGTGTAATTTATTTACGTGCACGAGAACCAAGAAGGATTATTCAGAATTGGTCTGTGTGTGCACTTTTTTGTTCGTGTCAACGTAAATGCTTCCTTTACAGCGATACCGTAACGTTTGGGTCTTCTGGGTAAATATAGTCAAACGTCTTGTCAGGCACGTCAGGTAATATTACCAGGGGAAACTGAAATAGTTCCCGGAAAGCAGAAAGCAGATGTCGTAGTGCTGAACATTTTAACGCGGTAGTGAAGGGTGCACTATTCGCGGGATTATATTAAGTTTACCCCTTGCAGTTCCTACGTGTCACTTCTGCCTGCCAGTTTTCCATTGAAGTACCCCGTGCTCAACACTCCACAAAACTAATTCGGGGCCTATTGGTGTTCGTAGGTGCCTAAATCACTATGAGACACAACAAATAGTGAAGTGAGCTCCCAATAAAAGATCGGGGTGCCCAGTCAATTACGTCGTCTGCGTTGTTGTATTTAGAGAGACAGCAACGCCCGAAAAGGTTGAAAGACTGCTGGTCGCTGGTGATGCGTGCATAATTGCGATAGTTAAGGAATGTTATTTTAGTCCACCTGAACGCAAGTGAAATTGCAAAATTTGAGATAATGAACACGATTTGTAAAAACACGGTTTTTGTAACACACTCTATAAAACATAACTGAGGATAGTATCTAGCCCACAAATAGTCATTACAGAAAGCGGATGAAAGCGCGATTTAGGTTTCTTAAAACTACGAAGTTGTTCATGCGTTTTGAGAATTTTGAGTTTTTTACAGAACGGAGCAAGCAAGCAAGCATTCCGCCATGGAGGCGGAGTCGTTTGGGTTTGCCCTGATTCGCAGAAATGCACCAGAATTTTCTGCCTTTAAGACAGAGAGTAAGCCTCTCACAGCGAGAAAAATCATGGCTGATCGGACTTTGTAGGAGTTTTCTCTCCCACTAAAACTCATTGCCCCGTTTGGGGAAAGATTCGGTAAGGGGGCTCAGAGTCCGCGGTTTTGCCACTTACGGTCCGCGGTGTTGCCACTTCGTTACATCAGGTGCGCCTAACCGGTTTGCTGCAACTGTCGTTTTGCGCGTTCAAAAGAAAACTTTGCTTCTGAAAGTCTGCAACTATGTCAGAGGTAGCACAAGGTACAGAATTTATGGGTATTTTATTCTCACAAATATCTGAAACACGCTGAATTTAACCAGCTCATTCAACTTCGAAGCTACACATTCCCTTTAAAGCAACAGGGTTACGAATAGTTGTCATTTAGCTATCATTTCATGGGAAAGATGTCGTGGTGACGGATAATGCTGATGGTAGTTCCGCTTCGTGTCCCCTTTACGAAGGCCAAACGTAACAAAATGGTTGCTACAGTTGTGAAAGTTCGGAGAACATTTATTTTGGTTTTCCTGAGACGTATATCATATTCCTGGTGCTGTCAAAAGGTTTCTTAGGGTCTCTGAATGACATCCTGTACTTTGTAAAACCCCGTACGTTTTTGTAAGACTTCCATCTGTCTCCTACTTATGCAGCCGAAGTGCCTTCACTACAAAAGGTGTTAGCGACGATGTTGAAATTTTGTTTTTGATCTTTTCTCCCACTTCAGCTCTGGTTTACAGTCGTTGACGTTTACTGCTGGCTGATGCCGGATTTGTGATCACGCTAATGAGCTCCTTGTGTTTAAAAGTATCCGAAAGTACAGTTGTAGGTTACACGCACACCAACGTGGCAAGCCAACTCTTTCTTCATTGGCCAATTGCGCCAATTACAAGGTTAGGATCTGTAAACAACCTTGTTAGAAAATGAATGTTGCATTCGGCTAGTGAATGTCGTATTGGGCTAGTAACGATAACCAAACAGTGAAAGAACCCTCCGACGGTCTGTTCTGCTTTTAGGCAATGGGAACAGTGTGCTTAAGCTACGTCCTTGTATATTGATCTATGTGGTTTACCAGCAACACTTTATTAAAAATTAGTTATCATCACGACAGCAAGCTCACTTACGAATGGTGATGTTCAACAGAAAAGTTGAACATATTTAAAGCACCTTAATTTTGTTTTGAAACCCCAGATTATCGCCCTTTTGGACAATATTTTGGTCAGTTTTTTATTTTGTTAGTGCCAGCCATTTCACACACTATGCATAGAAGATTCTTGGGCTGTAGCGTTGACATATGACTATCTCAGATTCGACAGTATGTCTCCAAAAGTTGCCAGGGAGGACACAAGGAAAACTATGCTGAAGGCAGCTGATAAGCTCTCTAATGAAATGCTAAGCTCCCACGACTTTCTCGTCTAGCTTCCTATTTGCGCCGTTGTATTCGTACGTGTGTGGTGCTTGCTTCGCCCCTCCACCAACTCCTTGTATACTGTGCTTCATTTCTATGGTATGAAAATTGCAAAGCAGCTTTCGAAGCGCTCAAACAGACCCTTACCACTGCGCTAGTGCAACTCCGACATCCTTTTGACAAAATCCCAGCTACTGTTTTCCACACAGGTGGCAGTTGACATGGCCTTGGTGCCATGCTGTTGCTTACGTAAGTCACGCATTCACACCTACTGATGAAAACTACTCAATAACTTCGCAAGCACGTCTAGCAGTTGTCTGGGCAGTACAAAACTTTTGTCCACACTTTAACCAACAGCAATTTAATGTCCCCCTCCATCATGTCCTCTGTTGGCTTCAATCACTCAGAAACCTGAATTCTGTATTTTGCGGTTACAAGAATATGACTTCGCCATGACATACCAGTGTGGCAAGAGGCATATGGATGCAGACGCCATTTACCGCGGCCCTGTGTCCCCAGAAGATGATTCGCCGTCGAATGCGGCGAACGTTGTGTTACGAATGGCACTTTTAGACAACATCGAACATACGATGTCCCTGCAAGCTCCTGACCTGTATTGCAGAAACCCGATCGTCTAACTTACCGGTTCCAGGAAGCAACCTAATAACTGCTTGCTTCGCAAACTGCGAATGTTTCCACTTTCACACGGTGTTACATACCACTATAATTGCGACCCTACCGGTGACAACTCAGCTCCTGTCATTCCGAGTTCTTCTGAACAACCAATTTTTAAAGTTATAAATGACGACGCTACGGTCGGATATTCTGGTTTCCAGAAAACCTATTACTGCATAAAAAGTCGTTTCACTTGACTTGGCCATTCCAGCAGTGTCTCCAAATACGTCGTCTCTTGCGCACGATTCCATGAGATGAATTGGTCAACATCGCAACAAGTTGGAATGGTGCAACCCCTTCATTTTCTGTCAGCACTGTTCAAAGTAGTCGGCAGGGTCTTGCATGGTCCATTGCAATTTACACTAGCTGGCATTCACCGGGTTGGAACCGAATTTGACCACCTGACCCGCTATACCGAAACCACCCCTCTTCGAAGTGGTTGCGCAGTAGAAGGCGCCGTTTCCTTTAAGCTGTCCATATTGTTGGGCCAGGAACTCCGCAAGTGCTTCTAAGTGACCGCGGCAAATCATTTCTGTCCGCCACACTTGCACAAGTTGTCGTGCCGTTGACACCGTTAATAAAACTGCCTCCAGTTATCGTCACCAAACAGACGGCTTGACGGAACACTTTCATCGAACACTTTTGGGCATTCTGTCTCTGCACACCTGCCCAGATCACAACAATTGCGACACTCTTCTTCCGTTTGTAACGCATGCATGTAATTCCGCAGTTCAACAGACACTCGTTTCTTGCCCTATTTTTGTACGATCGTCCGCCTCCCTCCATTCGAGATTCATCTTTTGTGTCAGTGCACGTTGACTGCATAGCTAGTGTTCATGAAAAGGTTGATTTCAGTTGCGCTTACTGCCGTCATCTCACCCGTATGAACACAGAAGCCAGTCAGATAGTCCGCAAGTCTCGCAACAATGAGACTCACTGCGCAGTCATGATTCACACAGGGGAAGCGGTCTTGTTATCGACACCGGTGCGTGAACCTGGCCTCTCCAAAAAGTTGCTTTCTCGGTATATCAGATCCTATACACTGCTCGAGAAAACAACTGCTGTGAATTATGGCGTGCCTACAAAACGTGCCGTCACTGATCGTCACTGCCGTGGAATATAAATCGTCATGTTTCGCGGCTCAAGCTTTGCGTCCAGCGATGCGACACGACCTACGCAGCGGTCGGCTGAGCACTGTTCAGGAGGGGGGATAAGTATGAGTGCCAGCAGAATCTCCCAGATCAGGGTCAATCTGCTGGGCTGGGACAAGCGCCCTGCTCTGTTCGAACGCGAAATCACCATCGCTCATGTTTATCCACTCGGCTTCCTGAATCATCATCGCATCAATTTCACTTGGGGCTCCTGAGTCATCGGCTGTCTAAATAAACCCACCTCGTTCGCGAGAACTAGAACCTAGTCTGTCAATATATGTATATATATTCTCGGAGGCCGTCCGTCCGGCGAGGGAACCGTGGAATGGTGGCGGACCGTTTCCTTCTGCACGACCACAAAACGTCCTTTAATTGTCTCAGCTCCGGGAACGGGCCCATAAACGGGCTGTAAAATGCCTTGTTCGCACTTTCCGAACATATGGCGGGACACTCGCTTTCAATCAACGGAAACGCAACCCGTCGGAGCGTCTGGGCGTTAGCATGGTGACGGCTAGCGGCGGAAGATATATTGCCTTCTCTCCTTTGCTCTACAACCCCACTTTCGGACGCTGTTGAGCTTCTCGCGTTTCCGCCACCACTCGAATTAATGTTCAGTGCTCTTTCATCTCCCTTTCTGCCTTTTTTTTCCAACTATCTTGGCATCTCTCTCTTCGTTGATCATTTTTTGTTCATTCTTCCAATAAGGAAGATTCCCGCTTCGTGTTTGTGTTGTTCACGTATGTTTGTGTGTGGTATCGTTGGCCATTCGTAAACCCGCTTTCAACTTTCGACTTATATGCTCTCTTCTGAAACGACCGAAGCCATCATTCCTGTAGAAGACTTGTCTCGAAGTCGAAACGTCGAAATAAACCCTCCGCTGTTGCTGTTACCGAGGTTTCTTACTTTGTGTATATATATATATATATATATATATATATATATATATATATATATATATAGCGAATCAGAATTGAAAATGAGGGGCGCATTGCATTGAAATAAGACAGATATAAGGGTTGGCAGTGAAGAAAACCCTCGGAAAGCAAAGGGGTAGATACGGTAGGTCGTTGAAACAGATAAAGAATTTGG
The DNA here is from genome assembly GCF_048455015.1 of Haemaphysalis longicornis. NCBI lineage: Eukaryota > Metazoa > Arthropoda > Arachnida > Ixodida > Ixodidae > Haemaphysalis > Haemaphysalis longicornis. Next base: position 98,052,828 of record NW_027526233.1, on the reverse strand, counting down.
AAAGAAAGAAAGTGGAGAAAAAATGCCCGCCAGGTGGGATCCGAACCCACGACCTCCAGAATAACGGTCTGGTGCGATAACCACTACGCTACCGGCTGGGCTATTTTTCTGCTCCACTTTCTGGGGTATGTATGTCAATGTAATTCTTTCCTGTGCTTGGGGGTGGTAGCCAGCTCCACTCCAACTTCTCGGGGTGAAGGGTACCTTTTTGTACCCCCGGGCGTGACTCGAGTGTCTACGACATGTCAAGAGTGGTCGACCAGCGTTGAACCCTCTTAAGCTTCCTATGGCACCAAGACTGCCAGAACAGAGGCCCTCGCTATGCATGTATCGAATCAGAATAGGAAATAAGAGGCTGGTTGAAACAAGACAGAAATAAGGGTTGGCAGTCATGAAAACATCGGAAAGCAAAGGGGTGGATATGGTAGGTCATTGAAACAGATAAAGAATTTGGAAAGAATAAAAGCGGAGAAAAAATGCCCGCCAGGTGGGATCCGAACACACGACCTCCAGGATACCGGTCCGGTCCGATAACCACTACGCTACCAGCGGGGCTTTTTTTCCCCTCCACTTTCTAGGGTATTTATGTCAATGTAATTTTTTCCTATGCTTGGGTGTGGTAGTTAAGCTCTACTCCGTCTTCTCGGGGTGAAGCGGACCTTCTTTTTAACCCCTGGACCGTGACTGGAGTGTCTACGACATGTCAAGAGTGGCCGACCAGCGTTGAACCCTCTTAAGCTCCCTATGGCACCAAGACTGCCAGAACAGAGGCCCTCGCTATGCATGTATCGAATCAGAATAGGAAATAAGAGGCTGGTTGAAATAAGGCAGAAATAAGGGTTGGCAGCCACTTTCTTTCTTTCCAACTTGTTTATCTGTTTCAATGACCTACCATATCCACCCCTTTGTTTTCCGAGGTTTTCTTGACTGCCAACCCTTATTTCTTTTGCGCTCCGTCCTGCATTCTTTTTCTGCTAATTGTCGCTGCTGTTTTTAATTTATGCGCTTTTCTCTGCAACCAACCATCACTACTACACATCAACTAACATCTCCGGGCCCTTAGTTCCACTGATATTTCGTCAAGCCATTTCTGACTCATTGCATGGCAACGGTCAACCTGACATCCGAGAAACCGGACGTCTCGGCGCAACCTAGTCTACTTGACAAACACGAATGCCGATGTCCGTCGGTGGGCATCCACTTGCCTTTACGGCGAATGTCTCAAGGTGGCGTGGCGCTCGTTTAGTTGCTCCTCAATATTCCACCCACCAGACTCCCGTTTCGTGCACGCGCACATAGGCTCAGTCGGTCACCTTCCGGAATCACGAGTTCCTGCCTGCTCCCTGACACACGTGAGCCATGTCAGGTGCAGCTCAGAGGCAATCGCAAACCCGAATATAACCATAAGAACATCATTGTTGGCTACCGCTTCGTAAGTCATGCTGTTGTTGAAACTTGTGGTGAGCAACAGCCATCTTGGAAGCACGTCATATTCATACCATTTTATACCACCCATCGGCGAACTGGATGGTTGAACGTTTGCATGGGCAACGTGGGGCGCTTCTCACTACCCATGACAATAAATATGTTGACGCGCCACATAACTCCTGTCTTATTCGACCTCCGTGCACCTTTCAAACTTGATATGAATTGCTCGTCACCTGTACTCGTGTAGCGCCGCTCTTTGTTTTCCAGGTAACTTCCTCACTCCTTCACCTGTGGATGTGTCTCCAGATCCCTACAGTTGCTTCTGTCATCTTGATCACCCCTTCGAGAAAACCAAAACAGTGCTTACGTGACAGCTTACCGGCCCCTCTGTCTTCGTGAGCCATGACCTCTCTTTTGTCCCCTCCCTCGGTATTAGTGTGGATTATACTAATAAAGGAGTAGCACTCCAAGACATTCAAACTCAGCATCAATACTCGCCAAGACTTGGTTGGCGGAGACCCAGTGAACCCTGCTCACGTCGGCCACCTGTGACACATGCAGGCCTTCACCGTCTGAAGGACCGATCCCCGGTTTTTCCAATCTCTTCTACCGAAATCTCTACATGGGCACCACAGCGTCATCCGGCTCTATGGAAGGAGATCTACAGCAGCAAGCACGCCGATGGTCCACCGCGTCAAATACGACAATGACGTCAGCGAAAATCATCGCTTGTGGCGCCAACCCAAGTGCACACGTGAACGTCACACGGCACTTTTCACGAGGCACAACCTCACGTGCGCTCATGCTAGCTGTATAACTATGTTCCTGACCAAACAATTTGGCTGTGTGCGCTGGCCGGAAAGGTACACCGATCGACACAAAAAAGTACGAAACCATCTGTCGAGGTGCGATCCATCAATTGCACCATCGCGTTGTTTCAGTGAACCTAATCATTGTATTACTAGCCTTCATAATGGAAATAAATTCAGTATCAGAGCTCATTTTAATTATACAGCTATTCCTGCAAAATACAACCGCTATCAGGTTGTGTATTATATTTAATTAATATAAGATTCATATCCTAAATCACCACATTTCCTGCCAGAGTATGCCTCAAATCAAATCCCAAATCAACGTAAAACATTGTGGTTTGCATGGCGAGCAATTCCCGCAAATGTAGAATGCAACCTAGCCAAACTACCAGTACGAATTTTGTATTGCGATCGTTTAGAAAACAAGTTTATTTATATTTATTAAGAACACAAGCCGTGGTTTTCAAAATCCCTATATAGCCGGCACACGAATTCCAGAAAGAAACATGTGGAATTCATCAGCGCCAACGCGACCCGCCGCCGATGAGGGAACAATGTTTGGTCTTTCCCCAACTTAATCAGACTGCTATACCAAAACTACAATGTCGCCTCGCCTATGGAGGCACGCAAAACATTAGGGTTCGGTTTATTTTATCGCAACAGGAACACCTGCCCGTGTCCTTGACTTACAAGAGGAGAAATATAGCACCCTACACTGGAAAGCTCACAAAGATGCATCAATTTTCAAAAATCGTTGGATTTTGAGCGGCAACAATTTAGCGGTGCACGTTAGGCCTAAGAAAAAATGCACAGATAATAGAAACGTTTACACACATGTTATGTTCCTGTAGGACAGCTTTACAACTCGTTAAAAATATCTTCTCAGCAATCCTCTTCATAGACGAAAAGCCGATTTTACGTATTTTAACTACGCCCGGTTTTCGTAAGCTGTTCTTTATGTTTTAGTTTTCATTCTGAAGCAATGCCATATGAGAAGAAGGCATGTTTAATTGCCCCCGTAACACACACTTCCCCTCGGCAAAAATTACTTTCAACGCGCACGTGCAGTGCGTACCACCAAACCTACTTAGATATGACTGGTAGCCCCCTGATATGCCGTGTTGTGAAGATAGAAACATCTTATTTACCTCTATTCAAGATGACGCCTCATTGGTTGGCGGTCCGTGCAAACAGCCGTGAACGGGAATTGACATGCCGGAGCACCGCGAGCTTGGTAGTCTTGCTGGCCAGGAGAAGTGGGTGAGCCGCGTTAGGCGCTCGTCTATGAGTGCTATCGCTCGCATAGGGTTTCGAGCAAGTTTTCTCCGGCCGGCCGGCGGTCCCGCCCACTCGCAAGCCGGTATAACACATCTTTGCGAGGCTGTAATGGCTGGATTTTTTTCACTCTGTTTCAAAATCAGTGGTCATTCCTGGTAATGTTCCCCTTGCACAATCGTATGCCTGATGTTATATTTTCATATTCTGCAGTCTTTTTAGGGAGACTATACGAAAATAACGTTTTTGGGAGGTCGAAATTTTTTTAGTGCAGTCGGCCTCTATAGCCCGGGTTCATACTCCCCTTCACCGCTTCTCCCTCTTTTCCGAGTCGTGTATTTCTGGCAAGGCATTGCATGTCTCACCCTGATATTATGCAATGTCCCGCTGTTAGGTTGTGACATTGCGCTGCAGTAATGTCTACGATATGACTGGCGTAGCCGCGTTATAAGACATAATTGTCTCTAAACATGATTTGTGTTTTTACCTGGCCACTTAAGTAAAAAGCCGCCAGTGTCCTTATAAATAATTGTTCCAAATCGCTAATATATTAGAGCTCCAACCTCGAAAATGCAAACTGATCGTCAGTTTCGCTGTACTTCCCTTTACAAAGTGCCGAAAGGCACGATTTGTCTTCTAATCCACGCGTTGTTTAATTTGACAAATTCGCATAATAACACGGCTCGTGTGAGTCACCGTAACCTCCGAATTCATCCAATGGAATTCTGCTGTAACTCACGTCAAGAAAATTTGTGAAAATATTACAATCTGGTGCCCCAAGATCAAAAGTATTAAGGTGTAGTTTTTTGTATGTGAACATCTTCTACAGAACTCTGTCTGGTTCGGTTAAACTTGAAGAGGCAAATACACCAACCAAGGGCGTTTATTCAAAGCGGTTCCAACGTTTCGGAGACAACTCGGCTCCTTCATTAAAGGGACACTGAAGTGAATTTGTCAAGCTCCAGTTTTTACTTGCACTGCGTATACTGGCTGAAAATAGCACACTTTTAATCGTTTATCCGGTTGACTAATCGGTAAATATTTTACAAAGCGCGAAAGAAGAAAAACTACCATGCGCGGTTTGCGGCGGCAGCACTAACTAAGCTGTGACGTTGTGAGGAGGGGGCACATTGATTGGACGATGCCCAAGGTTAGCAATCAAACAAGTTTCGGTTTCGGTTTCGGTTCTCTAAAACAACATGTTTGACATCCGATGGCATCGTTGGATGGGCATTCTCAATATCACAGTAATCGTAGTATCGCGCTTCTGCCATGTTGTCGACTGTAAAATGCATAAGATAAGCCTCCCAGGACGGCTTGCGATCGTAGCATTTATTAGCTGAGCAATACGCAGTGCATGAACGCCCTCCGCGTCCCCGCAGACGCTCAAATGCATGCGCGTTTCCCCCATATTTGGAGCTTGCCTCACTCATGCCTGTATCGTAAAAAGCGTGTTCGCACGAGTCCAAGGGTCTGTTGATTCTGGCCTGGGCCCACTGCCTGCATGCAGTCGGTGCATATGGCAACAGCACGCCAACGAGTACTCGCTAGCGCGCCAGTGCCAGCCTGCGCGAGTTCTGTGGACTAGTTCGTGGAGCAATGAACGTTGCGGCCCAAAAAAATGTGAACCTAGTGTAGAAAACATCGGCGAAAAACGAAAAAGTGAACTAAAAAAAAAGACACGTACACGCGGGGATTCGAACTAGTGACTGGCAAACCATTTCGGGTGAAATAGCTAGCGCTCCGGACAACTAGGCTACGGGCGGGTGACGCCGATGATGGAAAAATAAGCTCTATAATGTATAACCAGTTTATACTTTTATTTAGTTTTAGTATTTCAAGCAGCTTCGGTGACTATTTGTTTTATTGCGCTGGTGCAGTAAGCGTCCCCCGAGTTTCCACAATAGCTTACGTCTAGCAATTGCATTTCGTAGACGGAAAAGCGTTCGCAGATGCGTAGTCGTGCTGCTGACCGCTGTGCTTGTTCGCCCAGCGCAAAAAAGTGCTTCCCGCAACCTAGTTTTACGCTGTACGATAAAAATATCAGTTCATTTTATTTCCTTAGTACCTATATTAACTTCGCTCACTCTTCTCCCCCTTCAAGAGGCCTTATATTTTCCTACTGGCGTACCAGTCAGCGAAGCGTCGCATGTGCGCTTGTGCAGCGCTTGTGTGAAGCGACCTTGACTTGGAGCTAGATACAGTGTACAAAGTAACGAAGTAAAGAAAGGCACATTCTTCCATTCCCAAACGTGTTGTGGCTTAGTTTCAACTGTTCGAGCGAATTGCGACGACCCGTCGGCGGCCGGCGGACTAAACGCTGGGCCGACTGACTCGGTCGCGGAAGGTCGGCGAGCCCTGCAGTAGCTGCGCCAATTGCCAGCTCCTCTCCTGCTGACGTCACACGAAAACGCCATAGAAAATGGGCGAGCGTAAAGAGAGGAGGACAGCATTTTCGAATTGATTTTTCTACTAAATAAATTTGCGTAAACGCGCTCAGAGTGGTCGAAACAGGTCCTAGGGACTCCGGACTACAATTTGCGCTCATAATCCCGCATTGTTTACAAATCACTTCAGTGTCCCTTTAAGGGTGACTGTGTACGACAAGAAGCAGTGGCTATGTAGGTGTCTTTTTCTTTTTACTTATGGAATCTTGCCCTCGAACGTCGGAGAGCGTGGGCGTAGACGGTGGGAAGGGCTCCAAGGGTTCTATTCAGGTCTTGCCGGTTCTCTTGTATGTGCCAGGACTTAAGGAGTAACCTTTGGGAGTAATGGGCTTTGGTTCCAATCACCTGCGTGCCGTCGAAGTTAATCCTATGGTTAGCTTTTTCGCAGTGCTAGGCCAATGCACTGCGCTGAGTGTCGGACTTGCGAACGTCGTTTTGTGTGTTGGCGGAGCGTTCCGGGAAGTTCCTGGTCTTCCTAACGTAATAGGCGGGGCCTTGTGCGCAAGGAATTGTGTAGACGACCCGCTAGGTTTTTTCTTTTGGCGGCCGCTTGTTACGTCGGGGTATAAGCCGTCCAAGAGTTGACACTGGCTCGTGGGAAATGACAATGCCTTCCTCGCGAAGAATGCGGGATAATGTTTCACTCGTTCCTTTAACATAGGGTAGGAAAATACGGGTGGGTTGGCGTACGGCTTAGGCCAGTTCTGGCGTCTAGTTTTCCCTTACCTAATTAAAACCGCACCCTCTACTTTTTGATCTTCATGGTACGTATCCTAAACGAAGCGGAATCATTCGAATTTTCATACCTGGATAACATCGATGATGATGATGATGGTCTGAGTTTAATGGCGCAAGGCCGACATTGTCAAAGAGCGGCAATGAATTACATCGCAGTATGAAGTACCCCTGCAAGGTGTTCAGAAGGCTCCAGTAGGCGGTGCCGATATTATACATGCATACATACACAGGGCGTCAGACAAGAAGACACTATCTCTCCAATTTTATTTACAACATGTTGACAAGAGGTATTCTAAACACTGGATTGGGAACAGGTGGGCCTAAGGGGTAACGGCGAATACCTCAGTAACCTCAGATTTACTGATGACGTTGCCTTGTTCAGTAACTAAGGGGACGAATTGCAAAGCATGATTACTGCACTCGACAAGCAGAGTAGACTCTTGCGCCTGTGTGATGTTTGGGTTAGGCTGCTGATGAACAACGATTCTTCCACACGTGACGAGCTAAAAACAAGAAGCAAAAGGGTCTCAAGAGAAACGAGACACATTTATAAAGGGGCTCAAGAACTCAAGACGCGGAGAACACAGCAAAAGGAGCAACGGTAAACACACATTCTACGAAAAGAAAAGGTTAATGGAATGGTCCTGCTAAAAAGAACCATTGTTCTACGACCAGGTAAATGTCACTATTAAGAAAAAGAAGAACTAGATCACGGATCTTTGGGTGCGTCGTAGGGCGCATTCATTGTAGAAACATAAACTTGCCCGACGGGGTTGTGTGTGGCCGAAGCGTAGCGTTCGGATCGTTTTGTGCCACTGCCTTGACTGGCAGGAACGGTAGGTCCATGATTAAAAGTGCTGGTCCCGTTGGCTTGGTGGAAGTCGATGCTCCATGGCACAATACGCGGGTGTATCGATTTGGGAGAAGAACAGGTGGTCCACCCGACAACGTGGCGGCCCCCGACGGAGGGAACGATGATGGGGTTGCTAGGCGGGAGGCTCGGGTGTCTTAATGATGAGCGAGTGTCCGGCCTTATGGCGCGGACCTTGCTATGCCGGTGGACCTTGCGACGCCCCAACTCTGCTGCCTCGTCTTCGCCATCGGGTGAATGTCACCTTTCTTAGCGCACCCCAACTACAGCCGGTCTTGCGTTCCCTGTTCCGACGTCTCCCTCTCGTTCGCCTTCTTTTCCTAGAATTATCTTTTTTTCCCGCCGCGTACACGCGCATGGGTGTTGGCCTAATTTTTTTCTAGCCTTCTCGTCCTCCTTCTTCCACTTCTTCACTCCAAACCGCTAGCGGGCATCTCAGAACACTACCCCCGGCTTTAGAATGTTGTTGGGGGAAACAACATGCTGTCATAGAATGATGCCAGTGAAAGTCCCCACATTCACTTTCTTCACAAGAGTTCAGTTCTACGCGGCAGGGTGAAGAAAATGTCCTGAAATTGTAACAAGAGTGCAGTTGATATTTAACCAACGCAGAGCACAGTATGTCCAGGGCGCAATGTAGCAACATGTGCCCCTAACATACAAGAAGGTCCCACCCGCATGGGCTCCAAGAGGGAACACCATTCTTTTTGTTCATTACTAAGATTGGTTAAGTTACCAGGTTAAGCAAAAGTATGAGTTACCATACTCTGTCCTCCATACGACTATTTCGGTCCTTTAATGTAACCCTTTTTCCCGAAGGTCACTGCTTAGTTTGCCTTTCTACTGTAGTTCCAGCATTGCTGGCCGTGGAAAATCACACCGTGATGACCCTGCCAAAGCCAATTTACTTTCAACTTGCGGATATTGTCTGCGTTTTTAACTGGTTTCAACTTTCAGGGCCACATGACTTTGCTTTAGTTCTTTTCCGTCAGTGCTTCATGCACCTCAACATGACCGTATAGTTGCACAGCTGGAACATTTTCTATAGAAAAGGGTAAAGCTTTCCTTCGCGGACGCGGAGTATTTTCCTCTTCGGAGCTTAGCTCACGTATTTTTCGTGTCATAGCTTTGCTTTTGAGATGCTCAGGTCTGTTAAAATCCAGCGAGCACAAGTTCTGGACAGGTCTTCCACCAGGGGGTTCTGTCTAAAGGATTGTGTGCTTTAATTTGGTTTTGACATGGCAAAGCGGTTTCCTTTTGCAGATTTTCTGATTACTAGTTTTGGATTCACTGGGTCCAACAAAAGACACCGTTTTGTTGTCATGGTATTCCTTACGTGATTCTTTGATCACGTGGGGAGAAGAAAAGTCCATTTGGTTGGTTTCTGCCCCCTCTTTTGCAGAACTTTTCACTACAAGATGTGTCAAAAGAGTGTCATGCTTATCTAGCAGTTCAAGAAGTATAGCCGGGATTCAATGGCGTGGAATGCATGCAGGCAACCAAGTGCGTGCTGCCATATCTATGGCCAAGCGTCTGTTGCTAGGCGACGTTTGCGCACGGCCTCCAGATCAGGTACCCCTCTTCTACTCAATAAAACTGTGCGAGTGAGCCGTCACTTGTTACGTCGGGCTCCGACGGATGGCGGTACTTGTCCATGCTAAGCACGACAGTTTCACGTTACAAACTCTACCTCATCGAAAGCAAAGTATTGCCTCGATTTGAATGTGGGTGCGATTAATAACATCTCTGTTGACGCCACCACTTAGAATCGGATTGGAACGGGGCAGATGACACACGCCGATGTTTTTTTTTTCTTCGGCGTGCGGCCGCTGTGGCCGAAGCCGCGCCGTGTCTGTTGCGCATCGGCCATGTCTGTGGCCGTTTCCAGAGTTGCCAAGCGAATAAATTGACCGCTAAACTTTTCAACAACTACCGCCTATATGAGGCAAACGGGGCTGAGCCTCATCCTGGGTACTTAAATCGGGCAAAGCCGCTATTGTTTCTGAGTGTACTAGCACAGGTGTGTCTTTGGTGCCTCGTACGTAATTCTCAGTGGAATTCACGCCACCATTTGTTTCGGCTGGATATGCCTCACGAAATTTTATCTGTCGCAGTAGTTCTTCCGGCTGAGCTGAAAGTTCGGCAAGTTGCCATTTTTGCTCTGCCTTAAGTGCTGTCCTTTTAGCATTTCGCAGGGCATCAAGCTTTGAGCACTTGGCCTCCACCCATGCTAAAATTTCAACAACCCTCAAACCTATCCGTTTGCCAGCAGCGATACGCTCCTGGAGCACCGTGATGCCATCTATTTCCGCCGATCTTCTGTGCTGGTCTGGGGACCTCTCAAGATGTTATTGAGAGGCCCTGTACACAAAGCAAAGCACGCTCTACACAAAGCAAAGCTAAAGGTAATGGTCCCGGCACAAACAACAATAGTTCCTAGGACCCACTAAATGTCACAATAAAAACAGATTTGACTCACGGTTCCTCGCATGCGTCGTCAGGCGTATTCATTGTAGAAATGTAAACTTTTCCGGTGGCTTTGCGTTCTGGGGTGCCCGGTGGCCGTAGCGTAGCGTTCCCGTCTTTTGCCGCCACTGCCTTGGCTGGCAGCCACGATAGATCCACCATGAACAGTGGTGGCGCCATTGATTCGGCGCGATTCGAGGCTCCGCAGCGTAAGGCACGGGTGCCTCGATTTAAGAGAATAGCAGGTGTCCTCCCCACAACGTGGCGGCCCCTGCAAGAGGGAACTACGGCCGGGCTACCACGCTCAAAGCTCAGGTGCCTTGAGATGATTGAGTGTCCGGCCGTAAGGCGCGTACCTGTCTTTGCCGGCGACGTGCCAGCGCTGCTGCACGGCCGCCGCCCTCGGGTGAATGTCGCCTTTTTTAGCACAAGCGAACTCCAGCTGGCTTCGCGTTGCTCTCCCGACGTCTTCCTCTCGTTCCTCTTCTTTTCCCACATTTGTTTTCTGCCGTTGCGTTACCACGCACAGGTGGTTGGCCTCGTTTCACTAGATCTAGTACTCTTCTTCTTTCCCTTCTTTAGTCTTTACCGGTACCTGGCATATCACTACATCCTGAAAAGCACTAAACAGAAAACTAAAGTAATGCTTAATAACCCCGGTAGAGCACAGCGGTTACAGATACGTGGCGAAGCCGTGGAAGTGGTAAGCGAATGTGTATACTTAGGCAAAGTAGTGGCCCCCAATCAGAACATTGAGGCAGAGATAATTACACGGATAAGAATGTAGTACAGTGCATTCGGCAGGTTTTCTCAGATAATGAATGGCAGCCTACCATCTTTCCTGAAGAACAAAGTGCACGACAGCTGCACGTGAATGCTCACTCAAAGGGTTGAATTTAAACTGTCGACGACTCAACATGAAATGGAACGGAGGATTATAGGTGTAGCATTAACGGATAAGAAGAAAGCGGGGTGTATCAGGGAAGAAACGCGTGTTAGTAGAAATTAACAAGACGAAATGGGAGTGGGCATGGCATTTAATGCGAAGGCAAGATAACCATTTGTGATTACTGGTAATAGAGTGGATTCCTAGGAAAGGCAAGCGTGGAAGGGGGCAGCCGAAAGTTGGATGGGTTTGAGGAGATAAAGTGAGAGGATAAAAAGGGGATCTCCTCAAGAAGTGTGAGGGGAGAAATTCTCAAACTTAGCACAGGACGAGGTAATTGTAGATCGATTGGAGATGCCTATGCCTCGCATTGGGCGTAGATAGTCTGATGATGATTGTAGTGATGCTACATAGACACGTACATGAGCTCATACAAACACATACATACATATGTACGTACATTCATACATAGTGTGAGCTCTTACTTGTGCACCTGTGACCTGCCCATACCGTGCGTCCACCGTCCACCAGTGTGGTCACCTCTCACCTGTTGATAACCATTACAATAATCATTTGTACATAATCATCATCACAATTCGCTTGGGTGTGATTGGCGATCTCGACAGTAACGGACAGAACCGTTCACTCTGCTCCCTCCCTGAGAGAAGCATCCTGCCTCCTTACAAGTGGTGTAGGTTCCGACCTGTACCTAGACCAGCTGTACCCCTGGAGCTCCGTTCCGACCGCCTTTTGCCGGCGCAAATACCTCCGATGGAGCGAGAAATCGCGGCGAAAGCACCCCCTTCTGCCCCGTCGCCATTCCTCCTGACCTGCCACTGGCGCGTCTTTCCGTGGCCTTCGCGGCAAAGATGTGTAGGACTGTCTGAAACAGTACAACAGGGTCAGTCAGTTTAACCGGTGAGACGACGGTTTCAAGCTTCAAAATGTCGAATTCCACCTGTTTCAAGTAGTCGAAACATGGTATTTAAATAACAAGGAAACGCTGATTGATTGGGCTACTTTCACAGAGGAGCTTCACAAGATTTTCGGCGTTTCATCCGCTCGCTCGAATGTAGCAAAGAAGAAACTTGAAACCTGCATGAAGCTTCCCGATGAGACGTGCGCGTACTAGATCGAGGTTGTCCTCACCATTTGCCGTCGTGTTAGCCTGGATATGTCTGAAGCAGACAAAGTCAAGCATGTCCTCAAGGGAATCGCTGACTTCACCTTCACTGCCCTAGCGCTGCAAAATCCATCCAGCGTCAATGACATAAGGGCCTCATGTCAGCGTTTTGACCAGTTTTACGTGATTCCCCTACAGCAGACTACAGGACTCCCCGCCTTCCGCCAGAGCCAGAGTTTCGAGCTTTTATTACGCAGCATCATCCGCGAAGAGCTCCATCAGAAAAGCTGCCTAAACTCCTACGCTAATGGTGACCGCTGCTCCCAGCTATCAACTGATTTGCGAGAAGTCATAAAAGAAAAGTTGACGCCAATGACTGGTACTTCTCGCAACGGTCACCCCGTTGCTCGCATCGGCGCTTCGTACGTGGACGCACTGCAACGACCACCGGTTGCACGAGTTGAACTTTCGTCGCCGCGGCGCATGCTCAGCCAGTTAGCAGCCCTCTCGCCCCAACGTCCCTTTCAGAGTGTGTATCAGAACTGGCGGCCACGTCTCGGCGTTCGTTGCAAAGAACACACGGTCTGCTTTAACGGCTGCATAAGAGGCGACATCGCACGCTTCTGCCGACGCCGCTTGTAAGATGAACGGTGAGGTTACGCACCTTATGAACGTGATGTCCGCTTTAACTACGCGCATCGAGGACCTGCCCACTCTCCTTGGACAACGTTCTCTGTGTGCTGGACTCACTCCACCATTCGCACAGTGGCCGTGGCTCGAGGAGTCGTTCACCCTCGCCTTATCGTCGTTTCGTGTCACCCATTCGCCCGGCTCTCGTGACCCCTACCTCCCACCGGAAAACTAGGCGCTGCAGTTTGTGGAGTGGAAACTGTATTATTCGGACTAATGGAAACTCCTCCAGAGCGCCCTTCAAATGTGTTATCTGTTGAAGTCGAAGGTATTTGCGTGCAAGCTTTAGTCGACACTGGAGCCAGCCTTTTTGTTATGGATTCTAATCTGTGTTCTTCTCTACGAGAAGTGAAGACCCCTCACTTCGGCCTTACGTTATTTAATGCAAACGGACATATTATGGAGCCTGTCGTACGTTTTACTGCAAGAGTGTTCATCTGGAGAGATTGTCATCATATCCAATTTGTTGTTGTGTCACAGTGCTCTCATGAAGTAATATTGGTTTGGGACTCTCTCTCCTCAGCTTCCGCCATCAGTCGCCACCCAGCCATTCAAATTGGCGATACCGAGTTTACATCTGCTGCGACCTTACGAAGTCAGGTTTTAATTCTGCATGTTGACCACGTCCTGCTGCCTGGTAGCAAAGACGTCCAGACGGTTTCATAGGGAAACAGTTTTGAAGGCGACATGATAGCTTCTCCAGCGAGCCGCTTGATTTTCCGCGGAATCACTATGTCTACCTTCCACCGTCGTTTTAAGCAGGGATTTGCAGCTCTGGCAGCACTCAACACCACCGGTGAGCCAAAATTGCAAGGCAAAAAAATGGCCGTTGCTTTTGTAGTCGACAGTGTGCCTCTTTCTATCTTGCCTAACACCATTACATCTTCGCACATGCGGGATTCGGCACCCTCGGCTTTTCTGTCTACCATCACTGCCACTGTTAGCCGAGACCTCACGGCGGCACAGACGGAACAATTGCTGACCGTTCTGAAAAAGCACAGCGCAACATTCGATGTTACTTACAACACACTGAAACGTACGTCTGTCACCGCACATTAGATTGAAACGCATGGCTCAGCCTTTGTATGCCGTCGTCCGTGCTGAGTATCTTCGCACGAACAGAAAATTATAGAAGAAAACGTTTCTGACATGCTGAAGAACGATCTCATAGGCCCCTCATCAGGTTCATAGTCGTGAACGGTTGTGCGTGTGCAGAAGGGTGGTTTCCTTCGGTTTGCGTTGACTACCATGTGGTAAATAACATAACTCGAAAGGATGTTTACCTGATGCCTCCCATCGATTACGCGTTGGACAGTCTCCAAGGAGCAGAATACTTCTCTAGTCTCGACTTAGGCTCTGGATATTGGTAGATCCCGATGCACAAATACGACATAGAGAAAACTGCCTTACTACTTGAGACAGCCTCTACAAAATCTACGTGATGCCCTTTGGTCTGTGTAACGCCCCTGCGACATTTGAGCGAATGATAGACAATGTGCTCCGCGGGCTGAAGTGGAAAAGCTGTATTTGCTATCTGCACGACATCGCTGTTTTTCTTAATACGTTTGATCAACATCTCCAACATCAAGACGGAGTGCTTAGATGCCTCTCCAGTGCAGTTATGCAGCTGAATACAAAAAAGTGTACCTTTGCCAGCAAGTCGATAAAAGTATTGGGACACGCCTTCAGCAAAAACGGAATCCAACCCGTCCAAGAGAAAATTTCTTACGTTCTAAATTTTACCCTACCACTACAGCACAACATCTCCGCAGCTTCCTCGGGCTGGCGTCCTATTTTCGCCGCTTCATTCTTTGCGACAATTGCTTCTACCCTACACTACGTCCTCCGTTCTGCCAGCGCGTTTGTTGGGAATGGGAAATGCGAACAGGCTTTGCAGTCCCTTAAAGACACCCTCACATCGCCTCCAGTGATTGCCCATTTTGGTGCTGCTGCGCCAACCATTCTGCACACGGCCGCCAGTCGCCAAGGCATCCGCGCGGTCTTGCTACAACTTCACTCTCGCTAGAGAGAGCGAGTAGGCGCCTATGCCGGCTGGTCCTACACCTCAGCTAAGCAGAACTACGCCATAAGGAAGCAGGAGTGCCTCGCTGTTGTGCAGGCCATTCAAAAGTTCTACCTCTACTTATACGGCCGGCACTTCACAGTTTTCACAGACCACGACGCGTTATGCTGGTTGTCCACGCTCAAGAACCTTTCCTGACGCCAGGGTCGTTGGATTCCCCATCTCCAGCAGTATAAATTTACCATTGCTTACAAGTCGGGAAGTAAGCACATATACGCAGACTCTTTCGCGCTTGCCGTTGTGTCAATCGTCCGCATCTTCCGCCCTTGCAAACCAAGCTGCTCTCACGGTCACACCAATCCTTCCTGCAATGGTTGATATTCCAGACAACCTGCCGCCAAGCCAGCGAAGCGGCACTTATTGTCGTGCAATAATAGACAGGGTGGACGGCTCCACCCCACCTCCCAACAGCCGTCTACGTCGACAGCTAAAGAATTTCCGGCTTTTAGAAGGAATTTGTCATCGTTACAACCATCACCCTGAAAAGTTGGGTCCCTGTGGTACATCAGCCACTACAGAGGGCCATCTTAGAGGTGTTTCATGATGAAGCCACACCAGGACATCTTGGTTATGCAAAAACCTACGACCGCATTCGCAGTCGCTACTCCTAGCCAGGATTCTCCACAGACATGACCAAGTATGTTTCTTCTTGCACCAAATGCCAACACCGGAAGCGCAGTACGTCTCCCGCACCAGGTACGCTAAAACCGCTTTCTTGTCCGTCGGTGCAACTCGAATCAGTTACATTGATCGCTACGGATCGTTACCAAGCATAACAGCCGGCTACCGCTGGATTGCTACTGCAGTTGATCGATTAACCCGGTACGCCGAAACATCACCCCTGCAATCTGGATGCGCCGAAGAAATCCCAGATTTCTTCCTCTAGAGCATCATGATGCGGCACCGTGCACCTCACGTGCTTTTCAGCGACCGAGGCAAAGCCTTTTTATCGCAAGTTCTTGGGGAAGTGGTTCGAGCTACCAACACCATTCATAAAACGAGTAGCATCTACCACATGCCGACTAACAGCCTTACCGAACAATTTCATACAACTCTCTCCGACATGCTCTCAATGCACATTAGGCCGGACAATACAAACTGGGACCACGTTCTGCCTTTCGCAAGAATCGCTTATCATTCGATTCTTCAGCGCACCACCGGCTACTTACCTTTCTTCCTCGTTTTCGGCCGTTCCCTTTTTTTATGGACCCTGCTTTCCTTTCAGCTCCGGTGTCTCCTGGAACAACATTTTCCGACCGGTTAATCTCTCGGATCAATCAGTGCCGTCAGCTAGCCAGCATAAATACTGAAGCCGCGCAGCAACAACGGAAAAAACAGTATAATGCCACTCACAGCGACGTTCATTTCCTCCCTGCAGATCCACTGTAACTCTGGACGCCGATTCGCCTACCTGGCTTTTTGCATCGTTTCTTCACCGGTATATTCGTTGCTACGTCGTCACTGAGCAAACTTCTCCAGTGAACTACTGAGTATCGCCGACAACTGTTTCCACGGATCGTCGCAGACGCGGAAGTGAAATTGCACGTTTCTCGCATGAAGCGTTTCATCGATCATGCATCTTAAATCCGTGCGACCAGGCGGCTGCTTCCAACCACGGGGGGGGATGTGAGCGCTTACTTTTGCACCTGTGAACTGTCCCACACCGTGCCCGTCCACCGTCCTCCGGTATGTTCAACCTCTAACCTGCCGATATCCATTACAATCATCATTTGTACATATTCATCATCACAAGACGCCTGGGGTAGGAATTGCGATCTGGAAAGTAAAGGACTGAACCGTTTATTGTGCTGCCTCCTTGAGAGAAGCGTCGTGTCCCCTTACAATACAGACATAAATAAATAGTTACATGAATAGGCTCATAGCGGAGGTTAGATCGCGTAACGGTCATATACCTGGGAGACCGAATTGGTAAAAGACGCCGCAGCCCACGTGAAATGAAACTATGGCTTTCCCGAAAGTGCCCCCACCGAAAAACCACAACAGAACTCGGCACGTTACTTAGAAAGACGGGTCATGGCCAACACTATGTCAAGTAGGTATCGGTGCTCGGCGATTGCCGGCCCGCTTACGGAAGTCTAAAATAAAGACGCCCTTAATCTGAAAAAAAACAGAATGGTGTCAAACAGGGTCCTTTTGTTATTTCAAAGCTGCAATCAGAAATCAACTAGTCCTTTGCAGCCCAGATTCTGGGGTAGACGTTTGTGTGCAGTGTGTCGCCAGCGAAAAATAGCGGCGACATCGCTCAGCTAAACCTGGATATTTTAACCGAAAGCTGGGCATCGCTTGGCCTGGCTTCAATTGGTGAACCTTTCATTTACCTGCAATTATGCTATTTTTATGAGCGTTCATTTTGCGTCAGGGCATATATAATGCGGCATGTGATGATGACGAAACGCGATTGATATACTATTCGTCGAAAGTCTGCCTTTGTCTACGGTTTCCGTCTCTCTTCCTGGGTGTTCAAAGCCCAACGGCTCACTCTTGCTCAGACTCTAACGCTAAGTTCCCGCGCCAGTCATTCCGGAACACTTCAATGTGATACAGCTCGCCGCACAACAGACGCCGCTCTCCGACGAATACTCAAAGACTTCAGCCGCCACGCAACAATAACAAAAGACGGCAACCTCGCTCTCATCAATGGCCAAGCTCGCATGCGCGCTGTGAGTCACGTGGACGGTGACCCAACTATGAAGGGCGCATGCGCTAAGACAGAAGCGGCGACCGCGGCGACTAGCGAACGCGCCCTTACGCAGACCTAGGCCCGTTGGGTCACGTGAATCATAGCCTAGGATACGGTGCAGGTGAAAGGAAGGTTAAATTCCCCAAGAGTACAAAACAACTCGACGAGTTTAGTAAAGCGTTGCTTTAAAATTAACGCCCCTTCACAAAACGATGATGGGTAAAATGATAAGATTTTTGTTAGGAATTAGTTCAGTGTCATTGCGGTTGTAGTTTCATGAAGTTTTGGTGACATGCCTATTACAATGAGCCATCAATGAGATCATCAGTGGCTCATCCCTGAGACAATAAGCCATGAATGAGCAGGTGAAAGGGCCTATGTGTAATTCACATTGTAATTACACGGAAAGCCCTCCCTACAACAAGACGCTAACAGTTCCCTCAACTATAGAGACAACGCATTCTACTACACCCATCATTTTTAATAACAGTATCTCCATGAATCCTCTACAAGGCACATTTAGGTTTCTTAGTGAAATCAAGTTTCCACACCTTATTTCCTGACACCCACAATGGCAACCTGGCCTTTTAACCAGCCATCCTCATTGTCTTTTACAGAATTTGCTTTTGCTTTCATTGATAGATATTAGAGTTTATGTCTTAATCCTTCATACACAACCACTGTTTTGGAGCTCTTTGCCGTAGTTGTTCTTGCGCCATCAACATCCAAGCATCATCGTCAAGACAAAAAAACACAATCAAATTCAAGAGGGTTTCATAACGCGTGAACCCCATGCGCGATTCCCACAAAGCGGAGCATTTTTAGTAGTCTCTTTATGTGTTCACTTATCATCATCGCCTCTTCGTGAAACCCCCTGGGCAAAGTTGACTTTCTTGCAGTGCGTTTTGGCACGACGTTCAACGCCATCAGTGAGTCATACAAATCTTCGCTTTAGAAGCGTATAGAGCAGTTTTAGGCCAAGCACTCCCCATAAGCACGAGTGCTTAATTTTATTCGTGAGCCGAAAGTTATCAGCACGAGAACAAGCCTACAGTGCCAATAACAAGAGTGCGCACGCACGGTAGGAGTTCTGGAGACACTTGCACATTATTTGCCTGGTTTTGAAGTGGTCCTTCCAGATTATTGCCTAAACACGGGGTCCTACAATATCATACAATAGCGGCATTATGTGGCGATGAAGCCTCCGCTTTCAACCGTATGCTTTTACGGTTATACGCGAGAAAGGATGCACACTCAAAGCGCAAATGCTGCCAGCAGAGGAATATATCTTTTATCGTTAGACGGCAACGATGTATAAATAAAATGATCCTGAATTCCTCCTCTTGGACATTGCCTGTCACTAGTTGTAACTGCTCGCCATGTGTCTTTCTCTTAGGACAATAATGTGGACCTCTTCAAAATAAGGTGCTGCATTCCCAAGCTCAGCGGTTGTTTACGGAACTAGCGGGGATTTGCTTTCACTCCTATGCCCAGGATACTTGCATTCAGCGGTCCTCCCTGAGCAAGCCTGTGATGTCGCAAGTTTAGTCTACAAAAAACCAATTCCTCCGGTCAGAACACCTACCATGACTTACCTGTCAAGAACTGCAACAGTGTCAGAGGATGAGTGGTCACTTGCTGTAACCAAGACAGCCCCAAACAAGCTAAGATTACAGGTGTTCAGAAACCGCTCTCTGCTCTGCCCCTCCACATTTCAAAGATTCGCCATCCCCAGTGCTACCAGTCACCGAAGGTGCTCCCCGATCGTGCCTCTATCGAAGAACTTTCAACTTGTTCAATTAAAGTGGCAGAAGTACAGCGTGTCGTGTTGCAGCGTACTTTATTCTCATCTGGGAAACTCTTTGGTGGGACGACCCTTTTTATGCCTTCTTTTTTGAGGGAGAACGTGTTGCGTTAGTGAGCAACTGTCGCTTTAGCTACTGTCAAAAAAAGGCCAAACTGCCCAAGCCGCGATACTAAGCGCAGGTATTAGAACCGTCCAAGATCGGGCAGAAGGACTGGCGTACTAGCATGCCGCTGTGCGCGGATGCTATGGTTATGCTGTTTAGAAAACGGTAGCCTGTCTTGGGGTGCTAATACATGAAATTTTCGTCAGCCGGTCTATCTGTTTGTAGGTATGTAAGAGTGCCTGTATGTATGTATGTATGTATGTATGTATGTATGTATGTATGTATGTATGTATGTATGTGTGTGTGTGTGTATGTATGCATGTATGTAAACCAAGGAACGATGGGGCTTTTAAGATGGTCACTAGA